>NC_064633.1:111426745-112051745 GCF_023864275.1 Schistocerca cancellata | reverse complement strand
TTGATGATCTGTAGACAACTTTTGTGGGGTTTACCTGTCAGTGCAATTTAGCGATCTGTGGAACACAATGTTACTGCTGAAAGTCTCATCTGCAGAACACAATGGTGAAAGGATCGCTAGGAAAAATGTATTTCTGGGAAACATTGGAACATCTCTCTTGGCACTGGACCGTACCGCAGCTATGCATCGTCACATAAGCAATGGTAAATACAAGTGCCGCCCAGAGGTGTCTCGCATATGGGACCGGTGTGAGCGCACTTTTTACCCAAGAATAGACCCAACTTTCACCTGCAGTGGCGTGAGAGCGATGGCTCACACTGGCTTGCATCTGGCAGTAGCCTCTGCAAATAGGTCTTTGCTCCCATCCGGTTGCGTCATAAATGTATTTTCGAGAGGAATTTCTCAGGTGTCAAGTATAAAAGGGATGTCACCACCTCATCCTTGAGGGCACCTGTGCTTGTATTGACAGCTAACTGCCACATCACTTCATGGGCCTGCTGGCAGCCTGCTGTGTGGTCTTGTGGACAGGGGGTGGCGGACGGTGCTTGCACACGTTGATTGCATGACTGTTGCGTTATTTTGCTAGCAGGTCTGTATGCTGTGCTATGCGTTATTTGGAAAGTCTACAAGTTGATTTCATGTCTGCACATCAGTGTAAGGCATTATTTAGGAGGAGTTTGCATGTCTGTACCGAAATTATTTGAGTAATTTATGAGTTGTTTGAGTGTCTGAAGAGTGTTGTTTAGGAGTAGTTGACAGGTCTGTGGGCTATGTGGCGTGTGTGTACCGATGTGATAAATATACTATCTTTCAAAATCCATCCCTAAATAAATTGCTCCAAAATGAATACGGTACACTCGTTCCATACTCTCTCCAGCAGCCCAGCACAGGCTAAGTCATTTTCGCAGCATTTTCCTCCCTCCAGACCACCATCTTGGATTATCTCACATGAGGGATGACAGCACCCTCTGGTGGTGGTACTGTGTACTAGGTCAGTTGAGCTCTGGACCTCATGATGAACACACTGGATTGCTGTAGTGCCGTAAATTGCTTAAATAAAGACTGGTGCATGATTTCGACAGTTGATGGTTTTCGAGCATGTCTGCAGAGTCTTTTAGATGGATGGTAGGCTGTATGGCATGTCAGAGCGTGTGTTCTGTATCACTGTGATAAATATACTACCTCACAAAATCCGACCCTTAATAAATTCCCCAAAATAAATAAAGTACACTCCTTCCTCTCTCCAGCAGCCCTGTGCAGACTGGGTCCTTTTCCCAACAATCCCTAGGACGAGGTGGTTGTCAGGTACCTCAGGTTAGTGGAGGTAGCCCAAGTGCCCTTTCTTTCCCGCCGTTTTCTTGGGTCAGTAGAGATAGCCCTAATGACCTTTGTATACCACCAAAATTCAAACTTCCTATCAGTTCATAGGAGGAGGTGGCAGTTGGGTGACTTAGGTTAGTGGAGGTAGTCCAAGTGACCTATCTTCCCGCCATTTTCTTAATTTAGTAGAGGTTACCATGATGTGATGCATTACCCTGATGGAATTTGAACTTCCCGCCATTTTCTGGAGGAGGTAGCCCAACTGACATATCTTCCCGCCAAAATTCAAACTTCCTGCCAAAATCCACCATCTGGGATGACGTCATCGGCGCCATCTTGGATAACCGTACTTTGGGGTAGAACTGCTCTTGCCCCAATTCTCACCTGCCCCTAGAAATGAAAGTGGACACAAACCAATGCAAAACTGTTCAGGGTTTTCGAGGCAAAATAAAAATAATCAACATCAGTACTATCCTGGATACCAAATGGGGAGAAATATGCCAGTTCAGAGCTACTCCTTCAAATCACAGAAACCAGTGGTAGCCGAATTTTCGAGGGCTACCACCTATAGGCGCGAATAGTAACCGTAGTAGGCCAGTAAATTATTCTGAACCACCACCTTGGTGGTCACAGCAACATCAGAACCTATATTAAGTCTTCCTCTGCACGCTTGGTGGTTCTTTAGTGGGTACACGAGCGAGGAACAGGCGTCGTTCATGAACAGAGAATTTAGATATTAATTTATTCTACATCAAATATCAAATAATAAAAGTAATATATAACGTTTTTGTTGTATTTGCAGCGTCAGTTGCTAATAGTAGATATGAATTATACAGACACAAAAGATTTATAAGATTTATAAATACGTCACTCTCCAGTACAACGTCTATTCAGAAGATCTCGAGCCCTGGTCACTATGAAAGTCTGTAAATATGATTCAACTGACAAACACACAAAACGGGCTCAGTGACTGAATGTTCTAACTTAAGCACACCCACCTCTGGAGCTGTGGAGAGTGAATGTTTGCATCTCATTGGCAGCGGCGTAATCGTTCGTGACAGCGCTCTCGAGCCGCGGTGGCGGCTGTGGGAAACGTGGCAGCGTTACTGGCAGGGCGCGTATTTGGAAATGCGGCCGACCGAACCGCAGCCAGTACCGCGTAAGAGTGGTTGACGTCGCTGGAGAACTGCCTCCCACCTCTAATTAGTCAACAGACGTCTCATCTGGGGTTGGGACACTTGCACGGAGTGACATTTGCACCGAGTGGCACTTGCACGGAGACTGGGGCCTTTGGCGGGCTGAGCGGCTTTTCACGGCTACCGACACTCTAAGAAGTCTAGCAGTTCAGCACAGCAGTTCGTGTGAGCTGGCTGGCGCCCACACCACAGCAGTGAACAACCACATATCGCTCCAGAGTGGCTCATTAACGCGTTTGGTGTGGCATATTTATTTTTAAGACTGTTGTATTAATGAGAACTGACAATGAAATTCAACATCTCTTCTAATATCTTGATGACGCAGCAGCTAAGTAAGAAAAATTGTATTTCTTACAACCACTGCAGCCTTGTGCCAGCCTTGTCATAACTGCCATTTTAGGATGAAATTTAAATTGGCAAATTTATATTTCGTTACCATTTTATTTAAACTTTAAACATAAAAAACACAGAACGTCGATGAATATTACTTATTTTGTTTTTCACTAAAGGAGCAAGGTCTGGTACCACTTTCCGAATAATGCTAATTCGAACACAAGTTCATAAGCTGAAATCTGCCAGTGGGCTTCTGTGAGAAAACATTATGGTGCCGCTGAATTTTAATGGGCACATTTTGATAAAATGTTAGAATCCATTTTACCACAAGTTTGTTTTTCGAAGCTCAGCATCAACTTTTTATTGTAACTATTAATCAACCTGAATGACATTTTTACAGCAAGTATTCTTGTTGTTTTTGCATACTTCTGTGGCACCGAAAATGTAATTTTTTACAAATTTATCATCACATTTATGTATCGATAATTTTTAAAGCTGAAATTTTCAATAAACACTGAAAACAAATTATTAATAATTCTCATAAAATGAACACGCTGAACCGTTGAATTACGTCTTGTGACTGTACCTACAAAATCTGGCATATGAAACTTGTGGTTTGAGTACCGAAAACTGGTATTGAAGAATACCATTAAAATCATATTAAAAATTCGAAACTCGAAAACGGATGGAGTTATGGACTTCAAAACTTGGGTATTGCAGCATCCTTAAATAATAGACACGATTTTTAAGGTTGGGTTACTATCATCAACGTGGAAGAAAAGTTAAATTTTTGGATGGAGTCTTCAAGCAATACTGTGTGTTCGTACCCAAGGCCACGCCGAACCTAATTATTGTTATTCGTCTGATGACAACACATTGTTTCTACTCCTGCGATACGTAACGGCGTCTGGCCGTCCAATTTTACTATGACCGGGTGAGCTCTTTTGCTTCCCTAGCCGCATGAACAGGCCTGCTGCAGTCTACGATATGTGTTACTAGATATTAGTTCTAAAGTATGCTGAAATGTTGCAAAGTTCTTATCAGTCACTTTCTTATGATAACTTATTTTGTCTTTACTAGTTTCATCTTCTACCGGAAGGAGAAAATATGGATTTAATTGCATGTCATTTGCCTGCGTTTCCTCTATGAAGATTTTGTATTCGTTGTCTGCCCATACAAACTTTGATTCTAAGAACTTCTCAAGGCAAATGCCGCGAATATTCCCTAAAAAAGGTCTGGCCTTTGAGATAGTCTTGTCAGTCTTCATTACGAAATATTTTACAAATTTCGAGAGAGATTTAGCCGACTCCGTGTCGTTTACAAAGAACAGCAAGAGGAGGTAGTTTCTTTCTGTTCCCCATAAAATGTATTTGCAATATTTACAAGACTGCTGATGATTGCATTAAACTACTTTTAATATTTACAAATTTTTCAATGATTCTGACGGTTTTCTTCTTCCTTGTAACATCTGTGCGTAGGCCACACAAGTCAGAAATGATTTTAAGTTCTCATTAGTTCGGAGTTTCTTTAAAGCCTTTGCAATCGTTTCCTCAGTCTTCATTGCTGACTTTTTTTCCTTCTTTTCGCAGCAAAATTTAAAATTATCGGTCAAATTTATGGCTGCTGTACTCTACATCTTCTCGAAGACTTTTCGCTAATGGTTCAAATGGCTCTGAGCACTATGGGACTTAACTGCTGAGGTCATCAGTCCCCTAGAACTTAGAACTACTTAAACCTAACTAACCTAAGGACATCACACACACCCATGCCCGAGGCAGGATTCGAACCTGCGACCGTATCGGTCGCGCGGTTCCAGACTGTAGCGCCTAGAACCGCTCGGCCACACACGCCGGCTTTTCGCTAGTGAATAAGCATTCGGATGAACTTTTGATATTAACGTATTTATTTTTCAGTTTCATCCTTGTGAGATGTTATTAGTGCGACGGCGCCTTCTACTGCAATTCGACATCTCTCTTGGTATGTGTTCGTTATCGAGCAACTGGTCCAAAAAATAATCGTAAAAGTACTAAAGCTTTTGGTTTTCAGGCGTGCTCTCCTGAATAAGACAACCAACCACCGTCCATCGTTTCCAGGGAAAGATGTGCTGGAACAGAATAGGTTGTTATGTGACAGTGTATTTTCTCGTTTTCCCTATAAGCAAGAACGAGGTCGCAATACTTAACTTGTATTTACAAACATTGAATAAAATGATAATTGTAACCAGCAATCGCTGTTCCAGGAAACAAACTGTTAGCTCCTTGGACGATGGCAGTTTCGAAATCCCACATCAGAGATGCAGGGATCCGTCCAGGGACGTTAGTTTCAATAGCTTTAAAAATACGTTCATATGTTTCCAGTTTTCTATTTGGCAGCAAAGTGCCAACAACTGGAATGGTGTTTGTTTCCTCCCAAGGTCTGTTAAGGTCAGCGTGGAGTGTAAACAACTGTCCAAACTGCTTGCTGAAACTCTTGATCGTTCCATTCACAAACAATGATTCGCAGTTTGATAAACACGGCTTTCCCTTTTCGCTGGCAAGTACGGTTTCCCCTTTTCGCTGGTAAACACCAGTATTCTGTCGATCGATCACCTGAAAGTACAACGCTGTTTCCATCATTCATCAGTAAATTATTTTCTTGGAAGAATATTCCTCCAGAATCAGTGGGATGTTGTGTACTTCCCATATATTTTCGCCTAATGTGTTGTAACGATTGTTTCACTCATGTGTGATAGTAACGATGTTACTAAGTCGTAGCCTCGATTGAAGAGCTGCCCTACTTCTTCAACGTAAGCTGATGAAACTGTAGCGTCTGTTTTTTTTTTACCTAATTTCTTTGTGCTGAGAAAATGTGTTCACACTTCATTTGCTGCTTCATCTGGAATACAAGCATGACTGTCTTCCCCTAAAACTGTATTGTTTTTTGTGGATGGTCTTCCTTTGAATTTATTCTTTTTAAAGTTTACACAATGGCAGTAAGTCACCTCTTGTTTGTTTGTACAGTCCACTATATACTGACGCCCATAGTAAATCAGTGCAAGCTTCCCTTCGGTGGGTTGGTGAGCTCCATTAGCCCAGCACTAAAACACAAAACACTACTTGCCTCTCAGAGGTCAACTGCAGTACTGAACTTGGGGAGGAAGTGACGCACACTACGAACTGATGCGGAGACAGGCAACTTTTTGTAGAAATGGGCTTTTGCCTTCCCCAGAATTCGTCGCAGGTAGCGGCTACAGGCCAGTGTATCCTGCTTTTGGAACACCCTGTCCATTACCTATAACGTCCTGGACTCTGCACAAATCTCAATACATTCCCTCTCCTTACAAGTGTCACTCCGTGCAAGTGTCACAACTCGTCTTATCCTGTACCTGGGTATGGGGTTACGCGTTATAATGCAGCAACAAATGCATTACGTTCTAACGACAGGAAAGATATATGCGACGAGTTATGTGATGTACAGAACAGGTTGACGACCAGGTTCAAGCCGCTATAGAGGCCATTACAGGTGGAATACCAACCACAGTCGTTATAGACACAGGAGCAAAAATGAATGCCCTGGTGAGTCATTTTTTCAAAAAGATCTCTGAGCCTGCTAAGATTCCGAAATTGCCAGTGCAAAATTGTATTGTGTCTGGAGCTATTGGCACCCACACACAGACGGTAGAAAAGCAGAGGCAGGTGGAGTTAAAATTTGAGAACAGAGTCACCGAGTGTACGTTTTTCATTGTAAAGGGGTTCCCTGTGTCATGCTTACTAACCATGGAATTCCTACGATGGGGGGATCCAAGTGTCGACCTCCGAAGTGGAACTTGCCTATTGATTATTGGAGGGAAAGACACTGTATTAAATTTAATTCTTACTTGGATACACTGAGACACATTCTGCCAGAATCTTAAGTTGCAATTTGTAACCAAGAAGGTGCTCTGAGCAAATGATGACCTAGTTGACTACACATGTAATGATTATGTGTCAATAAATTTAGAAAGCAATTTGACTGATACCAGTAAGATCTGTTCCAAGATGTAAGAATCTGGGTGTCTTAGCGGCCTTCAGAAGGCTAAACTGGTGATTTATTACTGTCATTTGTTCATGTATTCTCCAGGAAACCCAGAATATTAAGAGGTTATGTATATCATATAAATGGTATAGGTACTGTGATACGTTTTCACACTAAATCTGCTCTATTCTGTGGGAAAAAAGGGAAGCAGTGAAACAGGACAAAAGCAGGATGCAGAGTTGGAATATAATTTGAAGCAGGAGATATCGAAGATGCTGAATTGGAATAAAATTAAAACTTCACTGTTCCCATACAGTGACAAATGGTGCGAAAATAAAATCATTGTCCCTGTAAGGACCTGTCCTGAACTGCTTGAGAAGCAGCTTCTGAGATTTCTTAGAACAAAATATTTAACTACTGTTGATTTCAGACCATCGTACTGGCAGGTTGCCTTGTCAGAGGATTCTAAAAAGTATAGAGCATTTAACCTTTGAGGACCTTTGTGTCAGTTTAAAGTATCACCATTTGGGCAAAATGTCAATTCCTGCATGTCTATTACTGTCCTTGAAACAGTTCTCAGGTTGTCTGATGGGAGCATGTTTTGCTGTTACAGAAAGTTCTAAAAAACTTTACTGCCAATTTACTGCCAAACTAGAAAAACGAAAGTCTCACAAGGAACAGATAAAATTCGTGGCCCAATTTACATCCCCTACTGGGATTGTTATTGATCCAGAAAAAATAAAATCTACAGCGAAGTTCCCTCTTCTGTGATGAAAGAACAGTTAAAGGCATTTTATAGTTGACATCATTCTTTAAAAATTATGTTCCCAATCATCTCCTCAATAGTCAAGAACTGTCAGACCTATTAAAGAAAAACACACACTGGATATAGACATCACAATGCCAAGAGGCTTTAAACAAAGTCAAGCAAGCTTTAGTATGTTCAAAAATACTCCACCATTCAGGTATGGAAAGAGAAATTTTTGTCGCATCAGACATGTCCTGTTCTGGACTTGGTGCATGTCTGTTTCATATATCACAAACGGATGGCAAAAGCGAAATCAGTATCATCAGCTTTGCAAGCAGTGTGTTATCTGAATGGCAACAAAACATACTCAGTGACAGAATTGGAAGCTGTAGCTGTTGTCTGGTCTGTTCAAAAGTTTAATTATTACATTTATGGCCGTTATACTAAAGTTTAATGTAACCATAAAGGTTTAAGATTTATTCTCACTTGTTCCAGATGGTGTCTTCTCTTGCAAGAATACATTTTTGAAACCAAATATATTAAGGGCAGTGAGAATGTGATTGCAAATGCACTTTCCAGATTACCACAGAGATTCCGCAAATTCACTGAGTTTTTGGAGCAATTGCAAAATTTATCTGATGAAAGATTTGGCACATCGTCGCAACTACCTCAAATACTTCGAAAAGTGTAAGAACATAAACGCATTGTAAGTTGCGGGCTCCAGGTGGCAGAGAGTAAAGCAAGCTGAACAGCAACAATCTTCGCATACCTTAACGAAACTCTACAAACTGTGTAATGAAGCGTTGTCTCACCGCAACAGACCTGAATCAGAATCGGGGCAGATATACATAAGTATTGCCCATCACACTCACCTGATTTGGAACATGCATATGGTATGTGGGCATGTGCGGGTGGCGAATTATAAGCAAATTATTGCTTTCTGTCGTTATCTGCCAAAACTACACAGACATGTGCACTGTTTACTTTGCCTCGTTTGTCAGAGGGTGAAATTGGTGAGCCCGTCTACAAAGATGCCGCTGCACCCAATACTAATATCTGAACCAGAGGAGATATCACCAGTTTACTGCAGGCCCAAGCTATTGGGCCTGCAGTATTGGAGGCGTTAAGTACCTCGGGACCGTGCATTACTTACTTTCCAAACGTGTACGATCGTATGCAAGCAAGTCCACCATAGCAGGGCCTGTTGTCAAAAGACTGAAGAAAGTTTGCTTCCCTCCATTCGGAACATCCAAAGCAATATTATCTGATGGCGCTACGCATTTTAGTGGCAAAATTTGACCATCTTTTCTAAAGGAAAATAAGGTAAAGCAGATTTTCATTTCCCGCTTTCATCCTAAAACAAGCCCCACTGTGAGGATTTGTCAGGAACTTTAGATGTTTATCCAAACATATGCTTTGAACCAACAATCAGTGGATAGATTTTGTTACACTCTTTAAGCAAGTAATGAACAGAATGCCACACTTTTCCACAGGATACGCTCCTGACGAGCAGAGAAAAATGAATGGGTGAACCTTCTTGCTCACGTACCTAATAACAAAGTGACCTGGGAGGAAAAAAAATATGTCAAGTTATTATTTCGTTGGATCCCCAGTACTCAAGTGAGAAAGTTTGCATCTGACAAGCGGTTAGGACGTATTCATACATTTTTTGTAGGACATTTAATTTTATTAAAGAGACATCCAAAACCTTCTCTCCTGA
This sequence comes from Schistocerca cancellata, assembly GCF_023864275.1. Taxonomy (NCBI): domain Eukaryota; kingdom Metazoa; phylum Arthropoda; class Insecta; order Orthoptera; family Acrididae; genus Schistocerca; species Schistocerca cancellata. The sequence continues at coordinate 112,042,435 of NC_064633.1, read as the reverse complement.
AGTGCAACTTCTATTTAGTGGCCCTTTCATAATTGTAAAGATTGCTCATGAAGAATCCTATCTTTTATCTTATCCTAGTTCTGATAAGGTTAAAGACTTCTATCCCCCAATGAGACTTAAAGACATATATTCACTGACGTTATTCTAAAACGACTAGTACTACCCTAAACATGACACTTTGTAGGCTTTATTGTATGACTGCATATACATTTATGTATTGTACTATGATATTATGTGTTATTTTTATTTTTGGATGATTTATGAAGGGATTCTTCCTGATGTGAAAGCCCATGAACACCATGGAAATGTAATATGTAGACAAATGTGTCATTTGAATTAAGTGTAAGATGAAACCTTCATTTACATTGAGGTGATAAACGTCATAGGCTACCTCTTAATACCGTGTCAGAACACTTTTTTCTTGGTGTAGTGCAGCAACCGACGTGTCATTGTTTCAGTAACTCATTGGAAGTACCCTGCAGAATTACTGAGCCACTCTGCCTCTATAGCCTCCATAATTGCGAAAGTGTTGCTAATGCACGATTCTATACACAAACTGGCTTCTCAGTTATGTCCCATAAATATTCTATGAGATCTAGGTGGCCAAACCATTCGTTCAAATTGTCCAAAATGTTCTTCAAACCAAACGCAAGCTACTGTGCCCCAATGACATGGCGCATTGTCATCCATAAAAATACCATCGTTGCTTGGAAACTTAATGTCCATGAATGGCCACAAATGGTCGGCAAATAGCCAGACATAACCATTTCCACTCAATGATGTGTTCAGTAGGACCAGAGTACCCAGTCCATTCCATGTAAACACAGCCTGCACCATTATGGAGCTACCACCAGCTTCCACAGTGCCTTGTTGACAAGTTGGGTCAATGGCTTCGCGGGGTCTGCACCACACTCGAACCATGCCTTCAGTTCGTACCAAGTGAAATCGTGACTCATTCTTCCAGATAACGGTTCTCCAGTCGTCTAGGGTCCAACCGATGTGGTCACTAGCCCAGGAGAGACGCTGCAGGCGATGTCGTGCTGACACTTCCATCGGTCGTCTGCTGCCACAACCCATTAACTCTAAACTTTGCCTCACTGTCCTAACGGATGCGTTCGTCGTGCATCCCACTTTGATTTCTGTGTTGCTTGTCTGTCGGCACTGACACATGTGCACAAACACCGCTGCTCTCGGTCGTTACGTGAAGAACGTCGACCACTGCCTTGTCTGTGGTGTGAGGTAATGCCTGAAATATGGTATTCTCGGCACACTATTGACACTGTGAATGTTGAATTCCCCTCTGATTTCCGAAATGTAATGTCTCATGCATCTAGTTCCAACTACCATTCCGCATTCAGAGTCTGTTAATCCCCGTTGTGCAGCCATAATCACGTCTGTAACCTTTTCACGTGAATTACCTGAGTGCAAACGACAGCTCCGCCAGTGCACTGCCATTTTATACCTTGTGTGCGATACTACTGTCATCTGTATATGTGCATATCCTTATCCCATGACATTTGTCACACTAATGTAAGCCCACGTTTTAAAATCACTGCATGTTAACATGAAGACTACTGGTTACTCTGAAAACTTGTGTGATCACAACTACGATGGTAGATTCCGAGCCAAGGTCGGATTTAGCTGTAAAATGAAAAACATATGTAGCTAGTAGCCCATCTGGTGCTGTTTCTGTAAATTTTTCTATTTTGTAAACATCGATTTAGAATTAGGTTTATTTTACTACTTAACAGTGGAAACGTCTGCTCAGCAAAGGCCTGACAAAAGGGAGAAAATGTAAAACCCGTGGCCTCTCGGTGTATCATAATCTATTGATTATACAATGTACAGTCTTTTGTTTAAGTAGTAAACCAAAGGAAATGTTTGCTTGGATCGTAGATTATTATGTTGTGTTTCTACTAATCCACTTTAGATTTGAGTGATAACTTTCCTTGTTCTTGCGATATTTTTTCAATTATTTTCTTCGTGTTAGAGTTGAGATTGCATCAAAAGGCAAACTGAGGCTGGGTTTTTTTTGTAAAAATTTGAGCACACGAAATAATTTTCGAATTTCTTTCACACCCCGACCGTTTGCGTCACTCGCGTTCTCTATGATCTGTTATTTTGCGATTCATTCCGAAAGGTTAGGTACCTTAAACCACGTTACGTGTCGATCTAAAAAGCCAGGTGTCCTAACTCATTCCATGTAACCATTTCTATTGTTTAAAGTATTGAGCCAAGCTGTAAGTGTCTAATCAGTATATTCCACAACTCTGAACATAGCTAATAAGTAATGATAGCCACACTTAAATAACTATGATTCTGGACATAGCTAATAAGTAATGATATCCACACTTAAATAACTATGTGAACCTTATCATTACACTTTATAAATGAAAAGCATGTAAAACGTGAAAGTACTTTGCATGTAGAGATTATCACGACCCAGGGATTGGAATGAAACAATTGTTACTTTTGGCGCAGAATACGACGAGTGAGTAAGTACTCGAACATACACTTCAGTGTGACACTTTTGACGAACGAAATGCTCGTGTTGTAACGCTGTGTACCAGAAACTGTCTTACCAACGTGAAAACAGTACGAATGTGCACCGTGAAGAGGTAGTCCTAGAGAAATTTCTCAAAACTACTTAAACTTAATACAAGGAACTGTAATTTAAATTACTAACCTCGTACCTGGAAAACTCGCTAACGCTAATGAAAAGTACTTTGTCATTGACAGTTACTCACTTTGAAGTGGAACACAATTTAGCAAATATCTGTTTTAAAGTTATGTTGAGAAAATCAGCAAGGAAAGGAGATTCCTTTTCCTCAATCATTGCTCGCTGCAGTTCCAGTATTCGAAATTTGTTAAAGAAAGAAATACATGATGCTTTACTTAACTACGTGTAATCCTGTGAAGACTCCATTTCTCATTTTATACATTTACTTGTGTCAATGTTAAAAGGAAAGTAACTATGTACTTTTGTAATGATCATAACCCATGCATTTTTCACTGAGATTTATAGCCATCACATTGCCTTCTAATAGAATCCAAATTGATGAAGCATGCACAATTTATTTATTTTATTTTATTTTATTTATTTTTTTTTGAAGCTTGAAGTCTATTCGTCAAATAAAATACTTTCAACCCTTCGGGGAGGCAACGAAGTATTATTTATTGGAGGAACCACATAATTTCGTTAATGTTCATAAAGAGCCAGTCTCCTGTACATATGGTTTTTTCTGTAATAGTTTTCTTGTATAATGATAATAATTGTCTCACCAGTTGCGACGTAGTCGCGTATACGAACAGTGATCCAATACTGTCAAATGTTTTTTTATTCCAGTCTTTGATCACAATATCAATTCTTTTGAAGATGACTGGTTTCAATCCATAATGACCATCCTCAGATCATTTCTACACCATGCCCTAAAGTGATAAGGCCATAATGGTATCGTCAAAACATATAAATATAATCAGCACAGCATCGTCACATAGCTCTAAAATAAGGTGTAGAATAGGCCGCATCGTCCACACAGTCATTATTGCAACTGTGACGATGCTATGCTGATTATATTTATATGTTTTTACGATGCCATTATGGCCTTATCACTTTAGGATATGGTGTAGAAATGATCTGAGGATGGTCATTACGGACTGAAACAGGTCATCGTCAAAAGAATTGATATTGTGATCAAAGACAGGAATAAAAAACATTTAATAATAATTGTATTCTGTGACACCAAAGCAGAGATTTATCGACGATCAACCACACTTAAATGGCCTGTTACTGAAACAGAATCGAGTAAGGAAACATGTTCTCTTGATTTTTGTTTAAGAGCGCTAGTCCGCTCTGTCTTATTTTATCTTTCTCTCATAGTCTTTTTTATCAAGCAGATGTGCTGTGTAAGTTGTGATGTAATCAATTTTTGCTTCGGTGGTTTTAGAAAATTAAATGTGCTATCTGTTAAGGACTTTTGTAATTATTTTAAATTTACCTAATCCAATCGGATAATTTATATGTTCCTCTGTTTTTTTTCCCTACAATCCATCGGAGTTGGCAGGTCGTTGCAAAGAGACCAATGACTGAACGCATATTGCGTTCAGTCATGCATAAGATGTTACAAACGATTCAGTCACCCGTCTCCAAACAGTAGTTTTTGTTGGTCTTTGCCCATCTCAGATACAACCCTCTATTTTTAATAATTAGATGTTTTACCAATCTTACAATGATGTATTGACCTAGAGAAATTATAAAAGTAAACTAAAAGTTAAGCTAAGAACCGAGTAGCAACATGTCAGTATATTGACTTCCAACGACTACTATAGAGCGGAACTACGGCGTTTGAGCTCACTATGATGTTGACAGTCTGAAGCAAAATTTGCAAAATTCCGCATGTTCTGCACTTTTCGTGTAATTCATAAGAAAGAAGCATCAAGTAAAGGTGTTATCACACAGTTTACACCGGTATAGTCACTGAGGTCACCAAGTGACTTAATATGCATTGGTAATGGTCTAATTACTTGCAGCTATACAGACGAAATCTTCGAAATATGCATTCACTTCCGAAATGGCCAAACATGCTAACATACATGCAACATGCATTTGCAAGAAAATCCAGGCTCCAGTTATAAGCAAAAGCTTCCTTGTAGGGTTGCGCCCCAATTCCTAGCAATCTAAGTAACAGCTGCAACCACTGTATCGCGCATGGCATCGAAGATTTACTCTCGATAATGTCGAAACGCCGAAGTTTCAATAGCAGAATAGAAATTTCTACTGTTGTGGGCAGAAAATGTGTACTTTTAACATAAGTCCTTGTGACGGATTTCAGGAACAAAGCATTTTGAGCGTTTTTAATAGCAATCAAATCATATTAAGCAATGATACTGAACTGAATGGGAAACGATGTTTTGCTTAATCTCTTGTTACTGTTACACAGGTACTGTAGTTACATGATTATCATTATATGCGCGATACAGTATATACAGGGTGGTCCATTGATCGTGACCGGGCCAAATATCTCACGAAATAAGCGTCAAACGAAAAAACTACAAAGAACGAAACTTGTCTAGCTTGAAGGGGAAAACCAGATGGCGCTATGGTTGGCCCGCTAGATGGCGCTGCCATAGGTCAAACGGATATCAACTGCGTTTTTTTAAATAGGAACCCCCATTTTTTATTACACATTCGTGTAGTACGTACAGAAATATGAATGTTTTAGTTAGATCACTTTTTTTGCTTTGTGATAGATGGTGCTGTAATAGTCACAAACATATGGCTCACAATCTCACAATTTTAGACGAACAGTTGGTAGCAGGTGGGTTTCTTAAATTAAAATACAGATCGTAGGTACGTTTGAACATTTTACTTAGGTTGTTCCAGTGTGATACATGTACCTTTGTGAACTTATCATTTCTGAGAACGCACGCTGTTACAGCGTGATTACCTGTAAATACCACATTAATGCAATAAATGCTCAAAATGATGTCCGTCAACCTCAATGCATTTGGCAATACGTGTAACGACATTCCTCTCAACAGCGAGTAGTTCGCCTTCCGTAATGTTCGCACATGCATTGACATTGCGCTGACCCACGCTGTAAGGCGTTGTCGGTAGATCACGATAGCAAATATACTTCAACTTTCCCCACAGAAAGAAATCCGGGGACGTCAGATCCGGTGAAGGTGCGGGCCATGGTATGGTGCTTCGACGACCAATCCACCTGTCATGAAATATGCTATTCAATACCGCTTCAACCGCACGCGAGCTATGTGCCGGACATCCATCATGTTCGAAGTACATCGCCATTCTGTCATGCAGCGAAACATCTTGTAGTAACATCTTTAGAACATTACGTAGGAAATCAGCATACATTGCACCATTTAGATTGTCATCGATAAAATGGGGGCCAATTATCCTCCCTCACGTAATGCCGCACCATACATTAACCCGCCAAGGTCGCTGATGTTCCACTTGTCGCAGCCATCGTGGATTTTCCGTTGCCCAATAGTGCATATTATGCCGGTTTACGTTACCGCTGTTGGTGAATGACGATTCGTCGCTAAATAGAACGCGTGCAAAAAATCTGTCATCGTCCCGTAATCTCTCCCAGTGGCACAACTGTACACGACGTTCAAAGTCGTCGCCATGCAATTCCTGGTGCACTGAAATATGCTACGATTGCCATCGATGTTGATGTAGCATTCTCAACACCGGCGTTTTTGAGATTCGCGATTCTCGCGTAATTTGTCTGCTACTGATGTACGGATTAGCCGCGACAGCAGCTAAAACACCTACTTGGGCATCATCATTTGTTGCCGGTCGCGGTTGACGTTTCACATGTGGCTGAACATTTCCTGTATCCTTAAATAACGTTACTATCCGGCGAACGGTCCGGACGCTTGGATGATGTCGTCCAGGATACCGAGCAGCTTACATAGCACACGCCCGTTGGGCATTTTGATCACAATAATCATACAACAACACGATATCGACCTTTTCCGCAATTGTTAAATGGTCCATTTTAACACGGGTAATGTATCACGAAGCAGATACCGTCCGCACTGGCGGAATGTTACGTGATAACACGAACTTATATGTTTGTGACTATTACAGTGCCATCTATCACAAAGCGAAAAAAGTGGTCCAGCTAAAATATTCACATTTCTTTACGTGCTACACGAAGATGTAATAAAAAATGGGGGTTCCTATTTTTTAAAAAACGCAGTTGAAATCCGTTTGACCTATGGCAGGACCATCTAGCGGACCAACCATAGCGCCATCTGGTTTCCCCCTTCAAGCTAGAAGAGTTTCGTTCTTTGTAGTTTTTTCGTTTGATGCTTATTTCTTGAGATATTTGGCCCGGTCACTATCAATGGACCACCCTGTATACACTCCTGGAAATGGAAAAAAGAACAGATTGACACCGGTGTGTCAGACCCACCATACTTGCTCCGGACACTGCGAGAGGGCTGTACAAGCAATGATCACACGCACGGCACAGCGGACACACCAGGAACCGCGGTGTTGGCCGTCGAATGGCGCTAGCTGCACAGCATTTGTGCACCGCCGCCGTCAGTGTCAGCCAGTTTGCCGTGGCATACGGAGCTCCATCGCAGTCTTTAACACTGGTAGCATGCCGCGACAGCGTGGACGTGAACCGTATGTGCAGTTGACGGACTTTGAGCGAGGGCGTATAGTGGGCATGCGGGAGGCCGGGTGGACGTACCGCCGAATTGCTCAACACGTGGGGCGTGAGGTCTCAACAGTACATCGATGTTGTCGCCAGTGGTCGGCGGAAGGTGCACGTGCCCGTCGACCTGGGACCGAACCGCAGCGACGCACGGATGCACGCCAAGACCGTAGGATCCTACGCAGTGCCGTAGGGGACCGCACCGCCACTTCCCAGCAAATTAGGGACACTGTTGCTCCTGGGGTATCGGCGAGGACCATTCGCAACCGTCTCCATGAAGCTGGGCTACGGTCCCGCACACCGTTAGGCCGTCTTCCGCTCACGCCCCAACATCGTGCAGCCCGCCTCCAGTGGTGTCGCGACAGGCGTGAATGGAGGGACGAATGGAGACGTGTCGTCTTCAGCGGTGAGAGTCGCTTCTGCCTTGGTGCCAATGATGGTCGTATGCGTGTTTGGCGCCGTGCAGGTGAGCGCCACAATCAGGACTGCATACGACCGAGGCACACAGGGCCAACACCCGGCATCATGGTGTGGGGAGCGACTCCTACACTGGCCGTACACCACTGGTGATCGTCGAGGGGACACTGAATAGTGCACGGTACATCCAAACCGTCATCGAACTCATCGTTCTACCATTCCTAGACCGGCAAGGGAACTTGCTGTTCCAACAGGACAATGCACGTCCGCATGTATCCCGTGCCACCCAACGTGCTCTAGAAGGTGTAAGTCATCTACCCTGGCCAGCAAGATCTCCGGATCTGTCCCCCATTGAGCATGTTTGGGACTGGATGAAGCGTCGTCTCACGCGGTCTGCACGTCCAGCACGAACGCTGGTCCAACTGAGGCGCCAGGTGGAAATGGCATGGCAAGCCGTTCCACAGGACTACATCCAGCATCTCTACGATCGTCTCCATGGGAGAATAGCAGCCTGCATTGCTGCGAAAGGTGGATATACACTGTACTAGTGCCGACATTGTGCATGCTCTGTTGCCTGTGTCTATGTGCCCGTGGTTCTGTCAGTGTGATCATATGATGTATCTGACCCCAAGAATGTGTCAATAAAGTTTCCCCTTCCTGGGACAATGAATTTACGGTGTTCTTATTTCAATTTCCAGGAGTGTATATACAGGGTGGAGAAAAACTGTGTTACGAAATTTTAACCCTGGACAGCTGATGCCAGTAGGAGCCAAATTTACTAATGTTGTCTAGGTCAACAAGGCACCATTTCTAAACTACGGAAACTTGGCGCCACGCGCTCCCATTGCCCATGGGATGCTCTGTTGCTGTTCGTCGGTTGCGCTATGGTTGTCGGTTCACACTAACTGTGCGGGTCACTCTGGATACATCACGATCTCCGGCACGCAAAGCATTCGCGCTCATGCGTTTTCCAGAGCATCCGGCAACAGGGCAATCCCACGGTCAATCAGAGAGCGTGGCGCCAAGTTTCTGTACTTTAAAAATTGGCGCTGTCGACCTACACAACATTAGTAATTCTGGTGCCTACTGGCAACAGCTATCCAGGGTTAAAAATTCGTGATATATATATGTGCGTCAGTTCTTGTAAGACTCTCATATTATTGTGTTGTTACAGAAATGGGGCAGTCTGCATGAGAACAGTGAGTTGATATTGTGCAGTCCATCAACGAATGTAATGAAATGTTTCAGTGTATATATATATCAACTCACTGTTCTCATGCAGACTGCCCCATTCCTGTAACAACACAATAATATGAGAATCTTACATGAACTGACGCACAAACAAGCAGCTGCACTAAATTTTCTGATAAAATCTAGTGTAGCCAACTTTCGAGACATTGTTGCAGTTAGACTAGAGACGATTAACTGGTATGTGAGGCATACCAGTTTGATAGATGACCAGCACTATTCAAGATCTGCACGAGAAATGGAGGACAGTAGGATCCTTTCAGAATGTGCAGAGGAACAGGTGACTGACAAGAGTTGCCAGCTTTGACTGGAGTCAGAACTGGACAACTCAAAAATGTGTTAATATTGTTACTGTTCTCAGCATATTACGCAATACAAACATTATATCTACAACAATAGGAAGCATGCATTTATTTAACATTATGCTCACTGCTTATCCAGCCACTTCTGCAAGCCTCTGATTTCTTTGCTAGTTATATTTTGAAGTTATACTTCTTTTATGACTTCACAAGTTTAGGAGTTCTTTCCCATTATCGGATTTGACATATTTAGCATATTTCATATGGAAGTTAAAATTCACAAATAGTTCGTTCGGTTTTCCTCATTCGCACTTTCAGTTTGTTTCTTTCATTACTCCAGATATTTAGCAGCACACTGAAAATCCGCTCTAAAACGCACTGGACGGTAGCATTGAGAGCGTATGTTGACAACTTTCAGCAAATTATATGCTTTGCTTTCCTTGAAAAATATCACCCATTTGCTTAAAGTGTTTCAGTCCGGTAAGTCCTTTATGAGTGGCAAGACGTAATTCAGTGCACATATTTCAAAAAACAGTTTGCCACTGTTTATATCTGTGTTAAAATAACCTGTAAGTTTCATTACGTTCTCCATTTTAAGGGTTCTTCAGGATGCAACTGAGACCTAAGGTTGGAAACGAATTTTCACTGAAGTCAAACCATTTTCCTAGACATTCCAGAATCCTAATATGTACTTTCTGAGCTTCTCTGACAAATTTTGTTTGTTCACATTGTGCACATTTTTTTCAGCTGCTGTAATACCTTGAACCCAAAGATATTATTTCGTTGTCTATTAATAATTTCTGTATCCAACTTCATGAATATAGAATATATTTCAGTTATCTGTATATAATCACTTTCCACGTATTTTATGGTCATATTAAATAAATGCATAAAATTGGGGCGAGATAAATGTAAATGTCTGGAAGTGTTACTTCCTCGTCCCTTCACAGTCGCTTTCATGGGCTACGGATGGCCAAATAAGTTTGGTAGTATTGTCTTCACCCTGGCTTAGGAAATAGGACTTCAACAAAGGCCAGTTCTGGAGCAATCAATCTGCAGCAGCAAAAGAGGGTCAAAAAGCGTTTAGGAACATGCCGTAGTTCTTCAGCTCTCTCACCTTAACCACGTACGGTAATAATTCAACATCGTCTGACAGTAGCTGTAGTCCATATTTCGCAGTATTGTGCAGTATACACATGTGACAATGTCCTACAATAAAATATAGTGCTTCAAACATTTTTTTCGACACCGCGAAAACAGACCCGTAATTGACGGAACAGCTGTCAGCACCATAAGCTAGTACTTGCGATCCTGAAAGACCAATGTTAGTGATGCTCTCTTTAAGTTTCTTAGCTATAGAAGTTGATGTTTCGTCAGTGTCTTCGTAAAACTCTATAACAGCTGAAGTTCCCATTTCTTGGTGGAAGTACAGGATAACAACTGGAAATAATTTCATATTTCCTTTACTTGAAGCATCACATGCAATCGAGAATGGAGATGTATCAACTTTATTCAGAATTTGTTGCAGAGACTGTGGAGCCAATACATTCTCTACTATAGCTTCTGCTTTAGTCCGTTCACAGTGAATTTTGGATTATAATTTTGAATCTTGAAACAAAAACTGAGACAAGCGAGTATTTCCACTGTTATGTGAAAGGTAACTGTGATAGTGTTTCAATTCCTCTTCCTGGCTAGTTCCCACTGACACGGAATGCCATTCAACAGTGGTGTTTCTGAACACAACCAGTACCTTATCAATAAGAGTCTTTGTACTGGCTTGATACTTTACTGCTTTCAATGGGTCACATTTCACTGTCAAACTTAAGCTACATGTTTTACAGTATCCGGTATATTCATCCAAAAAGTCTGTTTCTTGCAGCCATCTGTCATTGAAATGAGACCCAAAGCGCTGTTTTTTAGCCTGCTGCATTTGAGAACCTCACTATAATACAATGTTATATACATATGTGTATCACTCAGTCACTACAATGCCATACCATGTGAGGTTCACCGAATACAGCTACAGCCAAATACGAGGTGGTTTGAAAAGTTAACGGAATCACCATGAGAGGGCAGCACGAGCGCAATGAGTTGTTTACGTGATATTCATTCAACTGTTTCCTGTAAACAAGTACCACGTCAGTGGTCTTGGAAGAGAGCTGTGGTGGTGACGAGGCTCTGTTGTTGTTCCCGCGTAGTGATTTGCAAAGATGGAAAAAATCGAGATTCTAGCAGCGATTAAGTACTTCGTAAAGAAAGGTAGGAAAGCGTAGGACATTCATGCCGGTTTCCAGAGTAGACTGGGGACTCTGCTCCTTTGTATATAACTGTTTCCAAGTGGTCTAATGAATTTAAATTTGGTCGGGAGTGCTTAGATGATGATCTGTGCAGTGGTCAGCCAAGATGTGTCACTACTCCAGAAATCATTGCAAAAGTGCACAAAATTGTCATGGAGGATCACCGATTGAAAGTGAGTGAAATTGCTCTCACTTGACAGATGTCATCTGAAAGGGTGTACCGTATTTTAACTGAAAAATTAGAAATGAAAAAATTATGTGCAAGATGGGTGCTACAACAACACAATTCGTGCCTGCACACATGTACCTTCACCATTGCAAAATTACGCGAACTAGGGTATGAATTGTTGCCACACCGGCCTTATTCATCTGATATAGTTCTGTCAGACTTCCATCTCTTCCGAAAACAGAAAATTTTTCTTGGTGGACGAAGGTTCACTTCAAACGAAGAATTTATAGCTGGAATTGACAACTATTTTGCAGGCCTGGAGGAAACTCATTTTCGAGATGCTACCAAGGCACTAGAACATCGTTGGACCAAGTGAATTAATCTACAAGGAGACTACATTGAAAAATAAAAAAAACGTTTCAGTGATGTAAGTACTTTTTTTTCTATTCCGTTTGGAGAACTTTTCAAACCACTCTCGTATTTCACTACATCTATCAGCCACGCATTCATTTGTTCGACAACGGTATTTAGGTCGTTATTGCAAGCACCGGTAATAAAATGAAACTACGGCATTGTCATGGCGGCTTGTTTTGCTTATTATTTTATGCCGCTTTATATTATATCTGTGCAGAAGAACAAATAGACATAAACTGATATTGTAAACTCTGCTTTATTGTCCACACTAAAGTGACATGCAACTGTCATAAGAACATATAAGCTATTATTGGCCTGTCTTCCCTAGATCGTTCTTATTGGAGAGGTCTTCAAAAAACTTGACGACAATGGACAACAATGGACACTGTGGTGTAATAAAAATACAAAGCCTCTTTCACACCAATTGTGGAACAACTAAACGCGCCAACGTATATTAAAATATCTTGGAATTCGTTGCGAAAAAGCCACAATGCTCCCAACTTGTGACAAAATCTGATTCAAAATATTAAACCCAAAGAATAATCAAATTGTAAAGTTTCACTGGCTCCATTTTCAGTATTTGGTTCCTGTAAAAAAGTAGTAAGTAAGTATGAATTTAGTATAAATTAACGAGGCCTGAAAACTGGACTTCTGATGTCTGGTCGAGACTTTCAACTGGACACCACAGTTTTTATTTAAAAACCAGACTGTCCGATCTAAACCTGGACAGTTGGTAAACCTGTGGTCGACAGTGAAGACCCCCGAAACTATAAACAGAATTCGCATGGACATTATGGGAAGTTCCCGCAAGTCGGTAAGGAGGTTATCGCAGCAGGTTGGTATATCTTGGTCACACATGTCACTGTGTAATAAAAGAAATGAAATTAAAAGCTCGTTGTGTGATTGTGGGGAAAGAGTTGAAATTTGGAGATGGAAAAAAGAGTTCATTACTGTTACTCCCCCCATGAACCATGGACCTTGCCGTTGGTGAGAAGGCTTGCGTGCCTCAGCGATACAGATGGCCGTACCGTAGATGCAACCACAATGGAGGGGTAACTGTTGAGAGGCAAGACAAACGTGTGGTTCCTGAAGAGGGGCAGCAGCCTTTTCAGTAGTTGCAGGGGCAACAGTCTGGATGATTGACTGATCTGGCCTTGTAACATTAACCAAAACGGCCTTGCTGTGCTGTTACTGCGAACGGCTGAAAGCAAGGGGAAACTACAGCCGTAATTTTTCCCGAGGGCATGCAGCTTTACTGTATGATTAAATGATGATGGCGTCCTCTTGGGTAAAATATTCCGGAGGTAAAATAGTCCCCCATTCGGATCTCCGGGCGGGGACTACTCAAGAGGACGTCGTTATCAGGAGAAAGAAAACTGGCGTTCTACGGATCAGAGCGTGGAATGTCAGGTCCCTTAATCCGGCAGGTAGGTTAGAAAATTTAGAAAGGGAAATGGATAGGTTAAAGTTAGATATAGTGGGAGTTAGTGAAGTTCGGTGACAGGAGGAACAAGACTTTTCGTCAGGTGAATACAGGGTTATAAATACAAAATCAAATAGGGGTAATGTAGGAGTAGGTTTAATAATGAATAAAAAAATAGGAGTGCGGGTAAGCTACTACAAACAGCATAGTGAACACATTATTGTAGCCAAGATAGACACAAAGCCCATGCCTACTACAGTAGTACAAGTTTATATTCCAACTAGCTCTGCAGATGACGAAGAAATTGATGAAATGTATGATGAGATAAAAGAAATTATTCAGGTAGTGAAGGGAGACGAAAATTTAATAGTCATGGGTGACTGGAATTCGTCAGTAGGAAAAGGGAGAGAAGGAAACATAGTAGGTGAATATGGATTGGGGGGATGAAATGAAAGTGGAAGCCGTCTGGTAGAATTTTGTGCAGAGCATAACTTCATCATAGCTAACACTTGGTTCAAGAATCATAAAAGAAGGTTGTATACATTGAAGAATCCTGGAGATACTAAAAGGTATCAGATAGATTATATAATGGTAAGACAGAGATTTAGGAACCAGGTTTTAAATTGTAAAACATTTCCTGGGGCAGATGTGGACTCTGACCACAATTTCTTGATTATGAACTGTGGATTAAAACTGAAAAAACTACAAAAAGGTGCTAATTTAAGGAGATGGGACCTGGATAAACTGACTAAACCAGAGGTTGTAGAGAGTTTCAGGGAGAGCATAAGGGAACAATTGACAGGAATGGGGGAAAGAAATACAGTAGAAGAAGAATGGGTGGCTCTGAGGGATGATTTAGTGAAGGCAGCAGACGATCAAGTAGGTAAAAAGACGAGGGCTAATAGAAATCCTTGGGTAACAGAAGAAATATTGAATTTAATTGATGAAAGGAGAAAATATAAAAATGCAGTAAATGAAGCAGGCAAAAAGGAATACAAATGTCTCAAAAACGAGATCGACAGGAAGTGCAAAATGGATAAGCAGGGATGGCTAGAGGACAAATGTAAGGATGTAGAGGCTTATCTCACGAGGGGTAAGATAGATACTGCCTACAGGAAAATTAAAGAGACCTTTGGAGGAAAGAGAACCACTTATATGAATATCAAGAGCACAGATGGAAACCCAGTTCTAAGCAAAGAAGGGAAAGCAGAAAGGTGGAAGGAGTATATAGAGGGTTTATACAAGGGCGATGTACTTGAGGACAATGTTATGGAAATGGAAGAGGTTGTAGATGAAGACGAAATGAGAGATAAGATACTGCGTGAAGAGTTTGACAGAGCACTGAAAGACCTAAGTCGAAACAAGGCCCCGGGAGTAGACAACATTCCATTAGAACTACTGACGGCCTTGGGAGAGCCAGTCATGACAAAACTCTACCATCTGGTGAGCAAGATGTATGAGACAGGCGAAATACCCTCAGACTTAAAGAAGAATATAATAATTCCAATCCCAAAGACAGCAGGTGTTGACAGATGTGAAAATTACCGAACTATTAGTTTAATAAGTCACAGCTGCAAAATACTAACGCGAATTCTTTACAGACGAATGGAAAAACTGGTAGAGGCGGACCTCGAGGAGGATCAGTTTGGATTCCGTACAAATGTTGGAACACGTGAGGCAATACTAACCTTACGACTTATCTTAGAAGAAAGATTAAGAAAAGGCAAACCTACGTTTCTAGCATTTGTAGACTTAGAGAAAGCTTTTGACAATGTTGATTGGAATACTCTCTTTCAAATTCTAAAGGTTGCATGGGTAAAACATAGGGAGCGAAAGGCTATTTAAAATCTGTACAGAAACCAGCTGGCAGTTATAAGAGTCGAGGGACATGAAAGGGAAGCAATGGTTGGGAAGGGAGTGAGACAGGGTTGTAGCCTATCCCCGATGTTATTCAATCTGTATATTGAGCAAGCAGTAAAGGAAACAAAAGAAAAATTCGGAGTAGGTATTAAAATCCATGGAGAAGAAATAAAAACTTTGAGGTTCGCCGATGATATTGTAATTCTGTCAGAGGCAGCAAAGGACTTGGAAGAGCAGTTGAACGGAATGGACAGTGTCTTGAAAGGAGGATATAAGATGAACGTCAACAAAAGCAAAACGAGGATAATGGAATGCAGTCAAATTAAATCAGGTGATGCTGAGGGAATTAGATTAGGAAATGAGACACTTATAGTAGTAAAGGAGTTTTGCTATTTAGGGAGTAAAATAACTGAAGATGGTCGAAGTAGAGAGGATATAAAATGTAGACTGGCAATGGCAAGGAAAGCGTTTCTGAAGAAGAGAAATTTGTCAACATCGAGTATAGATTTAAGTGTCAAGAAATCGTTTCTGAAAGTATTTGTATGGAGTGTAGCCATGTATGGAAGTGAAACATGGACGATAAATAGTTTGGACAAGAAGAGAATAGAAGCTTTCAAAATGTGGTGCTACAGAAGAATGCTGAAGATTAGATGGGTAGATCACATATCTAATGAGGAGGTATTGAATAGAATTGGGGAGAAGAGGAGTTTGTGGCACAACTTTACAAAAAGAAGGGACCGGTTGGTAGGACATGTTTTGAGGCATCAAGGAATCACAAATTTAGCATTAGAGGGCAGCGTGGAGGGTAAAAATCGTAGAGGGAGACCAAGTTGCAGGTTGCAGTAAGTACTGGGAGATGAACAAGCTTGCACAGGATAGGGTAGCATGGAGAGCTGCATCAAACCAGTCTCAGGACTGAAGACCACAACAACAACAACAACAACAACAACTGTTACTCGCTGTTAACATCAATCACTAACGGTTACATGGACCTCTTGCCTTTACTTCATGTCATGAGGCCTGGTTTCGTTTATCAGTTTTCATGAACTCGCAGATTTGCAGATACTGGTTGCAGGACAACCCATGTATTCTGCATGAAGAACCCTCTCCACTCAGAGAAGATATGGGTTTTGTGTGCTTTGTCTGGCATACACATTATGGGCGCCATATTTTTCATTTATACTTTAAACAGTGTCAGATACCTGGAGATCTTCGACACTTTCTATGCACAGTTAGACGGTCCAGAGAAGCTGTGTCCAACAAGATAGAGCAACCACTCACACATCCAGCCAATGTATCGCTCACATTACCAACAAAAAAAAATGGCTCTGAGCATTATGGGACTCAACATCTTAGGTCATAAGTCCCCTAGAACTTAGAACTACTTAAACCGAACTAACCTAAGGACATCACACACACCCATGCCCGAAGCAGGATTCGAACCTGCGACCGTAGCACATTACCAACATGTTCCCTGAAGACAGACTTGTCAGTAGAGGCCTCTGTGCCCCCAGGCCCCCAGACTTAACATCGCGGGATTTTTATTTATGGGATACAATAAAAAGCAAAGTGTATGCTGACAATCGTCGCATAATAGACGATCTTAAACTAAATGTTACTAGAGAAATTAACAACATCACACCTTCAGAACTACAATGTGCTGCTAGTAACATCATCATACGAAGTTAGCGACGCCTGGGTGCCCAAGGCCATCACTTCCAGCATCTCTTATAAACAGGTAACTGCAAGTTTTGTAATGTTACTATCAACTATTCTTTTTTTAATTAGTTCATTGTTACCTGAATCACGGACATGATGTGTACCAGTTTTATGTGAGACGCCTCATATAGGCATGATTTAAAAGAAATACAGATCTCAGCTGTAATTGGGCGCTGAATTAAATTAAGTAGGGACAAGTGAAAATTGTTGCTGGACTGGGACTCGAACCCAGATTTCCCGCTTTATGCGAGCAATCTTAACAGCTTCAGCTATTCAGACATGTTTCCCTTCCAACACAAATTCTCATCCTATTGCACACTATACATGTATCATCCACACTCCATTATCTCACTGCTCGCAGCTTTGGCTGATTCCTGGAAGAGTTCGTATATAGTGTACACCCACAACGAACTTATCTTCAATGCACATATATATTATCGTATTTGTGGTGTCTGTTCTGTCAATAACCACACATATAGCAGTATGTATTCGCCTTGATGGCAATGCTATCTTCGGAGAGTGATGGATTTTCGGGTTCTGCTTAATAGGTCATGGGCCTACAACCTTTAGGAGGCGGCCACATGGCTAGTGGGGGCTGTGTGGAGGGGACTGGGAGGTTTTTAGGATAGAGCAACTTGGGAAACTCCAGAAAGGGCATCAGTCTAAAAGGATGTGGGGCAAGTATGGGAGGAGACTGATCTAATCAAAATATCTTATATCTCTTATTATCATAGCTGTGTTGGAAAAGAACCAGAGCTCCAAGCGCTAATAGAAAGCACTGTAGCCCACATTATGACGGTTACCGAACTCTGGCTACAACCGGATCAAGTTACACTAAAATTTATACGGAGAACATTGCCATGTTCAGGAAGGATATATTAAATACTCTTGTTGACAGAGTGGTTATTGCTGTCAGAAGCAGTTTACGTTTAGTGTAATAGAAGCAGGTAATTTTTGTGAGTTAGTATAGGTAGAGGTTACATATATTTGACAACTGGAATAGATCTAGTATTGGTTCCTTCTACCAAACCCCTGAAACGTACGATATATTTGCTGAACAATTCAAAGAAACCTTGAGTCTCAATTCAAATAGGTACTCCACTCACACAGTTATAGTTGGTGGTGACTTCACTCTTCTCTCGATATGTTGGCGAAAATAAAGTCGGTGGTAGGCGTAAATCGTCATATGAAGCTGCACTAAATGCTTTCACCGCAAATTATTTCGAACAGTTAGTTTAGGAGACCACTCAAAACGTAAATGGCTGCAGAAACGTACTTGACCTCTTAGCAATAAACGATCCTGAGAAAACAGGGAGCATCATGACAGATACAGGGATTAGTGACCACAAGGTCAGAGCAGTGCGAATCAATACTGTAACGTACAAATCCACAAAAAATATATTCAAATTATATCTATTTAAATAAGCAAATAAAAATTCTCTTGATGCCTTCCTTAGAGACAGCTGCCAGTTCTGACTATGTAAATGTTGACCGGACATGAATTAATTCAAAGAAAAAGTACCAACGGAATTAATAAGAGATTGGACTGACCCCACATGGTACGCAAAACAGGTCAGAAAACTGTTGTGGAAGCAATGGAAGAAACATGTTAAATTTAAAAGAACGCCATATCTCCAAGATTGCCAATATTTTACTGAAGCTCGAAACTTAGTGCGAACTTCAGTGAGAGATGCTTTTAGAAGTTTCCACAAAGAAACTCTGTATTGAAATCTGGTGGTAAATCCAAAGAGATCTTGGTCGCATGTAAAGTACACCAGCGGCAAGATATAATCAATGCCTTCACTGTACGATAGTATTGGTAATGTTACTAATGACAGCGTCAATATAGCACAGCTACTAACATGGTTTTCCGAAATTCCTTCATCAAAGAAGGCGGAGTAAATATTCCAAAATTAAAATCAAGAACAACTACCAACATGAGTAACTTAGACATAGATATCCTCAGTGTAGCGAAGCAGCTTTAATCACTTAATAATGGCAAGGCCTGCGGTCCAGAGAGCTTACCAGTTAGGCTCCTTTCAGAGTATACTAATAGAATAGCTCCATACTTAACAATCATATTCAACATTCGGTAGACGAAAGATCCTTACTTAAAGACAGGGAAGTTGCACAGGTCACACCAATGCTCAAGAAAGAAATAAGAGTAATCCGCTGAATTACAGACCCATATTACTAACGTTGACTTGCAATAGGATTTTGGGACATACTGCGTTAAAACATTATCAGTTATCTCAGTGACAACGAATAACTGACAAATAGCCAACATGGATTCAGGAAACATCATTCTTATCAAACACTATAGTTTATTCACACCAGTCCATCGACAGGGGATCTCAAACTGATTCCACATATTTAGATTTGGAGAAGGCTTTCTGACCCTGTTCCTCACAAGCAACTTCTAATCAAATTGCGTGCCTATGGAGCATTGGTCTCAGTTGTGCGTCTGGACTCGTGATTTCCTGTCACAAAGTTACAGTTCGTAGCAGTTGACGGCAAGTCATCTAGTAAAGCAGGAGTGACATCTGGCGTTCTCCAGGGAAGTGTTACAGGCCCTCTGCTGTTCCTAATCTACATAAACGATTTAGAAGATGATGTGACTAGCTCTCTTAGATTGTTTGTAGATGGTGTTGTTAGCTTCTTGTAAAGTCGTCCGATGATAAAAACCAATTGCCCAATGGTTAAGACAAAGCACCCCTATAGTGCGAAAAGTGGTAATTGACTCTAAATAGTAAATAGTCCACAACATGAGTACTAAATGAATTCCGCTAAATTTCGGTTACACGATAAATCACACACCTAAAGGCTGTGATTTCAACTAATACTTACCGATTGCAGTTACAAATAACGTAAACTGGAACGATCGCATAGGAAATATCGTGGGGAAACGATCTAGATATTGTGATTTATTGGCAGAACACTTAGAAGATACGTACAACAGGTCTGCTAGAGAGACCACCTCCACTAAACTTGTCCGTCCTCTTCTGGAGCACTGCTACGCTCTATGGGATCTGCATCAGATTGGATAGACTGAGGACATCTGAACAGCTAGAAAAGCGAAGGTCGTTTTGTACTATCGTGAAACAGGGGAGAGAATGCCACAGATATTATAAACGAATGGGGTGGTAATTACTAAAACAAAGGTGTTTTTCATTTCAGTAGGACCTTCTCATGAAATTTCAGTCACCAGTTTTCTTCTCCGAATGTGAAAATTTTTGTTTGTCATCCACCTACATAGGGAGAAATGATTATTGTAATAAAATTAGGGAAATCAGGGCTCACACAGAAAGATTTCCATGTTCGTTTTTCCTACTTATTGTTCGAGAGTGGAACAGTACAGAAATACACTGGAGACTCGATTAACTGGATTAATTGTTGTCCTATGTCGTTCGGAAAATCGAAAATTCGCATGACTGAATGTATTAAGAACAGAGATCTTCGTGTTATTAACTCTAGAAAGATAACCAATGTCATCCACATCTGATTCTCTTTTAGTTATGTACTCATATGGTTATGTTTTAGGGTTAATGATAATATTTGGTGTTTCATCAGAACAAAGAATATAAATTAAACACGATTTTCATCACTTTAACTGTTTTCTCTTTGTTCTGAATAAACACCTAGCATTATCTATCAACCCTAAAAACTTAACCATAAGACAACGCAACTTTAGAATCAGATGCAGGTGAAGTTGCTTATCTTTCTAGAGTTAATAATACAGAAATCAACGTCTATTAAGACATTAAAGACACATATTCCTCTTTACATGTATATTTTCTTAAAATTACTCAAATAGTGCAACCTTAATCATGAAATGCACAACAAAGTAGCCATCTGAGTATTCTGTTCCAACCATTGTTCAAAGTCTTCCGTCTATCAAATCCAAAATATTTACAACAATGTAACAATGCTCATTTAAATTCATTTGCTTGAAAATGATGTTATATTCAAGGATGTCACAATAGGAGGCAAAAATTTTACTATAAACATTAAATTTTCTCTAACAGTTCAGCCAAAGGATAGGTTATTGTATTACACACTAAAAGCAGGACTTTTTGTTGTGTACCAATTTTGTTTTTAATTATTTTTACTTCAGGAATAAAAATACTGTCATACCATTAAATGAATTTTTCGGTGTTCATCCACGGAATTTTTTAGTTTTTATAAATTAAGGGGATCCTGGTATTTTTAAAGCATCTGGGGTTTTTGGATTTTCCAATGAAGAGCAAATGCATTTTTAGAGTCCCAATAGAGTTTGCGCAAACTACTGGTGTTATTTGGTCTTGACTAGTATCATCACCTGAACTCTTTTGCCGAGAAACTTAGGATTTTGACGATGATGATGATGATGATGATGATGATGATGATGAGTCCCATACTTCTTTACAGAGCGTAGGGGAGCGACGCGGGCGACCCGCACCGCCTTACTAGGCAAGGTCCTAGTGGAGGTGGTTTGCCATTGCCTTCCCCCGACCGTAATGGGGATGAAGACGACACAACAACACCCAGTCATCTCGAGGCAGAATAAATCCCTGACCCCGCCGGGAATCGAACCCGGGACCCCGTGCTCGGGAAGCGAGAACGCTACCGCGAGACCACGAGCTTTGACGATGATGATTTCTTATTTGTTCTGCTTTAATCAGCTTTGTGAAACAAAGTTCAAGACACAGTCATCTTCGTCCAATTCTTTTTTTAAAACCATCTTTAAAGGAATTTGCTGCATCTATATAAGCTAACATTTTTTCATCTTGTATTTCCAAATAGCGAATTCCATGACTAGATTTAAAACTGTACAACTATCTGTTGCTTCCACAAACGATTCATTGGCACCTATTTTTTTTGTTTAATTGTGATGCCTTTTCACACAGCAAATGAAGATATCGGTTGCTCAGTTGTTTGTTTTTGTAAGGAACCAACAACGCAAAACTCCTTCCAAAGGTTCATTTTTCGGTTTCTTCATCACTTTACTACGCTCCTGGAAATTGAAATAAGAACACCGTGAATTCATTGTCCCAGGAAAGGGAAACTTTATTGACACATTCCTGGGGTCAGATACATCACATGATCACACTGACAGAACCACAGGCACATAGACACAGGCAACAGAGCATGCACAATGTCGGCACTAGTACAGTATATATCCACCTTTCGCAGCAATGCAGGCTGATATTCTCCCATGGAGACGATCGTAGAGATGCTGGATGTAGTCCTGTGGAACGGCTTGCCATGCCATTTCCACCTGGCACCTCAGTTGGACCAGCGTTCGTGCTGGACGTGCAGACCGCGTGAGACGACGCTTCATCCAGTCCCAAACATGCTCAATGGGGGACAGATCCGGAGATCTTGCTGGCCAGGGTAGTTGACTTACACCTTCTAGAACACGTTGGGTGGCACGGGATACATGCGGACGTGCATTGTCCTGTTGGAACAGCAAGTTCCCTTGCCGGTCTAGGAATGGTAGAACGATGGGTTCGATGGCGGTTTGGATGTACCGTGCACTATTCAGTGTCCCCTCGACGATCACCAGTGGTGTACGGCCAGTGTAGGAGATCGCTCCCCACACCATGATGCCGGGTGTTGGCCCTGTGTACCTCGGTCGTATGCAGTCCTGATTGTGGCGCTCACCTGCACGGCGCCAAACACGCATACGACCATCATTGGCACCAAGGCAGAAGCAACTCTCATCGCTGAAGACGACACGTCTCCATTCGTCCCTCCATTCACGCCTGTCGCGACACCACTGGAGGCGGGCTGCACGATGTTGGGGCGTGAGCGGAAGACGGCCTAACGGTGTGCGGGACCGTAGCCCAGCTTCATGGAGACGGTTGCGAATGGTCCTCGCCGATACCCCAGGAGCAACAGTGTCCCTAATTTGCTGGGAAGTGGCGGTGCGGTCCCCTACGGCACTGCGTAGGATCCTACGGTCTTGGCATGCATCCGTGCGTCGCTGCGGTCCGGTCCCAGGTCGACGGGCACGTGCACCTTCCGCCGACCACTGGCGACAACATCGATGTACTGTGGAGACCTCACGCCCCACGTGTTGAGCAATTCGGCGATACGTCCACCCGGCCTCCCGCATGCCCACTATACGCCCTCGCTCAAAGTCCGTCAACTGCACATACGGTTCACGTCCACGTTGTCGCGGCATGCTACCAGTGCTAAAGACTGCGATGGAGCTCCGTATGCCACGGCAAACTGGCTGACACTGACGGCGGCGGTGCACAAATGCTGCGCAGCTAGCGCCATTCGACGGCCAACACCGCGGTTCCTGGTGTGTCCGCTGTGCCGTGCGTGTGATCATTGCTTGTACAGCCCTCTCGCAGTGTCCGGAGCAAGTATGGTGGGTCTGACACACCGGTGTCAATGTGTTCTTTTTTCCATTTCCAGGAGTGTATGTTTACTTCCATCATCAACAGGTTTGCCGATGTACTTTAAAAATGAAACGGTATTCCTCCTAATATCACTTATCACAGAGGTACCTATACTATACTTGTCAGCTAAGTTATGGCCAGTTCCTCCATATTTTCTTTTAAGTGATAACACCTCTTTCTTGGCGTTTTGACGTTTTTAAGCAAAGACTTGAAATGGAACAACTGTGTAGCGATTTGCATCTGTCATCTCGAACAACAGTGGAAAGCATGAGGCAGATATCACGAAGGGCATGGCAGGGGAGAGCCAGTGCGAGCATTCCATGCACACACTGACTACAAAAATACACTGTCCAGTGACATTAATGTGACCACCTGCCAAAACCTGAATAACTACCTTTACCAGTGTGGTCATGCAAGATGAGAGTCAATAAGGTTGTGTCAAAGTACCAAAAGGGATGTAGCGCCAAGCTGACTCCAGTGCCTGCGCTATATTTCTCGGTTCAGAACCAATGGTGCAAACATTCGAGACAGTCTCACAGATTCTCGATTGGGCTTAAATCCGGAGAGTTTGGTGGATGGGGCAGTATGAACATTCATGTCATCATCAAACCATGCATGTACACTATGAGCTGTAGGACATGTATTATCCTGCTGGTAGATGCTGTCTTGCAGATGAAAAAACAAACATGGACCCCAAGGATAGATGCATACTTATGTTGATCTGTTGCGCTTTTCAGAATGACGAGATCACGCAATGAAAGAATTCCACAGGCCACAATGCTCTATCCTTCAGATTGGAACCTAGGACAATTGTTGCAGGGCAATACATACCAGCAGCCATCTTTCCGATGGAGCATAAAACTCGATTCATTTAAAACAGCTACCTGTAGCCACTCAGTAGACGTCTCGATGTGGTAGTGGCATTCAAAATCCAGCCTTTGTCACCAATGAACAGCAGTCAGCATGAGTGCATGAACCAGGTGTCTGCTGTGGAGATCCAGATGCAGCAATGTTCAATGAACAGTTGTTGGGGAGACGCTATTGGTAGCCACTTGGTTCATCTGGGTACTCACTTGCACAACAGTCACATGTCTATTCACCTGTACACATTTCCATATCCATCATACACTCCTGTCATCTATGGCCAGTGGTACAGTACAGTTGCCCTGTTACATTCCAGGCCAAATGTGAGAGCGTTTGTGGTCTGTGGAATGTTTTTGTAGCATTCCCAGGGTGATCTCGTCATTCTTGAAGACACAATGGATCAACACAAGTACTGAATCTATCCTTGGGGAGCACATCGATGTACACATACTCAGCACTACATTCGTCACATTAGTTTGACTGGACCATGTAAATTGCCCCATATCAGCATTACGACCACAAGTGCTCTCCTTGTCGCATGCCCTGCCCTTCATGTGCTGCACATACCCTCCATAGCTACTGCTGCCCCCTGCCATCTGTGAGTGGTTATTACACATTGATATCAAATACAGGCGGTTGTCACATTAATGTGACTGGACTGTGTGTTTGTTCGCAGTTAGCAACAGTGGCGGCTTGTGGGTATGCATCCTCGGTGTTCACAAATTTTTAAACTCAGATAAATATGCAAGTTCAAAATTAATAGCATCTGCTGTATAATAGTTACCTTTATCAACATATTTGTACAACTTCAGACACTGAAGAAGAAGAAGATGATGATAGTAACAATAATAATAATAATAATAATAATAATAATAATAATAATAATAATCTTTGAGACATGTCTCAAAAGAGGTAGACATGTTTTTATGAAATTTTGATGTTTTATGCATTATTAAATACAGTTCATGGCAAGAACAAAATAATGTTTAAGCTTTTGCTACTCTCCGTTTCGCAATTTTGTGTTATGGGAGTTTTCACGCTTTTTTTATTTTTTTGGACAAATGTACTACATTCCCAATTCATTTACTAGTTAACAAATTAACTTTTGGGCTGTAAATCAGGCATTCTTACGTTGCACCAACACAACTTAACGCTTATTATACACTTATTTGTTAAATGTTCACTTGTAGTCACTTACTTGATTTCGTCACTTTCACAGACAATGGATCTGGTCTGAAATTCCCTAGTTTCTTTGCAGCTGGTAATTTTCTTTTCTGTTAGTGCTTAAAGCAGGTTTGACAGAGTTAATATTGACATCCTACAGCAAAGCCGATTCATCTACAGCAGACAACTAACTAACTCCAAGCACTTGTAGTCACTTACTTGATTTCGTCACTTTCACAGACAATGGATCTGGTCTGAAATTCCCTAGTTTCTTTGCAGCTGGTAATTTTCTTTCCTGTTAGTGCTTAAAGCAGGTTTGACAGAGTTAATATTGACATCCTACAGCAAAGCCGATTCCTCTACAGCAGACAACAACTAACTCCAAGCACAAACTGCTGTTTGCGGAAATGATCAAATTCAAGTGGTACTATTCACCAACAAGGTCAACTGACTAGAATACAAATGAGGTGCTGAGAGCTATAAGGGCCAAAAGTATACCGTCTTCGACCTGCAGTGAGACAGCTTCTCATGAATGTTCAAGTATAGATACAGTTTGGGCCTACAGTACAGATAAATGTGATGCACAATAAGATAAACGGATGTCAGAAGTATGACTAAATGCTACTGTTTGTAAACCACCTTGAAGCTGTACTGGCCCATTTAACAACCAAAAACAAAGAAATAGTGGTTGCTGGTGATTTCAATGTAGATTTCCTTAAAGACTCTCCGAATAAGAACTTATTTGAGTTAGTAACACTATCATTCAACTTAATTCCCACAGTAAAGTTCCCCACTAGGATAGCCACTTGCTCACAAACAGCCATTGATAATATCTTTATAGAAAAGTCCAATGAACAAAATTATATTACAAAACCAATAGTCAATGGCCTCTCAGACCATGACATGCAGTTCCTTCTGTTAAATGTTAATACTGAACAGGATATAAAATCTGTTAAATCTGAGCTCAAGAGGGTAATCAGTAAGCCAAAAATTGATTATTTTAGGACACTCCTCAGAGACATTCACTGGACTGATGTTTACAGTGCTCATGGCATGAATGAAAAATACAACATTTTTGCTAATAAAGTGCTTACCTTATTTGAACACTGCTTTCCCCCAAAACTTACCAAGGTTAGAGGAAAATCTACAAAGAAGCCATGGATTACTCGAGGAATAGGGGTATCTTGTAAAACAAAAAGAAAACTGTATCTGTCAATCCGAAACATTTCCAATGTTGATGCTATAGCACATTATAAGAAATACTGCAAAATATTAAAAACTGTAATACGGATGTCAAAGCAAATATATTACAAGGAAAAGATAGTCATATCAGATAACAAAATAAAGACAATATGGGATATAGTGAAGGAGGAGACTGGTAGAACCAGACATGAAGAGGAACAAATAGCATTAAGAGTAAATGATACATTGGTGACAGATGTGTATAGTGTTGCAGAACTTTTTAACAAACATTTTATAACTGTTACTGAAAATATGGGGTTGTCAGGTTCGGTAGATGCTGCTATGGATTACCTTAGACCAGACATTTCAAGTAACTTCCATAATATGAATTTGACCCTCACTACCCCAACAGAAATAATGTCCATCATAAAATCTTTAAAATCAAAAACATCTAGTGGGT
Source organism: Schistocerca cancellata (assembly GCF_023864275.1). Taxonomy (NCBI): domain Eukaryota; kingdom Metazoa; phylum Arthropoda; class Insecta; order Orthoptera; family Acrididae; genus Schistocerca; species Schistocerca cancellata. The sequence continues at coordinate 112,015,337 of NC_064633.1, read as the reverse complement.
ATGATGAAATATCAACAAAGTTAATTAAAGAATGTGATTCTGAGCTAAGTAACATATTAAGCTATCTGTGTAACCAGTCGTTTATCAGTGGAATATTTCCTGAGTGGCTGAAATATGCTGAAGTTAAGCCACTGTTTAAGAAGGGAGATAAAGAAATAGCATCAAATTTCCGTCCAATTTCACTGTTACCAGCATTCTCAAAAATTTTCGAAAAAGTAATGTACAGTCGTCTTTATAACCATCTTATCTCAAATAACATACTGTCAAAGTCACAGTTTGGATTTCTAAAAGGTTCTGATATTGAGAAGGCTATCTTCACTTACAGTGAAAATGTGCTTAATTCATTAGACAAAAAATTGCAGGCAACTGGTATATTTTGTGATCTGTCAAAGGCATTTGACTGTGTAAATCACAATATCCTTTTAAGTAAACTAGAATATTATAGTGTAACAGGAAATGCTGCAAAATGGTTCAAATCTTATATCTCTGGCAGGAAACAAAGGGTGTTATTAGGAAAGAGACATGTATCAAGCTATCAGGCATCATCCAACTGGGAACTAATTCCATATGGGGTCCCACAAGGTTCCATTTTGGGGCCCTTACTTTTTCTTGTGTATATCAATGACCTTTCATCAGTAACATTACCAGATGCCAAGTTTGTTTTGTTTGCCGATGATACAAACATTGCAATAAATAGCAAATCAAGTGTAGTCTTAGAAAGATCAGCCAATAAAATATTTGTGGACATTAATCACTGGTTCCTAGCCAATTCTTTGTCACTAAACTTTGAAAAAACACACTACATGCAGTTCAGATCTTGTAAGGGGTGTCCCAAGAGTATATGTCTAACATACAATGACAAGAAGATAGAAGAAGTGGACAGTGTTAAATTCTTGGGATTACAGCTTGATAATAAATTCAACTGGGAGGAGCACACCACAGAACTGCTGAAGCGTCTTAACAAATCTCTGTTTGCAATGCGAATTTTGTCAGACGTAGGGGATATAAAAATGAAAAAGCTGGCATACTATACTTACTTTCATTCCATAATGTCATATGGGATTATTTTTTGGGGTAATTCATCAAGCCAAGCTAAAGTTTTCCGGGCACAAAAACGTGCAGTAAGAATTATATGTGGTGTGAACTCAAGAACATCCTGCAGAAGCCTGTTTAGGGAACTAGGGATACTAACTACAGCTTCCCAATATATTTATTCCTTAATGAAATTTGTCATTAAAAATATATCACTTTTTCAAACCAACAGCTCAATTCATGGCATCAATACTAGAAATAAGAATAATCTTCACAAGGATTTAAAGTCACTTAGTCTTGTACAAAAAGGTGTGCATTATTCAGGAACACACATTTTCAATAACTTGCCAGCAGCCATGAAAAGCTTAACAACCAATGAAATTCAGTTTAAGAGAAGCCTAAAGGATTTATTGGTGGCCAACTCCTTCTACTCCATTGATGAATTTCTTAGTAAAACCAACTGATTTGTATATAAGTACAACATAACTTCTGCACAATTTCAGTGCAGTAATGTGTTCACTGAAAATGTGTGTGTGTGTGTGTGTGTGTGTGTAAGTATAATCTAACTTCTGCACCATTTCAGTGCAGTAATGTGTTCATTGTAAATAAGTATTACAGTAGTTGTATTACATGTTTATTACCTTATAAATAAATAAAAAACTTTTTTATTTTTTTATTTTAAATTCAGTGCATTAGTATTTGTAAAATGACTCTTAGTGTTCATTAAAAAATGACGATCATTCCACTTGGGACCTGTGGAATGGTACATTAGCTTATTTGTTTTAGTTGTAAATATTTGTCATGCATTGTTGTTTTTCCGACATGTTCCACATCCAGGGGGACCTCCTCACTACGGATCAATTGGAATGAAAGTAAATCTAATCTAATCTAATCTAATCTAATCTAAAGACCCACACTCAGTGATGACTTACTTCATGTTCCTCAGCGGCCTCAAATAGATTACTCTATGATAAAATCGAAAAATTAATGTCCTATATCTCATCGAGAATCCCACAAAATAGGTGCTACCACCTGGTGGCACTGACGTAAACTTGTTGGTGAATGGTAAGGGCTAGCACTGCATGCTGTGAACCATGCACATTGTTTATCAAACCCGTATGTACACACATTAAAAAAGTTTTTCATCATCCCAGTTCCCAGAAATCCTGAGGAAAGACGTAACTGTGGATACTGTATCAGACACAGTCCCTTTGACTGTTCAGAGATGTCACTAAACCATCCCAAAACAACCATGCATAAGCAGCACCTATTAGACGGAGGAGGTCTGACAGCTGATCAGTTCCAGGCATTCCACCAGGAATGAGGTACACAGTTTGTGCTGTCTGTAGTTCAACCATGCATAGATGGTCAATACCACCATTCAATCGCATCTGCAATGTTACTTTGTGCCAGGAAGGGCTCTCAACAAGGGGAAGTGTCCAGGCATCTCAGAGTAAACCAAAGCGATGTTGTTCGGACATGGAGGAGATACAGAAACTGCTGGGCTACTACTGGAGTGTATGACCACTACCTACACATTATGGCTCAGAGGAATCCTGACAGCAATGCCACCACGTTTAATAATGCTATTTGTTTAGCAACAGGACGTCGTGTTACAATTCAAACTGTGTGTAATAGGCTGCATGATGCACAGCTTCACTCCTGACATCCATGACAATGTCCATCTTTGCAACCATGACACCATGCAGTGTAGTACAGATGGGCCCAACAACAAGCCAAAAGGACTGTTCAGGATTGGCATCACGTTTTCTTCACTGATGAGTGTCGCATATGCCTTCAACCAGACATTCATCAGAGACGTGTTTGGAGGCAACCGGGTCAGGCTGAATGCCTCAGACACACTGCCCAGTGTGTGCAGCAAGGTGGAGGTTCCCTGTTGTTTTGGGGTGGCATTATGTGGGGCCGACGTACACCGTTGGTGGTCATGGAAGGTACTGTAATGGCGCCACTAGAGAGGCTAGCATGTCCTCCAGACATGCCTGGGATGGATTGAAAACGGCTGCTAATGGACTACAAGAAGTAGCACTGTCCATGCGGGTAGGGAAACTTCTGTGTTCACATGAAGCTCAGGGCTATGCCTGCTGGAGGGACCTATGGTCAGTAAGGTCTTGGCTGATGGACCAGACTAAGTGTGTCCCACAACGATCTGTTGTCCCACATCCATTCCTTGTCCTTTCCCAACACCTCAATACCCAACACAACATGGGATGCAATCTGTACTGAGGGGAAGATGTGCTGTGAGCAGAGCCTCAGGAATACCAGGCAACCTCCCAGAGTAATTAGCCATGCACCGTGTGGGGGTTCCATGGTGTGGACCAATTAAATCCCCAACTCCTGTGAGACCAAAATGGACACGAAAGAAAGTAGTAATACTGAGGGGTAAGTTGAGACTTCAGACGCCCATACATTGGGGCTGGAACCGATGGAAAATGTCCTCTCAGTTGAATAGGGGGACAGACCTGTTCAAGAAGTAGGAATTGTTACTAAGAAGTTGGCACCAGATTCAGATCAAAGATTCGTCTGGGGCTAATAAGAAGCAACTTCTTAGAGAACAAAAGCTAAATGAAGGAAAAAAGTGGCTTCCTAAACAAAAGTGGAGGGAATTAAAAGGGCTTGAGTCCAAGATTTCTGTCTCAGGGTGAAGGGGGTATGAAATCCCTTCTACATCGAGCGCAGGCAGTAAGAGAACGAGGAATCTAAGACTTCCACTTCTCAGGATAAGCATATAAAAAAAAAAACTGAGGCAAGAAATAGGGAAATAGACCCATAGTACTGCAGTCTCAGCTTTAGGATGGTGGTTATCCAGTAAGGCTATCCACTGGTCAAGATCACCTCACAGCAGGAGGATTTTGTGCAGATGGCTCTCTCTGAGAAGACTGGCGGAGGGATGCTGGTCCAGGACACAAATTCAGGAGAGTCTATCTGGATCACAGTGCTCTTATCTTTGTATGTGAGGGAGTAGGTACAGCAGACTGGCTTAAGGGAAAGGTGCCCCTAATATCACCATGGGAAGATGCAAAGCTGATGGTATAGACAGTGGTTGACCTCTTTAAGACCACAGAGATATTAATCTGTGTGCCAAAACTCCTTAAGGAAACCTCTCCAGAGACTCTGATTGAGAAAGTAGGGTCTTAAAACCGAAAGGTTTGGACAGAGGGTTGGAAGGTAATCAGCTGGAAGGCTGCACCAAACAGCCAAACCGTTGTGGTGGAAGTCCGAGAGAAGTCCCTGAAGGCAATGTGGGAGCAGGACCTGATACTATTCTTGGGGTTCTCACAGGTTGCTGTCAGGCTAATCACAGACATCAGAAGCGACAATGGCGACAAGATGGAGACAGAATGTGCTGCAAATAAATCTGCAACACAGTAAAGTGGCCACTGCTGCCCAGAGTCACCTTCTGGGAAGACAAGAAGTGGACACAGCTCTGATTCTGGAATCCTGTTTATATAAAGGGTGTGTATCAGACCTCAGTGGCACTGGATGTGCTCAAAATATAAGGAACTCCAAAACGTGAATTTATGTAAAAAATTAAATCCCCTACATGCCGATGGTGGACTTTTGTTCTAGGGACTTAGTGACCATCAGATGCTGCAATGTAAAGAAGGTATCATGAGGGAGTTTGTAATGGCTTTGGCATAACTTCCTTATGAGGACAGTGCCCCTCTTTCTCAGTAGGTGTGCAGACTGATGGAAACCTGAGCACAACAGAGTGACCAGCTATTGGTTGGATGCAATGCTAATGCCCACAACTTAGTGCGGAGCAGCACAGACACCAACAGCAGAGGTGCGAATCTTCTAGAATTTCTTCTAGCTAATAACTTAGAGATCCTCCATAGGGGCAAGGAACCTACATTTAGGAATGTAAGAAGGGAAGAGGTAATTGACATAACCTTCAGTTCCAATTTGATTGGTAGTTAGGTCAAAAAATGGCATGTGTGTTTAGAGCCATTCTCATCAGACCACATGTATATTAAGTTTAAGGTTGAAATGGGCATTAGACATACCATGTCCTATTGGAATCCCAGTAAATTGGCATATAGGAGAGATCTCTACTCAAGCCTATTGGAAGTGATATGGAATCCAGTAGAGTTTGAGGAGGGAGCATAGGCAATGACCTCTGCCATCATGACCTCATACTATGACAACTGCTCAGTCACCAAGAAGTGCATTAATGGGAATGTATATTGGTGGAACAACAACCTGGAATCACAGAGGAAACATGTAAGAAGACTGTTTAACCTTGTGAGAAGGAAAGGGCAATGGGCTGAATATTGAGAGGCCCTTGTCAAATACAATCTTGCAATTAAGCAAACAAAGCAGGCATCATACAATCTTGCAACCAAGCAAACAAAGCAGGCATCCTGGTATTCTGTGAAGAGGTAGAGGGTACAGCTGTTCACGCCAGACTTCACAAAATCCACATTAGGATACCAAGTAATCCAGGAGAAATGTTTAGTAAAGAGGATGGGAAGTATACAAGTAGAGCACATGAAATGCTGGAACTACTCCTGAAGACTCATTTTTCTGAATTTCTCTAACGGACAACCCACGACGAAATCCCTGTGAGATATCGGTTTTCAGGTATTCGAAGGAAAACTGGGAATATGTGAAAGAATGTGTTGACCAACAGGTGGTGGCACTATTCCAACCATTAGTGACCTGGCCCAGGTGGAATTTTTCCAGTACTCCTGCAACAAGCAGGAGTGAGCTTAATAAGGCTCCTACACAGATTATTTAGAGTTAGCCTAGCAGCAGGAATTATTCCTAATGTCTGGAGGGCAGTGAAGGTTGTCTTCATTCCAAAGCCTGGGAGAATTGATTGTACCAATGCCAAGGATATGAGACAGATCAGTCTGTCCTGCTTTCTTCCTAAAAGATCAGAAAAACTGGTCAACATGCATGTTAGAGAGAGGAAGTTGAATACGGTCCCTCTAGACATAAACCAACATGCATTCCTACTAGTAAAACCGTATGAAACTGCACTCCACCCCAGGAAGGTGGAGAAAGCACTACACTTTAAGGAAATAGCCCTCTGCATCTTCTTGGACATCAAAGGGGCTTTTAGCAACATGACCTTCGAATCCATGGTTAAGGTAGCAGAGCTGCATGGCTTGGAGACCACCAAGTGTATGTACTGGATATACACCACGGTAGTAAGACCTATGATCACTTATAGGGCTACAGTATGGTGGAGAAAGGTAGAAGAGTGGGTACCAGCTAAGAAGCTTGCTAAGGTGCAAAGATTGGCCTGCTTAACCATTACAGGTGGAATTAGCTGCACACCCACTGCTGGGATGGGAACCATACTGGACATGCCCCTACTACACCTGTGGGTAAAGATGGTGGCAGCATCTGGAGCAGACAGGTTGAAGACTGGCAAAAACTTGAAATCACTGGGATATCCAGGATCTCACACTAAAATACTGAGTGAGGTAGACATAGGTATGGTTGGGTTAATGCTGGCCAACTATATAACAACTCTCAGCTGCTTCAACAAGCCTTTCAATGCAGTAGTTGGAAGTAGGGAACTCTGGAAGAACAAATTTCGACACCGTACTTGGGACATAGTCTGGTTCACTAACAGTTCGAAAACAGACCGAGGTGTTGGATCCGGAGTAGACAGGGTTCAGCCAAGGCTAGAGAGTGCAATCCCTCTAGGGAAGATGGTCACTGTGTTTCAAGCAGAAATATCTGCTGTCAGGGTGTGCGTGGAGGAGAATTTGCGGATGTGCTACAGAAGTCGTAGATTTTTCATTTATTCAGACAGCCAAGCAGCCCTGAAAGCACTGGCAGCCTCTGCAACAAGATCAAAGATCATGGCAGAATGCCACAAACTCCTTGTGGAGCTAGAGGAAACCAATAGGGTAAACATATTGTGGGTCCCTGCCGGGATTAGTGGTAATGGGCAAGCCGAGAGGTTGGCCAGGGTAGGGGCAATGACGCCATTTATTGGACCAGAACCTGTCCTGACAATCACCAAGGTATTGATCAAAATAAAACTACGAGACTGGACGAGGGGACAGCATGTAGAATATTGGGCTAAGGTCCAAAAGCAAAAACATGGCAACGTACTGATGCCACAGTCATGTTCTAAGAGATATTTCTCAATCCTTGGTTTGAACAGAAGAGAAATGAAACTCATGGTTGTGCTATTGACAGGCCATTGGAATTTCGAAAAACACCTGCATACAATGGGGATAATGGAAGAAGACTCCAAATGTAGGATGTGTGGTGTGGATGAGGAAACCACATCACATTTAATCTTCGAACGCAAGGCATTGCACAGGATATTCAGATCAACCAGACCTGAAGTGTGGGCAGCAGCAGGCTTGACCAGTGTTATTTTTCCTTCCCTGATAAAATTAAATCAAATCAAGGGTTTCATCCCATTCCATTTACATATGCAGCACAGGAAGAATGATTGATTGAATGCTTTCGTGTGTGCGATAATTATTTTAATCTTATCTTCATGATTCCTATATGAGCAATACATAGGGGGTTGTACTATATTCCTAGAGCCATAATTTAAAGATGGTTCTTGACACTTCGTTGCTAGACTTTCTCAGCATAGTTTGCCTATATCTTCAAATTCAGTTTCTTCAGTATCTCGTGGACATTCTCCCACAGATTATACAAACCTGTGACCACCTGTGCTGGCCTTCTCTGTATACATTCAACATCCCCAGTTAAGTCCTATCTGGTATGGGTCTCACACACTTGAACATTATACTAGAACAAGTTGCACTAGTGATTTGTAAGCAACCTCCTTTGTAGTTTGGCTGCACTTCTCCAGCATTCTACTAATAAACAGAAGTCTACCATCTGTTTTACCCATGGCTGAACCTATGTGATCATTCCATTTCATATCCATAAAAGGTGTTACACTCACGTATTTATATGAGCTGGCCAATTTTAACAGTGACTCACTGATATTATAGTCATAGGATAATATGTTTTTTTTCATTTTGTGAAGTGCACAGTCTTACATTTCTGAACACTTACAGCAAGTTGCCAGTCTTCGTGCCAGTCTGAAATCTTATCAAGATCTGACTGAATATTCATGCAGCTTCTGTCAGATAGTACTTCATTATAGATCACTGCATCAGCTGCAAAAAGTTTGAGGTTACTATTAACACTGTCTTCAAGGTCATTAACACATAAATGAACAGCAAGGATCCCAACACCTTACCCTGGCGCATACCTGAAGTTACTTCTACATCTGATGACGACTATCCATCCAGGATAACATGCTGTGTCCTCCCTACCAAAAAGTCCTCAATCCAGTGACAAATTTCACTTGATGTCCAATATGATTGTACTTTTGACAATAAGCATAGCTATAGTACTGAGTCAAATGCTTTTCAGACATCGAGACATACTTCATCTATCTGGTTGCCCTAATCCAAACCTTTCAGTATTTATGTGAGAAATGTGTGAGTTGGGATTCACATGATCGATGTTTTCGAAATCCATGTTTGTTGTCATTGCGAAAGTCACTCTGTTCAAGATACTTCGTTATGTTTGAGTTCAGAATGTGTACTAAGATTCTACAACAAATAAATGTCAAGCATATTGGGACAGTAGTTTTGTGGATCACTTTTACCACCATTCTTGCAGATGGTTGTGACACCTGCACCTTTTTCCAAGAATTGGGTATGGTTTATTTGTTCAGAGGATCTATGATACTTTATAGGTAGAAGAGGGGCTAACTCAGCCACAAATTCAGTATAGAATCTTCAGCAAATTCCATCAGGCCCTGGAGCTTTGTTCAGTTTTAATGATTTCAACTATTCCTCACCACCACTGACATCTTTTTGATGGTATGAGGATTAAAACGGGGCAGTTCTCCTGTGTTTTCCCCCCCTTATAAATGAACATTTGAAAATGGAGTTGAGCATTTCAGTTTTTGCTTTGCTAGCCTCAATTTCAGTTAATGTCTCATTTCCTAGGGACTGCCACTAACAGCCTTTGTGTGATTGTTGTTGTGGTCTTCAGTGGTTTGATGCAGCTCTCCATGCTATTCTATCCTGTGTAAACTTCCTCTCTGTATAATTAAAGCAGATTACATCCATTTTAATGTACTTCCCATAGCCAACCCTTAAATATACCTCCATTACCGTACTGGCAATTCCTTGATAACTCACGAAAGTGTACTATGAAGCAAGACCTTCTTTTCAGCAAAAACTGTCAAATTTCTTTTCAACCCAGTAAGATTTACATCTCCTAATTAGTTTTCAATTCACCTATCTAATCTTCAGCATTCATGTGGAGCATTACATTTCAGAAGCTTCATTTGAAGTTTATTCCACTTAACACTGTCAAAAGCTTTCTCTGCCATTTTACAGTCTGTCTTGTTAGATATGTTATATTGCGAGTATTGTGTCATGTTCCTATATTTCTTTGGACCACAAACTTTTCTCCGAGACCAGATTATACAAGTTTTTCCATTCTTCTGTAAATGATCTGTGTCAATATTTTTGATAAAGTTTCTTATCCGTAATGTCCACTCCTTTCAGAACCTGTGTTCTTTAGAAATGAGAGTATTTCTCTCATCTTGATATCCAAGGTTATTTCCTCTCATTTACCTTACATACCAAGCAAAATAGTTTCTTCATGCAGTGTTCTACCAAGTGGCAGTGACAAACACACTCAAAGAACAGAACTTCCAGAAAATGTTTGACCGGTGTCAGAAGTGTTAGGACTGGTGTGTACGTGCGGATGGGAACCACTTCGAGGGTGATTGTGACCATTAGTCAAAAGGTAAGGTTTTCAGCAGATGGCAGCACTAGTCACGAAAATTTTGGATAGCGCCTCATAATATTGTCTCCTTTGTATCTTCCTACTACATCAGCACACAGGGTTATCATGTTAGCACAGCATAACACTACTCTAGCCCTCATAATGTCCTCAGTTCAAAGAGGAAGAGAGAGTACACTGGTTTCTTCATATATGCCATATTCAGATGAAACCACACGTTAATGATTATATGCTACAGAAGTCTGAAATTGTGGGGATGTTTGTTTATGTTTCACATGCTGTTCCACTGAGTGCCATACATCTTTTATGTGATTATATCATGTGATTTACAGAGTGTTTCAAAAATGACCGGTATATTTGAAACGGTAATAAAAACTAAACGAGCAGCGATAGAAATACACCGTTTGTTGCAATATGCTTGGGACAACAGTACATTTTCAGGCAGACAAACTTTCGAAATTACAGTAGTTACAATTTTCAACAACAGATGGTGCTGCAAGTGATGTGAAAGATATAGAAGACAACGCAGTCTGTGGGTGCGCCATTCTGTACGTCATCGTTCTGCTGTAAGCATGTGCTGTTCACAACGTGCAAGTGTGCTGTGGACAACATGGTTTATTCCTTAGAACAGAGGATTTTTCTGGTGTTGGAATTCCACCACCTAGAACACAGTGTTGTTGCAACAAGACGAGGTTTTCAACGGAGGTTTAATGTAACCAAAGGACCGAAAAGCGATACAATAAAAGATCTGTTTGCAAAATTTCAATGGACTGGGAACGTGACGGATGAACGTGCTGGAAAGGTAGGGCGACCGCGTACGGCAACCATAGAGGGCAACGCGCAGCTAGTGCAGCAGGTGATCCAACAGCGGCCTCGGGTTTCCGTTCGCCATGTTGCAGCTGCGGTCCAAATGACGCCAACGTCCACGTATCGTCTCATGCGCCAGAGTTTACACCTCTATCCATACAAAATTCAAACGCGGCAATCCCTCAGCGCCGCTACCATTGCTGCACGAGAGACATTCGCTACCGATATAGTGCACAGGATTGACGACGGATGGCTTCGTCAATAAACAGAACTGGCGCATATGTGGAACCGAAAAGCCCCATGTTGCAGTCCCATCGTCCCTGCATCCTCAAAAAGTACTGGTCTGGGCCGCCATTTCTTCCAAAGGAATCATTGGCCCATTTTTCAGATCCGAAACGATTACTGCATCACGCTAACTGGACATTCTTCGTGAATTTGTGGCGGTACAAACTGCCTTAGACGACACTGCGAACACCTCGTGGTTTATGCAAGATGGTGCCCGGCCACATCGCACGGCCGACGTCTTTAATTTCCTGAATGAATATTTCGATGATCGTGTGATTGCTTTGGGCTATCCGAAACATACAGGAGGCGGCGTGGATTGGCCTCCCTATTCGCCAGACATGAACCCCTGTGACTTCTTTCTGTGGGGACACTTGAAATACCAGGTGTACCGCCAGAATCCAGAAACAATTGAACAGCTGAAGCAGTACATCTCATCTGCATGTGAAGCCATTCCGCCAGACACGTTGTCAAAGGTTTCGGGTAATTTCATTCAGAGACTACGCCATATTATTGCTACGCATGGTGGATATGTGGAAAATATCGTACTATAGAGTTTCCCAGACCGCAGCGCCATCTGTTGTTGACAATTGTAACTACTGTAATTTCGAAAGTTTGTCTGCCTTAAAATGTACTGTTGTCCCAAGCATATTGCAACAAACGGTGTATTTCTATCGCTGCTCGTTTAGTTTTTATTACCGTTTCAAATATACCGGTCATTTTTGAAACACTCTGTAGATGGCAGCTGTGCTGTGACAGAGTTCATCAGACCAGTAAAATATATTGTGAGTCAAATGCCTCGTTTGGTCATCAGTACACTCAACTCCTTGTTTCGGTTAAAATGAGGCAAAATCATTACTTTTTGGATGATACACCAATCCAGTCAGCTACTATCTAGTTTCTAGATAACCAGAGAGTGAAGGCTATCAGTAAACGAAAATGCATATGGTGATAACACAGATAACTCTTGTGTGTTGAGAACATTTTAACTGCTTAGTCCCCATTTTCCATATTTTCTGTCTAACCAGAAAGAAGTCAGGCAGTTTTCATCAGTTCCCATACATCATTTTTCTTCTCATACAAAAACAAGGGATTGTGTCCACTATCATTTCAGACAATAAAAAAATGTACTTAACAGAAAAAAAGTGAATTTGGCTTTTTTGGTTCATTGCAGTTCTTAGCGCTGAATAGTGTCAAATGGGAGACAGACAAATAATGGAAACTGATTAATAATTGCCGCTTGAATAATTAAAAAAATTAATTGGAAAGAATAATTTAAAGAAATTGGAAGGTACATATATCCCAGGTGAACTGTAACTGGTACTAATATCAACAGACCTTCAACATCAATACATATTCATACAGTATTCATCGTCTAAGTTATATACTTCTTCACATTAATTCCACTGTGTGTAGCACTGCTTATGACAATGCCAATACAGGATCACCCCGCTGCTGCTTGCATAGATTCCTCTTGTCTGCTTTGAACCTCATGATGCAGAATTCTAGGCATGGGTGAAATGATGAAGAGACGGGTGTTATTGATGTAATTTTAACTTGCCTTTCTAATAACTTTCCTAACACCTTTTAATATACAATTGGAATGCATATTTTTTAAACAATACTGGCATGGTGGGGCTAGTCATACATCCGCCCGCTAGCACTTATAGAAACAAACAGGAGAAGATACAGAAATTAATCAATTGAAGGGCGTATCTCTCCTCTTTTATTGTATAAAAATATTATCTCTGGCACAAAATAACTTTTTTTACTTTACCGTTGGCTTACATGTATAAAAAGAAAAGAACAAAGAGAGAAAGAATAATATGATCCATTATTGCACCCTTCACTGCCTGACATTCTTGTATATGCTGGCACTAAAGCAGTTGATGTGGGCATGTGCAAGTACTGATGGAGTCTCTGTCAGTGTCATGTGCTGACATTATGACCACCTCATGGAAGGCAGACACTACTCCTTCCTCTGTCAAAACTATTTCTCGATGTGCTGCTAAGGAATCGTAAATTTCCTTTCCAACTCTCCTATAATGGTATTTTGCTGCCCAACCAATCTGTACAATATCCATGGCTGTCCCTATGTCACTATTAATCCTAAACTCTCCAATACAAGAGCATCTTTGTGTACAAAATCCAGACACAGTATCTGCCCAGCACTTCCCACATTCCATCTCTCTTAAAAATAGCTAGTGTCTATTTCACTTTAACTATTTGACAGTGTTCTGGTGGGTCTTACAATGAATCACCAATCCAAATGGCCACTGCCAAGCTATGGCAAAGGATCAGTTGAAATGTCCAGCTGGGGAGCATGCTGCTCAAGTTAAACATCCTTGACTTACACAGCTGTTTACCAATTCAATCCATCTGGATCCTCCAGTACACACCATATTTTCTGAATTGCATAGGAGGGGACATTTTCCAGCATCTACTTCCCTCCTGCAGTCTCCTTCACCTCAATCCTTGCTTAGTGTTTAGAGTGATGCTGTAGAAACTATGTTTTATGTTATGAGGTATCAGGTGCAAGGTGTGTGTAAATCTAAGAAAATTGTACAATAGGTACCTACTGAATGAGGTACTGCAGTTGATAAAGACACTGACCTCATACTTGGGGAGTATGGAGTTTGCTCTGTCTGTTCATCCTGATTCAGATTTTGCATGGTTTCATCATTTGAGGTTTATGTTAGGATGGTTCCTTCATCAATGCCAAGGCAGACCATCTTTCCTATCCTCATATAACCATACTTACATACTGTGTGTTTTTGTACAAGGTGTAACAAAAAATATGGCCAAACTTCCAAGAAAATTTGCTCTCACATAGAGGAATAAAATGGTATATGGACATGAATTCAGAAAAGCTCCATGCCCTCCACCATTTGTCCCGTTCTACCTCTTTCCACCTTCTTGTCTCCCTCGCCATTAATACAGTATCCCTCATACTTTCATAATAGAGCCTAACTCATCCACCTCTTCCATCTTTTGTATCTCTCTCTCTCTCTCTCTCTCTCCCCCCCCCCCCCCCCACCCTCACAACAGATCCCACATCTTCCCCCTGTACTATAGTCTCATCACTTCTCTTAATAAGCCCTCTGCATTCTTGTGTTAAGTGACTGCTGCTTTCCTTGCTAACACCTTCAAATTATACACATGCATAATCTTGGCTAAATGCTTTCCTTTTCAATCTGAAGGTCAACTGAATCCAAAATCTTAGCCCCTTTACAGCCTTTTCTACATGTTAGTTTGATGCGCAATGCCACTTCTCTTTCATGAGTAATTACTGGTATTTATTTTCCCCATTGCCGTCAGAGCACCACTAACAGTGGAGTGTATTATCCAAGTTACTGATGGACAAATGCCAACTATACTTCTTTCTAAGCATAGTGGACCTAATACTATATGCAACAATGTTGCTTCTGCATGTTTTCTAGTGTCATTGTGGCCTCTAATTATTTCTGTATCTCTTGGACTCCATCAGAGAATGTCCTTAGCCTGACTATCACCAATTTACTTCAGTGTAAATCCTGTCCACCTCCATTCCAGTTTCAAGGCCATTGCTTAAGGCTGAAACATAGGTAGGTGAAATAGTCTCTGGTTATGGTAACACTCCTAATATAAATGCCATTTTTCATGTCTGCTCTCATTTCTATGTTGTTGTTGTGGTTTTCAAGTCCAGAGACTGGTTTGATGCAGCTCTCCATGCTACTCTATCCTGTGCAAGCTGCTTCATCTCCCAGTACTTACTGCAACCTACATCCTTCTGCATCTGTTTAGTGTATTCATCTCTTGGTCTCCCTCTACAATTTTTACCCTCCATGCTGCCCTCCAATACTAAATTAGTGATCCCTTGATGCCTCAGAATATGTCCTACCAACCGATCCCTTCTTCTAGTCAAGTTGTGCCACAAATTTCTCTTCTCTCCAATTCTATACAGTACCTCCTCATTAGCTATGTGATCTACCTATCTAATCTTCAGCATCCTTCTGTAGCACCACATTTCTAAAGATTCTATTCTCTTTTTGTCTAAACTATTTATCGTCCACGTTTCACTTCCATATATGGCTACACTCCATACAAATACTTTCAGAAACGACTTCCTGACACTTAAATCTATACTCGATGTTAACAAATTTCTCTTCTTCAGAAACATTTTCCTTACCATTGCCAGTCTACATTTTATATCCTCTCTACTTCGACCATCAGTAGTTATTTTGCTCCCCAAATAGGAAAACACATTTACTACTTTAAGCGTCTCTTTTCCTAATCTAATAATTCGACTACATTCCATTATCCTCATTTTACTTTTGTTGATGTTCATCTTATATCCTCCTTTCAAGACACTGTCCATTCCATTCAGCTGCTCTCCCAGGTCCTTTGCTGTCTCTCACAGAATTACAATGTCATCGGCGAACCTCAAAGTTTTAATTTCTCCTCCATAGATTTTAATTCCTACTCCAAACTTTTCTTTTGTTTCCTTTACTGCTTGCTCAACATACAGATTGAATAACATCGGGGATAGGCTACAACCCTGTCTCACTCCCTTCCCAACCACTGCTTCCCTTTCATGTCCCTTGACTCTCATAACTGCCATCTGGTTTCTGTACAAATTGTAAATGGCCTTTCACTCCCTGTATTTCACCCCTGCCACCTTCAGAATTTGAAAGAGAGTATTCCAGCCAACAGTCAAAAGCTTTCTGTAAGTCTACAAATGCTAGAAATGTAGGTTTGCCTTTTCTTAATCTATTTTCCAAGATACGTCATAGGGTCAGTATTGCCTCACATATTCCAACATTTCTATGGAATCCAAATTGATCTTCCCTGAGGTCGGCTTCTACCAGTTTTTCCATTCGTCTGTAAAGAATTCGTGTTAGTATTGTGCAGCCGTGGCTTATTAAACTGATAGTTTGGTAATTTTCACATCTGTCAACCCCTGCTTTCTTTGGGATTGGAATTATTATATTCGTCTTGAAGACTGAGGGTATTCCGCCTGTCTCATACATCTTGCTCACCAGATGGTAGAGTTTTGTCAGGGCTGGCTCTCCCAACACTATCATTTCTATATGCAACACATATACCATGCTTATATCAAAATTCCAAATTCTTTTCCGAGTTGTGTTTTTCCGAACCTAACTGTTCAGTGTGTAAATTAAATGCTACTGATGCTAATAGTTTACGGAGTTTGTGCAGAAACATTTTACTTCCACAAATATTTCTGATTTTCATAAATCACACGCACTTGACCCCACTAATAATTCTTTGATTTATTATTGAATACCCTGTTTGTAAGCCCTCATTTAGTAGTAGTAGTAGTAGTAGTAGTAGTAGTAGTAGCAGTAGCTTTATTCATCCATCGATCTCTTTTCAGAAGGATATAGGTCATGTCGAACTATTTACAAGTTTGGAACAATTAAAAATATGCTAATTCATATACACATACATTTACACTCTTCTAGTTACGAGTCAATTATTAGATTTACTCCTGGTATACTTCTTTTACAAATAACTTAATAGATAATGTAATGCCACACTGTTCACTCAGATCTCACTATCAGTCACTGTACGCACTATACACACATTTTTCTGTACTGCAGCTTCCCATTTGCTATCCTGAAAAACTGAGTCAGCATTCCCGTATGATGAGTGAGCTGTTGAGCTCAGAAAGAGGTGTTAGTATTGTGCTATGCATAGCTTGGGGTAAGTTTTTTAGAAAGGGAAAAAAATAGTGTGAAGGTGCTATGTTGGATGTTTTATAATCATTATTATTATTATTATGTATTCGCGTAACTTTTTTTCTTTACCTCTACTCTGTTTTATCCAAGCAATCTTGTAATGTTTAAAATGTGTTGCTTAAAACATACTTTTTAACTGCCTTTTTAAGTAAGTATATTTTTGCAATTTCTTTAATCTCTTTTGGTAATTTATTGTACAGTTTTATTACTTGGTAGAAAATGCTGCTTTGAGTTTTATGTTTATTTTTTCTTGGTAAATGTAAGTTGTATAGCTCTTGTTCCATGGTTATGGACAGAGCTGTTTGTGCAGTAATTACCAATGTTATTTTTGATGTGTACAAGTTATTGGTAAATTTATTCACACAGAGTAGTTAAAATCCCCAGCATTTTGAACACATCTTTACAATGAGCTTGACTACTATTTTTGGTTATTATTCTTATGACTCTTTTCTGGAGATTGAAAACTGTGTTCATATTTTGTGCATTTGTTCCACAAAAAAGAATGCAATAGCTAAGAATTGAGTGTACATATTAATAGCATACAAATAAGAGACACTGCCTACTTTTTAAAGAACATTAGTTTTTTATTAAAATTATGTAATTTAAGAAATGTAGCCTAATTATTCAAACTTTTTATCATCTTAAGAATTCTACAATGTTTGAATCTTGAAAGTAATATTTGTAGTGTTACAGAACAGATTTCTATTTCCAAAAATATACTTTTACTAGAATACCTTATTAGTCAATAAAATATTTCAAGTGGAAAATTTGAGCTCCAGAAAATTCTTGGCAGGCTTTGCTAAATCGTGACATATTTTGTCAAATTCTGGGAAGATCAGCATTTGTGAAGTTAGTCACCCATGTGACCGTGAACAGCCACTAGTTAAATTTTGTTTTTATGAAGTTCATTGACCTGTTGCATTACAAATATGAAATTTTGGTCTGGTCTGTTATAAAATAACTAATCACTATCAGTTAGGACAGTTTTAATAAATACGCATCAAATGAAAAATCTAGTTTCACAGGGCTATATGAAGTTAGTTAAAATCTACTCAAAGCACAGCATGATCATCAAATAAATACTGCAACAAGAATACTCCTGAGACAGTCATCCATCTGACAGGTGAGTGAACTTACAAGCCCGTGTGTTACCCATCTATTCTACCTTCTCCTATTCAAAGGTACCTTTAGTTACATTATAGGAAACAGTTTGAAAAGTGTTGAATGAACACTTTTTGTAGTATGACTAATTTTTCACTTAGTGTTCTATTCTCAGTAGTCTTGCTTTTGTTTGTGTGTTATCTCAAAACAGTTCCATTACACAGTCACTCTTTTCACTGTCTACTTGCTGCTGATGAACTGTCGCTTTTTCACTTTCTTGTGAACTTTACTATGGCAAACAGGTCAGCATAGGATATCAACAACTACATACATCCAAAGTCTGCAAAACCTAGCAGAAAAATCAAGATTAAAGTTTGCCCAACTAATGACATTCCTATTACATCTGCTTAGCCTCCTATCTGTTAATGCAACTGCTACATAAACTGAGTATTACATAATACTAGCCTGTAAAGTTTACAGTAAGTACTGTAGTACCACAGCATTCAAAGCACTTTACAAACAATATATTCATTATGGCCTTTTATATGAATGTGTTTTACACATAATGAAATAAACATGTCATTTCAGATTTTCGATATTTGCAAGTATTTGGCATCTAATTATGGAAAACACAAATGTACTGGATTTGCATGGCATTTCAGTAAAAAGCTGCAAAACAAACCTCAATTACCAGTTGTTGTACTGAGCATTTTGCTAATTATGAAACATCTGGTCTGCAGAGAAGAGTACAGCAGTTATGAAACTTCCTGGCAGTCTTGCTTGGGTAGCTCAGTTGGTAGAGCACTTGCCCACTGAAGGCAAAGGTCCTGAGTTTGAGTCTTGGGCCGTCGCACAGTTTCAATCTGCCAGGAAGTTTCGTATCAGCACACACTCCGCTGAAGAGTGAAATTCTCATTCTGGAAGTATAGCAGTTATTTACCGACCAAATACATACACTGTTAGAGGCAGCACTATTCAAAATTCTATGTTTTTAATGAACCAGTATTACAGCATCAATTAGTAAGTTCTCCCATAATATTTTTCACAGCAGCAACCACCAACCATGATGTAATTGTGACAGCAGTCTATGATATTCCAGGTGAATATCTCATACATGTTACACATCATATGCAGCAACCATCCTGGTGACAAGGCCATGCCTGGATCTACACAGGGAATAATTCAATGAATTCAGGTCAGGTGGCCTCACAGGTCACTGAATTGGGCTACCCTGTCCAATCTAGGGACCAAGAACTTAGCATCCAGATGATGGCAAAGCTATACTAATATGGAAGCACTCTGTCATGCTACAGATACATTCTCATTCAAAAGAAGTTGGACATGTGCCATGCAGTCTTGCCTTGCAAGCATTTGAAAAATCTCATCATCTTCCATGTGTAGCACTATCTGCCAGTCTGACGCTTACAGGCTGCAATTTTTGTGACCTTAAACACTCAGCAACACAATAAGGGATCTTCTTTCATGGATCACGCTTCAGTGTGGAACTAGCTGGTAGTCTTGAACGCCTCATGCAGTCATGATCCAGTTTCTTCATTGGGTTACCGAGTCAATTGTGATGTATTCAGATGTTTATGTACAGGCTTTATATCATGACATTATGGGCAATGTAATGGACTTGTGTACCACTTAGTATTCTTCTTACTAGCTACAGTCAGCCAATTCTTTGTTCAATTCTCATCATGCTTCTCATTTTTGTGTCTGAAGTAATGGATTGGATTGAGGTCGCCAAGTCCATATACAACACAAATGCTGAGTCCCTGAGGGCATTAATCTGCTCCCACAGACCATGAGCGAGTACAGATACAGGGCACACTCTTGTTCTTGGGATGGGAAACTGTCCCTAAAGATGGATAAGCCACTACAAGGCTAACAACATAAGATGGAGAAATCATTGGGAAACCACTCCATTAAAGATCCATCTGGGTATCCTATGTATCAGCAGTTCATGATGCTAAATGCTTCTTCAGAAAAATTATCTGCAGGTAAAACAGTCCCCCACTTGGATGTCCGGATGGAGGCAGCTTGAGAAGATACATCAAGAAAATAAAATAAGAGAAGAATTGATACTTGGAATCCGAGAGCCTTACTCCAGATTGAGAAATTATGGGACTTCATAATTGAGATGGGAAGATGAAATTTAGATGTATTTGGTTTAGCAGAAGTGACCACAACCTGTAGTGGAAAGTACTGAGTAATCCCTTCTGATACAGTAGACAAAACAGGGTATTGTAGAGTGGCTATAATCTTACATAATAAATATGAAACATAGCCACAGGACTCGTGCAATACAATGAATGACTGACTATAGTAAGAGCTGAAACTAAACCTGAGGATACTGTAATAGTTCAAGCCTGTATGCCAACAACGGATGAGGAAGAAGTGGTGGAAAAATATTACAAGGAGCTAAGGGAATTGACAGAGAAAATACAGGCTGAAAAATATCTGATGTTATTTGAAGATGAAATGCAACTGTAGGAGAAGCAACCAAAAGGAAATACAGTTGGTAAATACAAATTGGAACAAAGAAAAGAGCTGAGAAACATGTAGTGTTCTGCATAAAACTTAAGTTAATCATAGCAAATACTATATCTTAGCCTCATCCAAGGAGGACATGTATGTGGAAAGCCCCAAGAGACATACGAATGGTACAAACAGTCTACATACTGGCAACACAAAGATTCAAGAATCAGGCAGATAGCAAAAGCTACCCTTGAACTGATATCAGCTGTTACTATTATCTAGTCATGATATGCCATGAACTAAAGTTCAAAAGATTAAAGGTTAAAGAGAGGAAACAGTGGGAGGTATGTAAGCTTAAAGATGTGTCTACCCAAAATCAGTACATGGCACAAACAAAGAACACCACTCAGGATACCAGGGAATGTATCAGAAATGCAGTAAAATAAAGAAATGCATTTTAAACTCACCAAAAGTAATGTTACAGAAAAATAAACAGGAAAATATGAAAGAATGAATATGCCAGGGAATCAAGAATATAATAAAGGAAAGAAGAAATGTAAAAACTCAAAAGATGATGAAGGAATGTAGAAATACAAGAGCTTAAGGAACAAGATTAACAAGGGGGCAAAGCAAGATAAAGAACAGCATTTAAAGGAAATTTGTGAACACACAAGCAATAGCATGAAGGCAGGAAAATTATCATGGCGTAACAGAAATGTAAAGAAGTTCATCAAACCAAGAAAGGCAAAAACACTGAATTAAGGTCAAACATGGATAATGATGATGAAATTACAGTGAACAATGAAGGAATACTTACAAAAGTTATACAGAGGAAACAACAATCTATCAAAAAGGAAGAAGAAGTAGAGTTGGATAATGTAGGGGCTCATATCATGAAAGAAGAGTATGAGAAAGCACTATAGGATCTTAGAGAACTGAAGGCTCGATGAGCCGATGGCATACAAGGAAAACTATTTAAAAAGTTGGGTAATAAAGTGTACATGGCACTTTATGACTTGGTATGTGATATTTACTCTCTCTCAAGAGTTCCCAGAAGACTTTGTTAAATGCATAATGCTAGACATGTGAACATCAACAAACACTGTGGTGTGTCGTGCATCAAAAAACAGCCACCAAAATTATTCTCAGAAGAATGGAAAACAATTAGAGGGACAACTATTTGAAGACCAGTATGGTTTAAAAACAGTGTGGGAACAAGAAAGCAATTTGGCACTGAGGCGAGTGACATGAGCAGTTGAAAAAGGGCAAGAGTACATTCATAGCATTTGTAGATCTTGAGAAAGCATTCCCCAGTGCCAACTGGAAAGCATTACTCAGTATCCTTCGCCAACCAGGAATCAGCTTCATAGCATATGCAAAGTCAGTAGTTCACTGTGGCAGTGAAGAGTAATCATCTAGCAGTCCAGTAACAAGTTACTTTTTGCTTGCAAAAATGAGGTAGGTTTTATTTTTTTTTTTATCTTGGACATATAGTTGAGAAAATGATGAATCCAAATTTTAAACCTACAGAAGACTTGCTACAACTTTTTGTTGACAAAAAACAAATTTGGGCTTTTTTACATGTTTTCGGCTATTATTCAGAAACTATGCACCCTACTGAAACTTTTACTATCCAAAATGCAAGATCATAAAATTTTGCGCCAAATGATCTATTTAAATGTCAAAATCAGTGCAGCCATTTGGTTGTCTAGGTTTGTTTATTTTTACCAAATGGTTAAAAAGTCGGCTCCAATGTTTGTTGCTTAAAAACAGTTACGCAAATGAAAAATGTCAAGTTATCGAAGTTGTAGAGCACGAAATTTAATGTTACAAAAGCATATAATTTTTCAGTTTTAGGCACTATTAAGTGTTCATACACTTTAAAGCCAAAAGTAATTTTCTTTTTTTTTCCTGGAAAGACAGCTCTCTAACTAGCATGTGTTTTTCTGTATATATGTTATTAATTTTCATCATTCATGTGTATTTTTACTCATTTATATCGATGCCTTAACTGGTAAGAGTGGTTACTTAAATGAAAACCAAGTACATGGTAATGGCCAAAACGTATTTACACACGAGTAATACTTCAGAAACAAACTTGTACAAATGAACAAATAAAAGGGCATGACAATATTAAAAAACACACTTTAAGTATCAGATTCGCATTTAAGTTCTATAGAGGTTGTTTGGTAGACTGCAGCAGGTCCCAGTCGAACATCTAATCTTCAGGCTCCATTGCAGCACCTTCACCAGCTTCCTCATCCTGGAATACATATTCCAACTCTTCCCCATCCTTGACAAACTCAATTTCTGTGGCATTCTCAGAAGATAAGCCACAATAGTGCTTGCAACTGTAACTGGGTAACCTCTTTTGATGCTAGTCAATTGTCAGGATGAGCAATTCTGCAAAGGGCATTTGTTTCTAAAGCATTATGTCAGGGTGAAAAACACTAAATAAATTACTTTTTCTCTCTTAACAACATGTGGGCAGGGTGGGTTCTTCCTTGGCTTGGGTATGAGGTGGAATGAAACAGCATTCTTACGTAAGATAACTTTTATTGAAAGATTTGTACAATGATTTCCTTACCGGATTGTTCTGGCTGGGAGAGCAGCAGCTGTGTCATTTGCTAAGCCTTCTGCTGCGTGAGCAGTGGCATCTGATTACACCTGCAGTGTGTATCTCGTGTCACTGTTTCGCCCAGTTGACTGGAGATGCACATCGTGAGGTGGCCCGTTTAATTGTTGAGAAAGTCGTGAATCGGATGGTGATACCTTGGATGTGGCATCCCAGTGTTTTTCTCTTCTCTATGCGGCCGCGTGTGTCAGTATTGTGCGTCGGCCAGCGGAGTGGCGCGAAGGCCAGTGTCCCGGACTCTAACAATGAACTCACCAGTCTTAGGCTGTCAGATCTTCATCACCAGCTCACAGGTGACTCCTGATGTGAGGCCATCTCCTTCCCATCCTCACGAGTCACCCGGGCATGTAAAAATCAGTCTTCAAATACCTTCTAACTTCTGTCTTCTGGCGGCGAGGCTGCTGCTTGCTATTCCATTACAGCGGCGGACTTTGTGCTTCTGTGTATGATGTAGTCTCTTTCTGCATAACAGTCTTCAGCACCGACTGAACTGTATTCGAACTGAACTCGAACCAAAACTGAGCTGAAAACTCCTGTTGGGCCCACTGCGTCTCGCATATTTATTTACTTCAGTTCACTGGAGGTGAACGACTTCACAGTCATTGCCTCTTCTGTCACGTTGAAAAGCTTCTCAAAGAATATTCTTAACATCGGCCATTGGCTCTTGGAATGTAGGCTAAGGCCTTTGATCACATGTGACAATTGAGAAACACGTGAGCCGGTCGGGTGATGCCCTGACGGCTGAATTGACAGCTACCACTTATGTGGGGAGGGCGATGGCTTCTCCTGAACGTGCTATGCAAGCACCGGCCGTTGCCACTGCTTCTTTGTCCGCTGTTTCCCAGTGTGTAATTCTTCTAAACTAAACTAAGTTTTTCATTTATTTTCTAATTTCTACTTCACATTAATTTCACTAATTTATTTATCTATTTTAAGTACCACTCAACACAACATCCACATACTGTTGTGCATCTTGTTTTGCATGCGCAGGAAACCATCTCCAGAAGTGTGTGTGGTGCCGCGTCTATCATCATCATCATCATCATCATGGGAACCTGGCCTGATAAATTTTTCTTCCAGCTCCACATGCATGGATCAATTTTCTTCCACATGTAAGATTGCACTTGACAGTAAGATTGCAGTGAGTGCTACCCTGCTGTGTCTGATGTTGGCAGTAGCCTTTCAAGTTGGAAAGATTTTCTCAGAATTTACAAAAAGCTCATACCTGAGCTCGTCCAAAGTCATGTAGTTGGAATTCCCATACAGTGCTACCATCAGCTGATCTCCTGCCTGTGCTATTAGAGCTTGAAAGCCTGAGTTTTTGACAATTTCAGCAGCTTGCACTTTTATGTGCAGCTGTTGCTCCATAAGGTTTAGTAATTTCTCTTTTTCCTCAGCCAAAAAAGATGATGTGGTACCACATCCAGAGAATGCATCGTTAAAAAGGGCAAATGTAGGATCAAAATTGAAAGAATTACTGGAGTAACACATTCCTGCTGATTTGCCTCTTCCCGGTTTATGGAAGTACAAGTAGTTGTAGTTGCTTCCTTGAACCATTAGGAGAAAAAGTACGTAAATGTCCTTGCTCATAACCACCATAGTCAGACCCAGCAACTTGGAAGATAGCTGTTTCCACAGTTAATGAATCCACTTCTTCTGCTTGTACCACTTGAGTACCTCAGTCCACAAGTTTCCATATGAGCATCAAAATCGAGATTTTTTCCTGCTGATGAAGAACCTGGCGCCTTTAGACAATGAGGTATTTCAGAAGACGTGTTCCCTTTGCAGACCATCACTTGGGTAGAGATCAAATGTAACTGTCATTTCGGATCTGCAGTGCTTTCTCAAACAGGTTTCATGTTTCGTACAGATGGCTCCGAGCTTTTCTTTGATGTGCCAAACAATCTTATGGAGTAGGTGATCACCATCCACCACAAAGCTTTTTATTTTGGGTACTTCATTCTGTTGGAGAAGTGTGAATGCATCATACAGAGATGATTCTGTACCCTTAACAACATGGATTATGGGGAGCTCAAATGAGAAACAGAACTTAAAGTCCTTTATCAGACTGCTCGATAACACAGTCTGTGAAACAATGTTACTGGGTTTGTGGTAGGAATCCTCTTCTTCCCTATATTGAGAGCCATAGTGCAGGAAGCAAGTGTTATGACCTTGAGGTTGCATCAAAATTAGGCATTTTTAAAGTTCTGTCCTTTAAGTCTGGTGATACCCTTAATTTCTTCTACTAACACCTCACGACAATTCACCAGTTCATCATCAATTACTCCACTGCTTATAGCCAATCACATTATATTTAGGGAAAGGTGGATGTTTTAACAGCCAATCATTCAGACTGTCACTATCTGCTGCATAGTTCGCTCTATTGTTACATCAGACCATACACGACACCAAAATTTATCACTTAGCCTAATGGTGAAGTAATCTGCAGCTGCAAATTTACTGAATTCAGCAGTATCCATTCAGTCTTCCAATGTGAGCACTTCTTGTTAAGGAAAGGTGAGTGCTTTCAGTGTAGTGGCAATGACCAGCAGCATAAAAGTACAGAAGCACTTCCTTAATGGTGTTTAAATGCAAATTCCACTACACTCAGCCTCAATGAACTGTTCCGCGAGTATAATCATATGATAATATTGCACATATAATTTAGATTTTTTCTGCTTGCTTCAATGTGGCAAATTGCCTTTTCAAATCTGGTTATCGCATTTCCGTAACCTTTGTTTTCAAAGCATTTGAATATGGATGGTCTGTTATGGAGAAGCAACAATTTCTCAATTATTTTCATTTCATCTTTTTTGAATGCAGTCTCCTGGAAGAGGTAATATTACAATACCACATGACCAGTGTATGAGCTCTACTCTTACTGCTCTATCAGATGCATGCCCACTCAAAACTTTATCCACACTGTTTTCAGCAAATATTGTGGGCAGTATGTTTCTCAAGCCATTTTCTTGCCATTAATACACTTAGGGGCATTAGAAGGTGCAACCCACCTAACTGTACAATTACATGTTCTAAATCACTGCATTCGCTTCTTACAACACCCACAGTCTTCAGATAAAGTGGCTGATCAAAAGTGACAGACCACCACCTTTGATCATGTTTTATGCATTCTTTTCAATGCCATCCCACTCTGGCACATTGGTGACTTTTGTCCACTTTCCATAAAGCCACAGAATCCCATATCCAGAGAGTGATACCTTCAAGCATTCAGGGTCTTTGAAATTTAGATCCTGTATAAAAATACTGTTTAAGCCAACTCCATCACTGCGCAAGGAATGACAGTCATGATTCTTCCCATGGAATGGAAATTGTGCAGATGTTAAAACCAGCATTATTAAAGATGAACTGAATGAATCCTTCACTGGTTACGTTACGATACTCAGGTCATTCAATCGAGGACGTTTCAAAAAGGGGAGCTTCCATACATGGAGCTGCGAAGCCTGTTGAACAAAGAAAGTCAACAATAAGTCGATCCAAATCTTTCTTACATGAATGTACTGGGCCCAGTCAATAGTAAAAATAAAAATGTCCATGGCCCTACTGCCAAAATCTACTTGTGGCAAAGCAACTCTTTTTTTTCATTTACCTGGAGCTCGTTTATTTTTAAAAATCAGTTCCTCAAAGAAATGGAGCAATGATTCAGGAATCACTGATTGGACATCTGACAAGAAATCATAAGGTAGGGGTATTGTGATGTATCATAGACCTGTGTACTGATGTCAACACTAAGTATATCTGCAGCCACACATACGATTCTCAGATGTTCCTCATGGATCTGATAGCTTGCTGCGAAACTATCTTAGTTTCTTACAGCGTGTACTTTTGAAACGCACTACTCTTTATGTCCGTCAACAACAATTTCTTCACCATATTTCCAGAAGAGTTGGGTTTCTATGGTCCTTATATCTGCCTCCCAGCCATTTGTGATTTGGTCCTTTAAACCCTGCAAAGTAAACTGGACTCTTCCAATTGTTCAATGTTGGAAGATAACATTTCCATTGCTTCATGTATCTGTGTGGATTCGGTAGTTCCTTGTTTTCCTCCAACCCTGATTGGCTGGTAAAAATCCCTTTGACAAGACCATTGATACCGAGCATCTTTAGCATAAATGTCATCACAAATACGTTCCAATACTTCACTATCCCACTCATCACCTCGTCTTTCAGTCACCCTGATGACAGTATCTCTTTATTCAACTTTCATTACTTTATGAACAAAATTCAGCCAGACCAGTTAATAACTTACAATGTGCTGCAATTTTCCTAACCCTACTGCATTCTAGTAGCATTTCCAGTTCTTTCTGTTTCACTTTAACCGCATCACCATCTGCCAAATTGCTGCTGTATGTAAAACAACCCTGCTTACGATCTGGAGTGCTATTTTTCGATGCATTGACCACACAACAAAAGTAAACTCAAATGATAATTTTGCAAGATACAAGGATTTTTGAACATGTACCTCACACAACACAGGAAGACTGGTTGCAGCTAACAATGGTAACAATAACAAAGGAACAGAGGGGCTGGCAGCCTCGGCTGTTTACGACATGTCATTCGAAGGAGATCTAGAGATACCTCAAAACCAAAAGTTGGGACACATTTATGTCTTCCTAGCCGACATTTCTTTTCTTTGGCTTTCAAGTGTGTGAATTATTAATAGCATTTAAAACTGAAAAATGTAGGCAAGTTGGTAAAAACGAATGAACTTTGGCAACTGATTGCAACCAAATGGCTCCACCGATTCTGACATTTAAGTAGGTCAGTCGATGCAAAAGGCAATGCTCTTTCATTTTGCTAATAGTAAAATTTTCAGTAGGATGCAAAGTTTCTCAGTAGTCAAAAATCTGAAAAAGTGCTAAAATGTCAGGTCCCCCCCCCACAAAAAGTTGTCCTCAGTGTTCTGAAGGTAAAAACTGATTCTACATAGTCTCAACTATATACACGAGACAAAAAAATAAGTTGTTCTACCTCATTTTCTGCAAGCAAAGGGCAGTTTTGTGATGCCGTTACTAGACTCCCAACACCCTTAAGGTGGTACGGCAGGTTTGCTCCATATCTTCACACTTATTTAATCTGTACATACAGGAAACTATCAACAGGGTGAGAGAAGTAGACATACAAGTAACAATTCATGGAGATGAGGTGGACATGCTGAGATTTGCCAATGACATAGCACTAATTGCAGAAAATGAAGGAGACCTGCAAAAAATCCTGAACACAAGCTAAAAGGAGATATTACACAGAATTGTCCAGGTCGAGAATGCTTTTATAAGAAGAAAATCGTATTCACCACAAAGAATATAAGCTTTGAAGTGGTGAAACAAATGTTGAAGACCTTCATGTGGAGCATTTCAACATACCTCAGCAAAGCTTGAACAATAGGAGTGAGAGAGACGAGAGGAGACTCACGGCGCTGCACCTTATCACTTTCCTCACCCACTGCTCTGCCACTTCAGTGATGAAGTGTGAAATCATTACTATGAACTGTGCACTAGAGTGGACTTGTTAACAAACCTTGTGTATTTAAAGTGAAAATATGGAAAACACACTTTATTCAATGATTTTTCTTCATGTAGTAATCACAGCTAAACCTAATGAAATGGTCATACTTTACATGATAAGACAATTAATTAACTGTTGCTTGATAGAAGGCCATGCTGAGGAAACCTGCAAGGCAAATAATTTTAATATTAGGAGTAAGAGAACGCACCATTGCACCAGGAGGCATGCCACAGGTACAGTAAAAATGGGACTCCAATAATGACAATGTATATTGTAGGATAATACGAATTACAGCTTTATTTGATTGAAAGAATATACTGTGTTTGTCACTCAGCATGTACAAACTGTGATTTGTTTCATTTCACTGCTTTAACTAGACATTTTGTTCTTATTAACTTAAATATACAGGCAAAGCATATGGGTCACATGTGTTGCAGGAGATCAATTGAAAATCAGTACTGTTGCTCCTCGAGATGACATTTCAAACACCAATAGCAAATTGTGATGCACATATGTGCCTGGAGAGAGAGAGAGAGAGAGAGAGAGAGAGAGAGAGAGAGAGAGAGAGAGAGAGGTGGAACAGAGATACTGAGTCAGAGATCGAGAGGAAATGTATTTATCTTTTAATCCACAAAGAGTGAACAACGGTGTACTTCCATTATACTCCATCTGAATACAGTAATGTTTGAACACTGAAAGTATTAATTTTCAATATACCTAATTAGGAAAGGCACTACTCCGAAACATGAGAGCAATGTTATTATCATCTTGACAACAGACTATTCTGTTAATGGGTCACATAAATTTTATATTTTCTCCTGAACTACTATGTAAATTTTGTTCTTGTAGAAAAGACATTGATTAAAATTTACTAAAACCTCATTAGAATTGCCACTAATAATGCATGAATATGTATCAATTTACAAATGAAAGAATATACATACCTACGAGGCTAAATATTTGAGGGAAAAAAAAAAAGAAAAAAAAAAAAGACTGTAATATTTTCAGATGGTTTGCGAGTCTCTAAACCTTTGAAAAAGGGAGACTACAGCATACCTATTTCATCATTAATGGCAATGTGATTCTCAGATTGAAAACTTAACCTTCATGTACATGAAGTGTACTCAGATTTACTAATCATCACAGAATCACACACTATCATGACTCAGTTACAAATTATGTTACAACTGAACTGTTCTCAGGCAGTCTTAAGTATTTTTATTAAATATCAGGAAATTTATTTGAATTCAAATCAACAGAAATGTTTGAGGCACCAAGTTGTTAGTACGAGCATTCAAGCAGACAATAGATTGAAAGTGGTGACATTCAGCTATCTCTAGAACCTTTTGTACTTCAAAACATAAAACCATGTATTAACTGTGTCATCCAGCATTCAACGTCTTCTTCCTCTTCCTCTCAGCCCAGAAATATTTCCTTCTAGATCTACGTTTATATTCCACAAACTTCTGTGGAGTTCAACGGGGTACATCCACTATTGTATCAATTGTTAAGGCTTTACTTTTACCATTCACATATGGAGCACACGAAGAATGGCTGCCTCATAGCCTCTGTATGTGCTGTAATTAGTTTAATCCTGACTCTATGATTCCTATGAGACTGATATGCAAGAGGTTATAAATATTTTCCAGTTTAACACCTAATGTTGGTTCTGAAAACTTTACAAGCAGATTTTCACAAGATAGTTTGCATTTTTCTCCAAGTGTCCAGCAGTTCAGTTCCTTCGGCATCTTCATAACACTGTCCCATGGGTCAAACAAATTACTATTTGTTGCAGGCAATTTCTTCACACACATCACGGCCAAGATGTTTTCCTCATTTCTTGTCATTTCTGTTAGTTTTACATCCTTTCCAATTCTTATTTCTTTGTTTCCCATCTGTCAGTCTATCACTTTAAGAGAAAATTTTTCTCTGTGACATTGTGATTTACTGCCATATAACACACCGACGAAACACCTGACCAAGCTCACTCTTCATTTTGTCCAAATTGTTTCTGCAGTCAACAAATCTTTCACATTTTCAAAAGCTCTAATTATTTCCTCGGCACAGCCTCCATTTTGCGATCAAGTTTGTAAGTGGCTTAAAGATTTTACTGGTTCCAAAGACCTTCCTTCCAGTTTTTGTCAGTGTTTTAATGTTTCCCAATCCTGATAATGGAAATGTGTGACTAGGGCCTCCCGTCGGGTAGACCGTTCGCTGGATGCAAGTCATTCGATGTGACGCCACTTCAGCGACTTGCGCATCGATGGAGATGAAATAATGATGAGTAGGACAACACAACACCCGGTCCCTGAGTGGAGAAAATCTCCGACCCAGCCGGGAATCGAACCCGGGCCCTTAGGCCCAATCCTGATTACTTTGACCTATCCTACCATTTATCCTCATCCCATACTCTTTTTCCACATTTACAATAATTTCCAACTTACATTTCATTTCTGCCTCTGATTCAGCCAATACTGCTTTATTGTTTACATACATAATTGTAATTTACCTTGTTTTTCCAGATTTTTTACTCTTTTCACACTGACTACTTTAACTACTTTTTTCTAGGCTGATCAGTTCATTATTCACCTTTCTATATCATTTTTTTCCTTCTGCAGAATAGTTATTCTTACATTTTATCTAACATATTTTATACAACCCATTCTTTTGTAATTATGGCCACAATTATTCATTTTAGACTGCAGTTAAATATTTACCATAAATTTCATTTGAGGATACATTTACCATAAAACATCATGTAAAATTGGTTTGGAATGCTTCTTCGTAACTCTTTCACTGTAATTTTACTGACACGCACACCTGCAGCACAACAGCACCACCACATAACCAGATGAAAATGTCAGGAGTCCTTGATAGTGAATATTATCAATGGATGACATAGCATTATTCCAAGTAGAATTTCAGCAAAAACCTCCACTTCTACTGATAAGTTCAGTTGCTAATTTAATCGCCAACTCTGAAGTACTTCCTTAACAACATGATCCAAATAGCTGAAAGTGAACACGAGAATCTCAGTGCTGTTATATTTCATAGGTTGGCCAGTGCAAAGGCAATTTTCTGAAATAGCCGGTTTCCTCAGTTGTTTTAAGTGTGTGACGAACTTGCCCTCCACTGTCCTGATGGGATGACCACTGTATGACATGTCAACTGCAAAGGACACAGTAGATACCTGCCTTACATAACCTAATATCATCCTTTTCCAAACACAGAAGGGCCCTAGTCTCAGATGGTCGTTGAAAAATAGAATATGACCAATCTTGTAGGAAATGCTGCCTGCATAATGCGTAAAGGCTGTAGACTTTGGTGTCGCCTTTCTTTTTTTTAATCATTCGCATTGTGTGTGTGATTCGTTTTCCACTATAACCACTGTGACACAAGGTTACTTCGAAATGGGCTAATTCAGATGACAAACTTTCTGAGATGACATAGGCCCTATGGAAAAAGTTCCAAAGTACCCATTCACAAGAAGCCGGATGGTGACAACTATCAGAAAGACATATGAATCAGTATGAGCTGGCTTCCTATGAATGTCATGTCTCAATACACCACCAACCTTCTGCCTGACCAATACATTTTTTATGTCCATTGTGAAGTAAATATTCAAGTGGATTGAGTTCAGATGTTTCCACCAAAATAAATACAAGCTGTCAGTTGCACAAAATTTTTTGATTCCATTTTACCGATTTCAAGAGATTAATCGGTTATGTTAAGTTTGATACAAGCTAGAATCATAAGAAAGCAGAGATTAAATATGGGTTGGATGATAACGACATCCTAAAATTATCAAGTAAAAAATATAGAAAGTTTGCAAAAAATGTGGAGTAACTGAGCATAAATAAAAAAAGTACAAAAAGTTTGTTAAAAACTAATATACAACAGTGGAGCATTAGAAGAATCAACTACCTTTGCTCACAAATACTGAACTGTTATAAATCGCAGTACGTGCACAGTATATGCAGTGAATAGCAACAATCAGCTCAAAACAGAATTCTTTTTCCATCTCCTTTTAGTTAGCGCTGTTTCAATGTAATTTTACCTTTATACCTTATTGGCTGTTTGATCTGAAATGCAACTGTCTAGCTTCTGTTAAACACTTTGTATGGTTCCATAAGGGTGTCCCCAGCTGCATTCCCTCTACGGCTACATTGTGCCAGCTGGAAAGACCATGTCGTAACTACAATTCGACTAGGATTGGGGGTTGTCTCAGGAGGCGTGGGTGCCAGGAGAAAAATGGCAGGGAACTGTAGGGAGGATTGGGGAAAGGTGTCTAATGTCTGGGAGGGAGAGGCTGCAGATACAAGGGATAATTATGTAATTTTGACATAGGCATTAGATTTAGATTAGATTTACTTTCATTCCAATTGATCCGTAGTGAGGTGGTCCTCCAGGATGTGGAACATGTCAGAACTTACCATTCACATATGGAGCATGTCATGCAGTGCATACTGAAGATTACATGGAGGAATGGGTTAGGAGGGGAAACAGAACAGAGAAAATGGAGGTTTGGGGAGGGGGGGGGGCTGAGGGTGGGGTAGGATGGGTTAAGGTAGGTTCCATAAGCCAAGAATAGACATGGGTGTGGAGCAGGGGCCCAGCAAAGATTGAGACCAGGATCTAAGGTTATGTTGTGACATTGTCATTGTTAATGACTATGTTATCTCAGTGGTGTGTGCTAC
The DNA here is from genome assembly GCF_023864275.1 of Schistocerca cancellata. Taxonomy (NCBI): domain Eukaryota; kingdom Metazoa; phylum Arthropoda; class Insecta; order Orthoptera; family Acrididae; genus Schistocerca; species Schistocerca cancellata. Next base: position 111,982,264 of record NC_064633.1, on the reverse strand, counting down.
CACTGAAGTAAGACATACTGTGCGGCTGTATCCAACAGATCTAGCACATGTGTATGACCCACGTGGCAAGGGAATAAGAAGAGGGTGTGGTCTAATGATGGACTAGCATATTGCATAGATTGGGTGGGTGACCGAATACCACACTGGGAGAGGCGACACAAATTGTAGGAAGGATGCTCCTCATTTTCGGGCATCATAATAAATAGTCACATCCCTGGTGAAGGATATGGTTCAGTAGTTTCAGTTTGGGATGGCAGTGGGTGATGAGAGTGGTGTTTGTTCTTGGGGACAGTGAGAGGATTAGGGGCTTGCAAGAGGATATAGTGCAAGAAACCTGTCCCTAGACTAGATTTGGGGGATAGTGGCTGTCTGTGAAGGCCTTAGTAAGATCTTTAGCGTATGGGGCAGGGGATTTCTTGTCACTGCAGATGCAACGTCCACATGGGTGCGGTCCACAGGGGAGTGATTTTACCAAAAAATATGGACTGGCTAACTGTTGACTGTAACAATGAGCATTAACTTGCTCGATACGCTGAGTCTTAGTAATGTTCCACCAGGATTTTCCATTATATATTTATGAAAGGTGTAACAGTGACAACTCTGATGGAATGTGGTGAGGTAGCTGTGACTACAATGTTACAATTGAAATTTTATCATTCTTACAAAGCAAGTACAGTATTTAGGTGAAATAGTTCTTGCCACCAATCTCTAGGATGGCTACAAGCAGCAGCAGATAACTTAAATTATCAGTGAAATACTACTAAAATTCTTTGAAAACAATAGATTACAAATGATCAAAGCACTCATATTTAATCTGAACTCATGAACTGGAATAACATGCTGACTCAAATCTGTTTTGAAAAGTTTTTCGGCAATGACAATTCATACAAACTTGGTGAAAGTATGTAAGTACTTTGTTCCATTTTGAACATTTAACACGTTTTATTCAAACTTACTTTCCTTCCTTCCTCGATTTTAAATTGTTTGATTTTCTTCTTCTTGTTCTTAATATGTGCCACACAGGCATTCCGAAACTTCAGATAGAGATGTCAACAACAAAGAACACAATACAGTATTGGAAGGACAGCAATTTAAGGTAGATGCAACAGCTGGCATTAAAAAAAAGGTATGGCAAATTTCACTTGAGAAATTGGAGGGAAATATCCCAGAGTGAACGAACTGTGTTTAAAAACATTAAATTATTTGCAACTGGCCATAAGGACTACCATCAGCTGGAGAATAGAATGACAATGACAATTTGTGCCAGACAGGGACTCGAACCCGGATTTCCCACTTATCGCAAGCGGTCGCCTTATCATTTGGCTATCAGTGCATGACTCACTGCCAGACCCAAACTTCCACATGTTGTCAACCATGTGTCTACGACCTGTACTCTTACATCCATTATGTATATTCTCATACAGCTCAGACTTACTGGACAGGATGAGAAAGCATGTCTTTGCTTCTCTTCCTGATCTGTAAGTCTCCCCAACCCACGGTTGTGGGAGACTTTCTCTCACCGTTTCCTAAACCTCACCACACCTTTCCCTTCACTCCTCATCTTTCCCCTTCAACCCTTCTACCAGGAGTAGCAGCCACAGCTCTGAAAGTTTGCAAATTTCAATATCCAGCCTTGGCTTTCTGATTATTTTTTATCTACCTAATTACATAAAATTTTCAAAAATTGATTATTTGCCTCGATATATCATCTTCATCAAAGCAACAGTTAGTCCAAATTTTTTCCTGTTTGGTGTTACACCATCAGAGTTGAAGAAGTCTTCACTTTTTATTTCCACGACACTGAACTTTTGTTTCTTGACTCTGCATGTTTTGACTATGTTCTGAATCTCATGTATTGGTTAAATGATTTGGTTGCATCTCATCTTGCTCTCAATGTGTCATCAGGCATATAACTGTGGTCAGGAATTAAACATTTTTGGGTGATCTCTTTGATGCACTGGACAGGCTCTCCTAACTATTTGCATTAAAATGATTACATATATGATATTTATATTTTGGCTACCACAAGTGTCTGACCAAAGCGCAACAATTTCTTTTGTGGGATTAGCATTTGAGTGTTTAATAAGACATGATCTTCTCTCATAAGATCCTTGACATGCTACCCCCCTCATGCCAAAGATGCATAGTTGCTTTGGACATACCTTTGTCACGAATGCCCAAATTGAAGCAAGAAAGTTGATGTACATAATTGGTAGTACACAACACCTGTGGGAACTTATGGGCTGAAATTATCTTTTGTGCATCAAAAGAAAGTAATGTGCATTCAATATATTTTGCATTCTCTTTGTCTTTTCACATTACCCTTGCAATGTCAATCTGTTGGTGATCTAGCTGTCTTTCCAAGTTTACACTTGCAAAAGCTTCCCGAATTTTAGAAGTCTTTACTAGCACACTTACAGAGTAGGTATTAATTTGAAGATATCACAGCTTTCCAGGTGTGTTTTTGTGGGGATTAAGTGCAAGGTTGAACTGTTTCAAAAACTTTTTCACACATATTGTGATACAATTTCTGATTCTGATTTTCTGCTGTCCATTGCTGTTATACAGACTATATATCAAGCTTAAGTTGAGACTGCAAGACAGATACTTTCTACTGCAACTATTATTTCAACAATAGTGGCACCTGTAGCAAGGGAATGAAGTAACATGATTTCTGATGCACTGAATTCTTTCTTCTGTATATTTATTATGCGGCTCTTTTCCTCTTTTGTTTTGTAATCCAACAGACTTCATTTCCAGAAGATCCCAGAGAATCTTCCCAATGTTAATGTGTGTTTACAAGCACATCTTCACAAACCTTCACATCACCTTGTGTCATAAGAGTGAAGTAACGTCAGGTGAATGTTCTTGGGGAATCTTCAGCATTTGATATTTTATAGTTCACACAGAAAGCCTTTACAGCCCCTCCAATCAAAGCCATTAGTGTTTCATACTGCCCAGTGTTAAAACACACATCAAAAATTGATTGTCAATCCTGCAGTGATACTTTTTCACAACGGCTCTGTCGACATTTACTGCCGTACTCAAACTTTTTCCCTTACTGTTCACCCTGTCCTGTCGATGATATGAATGCATTTCTGCAGTTTAGCAAGTCTCCTGAACATTCCATTTGGATGGATTGCTTGTTTTGCACTTCATCTCAATAGTTTCACTGGATTCTGCAAAAGATAAAAATATTCTTAATGTAAAGCTCCCCACTTACATTTTAATGAATCCAACTTTGCATGCAAAGAAATAAAATGAAACTTGACATCTCATGTACAGTCAAAATCATTGTATGCATATTTCGTGTGGCAAAGTGAACCAACTACATTCCCTAAGTTGACAATGTTCTCGATGTGCAACAGTTTTAACAACTGATCAATAACATGTCCCTACTGATGGTTGCAAGTATTTCATTACATAGTTTACACTTAAGTTAATTCACTTTCACATATGATCTTGGTCTTAAATAATTGCACACAGTAAGGGAACATTCCACACAATTTTTAATCAGGTTTATTTACTTTAAAGTATAAAACGTACCGTAACTACTTGACTGGCCTGAGGACGGCACACATTTGTTGCTGTAACCACACTCAACATATACATCGCTGTCATCTGACTCAACTAAATCCACCATCTTGTCACTGGATTTTGTTCACTTTTGCACCAGAGAGAACTGTACATTTGAGATACTCTGGAAGTGCCAACATGGCAAATATCACTCAGTCTCCCTCAAGAAGCTTGGTTTGCTTTGCCACGTGAATATTTACGATATACTACATCATTTCCCATACTAAACTCAAAAACTGTAGTTGATTCACTCTGGTATAGGACCACACGTCCCCCCCCCCCCCCCCCCCCACTAAATACTTTGTTTTATTAAGGTGGGTCTCCCTAGTTCACTGCTGATCAACAAAAACGTGAAAAATTTTCCAGCAATGTTAGGACCATTTTACGGCAAGATTAACTTAGTTTTCCGATTGATTTGTTACTGCTCATGAGCCATAAGGAACGACTTGTTGCAAAGAACTTAACAGAAGTCGAAGCAGTAGCCCTGCACGAAAGAGAAAGTAATCATCATCTGCTAGAGATATTATTGCCAGTGTTATCTGGGTGCAAAAGAAATTATTTTTATCAACTGCCTTGCAGAGGGTATAGCAGTTACTAGTAAATATTGTAAAAGTAATCTTAAACTACTGGATGATATGTTTCACCTTTTAGCTCCGGCTCACTAATATGTTATGGCAATGAGAAAACTGTGGTATCTGAAAAAGAAATTGTCGGAACATACTCTCCACTCATGTTCGGAACTTACATCTAGTATACCTAATGAGTGTATGACTTGAAAACTAGTGAAGTCCAATAAGAGTTTGGTAGCTACAAATATTTTGAAATGCAGCACTGCACTTACATGCGTACTCTTTACACACTATAAAACAATGGGTGAAGAGCACTATATAAAAAATGTGTGATCTTAAACAAAACATAATTTTTGAAATACACATGATATTTGTTTCCAGCAGACAAGCAAAAGAATTGGTGGTAATTTTCAGAAAAACAATTACCTTTCTACAAAACAGAGTAGACAGGACACATGTAAATTTAAGGAATAACATCTGGAAAGATAGTGGTCAACCGTGATAGCAGGATGGCACTAAAGAGCAATCACCACAAACTGAGTCTTAATTTAAACTCAATTTCTTTTCCTTCTTCATTTATATGTTCTCTTTCTTTCTCCTGTTTCAATTCTTTATCTTCTGCCCTCTTTATACCAGTAAGAACTACTGCACCTTTTCCCCTATACATGCTGTACCACATTTCTCCACCTTTATTCAATTTACTGTTTTTCATTTACACTGTATGGTTTTCTAAGGCTTAATTCTCATTTCTACACAATTCCAGGCAGCCCTTAGTCACAATTCTGAATCACAGCTGATTATTCATTGTACCTAAGAATATATCTGTGTCTGGACAAAGGTAAATGAATTGATATTTTTTTCTTCTCTTGACCACTTGTGGTTTTACTCCTTTTCTTCCCTACAGCATAATATTTCCATTTTGCTCCATTGAGAGAGAGAGAGAGAGAGAGAGAGAGAGAGAGAGAGAGAGAGAGAGAGAGAAACAAAGTACCCATATGTACAGTTTTTATATGGAGCAAAATTTAATCACAGCTTTTCAATTTGGTAACTTCGAAGCGAACATCATCTTTGTTTTTAGGTATATTTTTCCACAAAAAGAAATAGACTGAGGAGATTTCTCATGTAACAAGGGCCTCACCCATCTTGCACCTGGATTAACCCTATTGAGAAGTTTAAATCTGTATGAATAGCATATTTGGCAATAACAAATCTGCAGTGTGTTTTTTTTTTTTTTTTCCCCCCGCAAGCGTGCATGCATTAATGCACCACAATGAACACGTATTACCATTTTTCCAAAACACTTACAGAATGTATGGAAAGTGTTTATATTGTGTTAGACAAACTGAAGGTCACAAAAAATGGCAAAACAGAGGAAGTATTTGACCTCCAGAATGAATTTTCACTCTGCAAGAGTGTGTGTACTGATTTAAAACTTCTTTGCAAATTATCAACGTGTTTGGATCAGAACAGTAACCGAGAACCTTTGCCTTTTGCAGACAACTGCTCTACTAACATATCTACATGAATCTCTTTAACTGGCATCACATCTCTACTTCTGCCAGTACCCCTCTCCTACTTTCCAAGCTTCACAGAAAATCTCTGCCATACCTCACATGACTAGACCTCTGGGAAAATAGGGTACTGACAAGGAATAGCCTAGGGTATTGTATACATAATAAATTTTAATGTTGCAGCAGTCTGTGCACTAAATGGAAACTTCCTGGCAGATAAAAACTATTTGTTAGATTGGAAAAGTAGAGTAAAACTACTGGCAGAAGTAAAGTTCGAGGAAGGGTTGTGTGTCATGCCCGGATTACTCTGTCAGTAGAGCAGTTGCATACAGAAGACAGAGGTTTTGGGTTTGTGCCCTAGTCCAGCATGCTGTTTTGACATGCCAGGAAGTTTGAAATATTTACCTTTTTTTTTTACTGTGAACTCTGCCTAGCTGTGTTGTCATTATGCACAAAAACACAGGTACCATCACATGTCAAAACCAAACATGAAATTTTATGTACAAGAACACAACAAAAGAATGCACTATCAAAATATTAGCTGCTAAGGTGCACTGCATGTATTTTTTTTTAAAGATGTTAAAGTTATTCATTTTTGACACACAAATAACCAGATATAAACAGCGGTTTGAACAGTCCTTCCTGCCTGGTGCACGCGTCAGCGAATACGCAGACGCAGCCATGTAGCTCGAAGTCCAAAGTGTGAGCACATGAATTTTAAGCCTTTAAATCATACCAAAAATGTCTCAAAACATCACTTTCATGAACAAATTGCCGTTCATATTATTAGCTAAATTGTTGCAGATGTAATTCAGGGTGGCTGCTCAAATCGGGGAGTGAGGGGATAAATAAATACATTCCTGAGAATTCTAGGCATGAGGAGGAACATGGTGTTAAGAAGCTCTTGATAAATTAAAATGGTAAGTGGGGGCAGATGAGTGGGGCCTGCGCAGAATATCACAATAATGACTTTTCTTTCCTGTCAGTATTTCAACTGATCTATATACCAGCCATTATCAGTTGTTTAGCCTCAGTTTTTAAACATCGATAACTTGTATGGAATAATATTCATATCATTAACACACGTCAAGATCTTAAGTATTTATAACTTATGATTTATAAAACTCAATAAAATTCCCTGACATTTTATGAAGTTCCCCAAGATTTCTCCTATTTTTCCAGGTAAAATTTAATTCCCAGGAATTCCCGGTTTGTCCAGAAGAATCTCCACCCTAGCAAGAGGAAATAAAATCAAGGCTGGGTATGATGATACATTACAGATGACTTCCATCAATTGCAGTTTTAATATGTTGACATGAAATATTGTATAACAACTCCTGTAACACAGTTCTTATAATCAAACAATGGAAAATCCAAGATGGAATGTAGCAATATTGTAAAAACGAAAGTTGCTACTCACCATATAGCAGAGATGCTGAGTCGCAGATAGGCACAACAAAAACACTGTCACAAATTATCTTTCAGCCAGTACGGCCTTCATCAGAATTAGACGGCAAACACACATTTACACACTCTTGCAAATACAACTCACACACCCGACTGCAGTCTCCCAAATGATGAAGTTCGGTCTGCATGCGGTTCTTGCACGAAACAAGAATGATTGGCATTATACAAGTTTTTACATCAACTACAAATTTCTCTGTAGTATTACCTACTAATCACGTCTTCTACATATTTATTTGAAGTGAACTTTGTGATTTTCCCATCTTCATTTTCCACATAATTTCCTGAATATGTTTAACTATGTCGAAGAAGCATGAAAATCTAAAACATTACTCTCACTTGCAATTCAGAGAGCTCAGACAAGTAGATCTCCATTTGGTAAGGGTGCATCAACTCTCACCAGCAGTTTTAAATCTTCTGAATAGTCTTTCATTTTGCGTATTTCATGTTGGCATACATTTTGTACTTCATGTAAATCTTTGTTCCATTTATACAATTCGCGTTCAGATTTTATGAAACAGAACTGGCTTTGCACACTGCTTAGCTCTAAGCATATTCTCACTCCATCAGTTAACCAAAAAATGTACAGCCTTTTCTTTGTTTGGTTTGTGAGATTAAAGGGACCAGACTGCTACGGTCATCGGTCCCTACAGCCTTTTCTTTGACACTGAAAGCTGTTATGTACCTTTTTTCCGGGTTAGGAAGATACTTTGTTTTGTTCTGGACTATTAACTAGCACAAGAATCATCATTTGAACCATAATTCAAAGAGTCATTAGTTATTTCCTGTTTCATCTAGTGTTCCTCAATTGCTAAAGAAATGTTGACATAAAATGAACTAATATGTAACACATATGTAGGTCTTCATGAGAAGTAGATGATTTTGACTGCATACCATGTTCTTCATATTTCACCTTTGCAACACTGGAACCTGCACAAAGACAGATGCGTAAGCTAGCAAAGAAAATTAATTCAGTTTTATTGCCATTGCCAACACTTAGCAATACTGCAATTACTAATTATTGCCGATATTAAATGAGTTGCAAATTGAAAAGAATAATAACAGCTAACAAATGCATACGAGAAACTAACTGAAATGGAAATTCACTTTACAAATTACGATCATGTTGTGCAGTGTTATACATTTATCGATTTGTCACCTACATCTACATCTGCATCTACATGGTTACTCTGCAATTCACTCTAAAGTGCCTGGCAGAGGGTTCATCGAACCATTTTCTAACTACTTCTCTACTATTCTGCTCTCGAATGGCGAGGGGGGGGGGGGATAAAGGACCACCTAAATATTTCCGTTCAAGGTCTGATTTATCTTATTTTATTAAGACTTCTCCCTATGTAGGTGGGTGGGTGTTAACAAAAATTTTTGCATTCAGAAGAGAAAGTTGGCAATTGAAATTTTGTAAGTAGATCTCACCGCAAAGAAAACTGCCTTTGTTTCAGTGACTGCCACCCCAATTCACGTATAATATTAGTGACACTCTCACCCCTATTGTGCGGTAATACGAAATGAGCTGCCCTACTTTGCACTTTTTTGATGTCCTCCGTCAATCCTACCTGGTAAGGATCCCATATTGCGCTGCAATATTCCAGCAGAGGACGGACAAGTGTAATGTAGGCTGTCTCTTTAGTGGGTTTGTTGCATCTTCTAAGTGTTCTGCCAACGAAGCGCAGTCTATGTTTCGCCTTCTCCACATTATTATCTATGTGGTCTTTCCAATTTAAGTTGCTCTAATTGTAATTCCTAGGTATTTAGTCGAATTGACAGCCCTTAGATTTGTGCAATTTATCATATACCCAAAATTTATCGGATTTCATTTAGTACCCATGTGGATGACCCCACACTTTTCTTTGTTTAGTGCTAATTGCCACCTTTCGCACCATACAGAAATTCTCTCTAGATCATTTTGTAATTGGAATTGATTGTCTGATGATTTTACTAGACGGTAAATTACCGCGTCACCTGCAAACAATCTAAGGGGGCTGCTCAGATTATCACCTAAATCATTTATGTAAATCAGAAACACCAGAGGGCCTATGACACTATCTTGCGAAACACCAAGTATCACTTTTACTCTACTCAATGATTTACCGTCTACCACAACGAACTGTGACCTCTCTGAAAGGAAATCACGCATCCAGTCACACAACTGAGAAGATACTCCATATGCATGCAATTTGATTAATAGTCACTTGTGAGGAACAGTATCAAAAGCCTTCTGGAATTCTAGGAATATGGAATCGATCTGAGATCCCTTGTCGGCAGCACTCATTACTTCATGGGAATAAAGAGCTAGCTGTGTTGCACAAGAACAATATTTTCTGAATGTGCGTTGGTTATGTGTCAATAAGTCATTTTCTTCAAGTTGATTCATAATGTTCGAGTACAGTATATGCTCCAAAATCCTACTGCAAATTGAGGTCAGTGATATGGGTCTGTAATTCAATGGGTTACTCCTATTTCCTTTCTTGAATATTGGTGGAACCTGTGCTACTTTCCAGTCTTTAGGAACAGACCTTTCGTCAACTGAGCAGTTGTATATGATAGCTAAGAAAGGCGCCATCGTGTCTGCAAACTCTGAAAGGAACCTAATTGGCATACCACCTGGACCGGAAGACTTGCCTTTCTTAAGTGATTTGTTTTGCAACACCTAAGATATCTACTTTTATGTCACTCACGGTAACAACTGCTCTGGTTTCGAATTCTGGAATATTTATTTCATCTTCTTTCATGAAGGAATTATGGAAAACTGCATTTACTAACTCCACTTTGGTGGCACCATCATCGATAACATTTCATCGCTATCGCGCAATGACTGTATTGACTGTAAAGCGAGGCAATGCATCCACTGTGTTTTGCAAGCACTGTTTGCTGCAGCTATAGCAGGGGTGTACATTCCTCCAGTTACCTGGTGTGCTATGAATATTTGTGAATTTTGAGTATTTTTTAAAAAATACTTGCACAGTGAGTCTTATCTGCCAAATGTGTTTCTTTCAGTGTTTTCTTCCTACATAAAAAATCTCAGGATAGGTTTTGACGTGTTGGATTGGACAATCCGCTTGTCAGAGTCTTACAAACTATTTTATGGAGGTGTATGTTACAATTTACAAATGCAGCTAGTTTATTTGTAATAGTGAATATAGATGAATACTGTTGAGCATTTCACAACAGTAATTTTGGACAACAACCTCTGCGAAGATAAGAAACTCATTTCCAAAGAATCAGGTTGCAAACAGTGAAGAATATTGAATAGCACATTGTCAAGGGAACGAAAAATAGTGAACTGCAAATTCAGCGTTATATAACAACCCATTCAAAAGTGATTTTGTCATCACGGTATGCATGGTATGTGTGTATTACACAAGATTATCTACAGGTGTGACAAAATGTACTCACTAACACAACACACCAATACCATAAAGGGGAATCAAACACACACTGAATGAAAATGAAAACAGACAGCTCCACAGTCTCTTAAAAATATCTTTGCTCACACTTCATAAAATGCTCTTCATTTTATTTATGGTGGATAACTGCATTCACTGAACACTCGTAATCATTTGAACTGAAAACTGTGATGCACAAAATTTTATTTGCACCGTGTTCCAAGACGACTGTTTAGATACTGGTGCTCAGCTTATGAACAGTGCTGAAACAAACTGATCCTAATAGTAATAGAGTCCATTAAAAAAATAAAAAATCTTTTATGCATTTTGTTACGTCTGATACTCACTCAGGTGGTAGCTATCACCATGTTCAGTTTTGTCGCACCAAATGTGTGGTGCTGCAGTTGGCACATGACGGAAAACAGCAGTGTGTCACTTTACATCACTTGAGAGCATCACTTGTCTCTATGGACACTGGTGGCATAGACGAGGAAGAGAGATTATGCTGCAACACCATTTCTGCATGCATTGCTTGATTTGGTAACAGGGTGGGTGACTTGAAACAGCATAAGGTCAACACCTCAACCCAGCCACAGTGCCTGATGCCTAACACACCCCTCCTCTTATACAATAATTTGTGAGAAATTCTGCTGTATAATTTTATCTGTGGTATTTACAAAGAAGTTAACTGCTAAGTTTAATGGACAGGTTATCTTACAAACTTTTGGTGAAACAGATTTCTAACAATTTACAAATATTTTATTTGTTTACTTTCTATGAACTTCTGTTTTAACAAATACCTGATTTATAATACTGACACACTGAAAAACACACGATTAGAGAGAGTGTGTACTTTTAAGCACTAAAAGCCATATCAAATAAATGCGTGGTTGCACCCATACTATCCAATACATATACCAGTAGTAAAAAATGTGCTACAATCTAATAGCACACAAATGTGAGGCAACACAAGCCTGTACTTGATGATTTACAAATTGTTTCTTTTAATTTTTCAGTTCTGAGTATATTTATACAAAATACACTGCTTATTGACTTACATTCTTCAGCAACACAACACAGGGGTTTAATGTTTCAATCATTCACACACAAATTATTTGTTTCTACATCCCACATACAATGAACTACTTCACTGCATTTTATCTGACGTTGGACAGTCACAAACACATACACATAAGTACAAACACAGTGTTTGTTGTTTGCAATGTATACTCAGTCTTACTAAATCAGTTCTAGTCTTCATGTATATTGAACAGTTTAGCAACTTCATTTAGATCATCATACTTGCTCTCATCCTTTAAAACCTGAAAAAGAACAAAGTTATGATTTCTTTCACTGCTTAAAAGCAAGCTAAATAATACAGTACATATTCTACAAGGTTTGTTAAGGTGGGGAAAAAAAAGGGTCGAAAACACAATTGTTGCATTTTACTCTTTCTCTTCTTCAATAGTGCATGTTAACACTAAGCTGCAGCAAGTGTGTACATTGTTGGGAAGATTGGGGAAGGTAAAACATTAAAGTGAAGAAAGTAATAGTGCAAGGGAGAAAGCTCATAAATAGGTTGGCAGATGCTGAATATTGGGACTTGAAGGTGCGGGTTGAAGGATGACTAGTGCTGAGGGGAGATCACAAGTGTACAGAGATCTGAGACAAAATGAACTTTATGGAGGGGGCATGCACAGATTCGAATCGTGGAAACTATGGGAGAGAGGCGGAAAGGGATGGGAGATAAATGATGGAAGGTGTGAGGAAAATACCATTAAAGTTGACAAAACTCATCTTACACCAGTTATTGTTTCGAATGTTATGATATATTTCATCCACTACTTTAGAAACTGTCCAGTCAGTGTGTCATGAATGATGTTCACCAATTTAGAAGTGAGAGCTTTTGTAGCTGCAGTCCACTTCAGTAAAATTCTAGGAAGTATGACTTCATGATGTGACTGAACTATCAACACTTCTCATGCTATTGCAAGGAGCCTTCATCAGGGTGACTCCCTTGGATTTGTGACATTACTCAATACTGATGCCCCATCCTTCAAGCTGAAAATTACTGGACATTCCAGCTACTGTGTGTTGAACGAATGGCCATCTAAAGAGAAGGATATCAAATACTTGCTATGAATTCTCAGTAACTTTCACAGTTACAGTAAATGAATCCAGTTTTGTTTTGTTTTAAGGCAAAAAAAAAAAAAAAAAAACAACTAGGGTCATAGCCCATATCAAAACTGTAGAACACCAAGAGAGGAGTGAAAAATGACTACACATCAATCCCAATCAAGAGAAGAGAAGACAGCTAGAAACAGTGACATGGAGAAAGGTCTATAAACCCTCAGTGCAGGCGGAGAGGCTTGTGTGTTCGCGTAAAGCTGAGGGATATGATTGCTGTGGGAAGCTACGGTCAGTAAGGTCTTTGCTGATGGAGCAGACTAAGTGTGTCCCACAATGACCTGTCATCCCACATCCATTCCTTGTCCCTTCCCAACTCCTCAATAGCCAACCCAAGGTGTGATGCCATCCATGCCAATGGCCAATGGGTGAGTGGCACATGGTAAGATGTGTCGTGAATGGAGCCTCGGGAATACCGGGCGACCTCTCTAAGTAGTTAGCCTTGCACCGCATGGGGTTTCCGTGGTATGGACAGGGGCATGTTCACCTACTCCAGTCCTGTAACCCGGAAGTTGCACACGATCGAAGGCAGAGCCACGTGTGAAAGCACCCACGTGATTTACCAACTGACCTGCCTACACTGTGATGCTTTCTATGTGGGAATGACCAGCAACAAACTGCCCATTCGCATGAATGGACACAGGCAGACTGTTTGTTGGTAATGAGGATCACCCTGTGCCTAAACATGCATTGGTGCACAGCCAGCACATCTTGGCACAATGTTACACCGTCCGGGTTATCTGGATACTTCCCACTAACACCATCCTATCCGAACTCCGGAGATGGGAACTTGCCCTTCAATATATCCTCTCTTCCCGTTATCCACCAGGCCGCAATCTCCGCTAATTTCAAGTTGCCGCCACTCATACCTCACCTGTGATTCAACAACATCTTTGCCTCTGCACTTCCGCCTCGACTGACATCTCTGTGCAAACTCTTTGTCTTTAAATATGTCTGCTTGTGTCTGAATATGTTTGGATGGATATGTGTGTGTGTGCGCGCGAGTGTATACCCGTCCTTTTTTCCCCCTAAGGTAAGTCTTTCCGCTCCCGGGACTGGAATGACTCCTTACCCTCTCCCTTAAAACCCACATCCTTTCGTCTTTCCCTCTCCTCCCCTCTTTCCTGATGAGCCAACAGTTTGTTGCGAAAGCTTGAATTTTGTGTGTATGTTTGTGTTGAGACTTACCAAACAAAAGCGCTGGCAGGTCGATAGACACACAAACAAACACAAACATACACACAAAATTCTAGCTTTCGCAACCAATGGTTGCCTCGTCAGGAAAGAGGGAAGGAGAGGGAAAGACAAAAGGATGTGGGTTTTAAGGGGGAGGGTAAGGAGTCATTCCAATCCCGGGAGCGGAAAGACTTACCTTAGGGGGAAAAAAGGACAGGTATACACTCGCGCACACACACACATATCCATTCGCATATACACAGACACAAGCAGACATTTGTAAAGGGAAAGAGTTTGGGCAGAGATGTCAGTCGGGACGGAAGTACAGAGGCCAAGATGATGTTGAAAGACAGGTGAGGTATGAGCGGCGGCAGATTGAAATTAGAAATTAGCGGAGATTGAGGCCTGGCGGATAGCGAGAAGAGAGGATATGCTGAAGGGCAAGTTCCCATCTCCGGAGTTCTGACAGGTTGGTGTTAGTGGGAAGTATCCAGATAACCCGGATGGTGTAACACTGTGCCAAGATGTGCTGGCCGTGCACCAAGGCATGTTTAGCCACAGGGTGATCCTCATTACCAACAAACACTGTCTGCCTGTGTCCATTCATGCGAATGGACAGTTTGTTGCTGGTCATTCCCACATAGAACGCTTCACAGTGTAGGCAGGTCAGTTGGTAAATCACGTGGGTGCTTTCACACGTGGCTCTGCCTTTGATCGTGTACACCTTCCGGGTTACAGGACTGGAATAGGTGGTGGTGGGAGGGTGCATGGGACAGGTTTTACACCGGGGGCGGTTACAGGGGTAGGAGCCAGAGGGTAGGGAAGGTGGTTTGGGGATTTCATAGGGATGAACTAAGAGGTTACGAAGGTTAGGTGGACGGCGGAAAGACACTCTTGGTGGAGTGGGGAGGATTTCATGAAGGATGGATCTCATTTCAGGGCAGGATTTGAGGAAGTCGTATCCCTGCTGGAGAGCCACATTCAGAATCTGATCCAGTCCCGGAAAGTATCCTGTCACAAGTGGGGCACTTTTGGGGTTCTTCTGTGGAAGGTTCCGGGTTTGAGGAGATGAGGAAGTGGCTCCGGTTATTTGCTTCTGTACCAGGTCGGGAGGGTAGTTACGGGATGCAGAAGCTGTTTTCAGGTGGTTGGTGTAATGGTTCAAGGATTCCGGACTGGAGTAGATTCGTTTGCCACGAAGACCTAGGCTGTAGGGAAGGGACCGTTTGATGTGGAATGGGTGGCAGCTGTCATAATGGAGGTACTGTTGCTTGTTGGTGGGTTTGATGTGGACGGACGTGTGAAGCTGGCCATTGGACAGGTGGAGGTCAACGTCAAGGAAAGTGGCATGGGATTTAGAGTAGGACCAGTGGAATCTGATGGAACCAAAGGAGTTGAGGTTAGAGAGGAAATTCTGGAGTTCTTCTTCACTGTGAGTCCAGATCATGAAAATGTCATCAATAAATCCGTACCAAACTTTGGGTTGGCAGGCCTGGGTAACCAAGAAGGCTTCCTCTAAGCGACCCATGAATAGGTTGGCGTACGAGGGGGCCATCCTGGTACCCATGGCTGTTCCCTTTAATTGTTGGTATGTCTGGCCTTCAAAAGTGAAGAAGTTGTGGGTCAGGATGAAGCTGGCTAGGGTAATGAGGAAAGAGGTTTTAGGTAGGGCGGCAGGTGATCGGCTTGAAAGGAAGTGCTCCATCGCAGCGAGGCCCTGGACATGGGGAATATTTGTGTATAAGGAAGTGGCATCAATGGTTACAAGGATGGTTTCCGGGGGTAACAGACTGGGTAGGGATTCCAGGCGTTCGAGAAAGTGGTTGGTGTCTTTGATGAAGGATGGGAGACTGCATGTAATGGGTTGAAGGTGTTGATCTACGTAGGCAGAGATGCATTCTGTGGGGGCTTGGTAACCAGCTACAATGGGACGGCCGGGATGATTGGGTTTGTGAATTTTGGGAAGAAGGTAGAGGTGCGGGGTGTTGGTGGGGTCAGGAGGTTGATGGAGTCAGGTGAAAGGTTTTGTAGGGGGCCTAAGGTTCTGAGGATTCCTTGAAGCTCCGCCTGGACATCAGGAATGGGATTACCACGGCAAACTTTGTAAGTAGTGTTGTCTGAAAGCTGACGCAGTCCCTCAGCCATACACTCCCGACGATCAAGTACCACAGTCGTGGAACCCTTGTCCGCCGGAAGAATGACGATGGATTGGTCAGCCTTCAGATCACGGATAGCCTGGGCTTCAGCAGTGGTGATGTTGGGAGTAGGATTAAGGTTTTTTAAGAAGGATTGAGAGGCAAGGCTGGAAGTCAGAAATTCCTGGAAGGTTAGGAGAGGGTGATTTTGAGGAAGAGGAGGTGGGTCCCGCTTTGACGGAGGACGGAACTGTTCCAGGCATGGTTCAATTTGGATAGTATCTTGGGGAGTTGGATCATTAGGAGTAGGATTAGGATCATTTTTCTTTGTGGCAAAGTGATATTTCCAGCAGAGAGTACGGGTGTAGGACAGTAAATCTTTGACAAGGGCTGTTTGGTTAAATCTGGGAGTGGGGCTGAAGGTGAGGCCTTTGGATAGGACAGAGGTTTCGGATTGGGAGGGAGGTTTGGAGGAGAGGTTAACTACTGAATTGGGGTGTTGTGGTTCCAGATTGTGTTGATTGGAATTTAGAGGTTATGGAGGGAATGGAGCTGTAAGTGGGAGATTGAGTAGATGGGAGAGACTGGGTTTGTGTGCAATGAGAGGAGGTTGAGGTTTGCTGGAAAGGTTGTGAAGGGTGAGTGAGTTGCCTTTCCGGAGGTGGGAAACCAGGAGACTGGATAGTTTTTTAAGGTGGATGGTGGCATGCTGTTCTAATTTGCGGTTGGCCTGTAGGAGGATGCTCTGAACAACCGGTGTGGATGTGGGAGAGGAAAGATTGAGGACTTTTATTAGGGATAGGAGTTGAAGGGTGTGTTGATTGGCTGAGTGGATGTGTAGGTGAAGGATTAGGTGGGTGAGATATATTTTTCCCACGTGGAATGTTTCCCTCTATTTTATATATATATATATATATATATATATATATATATATATATATATATATATATATATGGGCTGGAACTGATGGAAAACATCTCCTCAGGTGAACGGGGGGACAGACCTGTTCAAGAAGTGGTATCGGTTACTAAGAAGTTGGACCAGATTAAGATCAAAGGCTTGTCTGGGGCTCAGAGGAGGAAACTTCAAGAACAAAAGCTACAGGAAGGAAAAAGAGTGGCTTCCTGAACAAAAGTGGAGGGAACTAAAAGGGCTTGAGAGCAACAACTTCAAGAGGAGACTGCCCCAGAGTGCAGGGGGTGCACATATCCCTTCTACATCGAGGGTAGGCAGTAGGCGAACAAGCGAGGAATCTAATAAGACTCCCACTTCTCAGGATAAGCATATCCAGAAAAAACCGGGGCAAGAAATAGGGAAACAGACCTACAGTACTGTAGTCTGTTTTTAGGATGGCAGTTATCCAGCAAGGCTATCCACTGGTCAAGATCACCTCACAGCAGGAGCAGCTCGTGCAGACAACTCTCTTTAAGAAGATTGGGGGGACGCTGGTCCAGAACCCAAACTCAGGAGAGTATCTGGATAACAGTGCTTGTATCTTTGTCTGTGAGGGGGTGGGTACAGTCGACTGGCTTAAGGAAAAGGTGCCCCTAATATCATCATGGGAGGATGCAAAGCTACTGGTAAAGACAGTGGCTGACCTCTTCAAGACCACAGTGATATTAATCTGAATGACAAAACTTCTTAAGGAAAACTCTCCAGACACTCTGAGAAAATAGGGTCTTAAAACCTGAAAGTATTGACAGAGGATTGGAAGGTAATCAACCAGAAGGTTGCACCAAATGGGCAAACCCTTGTGGTGGAAGTCAGAGAGAAGTCCCTGAAGGCAATGAGGGAACAGGCCCTGAGACTATTCTTGGGGTTCTCGCATATTGCCATCAGGGCAATAAAAGACATCACCAGTGAAAATGGCAGCAAGATGGAGACTAAATGTGCTGCAAATACACTCCTGGAAATGGAAAAAAGAACACATTGACACCGGTGTGTCAGACCCACCATACTTGCTCCGGACACTGCGAGAGGGCTGTACAAGCAATGATCACACGCACGGCACAGCGGACACACCAGGAACCGCGGTGTTGGCCGTCGAATGGCGCTAGCTGCGCAGCATTTGTGCACCGCCGCCATCAGTGTCAGCCAGTTTGCCGTGGTATACGGAGCTCCATCGCAATCTGTAACACCGGTAGCATGCCGCGACAGCGTGGACGTGAACCGTATGTGCAGTTGACGGACTTTGAGCGAGGGCGTATAGTGGGCATGCGGGAGGCCGGGTGGACGTACCGCCGAATTGCTCAACACGTGGGGCGTGAGGTCTCCACAGTACATCGATGTTGTCGCCAGTGGTCGGCGGAAGGTGCACGTGCCCGTCGACCTGGGACCGGACCGCAGCGACGCACGGATGCACGCCAAGACCATAGGATCCTACGCAGTGCCGTAGGGGACCGCACCGCCACTTCCCAGCAAATTAGGGACACTGTTGCTCCTGGGGTATCGGCGAGGACCATTCGCAACCGTCTCCATGAAGCTGGGCTACGGTCCCGCACACCGTTAGGCCGTCTTCCGCTCACGCCCCAACATCGTGCAGCCCGCCTCCAGTGGTGTCGCGACAGGCATGAATGGAGGGACGAATGGAGACGTGTCGTCTTCAGCAATGAGAGTCGCTTCTGCCTTGGTGCCAGTGATGGTCGTATGCGTGTTTGGCGCCGTGCAGGTGAGCGTCACAATCAGGACTGCATACGACCGAGGCACACAGGGCCAACACCCGGCATCATGGTGTGGGGAGCGATCTCCTACACTGGCCGTACACCACTGGTGATCGTCGAGAGGACACTGAA
This sequence comes from Schistocerca cancellata, assembly GCF_023864275.1. NCBI lineage: Eukaryota > Metazoa > Arthropoda > Insecta > Orthoptera > Acrididae > Schistocerca > Schistocerca cancellata. The sequence goes on along the minus strand of NC_064633.1, from coordinate 111,963,449 downwards.
TAGTGCACGGTACATCCAAACCGTCATTGAACCCATCGTTCTACCATTCCTAGACCGGCAAGGGAACTTGCTGTTCCAACAGGACAATGCACGTCCGCATGTATCCCGTGCCACCCAACGTGCTCTAGAAGGTGTAAGTCAACTACCCTGGCCAGCAAGATCTCCGGATCTGTCCCCCATTGAGCATTTTTGGGACTGGATGAAGCGTCGTCTCACGCGGTCTGCACGTCCAGCACGAACGCTGGTCCAATTGAGGCGCCAGGTGGAAATGGCATGGCAAGCCGTTCCACAGGACTACATCCAGCATCTCTATGATCGTCTCCATGGGAGAATATCAGCCTGCATTGCTGCGAAAGGTGGATATACACTGTACTAGTGCCGACATTGTGCATGCTCTGTTGCCTGTGTCTATGTGCCAGTGGTTCTGTCAGTGTGATCATGTGATGTATCTGACCCCAGGAATGTGTCAATAAAGTTTCCCCTTCCTGGGACAATGAATTCACAGTGTTCTTATTTCAATTTCCAGGAGTGTAAATCTGCAACACAGTAACGGGGCCACTGCTGCCCTGCGTCATCTTCTGGGAAGTCAAGACATGGATGGGGCCCTGATTCAGGAACCCTATCAGGTCTCTGAGGAATTGGAGGTAAGCTGGTTTACACTAGAAATACAAGGAACTCCAGAAAGTGCATTTATGCGAAAAATGGAATCCCCTTCATGCTGATGGTGGACTTCTGTTCTAGGGAGTTAGTGACCATCAGAATGCGGTAACACAAGGAAAGTATCACGAGGGAATTTGTAATGGCGTTGGCATACCTTCCTTAAGAGGACAGCGCTACTCCTCCTCAGGAGGTGATGAGACTGACGGAAATCTGTATACAACAGGGTGACCAACCATCGGGTGAATGTGATGCTAATGCCACAACTTAGTGCGGAGCAGCAGACACCAACAGCAGAGGTACGAATTTTCTAGAATTTCTTCTAGCTAATAACTTAGAGATCCTCAATAGGGGCAAGGTACCCACATTTAGGAACATAAGAAAGGAAGAGGTAACTGACATAACCTTCAGTTTCACTCTGATTGGTAGTTATGTCAAACAACGGCTTGTGGCTTAGAGCCATCCTCATTAGACCACATGTATACTTAGTTCGAGGTTGAAATGGGCATTAGACATACCATGTCCTATACGAATCCTAGAAAAACGGTCTGAGAGGCATATAGGAGGGACCTCGACTCAAGCCTATAGGAAGTCAGTACTTTGATAAGTAATCCGGTAGAGTTAGAGGATGTAGTAGAGGCGGCGGGACTCTTCCATCACACCATGACAACTACTCAATCACTAAGAAGTGTACGAATAGCAATGTAGATAGAATTTTTCCAGCACTCCTGCAACAAGAAAGATTGAACTTAATAAGATTCCTATGCAGGTTCTTTAGGGTTAGCCTAGCAGCAGGAATCATTCCTAATGTCTGGAGGGCAGTGAAGGTTGTCTTCATTCCAAACCTGGGAGAACTGATCACACCAAGGCCAAGGATATGAGGCAGGTCAGTCTGTCCTCCTTTCTTCTCATAACATTAGAAAAACTGGTCAACATGCATGTTTGGGAGAGGAGGTTAACAAGGGTCCCTCTATACATAAACCAACATGCATACCAACTAGGAAAATCGTGTGAAACTCCACCCCACCAACTTGTTGGGAAGATGGAGAAAGCACTACACTTTCAGGAAATAGCCCTCTGCATCTTCTTGGACATCAAAGGGGCTTTTGCGATTAGAGCTATGCTTGGTTGTAGAAAGGTAAAAGCCACCATGATGAAAAAAGTTATCAACACCACCAGAGGCTGTCCACAAGGAGGGGTCCCGTCCCCTCTACTGTGGAACCTTGTGATGAATGAACTTATTGTAGAATTAAACTCTGGACAGTACTTTTGCCAGGAATACACAAATGATCTTGTCATAGTAACACTTGGCAATTGGAACATAAGAAAGTTGTAGTACCATTTAGGAGAAATCAGATCCAAAACACATATTGGAATCTCAAGCTTATCAATGAAACTCTACCGATGAAGAGGATACTGAAAAATCTGGGGGTAACCCTGGATGAGAATCTATAGTGAACCCCTCACATGAGGAGCACCTGTTCCAAGGCAAAAGGTACTCTAATGAGTACCAGGAGAGCTTGTGGTAAAAACTGGGGCTTAAGCCCCAAGTGTATGTACTGGATATACACCACGGTGGTAAGATCTATGATCACTTATGGGGCAACAGTATGGTGGAGAAAGGTAGAAGAACAGGTACCTGCTAAGGAGCTTGCTAAGGTGCAGAGATTGGCCTGCTTAGCCATCACAGGTGGAATTAGCAGCACACCTACTGCTGGGATGGGAACCATACTGGACATGCCCCCATTACACCTGTGGGTGAAGATAGAGGCAGCAGCTGGAGCATACAGGGTACAGACTGGCAAAAACTGGAAATCACTGGGATATCCAGGATCCCACACTAAAATAATGAGTGGGATAGACATAAGTATGGTTGTGGAAATGATAGCCAACTATATAACAACTCCCAGCTGCTTCAACAAGCCTTTCAATGCAGTAGTTGAAAGTAGAGAGCTCTGTGAGAACAAATTTCGACACTGTACTGGGGACATAGTCTGGTTCACTGATGGTTCGAAAAAAGACCAAGGTGTTGGGGCCAGGGTATACAGCATGCCACAAAGGCTGGAGAGTACAATCTCTCTAGGGAAGATGGCCACTGTGCTTCAAGCAGAAATATCTGCTTTCAGGATGTGTATGGAGGAGAATTTGTGGATATGTTACAGATGTCGTAGCATTTTCATTTATTCAGACAGCTAAACAGCCCTGAAAGTACTGTCAGCCTATGCAACAAGATCAAATATCATGGCAGAATGCTACAAAGACCTCGTGGAGCTAGAGGAAACCAATAGGGTAAACCTATTGTGGGTTCCTGCTGAAATTAGTGGTAATGAGCAAGTCAATAAGTTGGCCAGGATTTGGGCGATGACGCCATTTTTTGCACCGGAACCCGCCCTGACAATCACCAAGGCAATGATCAAAATAAAACAGACTGGACAAGAGGAAAGCATGTAGAATATTGGGTTAAGTTCCAACAGCAAAAACATGGCAAGGTACTGATGCCAAAACCATGTTCTAAGAGAAGTCTCTCAATCCTGGGCTTGAACAGGAGAGAAATGGAATTTTTGGAGATTTGTGGTAAGCTTCTATGGGACCAAAATGCTGAGGTCATCGGTCCCTAGACTTACACACTACTTAACCTAACTTACACTAAGGACAACACACACACACCCAGGCCTGAGGGAGGACTTGAACCTCCAACGGGGGAACCGTGAAAAGACGCCTCAGACCGCGTGGTTACCCTGCGTGGCAAGAAATTAAACTCATGGTTGGACTATTGTCAGGCCATGGGAATTTAAAAAAAAAACACCTACATACAAGGGGTATAATAGAAGCAGAGCCCAAATGTAGGATGTGTGGTGTGGGCGTGGAAAATGCATCACGTATGATCTCCGAAAGCGAGGCATTGGAGATTAAAAGACAGAAAATATTTAGATCAATCAGACCTGAAGAAACTGTGTCCAGCAAAGCACTAGTAAAGGGTCTCCTTGCATTGTTCAAGGGCATTGGTTGGCTTTACTAGAGACACAGGGAACAATAGCACACATTAAACTCTGTTTCGGAGTGGTCAGCAGCGGGCTTGACCAATGTTGTTCTTGCTTCCCTGAAAAATATCAAATCAAATCAAATCAAATCAAGGTCTACAAAATACGCTGTAGAGAAACTGAGGTCCAGAACTAAAAATTAAATGACCATCATATTGCTATGACAGATAAAAAGTAAAATGCGGCTGACAGCCTGCACTTCACAGCTGATAGCTCAGACAGCAAACACAAATGAGAACGTAAGTTGTTAAAAAAAGGCATTCCATCAGGAAATGGTTGACCATCAAAAGTTGAGTGCAATGTGCACAAAGTGGTGGGGGAGCACCACCTAAAAATGGCGATGGATAAAAAGACAGTGCCCAATACGCAACCTAGTTATAATTGTCTCCCCGCTGCAAGAGGTGGTCGTGCAAGCCCCTGGGAGAGGCTTAATAACCCAGAGCTGGTTCCCATGAAGGGAGGATCAGTGATGATGCTAAAGTGTCACCAACTGCCAACAGTCTGCAACACAGAATCATCGGAGGGAATGTAAGAACTTGTGGGCTGAGGTACAAGAACTACAGCCTTGGCAGCAGTGTCAGTGGCCTCATTTCCTGTCAGACCGACACAACCAGGAACCCACATAAAAATAACAGTGGCTCCATCATGAGTGAGCAAGTGACAGCTTTTCTGGACCCATTGCACTAAGGGATGGACAGTGTGCAACAGAGAGAGGCTTTAAGGGCACACAGAGTGTGTAACCAGACGACACAATTAAGAAGCATGTCACCGGATGTACTGCGTGATCTGATACAGAGCGAAAAGCTCTGTTGTAAATACTGAGCAGTGTTCTGGAAGCTAATATGAAAAACGTTGGCACCAATGACGAAGCACATCCGACACCACGGTCAGCCCGGGAGCCATCAGTTTACATAAAGGCACTATCGTGAAGTTCCATGCAAAGGTCATGAAACTGAAGACGATAGAGCGAGGCTGGAGTAGTGCCCGTAGGAAGCAAATGTAGGTCGAGGTGAACACGGGCCACCAGATGAACTCAAGGTGGTGAAGGGTTTACACCCACCAGAAAAGTTGCACATAGTATGAAGTAAATGACGATGATGATGGATGATGGATGATGATGATGATGATGATTGGTTTGTGGGGCGCTCAACTGCGTGGTTATCAGCACCTATACAAATTCACAACCTTTGCTCAGTCCAATCTCACCACCTACATGAATGAGGATGAAATGATGAGGACAACATAAACACCCAGTCATCTCGAGGCAGGTGAAATCCCTGACCCCACTGGGAATCGAACCCGGGACCCCATGCTCGTTAAGCATGAATGCGACTGTGAGACCATGAGCTCTGGACAATATGAAGTTATGCTGCCTGAGCAAGAGCCTGAAGCGAACTTCAGGAGGTAAACGGAGAAGTGGGACATGCCCATACTGGCGATCAACGGAGTCATCGAAGGAGGCGGCATAGGATGGGTGGCCATGCATGGCAGTCAAATGGCATGCATACCAGCTGAGGAGAAAGTCATGGCAGTAGGATAGCAGTAGCTCGGCAACTTCTGCATACATACACTCAACCAGGCTAATGTAAAAGGTGCCAGTTGCCAAACAGATGCCATGATGGTGAATAGTATTCAGATGGCATAATAGGGATGAATATGCAGATGCATAAACAAAGCACCCATAGTCTAGTTTCAAAAGGACAAGGGAAGGTACAAACAGAGGAGGGTGGTTCGATCTGTTCACCAGGAAGTGACATTGAGGCCACACACGACATTGTGAGACCACATAAAGTGGGCTGCCAGGTAAGACACATGGGAGGACCAAGAAAGTTTCCTATTGAGCAGGAGCCCCAAGAATTTTATAGTTTCGACGAACAGATGAGCAACAGGCCCAAGACGTAAAGACCGTGGAAGAAATGAACTGTGCTGCCAGGAGTTCATACAAAGGTTTAGTCTGTAGGGAAATAAAAGTCATTGTCAATGTTCCATAAGCCAAGACGATCGAGACATCGTCACTCTAGACACCCCTCAATGAGACAAATCCATGAAGAACTGCAACAGATGGCAAAATAGTCCATGAAAAGGGAGCTGAAGATTCCCAGCAGGAGACAGATCATTAGAGGCTTAATGGTGACAGTAAAGAGAATGAAGCTCAGAATGGAACAATGAGGCACGCCGTTCTCCTGGATAAAGATGACTGACAAGGTAGAACCCACACATACCTTGAACACTCAGCCTTTTAAAAATACCTGTAGGAAACAGGGCACTCGGCCTCTGCAGCTACACGTGTAGGGAGTATGGAGGATACCAGTCCAATAGCAGGCGTCTTAGGCTTTCTCCAAATCGATAAACACGGCCACAGTCTGGGATTTCCACTGAAAACTATTCACGATATGGGTGGACAAAGTGATGAAACGGTCAACTGCAGAACAGCAGGTTCAAAATCCACACTGCGCATTGATTAGTAACTTTTGAGACTTGAGCCATCATACCAGCCAGACATGAATAATACGTCCCAACATCTTGCAAATGCACAAGGTGAGAGAAATGGGGCGGTAGTTGAAAGGAAAGTGTTTGTCCTTACCGGGTTTGGGTATGGATAGGACAGTGGCTTCACACCCGCATCTGGGATACATGCCCTCTGCCCAGATGCGGTTGCACATACAAAGCAGAAAAGCTTGCCACCCAAGAGAAAAGTGCTGCAACATCTGAATGTGAACATCATCTGGCCCTGGGACAGAGGATCCAGATGAAGTGAGAGAAGATCTAGATCCCTCATAGTAAAGGCGGCATTGTAGCACTCACAATTCTGAGGAGGGAAGGTATGCCCAAGCCTCCTATACTCGTTTCCGATGGAGGAAGGCAGGGTGATAGTGGGAACAGCTCGAAATCTCTGCAAAATGGCGGCCCAAGATATTGTGGATAGCAAGAAGTTCACAATGACTTCATGTGCTACTGTCAGGCCAGAAATTGGGAAATGGATCTTAGTCCCAGAGTGTCGTCAGAGGTTGGCCCACACGATGGAGGAGGGAGGGGAACTATTAAAAGATTTAGTGAATGAAATCCAGCTAGCTTTTTTGTTATCCCAAAGAATGCGATGACATTGTGCATACAACTGTTTATAATGAATGCAGTTTGCCATTGTAGGATGATGATTAAAAATGCGGAGAGCACTTCTCCATGTGCGAATAGCATCACGACACACCTCAGTCTACCAAGGGACTGGGACACAGCATGGTAAGGAGGAAGTGCGAGGAATGGCACATTCTGGGTGGTAAGGATAACGTTTGTAAGATGTTCTACCTGGTCATCAGAACTGGGGAAACAATGTTTATCGAAGGTCACCAGGGAGGAGTAAAGCCTCCAGTCGGCCTTAGTAAGCTGCCATTTGGGTGTGCACGTGGGCGGGGTAGGTGTCAGCAAACTGATAGCACACGGGAAATGGTCGCTCGAGTATGTGTCAGAGAGAACGGACCACTCAGGACGATGGGCAAGCTGGGCAGAGCAGAAGGATAGATCCAAATGGAAATAGGTGTGCGTGGATGCTCCTGTCTTAAGGCAGAAGATGTTAAGTTGACTGAGTTCAGCCAAGAGGGCACCTCTCCCACAGGTTCTGGGAGAACCCTAAAGGGGATGGTGCACATTAAAGTCACCGAGCAGCAGAAAGTGTTGAGGTAGCTGTGCAATAAGCAGAAGGAAGTCTGTCCTGGTAACATTGAATGATGGAGGGATGTAAACGGTACAAGGGAAAAGGTCAAGTGAGGAAGGGAAAAGTGAACTGCAACAGCTTGAAGGCAATTATTCACAGAGATGGGTTGACTATGAACATCATACCGTAAGAGCAGCATGACTCCCCCACAAGATGGGATGCCGTCCTCGGGGGAAGGTTAAAACGGACTGGTAAGAAATGTGAGAGCTCAAAGTGGTCATGAGGATGCAATTTTGTTTCCTGAACACAGAGAATAAGTGGATGCCGCAATTCTAAAAGCAGCCGTAAATCCTCTTTGCTGTATCGAAGGCTGTGAATTTTACATTGGAGGAGAGCCATGACAAGGAAAAAATGTAGGGCCAAGTGGCAACCTTCGAAGACACTATGTTACAGTGCAAAGAGGCAGGAGGACCCTGCTCCATGAGGTTTACAGAAGTGTCGGCATTCTTCTGTTGGCCTACAGAGTCTAGGCCAGAAAAACGGTTGGTGGTGTGCACATGTGACACGGACGTTGGCAGGGCGAGGGTATCATGTGGCGAGTTGGCGAAGAAGACTATCTGCTTTTGTTTGACTTCTTGGAGCCTTTCCAGTTGGCAGAGGAAGACCCTGATGCTGGTTGGCTGGAGAGTCGTAAGAAGTCTTTGGGAGTATTCCTTCCGTCCTCCTTGGCCTGCCAATTGTGTAGCTGATGACTTTGCCCCATGAGGCCAAAGTTTGATAGCGTGTTGCACAGCTGGAGGAGGAGATGAGGACGCTACCATGATCCTGGGCAATTTCACAACCACGGTGCTGCATTTGAGGTCATGTGTCTGCTAGGCCATGTCCTTCGTGAAGTGAGAGGTAGCAAGAACAATAATATAGTTCCCAGATGGTAGAACACAGGTTTTCTGACTAGCCAACAACTTGCAAGCACTTTTTCCTTCATCCGGATGTCCTGGACAGCCTACTCATCAAGATACATGGGACTATCACAGTAGGCGGCGGCACGGACACCATTGCAGTTGATGCAGCGGAGAGGAGGCGAGCAATCGCGCTCATGAGCATACCAACCATAGGTTATCCATTTGGCTGGGTGTCGACAGGACTCTTGAGTGTGGTTGTAACGATGACACCGGTAGCAGTGCATCGGGTTCCGAATAAATGGTCTGACTGTGGTAACTTCATAACCTGCTTTGATCTTTGACAGAAGAATCACTCTATCAAAAGTGAGAAAGAGAGAGCATATGGTCACTAAGGAGGCATCTACTTTTTTCATCACCTGATGGACTGTAATGACAACCTGATCAGAGAGGTACGTTTTGATTTCTGCCTCGGCCACACCATCGAGCAGCTTAGTGTAAATAACACCATGTGAAGAATTCAGCATTTGATACACCTCGATATGAACAGGATAGACAGGGAGGAATAAAGCTGCAAGCAGTAGTTGTGCTTGAGAATCAGGAAGTAGTCTCCAAAAGCAAAGTGCCATTGTATAAACAAGAGTAGGATTTCACAGGGCCAGTAATGGCATCGACACCTTTCTGAATAAACGGATTTACCGTAGCGAAAGACTCACTGTCCTTAGTATGTCAAACCACAAGGAACTGTGGTGCAGCTGGGAGGGTCTTTGAATCGTTAGCCTCACTCCATTTAAGTTTCATAGCCCTTGACTGCTGTTAAGATGATTGGCTCACTGCAAGAAAATCCCCCACGATTTCCAGCATCGCCAATGGTGCACTTCTTCCAACTGGGAACCCCCTTCAGAATGGGGTGCACCTGCCTTACGTGATTGTTCACACCTCAGGTCACTCGTCCCGGACACCTGACAAGAGGGATCAATCGGCAATTTAGGAAGGCGGCAGCTTATTCATCATCCCTCCGTGGGCCTGGCCTCTACCAGGGGATACGTGTGAACTCTGTGTGTCGATCCGGATCTGGAAACTAGGCATTACCCAGCCACCTATTATGCGTCAGACGGGTGGGCCGGCCTTCAGGAGCACCAGGGAGGGAGAAGAAAAAGCGGAAACTCCAATGCCAAAACAGAGGAAGGATAAGAGAAGGTGAATGAAGAAAGGAATGAAAAACAGTGGAAAGTATTTTGATACTGACTGCCGAAAATGCAGAATATATTTCAAAAAACAGCTCAGACATGATCCCCAAGGGTGGGGAAAAAGAACAGCAAGAGGATAGACGGATAGACATGCAGCATGGAAAGGGAAAAGACACTGCAAAGGCTGGGACCCTGTGGTAGCCAAGCACGAACCCATCAAAGAGTGGAGAGGCCCCGCGGGAGGGGGTAGAATCTAGTGGAAGCTGCTATGACACAGTGCTGTTTACATATTATATGGTGGGACCTGGTATCTGTCAATACTTCATGTAACCTTCATATATGGTGTTTCGAGGACTCAACAGGGTATCTCTACAAGTAATGTAACTGGCAACGAAGATGACAGGAGCCCAGCGTCCTGCTCTTAGTTTATGTTGGTTGGTCACTTTATTATTTCGATGGTCTCTATTATTTTTCTCCTACAAATTAAGTGGCTGCTTGGCTAAAACATGAGAGTGCTTAAATTTTATCACCCCACCACATTTTTTCTTTCATATTATGCCATTGCCTATGGGTATGAGAAGATTGAGTTAAGGACAGTAGTGGAGGGGGGATTACAGACGTTGGGAGTGTGTCAGCGGATAGTGGAGTGTGGTGAAGAGAGTGTAAGATGGCAGAGGGAAGGATGGAGAGAAGGAAGGAGGATGTAAGAAAGTTAGATGGAGGGTGTTAGAAGGTGCTGCTGTGAGAGAGACAATGCGCAGGACAGCAGAGGGGGGGGGGGGGGGGGGGTTGCGGGGAGTAGAGAGGGACTGGTGGCTGAGAGGGGCTTAACAAAAGTTTGCTGTGGATTTAAGTATGACCCACTGACCTACGAGGCAGAAACTTCTACATTGTCTAAGTGACATACTGCAGTGATCCGTCACATAGGTGACCAATCGCTTCTCGTATCACACATGTTTTTGGGGGGGAGGGGGGGACGACGACAAATTGCAGCGGTCTGTCACTCATGCCTGGGACCCATAAGCATACATGCGCTAAGAGCCAAAATCTTGGTCTAGAACAATTTTGCAGTGTTTGTTGTGTACTTTAAGTACTGACAGCTAATTCAGCACATCAGTCATAGTTGGGTCATGTCATAAGCTTAGAAATATTACAAGAATTATTTCAAACAATCTCAATAGTTCCTATGATTTACTGACAATGAAAAGAAACAATTCAAACATGAGAAAAATGCAAATCTTTGCTGAAGCAGGGATAAAAGGTAATGAGAACATATTTTTGGAAATACTGACAATATTCATTGTTAAACAAAATGGTGACTAAACATGTGTTATCACACAAGTTAAGACAGTATCCTGGACTCACGGGACAGTCTCTAAACTCATATGGTGTGTTGTAGGCTTGCCCTGTTCAACACACACTGAGTATTTGTTGTAAAGGTAATCCGAATCGGAATGCAGCATATCAGTTAAGTGGAGTAACAGTTTATTGGGCCAGTGGAGAGTCTTCCCTTTTATATAAATCATATGACACTGACCCTGCCTCTCAGTCCCAGACACAGTCACATTGTGTTTGAAAGCTGTCAAGAGTTTGAGGACTGCTGCTGTGAATTCATCATCTGCACCACTGCGTTCTGAACTTCTGTGGAAATTTAACTAATGTCTCATCAAACCTTCCATTTTCCATTCATCACGCCTTCGAAATAGTAAGCAACTGTGTTTCCTTCAATCAGTTTTGCAGACAGTACTACTTTAGGAGTGTTCCTCCAATTTACTCTCTGTGTCCCAGTGCAACGCATTTTCAGATTCAATAAGGTAAGGTTTTAGCTATCACTAAAATACTGAGTAATTGTTCATATAATATGATGGTCAACATGCAGCTTCTCTTTCAACACATGCAACATGACCTTCTCCGTGTGAGATTTTCCACCCTTATCAGCAAGCAACCCAATGTACACAATGCACTTTTTTTACACGACTATCCAGGTTGTTTAGCATGTATATTTTGACACTATATTTATGCCTTTTACTTCATATATGTTGTCTGAAGACCAATCTCCCCCTTCAAAGAATCATTGATTCATCTAAAGATAGGTCTCTTCCTGATTAATAAATTCCACACATTCTATTGTTGAAGTAATTTAGAATAGGTCATATTTTATATAATCGATCATCTACTATTGGGTGTTCTGGATGTGAATTTTTAGCAAAATTAATGAGTTTTAAGTCACATACCTTCCCCTGCTCATGGTCATCATTATTTCTCTTTTTTGAAACAGATTTTTCTTTTTCCGATACTCCAGTGATCAAGGGTTTTCATATTACCCATATGTAATGAAATACCAAAGAAAGACAAATATTTGGTATTTACTAAAAATCCTGTACCTGTCCTTTGTATTATTGCTCAAATGTAGTCACAGCATTATTTGTTTCATGAACTAGATGCTGGAGAATGGCTTCTGTAAGTAGTAGCCTAAAGAAATTCATAGGAAAAATGCTGGTGGGATGAATGAGTACACATTCCTGTTTTGTAAATGGATGACAATTCCTGTCATGTGGTTCATCATGGCTTGTTTCACCTTATTAATGTGTGCCAGTGTAGGTTCTTCATCATCTATGATTTCATCACAATTATTGATTCCACATATCCTTTATTCCACAGTATCGTCATTAAGACATGTTTCCGTATTTTCGAGATTCTAGCCATCCTCCTCCAACTTATTTTCAAACTCAAAATCGCTGTCTTTTAATACATTCAGTACTTAATCAGCAGAGACTTGTTCAATTTTCCTATACTTTTTAGGGTTAGTAGGTTTGGGGGTCTGTTGACTAGTTGTCATTTCAAACAATCTACCCCACAGACAACTAAGCCCATAGAAAAAAAATTATATACATATAAAACGGTAGGCACAAAATTGTTCCCGGACACACTGCTGTTTGTACACAAATGTATGGGCTAGTGGCTCATGTTTATTTCTACAAGCATCAGCAGCAGCAAACGTGTTAGGGTGGCAACGTGAAGTGTATTTGGACACTAGAAGTAAAAATGGGGAAAGGAGAGGAGAGGACAAAAATATTTGGAAGGCGGGAAAGAAAAGTAATCTGTGAAAATGCAGGGCAACAATATGGGTTACAGAGGAAAAGTATTAAGTGGGCACAGCAACAAAAAGAAGAAAAGGGTGGTGCGAGGTGATGTGTAGTGTGAAGACAATAAGGTCATTTGGGGGGATGCAAATGAACACAACTGCTTAACTATATATAAACCAAAACAATTACAAGCTTTCGTAATTAATGATAAATAATGAGCCAGTATTCTTCACAATGATATTACCTGTCGTGCTGTGGACATTCGGTTGAATACATTCCATAAGACTATTCCCACAACTGTTTCATCTCTTAGGTAGAAGATGACACCTTTCTCATAATTTTCACCTTTCTTTGGTGCAGAAGGAGCAGATACAGTTGCTGGTACTGGCATCTTGTCCTATTCCAAAGAACAAATGGAAGGAATACTATTATTTATTAGATAAATTTTAACACAACTAGACACCATAACTTACTTAAAAGGAGTCAAAAGTCAGTACACATTATACGTAATAGCAACATACCTCTCCACCTTTATTTTTTGCATCTATGGCTGATATTTTGGCTTCAGAAGTACTATCATCACATGGCTTGGCATAGACTCCAACAGTTGGCAATTGTGAATCAACAATGCCTATAGCCTCAAAGCCAACATCAGGTCCCAGATCAGACCAAAACATAGACTGATGCCAGTAATGCTTTCCTGTGCATAATGGAAGAACTATATAATTCTATGCATGGAAAATATTTAGACACCACTAATTACTAAATAACAAAAGAGGTAATTCATCTACCATCATGTTAGTAACATGAATGATCATTACACAATTTTGTAGCCAAATCACATGGTAACACTAATTTCTTAGTAAAAACATCACGACAATGAATGTAGTTTTTTAATAACTTTGTTTATGTTTATATCCAAATGATGACAAAACCGTGTGACCACCTCTTACAAAACTGAATTATCTTCGTGATTCATCACTAAACAAAATCTCATACAGAACAAGTTCAGAGGAGTTCGGCCTGAAAGGTAACTGAAGCAGACGAATGTGTATTACAAGAGAATCCATCATGATCACATTATCATTGATTCATACAAACTAAGGACTTTCAGGTCCTTTCCAAGGTCACAAAGTTTCTCAAACAACCTAAATCATACAAGGTTTAAGATTATTTTCTGAACACAAGGGACTCTACTTCGATCATACAATAATTATTTGTTCGAATGATACCACTGGAAAGTTAATCTATTAGCTCTGAGAACGGGCAGTGTAAAACATGAAATGGTGTTAAAACTAACAGATATTGCAGAAAGTTACTCGCCGATATGGTGGCAGTAGACAATGGCGCGGCACGGTAGGAATAGTGAATACCAAATGAAGTCACTACCTTGCCGCTGAGTGTCACCAGCACGACACCAAATTTTATGAACATGAGGCATGGAATAAGAAAGTCTTGCAGCGTATACACCAATTTACAAACCAGGCTGCTTAGCATATGTAGAGATGGTATAGTACGGGTGAATAATAAGCCTCTCGCCACGAAGTGCTTCACCACGCAGCAGGTCCGTTGCAGTGGGGAACAAACATGATGATGATGATGCTGTGAGCAGAATACTAAGACAGATAGAGTGAGCACTAAGTTGGCGGGAGCCCACTAGGAACCGAGTTATTGTCCTGTACCAGTTGCCAATGGCTGTAGCAGGCAGGTATCCAGCTGCATGGCGGACTTGACAGCTTGGGGCGGAATTCAACATGTAAAGGAAGAAACTCGCTGCCTTAGCAGTTGCCTGTAGAGAACTAGAAATTTATGAAGCTGCTAAGAGACGTGCAGCAGAAGGCCACCACATGGTCATGCAATTCTCTCCTTCATATGTTCAAAAAATGTGTGTGAAATCTTATGGGACTTTACTGCTAAGGTCATCAGTCCCTAAGCTTACACATTACTTAACCTAAATTAACCTGAGGACACACACACACACACACACACACACACACACACACACACACACACACACACGAGGGAGGACTCTAACCTCCGCCGGGACCAGCTGCACAGTCCATGACTGTAGCGTCTTAGACCGATCGGCTAATCCCGCGTGGCTCTCCTTCATAGGTCGCCAAAATGAAGAGTGAGAAGGCAATTCCCATTCTCTTTACTGCACTAGCTCACACAAAGCATCTACAGTGTGTTTCACGAAGATACAACGACCCTTCCACAGCTCACCTTCTGAACCATTGGAGATGCAGTGAGCAGACAAACCGGGGGTGTTTATTTCCCAAGAAAGTGTAACAATACTACATGAAATAACACATGAATTACTAAATTACTAAAAACATTAATGCAAGAAATGCATACGATCAAAATTTACGTAAACCTTTGCACACTGATCTACAAGGCTACCAGACCAGGAAAGCTGCTCAGATAAAGGACGCGCTGGCCAACACGTACAAGCAGGAAATAATCTTAATCAATGTTATGCATCCCTAATAAGAATTAAGTAAGGTTGAGGCAGTTTCTGGTTTGTGTTAAACGTTTGAGGCGAAAAACTGGCATTTTTGGACTTCTTACAGTTTTCTGCTTGTAATTCGAAACGATACACCCTACACAACATTCCCAAAAAACACCAAAATGAACATTCCCAAAAAACACCAAAATGAACATTCCCAAAAAACACCAAAATGAACATTCCCAAAAAAAAAACACCAAAATGAACATTCCCAAAAAAAAACACCAAAATGAATATTCCCAAAAAAAAAAACACCAAAATGAATATTCCCAAAAAAAAACACCAAAATGAATATTCCCAAAAAAAAAAAAACACCAAAATGAATATTCCCAAAAACTCCAAAATAAACATTACTGACTATTTCCAAAACACCATTCTGCCATTTAGCCATATTTATCACCAAAGATCTTCAATTTTTACCAGTTTGATGGGAGAGTGAGTTAGGCTCATGTTCCAACGCCTGTAACTGGAAAACAGCTACTTTAAATGAAAAACTGTCATACAGAAAATTGTTGAGCATCGAATTCAGTGCAAAAGAGCTCTTAAATTTTAAAATTCATAAAACTACAAATAAAAATGTGGAAGTATTTGCCACTAAAACTTTTTGTGAAGTCTATTTAATTCTGAATGTTCAAATATAAAGGCAATTTAGTTAGGTACCTGCCTACCTATACAGGTAACTCCATTTATTAATTTAATTGTTCAAGTAGGTAATTTACAGTGTTCTGTGTTACTTACTTGGATTTATGATAATCACTCAAAGAGTATCCAACAGAGAGGGGGGAAAACATGGAAATTATTCAAGGGGAGAAACTTTAAGGAAGTGCAATTCCTGAGGAGGAGCCGAGTAGTGCCCCTGCAAGCCACGAAGTTTACAGTCAAGTACCTGTCAGTTGAAGTGCTTTCCATGAGAAGACAGCCCAATAGCTCTTGTCATACTTCGTCTTTCAGTTAGCCTCATATCCATTAACTCTATTTGATGATGATGGAATAATGCACAAGACAAGAAAATCAGGCCTCTTTAAACTGTTCAACCCAATCAATGTTAAGATCACAAGCATGAAAGACCTCCCCCTTGACAATGGGTTCCTCTTACACTGGGTTGTGTAGGGTATTCATGAAGTGCTTTCCTCCAGCCTTGAAAAATACATGAACTATGTCAGGAAACACTTTAGATCCAACTGCACTTAGTATCTGATGGATACCCTGAGGAGGGAACAAAGGGAAACGTAAAATCTGTAGAAAGTGCCTGAACAGCCTGCACCATGTCATCAGCTTCTGAATATTTGATGAGACAATGTCACCAACTACGCCAAAAGAATGTTTCTTACTAAATGAACTTAATAGGAAATGTGCCACCTCAGTATTGACAGAAAAATTATATGATTAAGGGTACTAGGTCAAGTGGGCCACTGAAGATGCAGACCCCTTGAAACGTCACACTTTCTGTGGCTGTGACACCGCCTATACATTTTTTCGACATGGCAAAATCAAATTTATAAACACATTTCAAAGGGACGCAAACCTCCAACACATCATCTCAGATATCGTGGATCCCAAAATCACTCGTGATAAGGTTGCTGGGACAGGAGTTAAGTTCATTATGTGTTTGTACACAGGTGCCAGCTCCAAACCTTTGAATGAAATTTGTCAGCATTTTTCCAAAGACCTTTATTGAAAAATAGTAATTTCAGTTTGGCTTCTCTGCCTACTACTGATGCTCACCAGCATTCCCTTGGGGTCTACTTGCATGTACAGATATGGAGAAACCATCAGATGGATCCACTGAAATGAGGATGGATGACTACAAAAAAATGGCCTGATCCCCACTGCAACCACCCAACAGCCAGGAATCCTACAGAAGAAAGAAGGAATGCCAAACAGCTAATTCCTGCAGGAAAGTATCTATACAGTGCTTGGCTATATGCAGCAATTGCCAGGGGCTTTCATGTCTTAATACTAGCAGAAGGGAACATCTTCCTTGATTACATGCAAATCGACAATGTGATTGACACCACTGAGGAGAAAATCTATTTAGATCCCATGCCAGAAGAGGATGAAGAATTATATGACCACGTTTCCTTCCCAAGACCACTTCCCCGAAATATACAAAAACATCAAAAAATAAATTGTAAATGAATTAATAATTGCTGAAAGAATGTCGGTAAAAAAAATTCTCTCTGATCAGTTTTATATTTTAATTTAAATACATTTCCATTAATAAAAATCTTTCATTTGATTTTTTAAAACTTTATTATTTTTTTAAATTTCAAACCTGTTTATCATCATTTTGGACTAGCATGGTAATTAATTAATTTAATACTAACACACAGAACTAACTACCTACGTAGGTAGGTGGCTCACTAAATTGCCCTTAGATCTGAGTATTTGGATGAATGTGGATAATTTGACATTCAAAAGTAATACGGCTTCACAAAATAAATCTTAGTAAGAGTTTGATGCTGCAAATTCTTTCACATTTTTATTTGTATTTTGCACAGGTTCAAGAGAAATTTAAATTTTAGGGGATTCTTGTGCAGAATTTGATGTTCTGCAACTTTAATGTAGTTCTGTTGGGTTCATATTGTAATGATACAGTAGCAAATGTAAAAATGCAGCATTTATATGATGTGCTCGATGCTGTGAAAATGATTGTTTTTTCATGTTTCTACGATACTTATCTACCTCTGTGGTATGAAATGATGGATATAGTCCAAATAAAGAGGATTTGGTTTTTCATTTTTGCCTTAAAAAATTAAATTATAATCTCTTAAACAACTTTTATGAACAGTCTTTCATAGGACATCGATAATTAAGAACTTTTGTTTTAATTGGAAACAGGAATTTAGTGTCCAATATGTAATTAGAAACAAGACTACTTGCATTATTCATAAAAAAATCATAATTTTTATAACTACGAGATGTAGGTATTTGAAATTGAATGAGAAACAAAAATTGATACTGGTAAGATTTGAACCTACGGACGAAACACTGTGTGTTATTCAAGGTACTGTTACGCTACTGACTGCGCTACCAGTTTGATTCAAATCTACTAATCAACTGTGGTACATACAACTTCAAATCAGATTATTTCCGTACATTTATGAGAAACATTAAGAACAGCCCATTTCTCGGCACTTTTTAACAAGGTTATAGGCGCCCGTTTCACTACAACAGAAAGCAGCATCCGCCATTTCCATATTATGCATTAACAGCACGACAAACCGACCACAATGCTGAAGAGGCTGTGACTGTAAACGATTTTTGAAATAAAAACTATGTAGCTAAAGCATGATTAAGAAAACCGTTGATGGTTGTTAATACATTTGAATATCTTAAAGTTTCATTTAAAGTAACTTAGTAATAAGATCGTGTAATACAGAAGTAGGACCTACTTCGAAGAGCGTAACACCAGTGCATGAGTGGTACGGCTGCTGACCAATCATCGCGTTTGTGCATGTTTACATCAGGTTTAGCATTATGATGAACAGATTTATAGAGCTGTGAACTATCTACCAGATGAAAGAGCCCACCCTTCTTTTAACATGCTGTCAATATATTTTAGGCAATAACCATTTTATTGTTGGCTGGTTGGCTGATTTAAAGGCGGAAGAAGGGACCAAACTATGTCATCGGTCCCTTGTTCCTAATAAAACAATGCCACAAGTGTGAGAATAAAACGGATGAAACATATAACACAAAACGGAAAGAAAGGAAAAGCCACAAGACTGAAGGGAAGGCAACGAACACTAAAAGGAACAAAAGAGGACAAGAAAACAACAGAGAGACACTAGAAACAGAAGAGAGTAAAACATGAAAGCAGATTACAGTGGCTGGCCAACCACACGAATAAAAGGGAAAGCCAGCCACTCGGCAACACATTAAAACCTCCACCCAAAAAGCACTACGGTGGAGGACACCGAGTGACAAAGGACATGCGCTAAAACCTACATAGAAGTACAAAACCCACTCTCATGGATAAAACATAAAACTAAAGCTGCTCCGATGCAGAGGCTCGAGCAAAGTGCTCGGCAATTCGGCAATCACATTTGCGTCAGTACATAACTCATCATTTATGGTAATACCAGGGACAGCTGTTAGGGCTTGGTACCCGAAAAGATAATTGATCTATGCCCAGACTTGGGAAGGTGACGTGTGGCACCCAATGGTGGAGGTGTATCTCTCCGAACACTCCATCTTCCATTGTTTGATAAGGTAGCGAACACGGACACAGAGCCATTTAAAGGCTATGAGTTGCTCCAGGGAAGGGTGCTGCCGCTTATGCCGCTATAGAGCTCACCGACGTTCCTTAACTGCTTCAGCGACTTCCAGCGACTACCAACGGACTGCCTTGTGGCTCGGGCACCCTAAAGAGCGAGGAATCGCGTTTTCTGCTGCAGAAACAATTGTACTAGTCTCCTGTTCAACCATCATTTCGACGTTACCATGTGGGGGAGATTCAGTGGTGAGAGCAGAGGTGAAAGTTCCCCAAGTCTGCCTTGTTCGAAGCCCATCTGGACAGGCGTCCGTGTGCCTGACGCTGGGGCAGTGACAGGAAGATGGGGAAGTGGTCACTACCTTAAAGGTCGTCATGTGCTCTCCAGTTAACTACCATGAGACACAGAAATGTGTGGCGGCCCCAGTATTTAAGAGGCAGAGGTCAAATTGCGACAGTAAAGTTTTGACATCTCTGCCTCAGCCAGTAAGCATGGTACCATCCAACAAGGGGTTATGGGCATTAAAATCTCCCAGAAGCAGGAAAGGTTTAGGGAGTTGATCAATCAGTTCAGCTAATACATTCAGGGGTACTGCACCATCTGGAGGAAGATATATATTGCTGACAGTTATTTCCTGCATCATCGTTATTCTGACAACCACAGCTTTAAGAGGGTTTGAAGGGGCACATATTCACTACAGACCGAGTTTAGGACATAAATGCAAACTCAACCTGACACTCGATTATAGTCGCTACGGTTCCTGTAAATAGTCATGGAGGGCAGGGGTCCTGGAGGGCAATGCAGATAGCAGGTGTAAAGCTTAACAGATACCGTAGCTCAGACAGGCGGTGGAAAAAACCACAGAAATTCTATTGGAGGATGACATTATGAGACTGGGAAGGCATGGAACATTCAATGAGGCAGTTTATGCTTCAGAGTCACCTGCTGCCACCGATTTAATGCCTGAGCAGTCTATATCCAGTGTGTCTGAGGATCTGGCGAGATCTAGGTCCTCAGTGGACACCAAAATCTCCACCCCATCCTAAGCCGCAGCGCTTGTAGGTAGCGGTGGTGTGGGTGCCACCACAATTTCCTTGGTCTTAGGGGTTTTCTTTTTGGATTTCTCTCGCTGCTCCTTGGGTTTTCCTGACTGGGAGGACTTCACTGGCTCAGTCTCCGGGACTGAGGGTGAGTGTGAAGCCCTACGACGACCAGCTGATTTTGGGCTCTACAGCCACTGGTGGGTGTCGTCTTTCCCACTAGAAGAAACCTGGGAACGGAGTGACCAAAGTGACCCCTTCCTAGTGAGAGAAGCCAAAGAACACTTACGCTTCTCCGGCTTAGAAGTGGGGAATGGACTTCCCCGATGGTTGGAGAGCTGTTGCTCCTGAAGTGGGTGGTGCAGGAGCAACAGGGAGGGAAATGCCCCCACACCATCAACGGGGGCAGGTGTAGTATTCCAGCTCTGAGAGGTGACCTGAGTTGGCAGAGCTGATGGTGCCAGAACTGTTGTAGCTGCAGCGTAAGACGATGTCATATGCAAAGGATGCAGGCGTTCAAATTTTCTCTTAGTCTCCGTATAGGTCAGTCTGACCAGGGTCTCTTACTCCATTATTTTCCTTTCTTTCTGGAGAATCCCGCAGTCAGGCGGGGCACATGGAGTATTGGGATGTGATGGGCGTTCGCAATCTCGGCATGTGATGCTGGAAGTACAGCGGTAAGACATATGGCCGAACTTCCAGCACTTAAAGCACCGCATCGGGCGAGGGATATAGGGCTTTACATAACACCGGTAGACTATCACCTTGACCTTCTCGGGCAATGTATCATCCTCAAAGGCCAAGATGAAGGCACCGGTGGCAACCTGATTATCCTTCGGACCCCAGTGGACAAGCCGGACGAGATGTACACCTCGCTGCTCTAAATTGACCGCGCAGCTCATCGTCGGACTGCAAAAGAAGGTCTCTGAAATATGATACCCTGGACCATATTTAAGCTCTTATGAGGTGTGATGATTACACAAACATCCTCCAGCTTGTCACTCCTGTGACTGGGCAGAGGATGCTGTTTTGATGAAGACTGACCCAGATCTCATTTTGGACAAGCCCTCCACCTCCCCAAACTTGTCCTCTAAATGCTCAACAAAAAAACTGAGGCTTAATCCTCATGAAATATTCCACATCAGCTCCCGAACATACAAGATACCGGGGCGAATAAGATCTGCTGCCATCCTTAGCCTGATGTTCCTCCCATGGTGTTACCAGGGAGGGGGGACGATTTGGAGTCGTACTTCTATGCGTTAAATTGAGCTCCTGATCGCTTAGAGACTGCTGGTGTTTCACTACCATGCTGGATAACTGGTGCAAAGAAGTTCACTGTCATTGTCGACCCATAAATCGACACTGCATAGCGCATGGTGGAAAATGCAACCAGGAAGGTGTCCTCGTCCAAGAGATGGAGAATGGGCAGGACTGCAATGCAACAACGAGAAAGTGGGCTAAAGATCTCAATGCACGATGGACACGATGCACCTTGTTAAGGCGCCCTTCCCCAATTGGCTCACTCTTCGGGAAAATTTTGAAGAATGGAGGTCAAACCCTACAGGGGACCATCACATAAAGGCTGGAACGTGTGAAACTCCTTTTAGTCGCCTCGTACGACAGGCAGGAATACCTTGGGCCTATCCTAACCCCCTGGACCCGCAGGGGGACATTTTATTGTCTGCACTATCAAGGGTGGAATACTTTTTGCAGCTTGATGGTATCAAATGCATAACACATTATTTATGTAAGGTGCCTGCCTAAAAAGTTACCAATGCATCTATTCTTAACTTACACCATTTATTCGCTGTCTACATTTTGGCAATACAAGTAGAAATACAATGAACAAAAAGAAAGGGTTTACATATCTTCATTGCCCTTTTTATTTACTATTGTCTGTGGTTTCACCATTTTTAATCACCAACGACATCATCCTAACAGGACTTCTGTAAAATTATATCTTCGTCGTCACAAATATTTGGCTCTTTCTTCCGAATATGTTGCAGTTTCTGAGGATATGATTACAGTGAGACCCGAGAACAGAGTTTTTTTCTTAACACACAGTTAATTTCATTTTTATACCGACATGAGAAAGTCACAATGTCCCTTACTTTCAAACACATCATCTGCCTGCCGCTGTCTCATTAGCTGTGTAGAACCAGTAGCTGACACAACCCCTATTGTTCCCGTCATACCTCACACTGAGCACTGACAGCATTGCTGCATGGAGTTCGTAAGTATGCCACTGGACCCAAGCTACACTTTTATCATCTCCTGCAGAAATGTACGCTGTTGTTGACTATCTGTTGAATTTCGAAGTTAATGTAATTCTGAGTACAAACAGATTCAGGCAAACTGAAGTTTAAACATGGTAGATGTCCATAAAAAGCCAAACTACGCAGTATGCGAAGTATGCAGTATACATTCCCATGGTTGGCAGCACGACAAACTTTGCTGCCCACTCACCACTCTCCTTCCCCCACTTATCTTAGTTCTCAGCAAAGCTGTTGCCATTGTTCCCCTCCAACCCTTCCGCAGTGCTGTGGTTCAAATGGTTCAAAATGGCTCTGAGCACTAAGGGACTCAACTGCTATGGTCAGCAGTCCCCTAGAACGTAGAACTATGTAAACCTAACCATGCCCGAAGCAGGATTCGAACCTGCGACCGTAGCAGCAGCGCGGCTCCGGACTGGAGCGCTTAGAACCGCACAGCCACCGCGGCCGGACCAGTGCTGTGGTTGTGCAACAGTGAAACACAGATGGCAATAACTTCTAGGATGCAGGTCATATGCAACAATAGCAACTAGTACATAAATAAAATCACAATTCAGTCCAATTCTCGAATTTCTGCCGTCCTGTGAGCTAATGGATGTCACCATCTTGTTCTAAGGCTGATTAAAAGCTGGTGACATTTTTCCCTGGTATCATATGTGAATAGGGACGGAATTTCTTATTTGCTACCCATCTGGTGAGTCATTAGTGTCTCATAACCAAATAAAATGTTGACTTGGGTTCAGCATCAAGTAATGGTCTTATAAGAACAAGATTT
Source organism: Schistocerca cancellata (assembly GCF_023864275.1). Lineage (NCBI taxonomy): Eukaryota > Metazoa > Arthropoda > Insecta > Orthoptera > Acrididae > Schistocerca > Schistocerca cancellata. The sequence continues at coordinate 111,940,113 of NC_064633.1, read as the reverse complement.
TCTTCTTTGAATGTTAACTTTACTTAAAAAACCAACATAAATGTACTTATATGGTATCCATACATGTATAAAAACTCTTATTGCAAACCTGTTCAAATACAACAAAATTTTGTAAGTCGGTAGAATTTAATGCTGCTTCATCCTGTGCTTCACAAAATTGTCAATTTTTTAAGCAGATCATTAGGTTGTTGTGGCTAGTTCACGGTTTCTCGAGTATCCCTTGCCCTAGTGCAATGAGTCAAATGTAATGTGACTAAGTATAGATGCAAGCACTTTGGCGTATCTGAAAATCTCGAGCCTATTCGAATGAAAGCACTGTTTACTAAGTGCTACCTTTACAAATTCTTCAAAATAAATTTGTCAGAGGTCTCAGTAGCCAAAGCTTCATTTATAAATGTACGACACCTCAATATTAATCTATTACAGCCCTGTATTTTTGGAATGTTTTTGGGGAAAAAAAAGACAGTGTCTTACAATCGGGTAAATTTGATAAGCACATCCATTATTTATGGGACTGTACTTTATGTCACTTAACAACTGCAAGTAAGTACCCAATGAACTGAAACTAACTCCACTATATCAGCACAAGCTCAATTAAGTTATTTTGTCTATTTAAGGAAGATAATTGGACAGGAAATGCTGGGGAGATATAGTCTGTCTATAAACTGAAAAGTGAGCAGCATTCATGGGGGAGAAAGTCCTCCGAGCATTGCAGAACAGTATGCACAGATTTATACGGATTCTGTCCATATGCGGTTCTAGTGATACTATTGTGGAAAATAAATGCAGTGTGTCACCAGTTATTCATCTGCCAAGCTACAAAAGAGTCTATGTAACTTTGTGAAACACCCTGTAGCTGCTTTTTGTGTGTGCTAGAGGGAATGGAGAGTTCCTTCTCACTCTTCATTTTGCAGAACTATAATGACTACAATCTGGCAACCTACCTTCCTGCATGTTTCTAACTGCCACCTTCTCCTTTCCACCCTGTTACATCCCCAGAACACAATCTATACCTTAATTTGATTCTACTTGCTCTTACGTGTGATACGAAAATTTAAAATCTGTTTTTAACACATGTTGTTTAACAATGTACATTAATTCTGCACCATTAAAACACTATTTTGAATAATCTGCAGTTTTTCATTCAATGTAATGAGGAAACTGTTAGTTGTAAAGAAAAAATGAATTTGACCTTTTCTGGAGAAAATTTATAGTAGTTCAATTTCGTACTGGAAAACATTTATCCTTGTAATTTACAAGAAAAATCTAAACAAATAACTTTTTACCCCCCAACCCCACTGGTCAGGACCTAGCATTTGTTCATGACACACTCCCCCCTCACCCACCAATGTACAAAAATCTACAACTGCAACATTTTTTGGTCTTTGCTCACTGAGCTATAAATTAATTTAATTTGGCCTTTTCTTAAAACAGAGCAACCTTCTGCAAACTGACATCTATCTCTATAATACTGTCTTCAAACAATGAAAACTCCAGGTGAGAATGGCAAAAATGTAGGAAAATTTGTGAGCGACTTAATTTTGCCTTTCTGCATCTCAACATGTCTTCTTCATGGCAAGTAGCAGTCTATCTTTTCCTACATTGGTAATATTATCCTCAAAATTTGGTACTTGTCAAATCCACAAATACGCAAAAGTACTTTCAATTTGACAGTCGCTGTCTACTCCAAACAAACTTCTCCCTCAATTCTTGGCATTTGTGGTAAATGCACTTGCTATCATACTGATTAAGTACATCATATGCTAACTCTGACAATTACTTTCACTTTTTTCAATTGTATCATTAGCTTGGTCCACAAGTGGATGTTCTGTGCCATCTTAACTGGAATCAATACTCTTGATCTTCAGAAACAGTAAATGGCTTTACTTTTCATTATACAGTAGAATGCATCAAGTAACTTTAACTACTATTCTTTCTGAAATAATTCTCTGAAGTGAGAGAAAACTAAAACAATTCTCTCTAAATAGCATTCACAATAGCTTTTGCATAGCCTTCTCAAACTCATCTACGTTTTGTCCACATCCCATGCCCCATTTCAGTCAGTTTCCTTGCCACACAATTTATGTGCTGTGACACCACTACTGCGAAATGTTAGATCCATCTTCTTACAACTATTTACTCCAATCTCATCACACATGCAAGATCTATTTCATCCAAGAAAAAGTAGCTTGTCATAACACATGTTAAGTTATCAGCTGATACCATTTTTGAAGTTTTCTAGGTCAACACGATGACTAAATTGACATTCATGTAAGGTGTTTCCATTTTATGATACACACTTTCACAGGTGATAAAGAAAGGCGAATTTATCAGTTTGAAGCAAGGAACCAGGCTTGAAAAGATATGAGTCGAAAGTTACAAAGTCAGACATGATGTGGCTTATCATGAACAGCAGAATACAAAAAATTATAAATATTTCCTCTACATAGTAAAACTGATGTACTACATACACAATAGCCACCACTGCTGAGTAGGCAAACCTGACCAACATCCTGATGTACGTTATGGAGGGTGGGTACAAAAAATTTTACTACTGCACTGCTGATGGTGTGGTATGTTTACTCACATGGACAGTTCAGATGTGGAGGCCCAAAAGAGTAGTCTTTCTGACAACTGCTATGAATGGGTCACAAAAGTTGGTAGAAAAATGTAAGAATTACAGATGTACTTGTTCTTTAATTTTTATCGTCATCAGCAGACCAAGAGTAAATGTGGAACTTTTCTAATTTTTCCTTATAGTGCAAATAAACCAAATTCATTGTTATCTGAAGTACAAATTTTCATAGTCACCAAATATCAGAATTTTATCTCACAAAGCAGCAATGAAAGTGGTGAAAGAGCTTTATAGGTCACAAGATCCACATAAGGTGGCAATTGACCTACTCAACGAGCTTCGCTATTCAGCTAGTGAGACAACACAAATGACTACTATGCCTTATTCAGTCCTACTTGAATTAATCGGTTTATGTTATTTCTTTATATGAAGCATCACGTCTTTCATTTAAGTTATACATGTTGGTGCTCCCTGTTAAGTATCGCAATGTGCCATACTGAATTTCATCATGAACTGTATGTCACATGTATAATGTTATACACAGTTCTCACTCAAAAATAATAGCAGCTACAAATTTCATCACAGATGGAATCAAAATCCCAACTGATATTTTCAATTTTAGCTTTTGGATGGCAGAGAGCTGGATCACACCATTAGCGAAGATAATTTCAATAGGGTGTCCTCCATGGTCCAGGCATTCTCTCTTATATTTTTCTGGAATCTCATTCCTAATCATAACATTCAAGTGACACACATCTACTAGAAACCATTCTGATGCCTTCTCACACAACAGAAAACTCAGTGATATTTTTTATTGTGTGTATGAAATCCTGCCATTGACTTTTAGTTCTCCTTACTACAATCTCATTCAGCAATTGAAACCTGAAACAATGCAATTTTCTCTGTATTCCATTTTTTAAATGCCACAATGCATGAAGTCTACTCCAGGATGGAACACAACAATATTAGAGAAGGAAAGTTGCTACACACCATATAGAGGAGATGCCGAGTCATGATAGGCACAACAAAAAGATTCACAGACCCCAGTCCCACATACTGTTCCTGCATTGTTGCTTGGCTCATGAAACCCCCCCTAATGGCCTTACCATCAATTACCAATCTCTGGTTGCCACCATTCCTTCCACAATGATCTCCTCCTGTTCACATTCCGCCAATCTTTAGCACTCACCAACGTAGTCCTGCAAAACCATATCAACCAAGCCCAATCCTCCTTGCAGAACCCTTCTCTCCATCTGCAACATTCTCCTGCTATGTAATCCCAAATTCCTGGAACCCATAACAAACGTTGAAACTCTTGCCCTGCAGGAACTTGTGCAAAATGCACAATGCCACTTCAAAAAGCTCTCCATCCTGCTTACTTTCTATTCCCGCCTCTGAGTACTACTTTCCACCACCTCTACAACCCCCAAATCTCCCCCACTTCCCCCCATAGCTGACAAACTCTGTGTTGCAGACCTACTGCACTTACCCAACCCTCCAAAACTCCCTCCCACCACCACACAGAACCCAGAACATAAACAGACCCGCAACACAGTCGTGAACATTTCCTCCAGAAGCTTCAGTCCTACAGAAATATCAGTCCTTTCCAACGGCCTCACCTTTTGCCCCGCTCCCAAATTCAATCATGCAAGTCTAGTTAAAGACCTCTTCTCCTCCTCCTGGTCCCTACAGTGGAAACACTTTTTCGCCACCAACCCGACCAATCAGACTCAACCAAAGACCAATACTGAACCTTGCCTAACTCAGTTCACTCCTCTATCCAACCATGATCCACTGCCACTGCCTCCAAACCACCCCCTGTTAACTTTCCAGAATTTCTTAACCTCGAACCGTGGCTCACCATCATTTCCTAAATCCCTCAGCATGCAAACTAACGTTGCATCCACAGAAAGAATTGCAGTCCACCATCTAAAAACTGATCCCGACCTTATAATCCTACCTGTGGGCAAAGGCTCCACCAATGCTGATTTTAATCGCAAGGATACGTGGCAGAAGGACTCCGTCAGCTGTCAGATACTTTCACCTACAAACCTTGCCACAGTGACCCCATATTCCAGTAATCCAGCAGGATCTCTAGTCACTACTCAGATCCTTAGGCCCATTCCAGAACCTCTCCTCAGAGTCCATCTCTCTACTTACCCCTACCACTCCCCGCACTCCCACTTTTTACATGCTTTCTAATGTCCATTGTGGCTGTTTACTGTGCCCCCACAGAGAGAATCTCTGCTCTCATAGACCAACACTTTCAACCTATTACCCGGAACCGATACTCCTATATAAAAGATACCAACCAGTTCCTCACCAACTCTCCACAGTTCCTGTCCCTTTACCACACAGTGCCCTGCTTGTCACTACTGATGCCACCTCCCTGTACACTAATATTCCTAATGCCCGTAGCCTTACTGCTATCGAATGCTACCTTTCCAGATGCCCTATGGATTCCAAACTAACAACCTCCTTCTTAGTCGCCATGACCAACTATATCCTCACCTACAATTACTTCTCCTTTGAAGGCATTACCTACAAACAAATCCAGGGTACGGCTATGGGCACCCGCATGCACCATCCATCCTTAGCAATCCTTCCTAAAAACCCAGAATCCTAAACCCCTCACCTGGCTCAGAGTCACTGATGACATCTTTGCTATCTGGATTGAACATTAGGACACCCTATTCACGTTCCTCCAGAACCTCAACAACAACTCCCCCATTTGCTTCACCTGGTCCTACTCGTTCAACAAGTCATCTTCCTAGATGTTTACCTCCACCTCACAGATGGTTACATCAGTACTTCCATCCATATCAAACCTACTAACCACCAGCAATACCTCTACTTCAACAGCTGCCACCCTTTCCATACAAAGAAGTCCCTTCCGTACAGTCTAGGCACCTGTGGTAATCGCATCTGCAGTGACAAGCAGTCCCTCTCAAAATATAGCAAGGGTCTCACTGAAGCCTTCACTGACCATAATTATCCTCCCAACCCTGTACAAAAACAAATCTCCCATGCCAGTCTCCCACCACCTCCAAACGTCCCACAGACCGACCACAAAGGAGCATTCCCCTCGTAACTCAGTACCACCTGGGACTGGAGCAACTGAATTAGATTCTTTACCAGGGTTTCGATTACCTCTTGTCGTGCCCTGAAATGAGAGATGTCCTGCCCATATCCTTCCCTCCTACTACAGTAGTATTCTGCCATCCACCAAACTTACACAATATACTCGTTCATCTTTACACAACCCCTGCTGCCAATCTCTCACCTCATAGCTCATACCCCTGTAATAGACCTAGATGCAAGACCTGTCCCATACATCCTCCTACCACCACCTACTCCAGTCCGGTCACTAACGTCACCTCTCCCATCAAAGGCAGGGCTACCTGTGAAACCAGTAATTTGCTTTACAAGCTAAGCTGCAACCACTGTGCTGCATTCTATGTAGTCATGACAACCAACAAGCTGTCTGTCGCAAGAATGGCCACCGACAAACTGTGGCTATAAAACAAGTGGACCACCCTGTTGCTGAACAGGCTGCCGAACTTGATATCCCTCATCTCAATGACTGCTTCACAGCCTGTGCCATATGGATCCTTCCCACCAACACCATGCTTTTCTGAATTGCCCAAGTGGTAAATTTCCCTGCAATACATCCCACATTCCCGTAACCCTCCTGGTCTAAACCTTCGTTAATCAGTGTCCTCACTCATCCAGCCCCCTCCCTGTTCCCATTCCAGCACCACACAGCTGTCATTTCACTGCCACACTCAGTCTTTGAATTTCTTTTTGTTTCTCTCCTTTCCACAGCTTAACCCCCCTCCCCCTCCCCACCTTCTCTCCTGCCCTCCATCTAAACTCCAACACATCACTGTCTGCACCCCCCACCATACTATCCCCACCCCTTCCTGTGTGTGTGTGAGTGTGTGTGTGTGTGTGTGTGTGTGTTGCTGACAAAGGCCTTAAGGCCAAAAGCTATAACTGTGTGAATCTTTTTGTTGCGCCTATCGCGACTCAGCATCACCGCTATATGTTGAGTAGCAACTTTCCTTCTCTAATATTATTATTTAGAATGCAAAATCTTTACGAAAAACTTGATACATTTTCCACCCAGTCACACTTGTGTTTCTCTACCCAGTCACACTCATGTTTCCTTGCATAATCCTAAACAAATACGTATAATTTGGAAACAGTTACACTATAAAGTATACCCTTCAAACTTCATGTAACGTAAAGTCATAAAAGATTGAAATGACAGATCAGAACTGTAAGTTGTTAATTGATTCTGTAATTTATTATTAAACTGAAATAGTTTTAAAATCATTTCCAGAGATAAGAGGAAGTACATATGGTGGCATTATTGTTGAGCAGCTGATTGCCCTGACCTCAATCAATGAAGTTGGCAGTTAGAATGAACAGAAATTCAGTTATGAACAGAGTCTTAGGGCAAATAATTAATTTACATTGAATGCTCATGGCTAATGCTCAAGCACTCATGTTAAACTTTAGAGAAGTACTGCACATTCTGACAACGAGATGAATATAAAATTATTTCACTGTTTTATTTACCCTGATGAAGGTTACTTTCCAGACTGGCTTTGTACTGCAAGTTCCATCACTGAACGATTATTGTGAGATACTACAGTTCTATCAGGGCTTTGAGGTTCATTGCCTGATACTTGTCCTTTTGTTTTGTTTTTGTTACAGACTGATTTCAATTACACAGTAATGGATTTCCTCATTAACATTGTGGACTTACAGCAGCTGATCTCACTTATTACTGTAGTCAATTTGAATATGACACACTGCACATTACCTTCTGCACTCTTGACAGTGAACACACAGTCACTCCAAACCTAACATCCTGTGAGTGCACCTGTCTATATTTAAGAGCTTACTTCAGAAACTGGCTTCACAATAACTGAAGGAAAAGACATGCTAAATACTGCAGATTGAGGGTCTCTGAATGCCTCTGTAGCCTTTGTGTAAGAGATTTGCCTATAGTCAGAATCACGAACAAAAGCAATCTAGTTTCAGCTCATTCTGCACACCTGACATTGAACATTCTCTGACAACAGTGTTCTGAACATTCAGCTGTGAATGTAGCCAGTGGGAGCATTGAACATGTCTGTAGCGAGTTATTTTAGTGAATTTTTATTCCGTTTGTTTTGAGCTGTCATAGCTGATGGTGGGAAACACAAATTCTACATTAACAAGTAAGATACCTCATTTTCAGGATTTATTCTTTCCTCAAGCATGAAACTTGTCTATGCATATATAGCAATTGTTGTTTGGAACTGGCAATCCTGCAGTCCTCATCCGTATTTTAACCTATGCAGACCGCCTTCATTTGTCAATTAGATTAGCAATAATTCTTTTTACCAAAGAAGGTAGCATCCAAAATAATCAGCATAAAGTTGCTGTGGTGAACAACAGGTTTTTGAGCCATGAGTAGCTTTACTGCATTTTACCTGAGTTGCTTAGCCTTAGCAAGCAACAATTGTGTGGCCATACTTGTGACAGATGGAGTACCATAAAGGGTTAGCCACAAAGTTGCACCAGCAGATAGATTACTCCGACACTAGTGTGTGCTAGGAAAACGTGTATTTCAAGTATACATTAAAGTAGGAGTTTTCTTGAACATAACACTGTTTTGTTTCCTACACATACTGTATCAACCTGGTTACTATACTCAAGGCTAGTCACCCTCTACAATTTTTACCCCCCACACTTACTTCCAATACCAGATTGCCAATTCCCTCCTTCCATCTGATCTCTTATTTTAATCAAGTTATACAATAAATTTCTTTTTCCCCAGATCGATTCACAACATCATTTGTTATTTGATCTATCCATCTACTCTTCAGCATTCTCCTATAACATCACATTTCAAAAGCTGCTTTTCTCTTCTTGTCTGAATTTTCTTTCTTCCCTGCAAGATTACACTCCACAGAAGTATCTTCATGAGAAAGATCCCAACAAATTTATTTTATATGTTAACAAATTCTTCTTTCCAAAAATGTTTTCTTATTATTGGCAGTCTGCATTTCATATCTGTTGTATTCTCCCTACTTCAACCATCATCAGTTATTTTGCTGCCCAAATGGAAAACACATTTATTTTAGTGTCTCATTCCCTAATCTCATTACCTAAGCATCAACTGATCCACTTCGACTTACTTCCATTACCCTATTTTTACTTTTATTGACATTTGTCTTATAACCTCTTTTCAAAAGATCATCCATTCCATTCAACTGCTCTTCTATGTCCTGAGTCTCCTCTGACAGAATTGTCTCATATCAGCAAACTCAAAATTTTTCTTTGGTTTCCTTCACACACAGTTTAATAGGAACTGGAAGGTCCTATCGTGACAACATTAAATTTTGTCATTTAACTCCCCCGTATTTCAGAAACCACTGAACCAACTTACATGAAACTTTTACAGAACATGTTCATCTTTTGAATCTGCAGTTCCTGTCTTTTCTTTCCACATTTGCTGTTGCTGTTAAATTATAGGATAGGGGTTCCGCTTTTTTGCAAGCACACAGTTTTTCCTTTTTACCCAAACATGTTTCAACACCTCTGTGCCATCATCTGTGGGTTTTTATTTATTGAAAACGTGATTCTACATTAATGTGTTCAGATTCTGTTATGGGGTCTTCTATTGCTTTATGTGATGTGTGTGTATGTTTTGTTTTGGTCCTCTTTTCCAGTAGGTTTTCTTGTTGTTTGGTGAGATTAATGTTTATGATTCTCTTTAGCTTTTTGGTTTTGTATATTCTGTTTTTCTTGCATTATTTTCTGTACGTGCCTTTTCCCTCTCTCTGTTATTTGTTCGAACTGGGCTGATATTGCAAATTTATTGGCCACTTCTATATATGTTTTTTATAGTTTGTTGATGAGTAACTTTTTTTTGTGTGTAGTTCCCTAATTTCATGTTTTATCCACATAATCTCCACTTTCTTCTTCACTTTACTTGGTGCAGATGACATGCTATTCACAGAGTTTCTTTTATATAGTCTGAAATTACATTACAAGTTAGACAATTTTTATTAAACTGAATCTTAAGGGTTGTCTTCTGACGTTTCATTACGGTGTTCCAATATTTATTGCAGAGCTTGCTGGGGAATGCCTCCCTGGGTGACAAAATATTTATCTTTTGAATCCGCAGCTCTTGTCCTTTCTTTCTGCATTTGAGTTATATTATAGGAAATAGGACTGAAACACAACATTCACAAAGACGTATCACATAAAACAATATAAGCTCTCATAACAGAATCTGAACACATCAATGTAAAATCACATTTTTAATAAACAAAAACCCACTGATAATGGAACAGAGGTGCTGAAACATGTTTGGGTAGAAAGAAACTGCAGTGCGTTTGAAAAATGGCGGAACCCATATCCTATAAATTACATGTTATGTTCTGACTCTACAGAACTAATATCAATGCATTTCAGCCACCACTCGCAGAAATAAAATTTTTTAATCACACGGTTAAAACTGAGTAATATTTTGTACTTTCTTCTAAATAATTTTAATTACACTTAAGATTATGTTTTCCTTTTAGTTCACTGACTCAGGATACGTATGTTGCTACTCCCTGAAAATGTGAACACTTTACTCTAAGTGGTTTCCCAGATTTAGGGAAAAATGCGACAAAATGTAAATTTTGAGGGACAGCTTGTAAAGTTTCAAAAGCCTAAAACTTAGAAAATATGGGCTTTATTTTTGTTTTACTCACTCAGAAGCACTCTGCATCATGCAGTGTATCATCCTGTTGACCTTTCTCCATGATGGTCTTTTTTTTTTTTTTTTTTTTTTTTTCCGGACTCCTTAGTGGCCAGTTGTGCTGCATATTCTGCTTTATCAATGCAATCATTGTCCAACTGTTCAATTTCTCTGATGCAATTTGCTTCAAGATTAATTACTATATGCTGCAGCACTTTCACCCTACAAATGTTGCAATCATTAAAAACAATAACAGCACCACTGATCCCCAAATTTAATGTCTTCATACTAACAAAAACTTTTTTTTTTTTTTTTAGTCAAGTCCACTTGAGATTATTGAAAGACCCATTTGCATTTTAGTTCTGACCACGCATACGCTTCTTCAGTAATTCAGGATTTGCCAGGTCTCTGTAAATAAGTTTTATGACATCCATGACTGTTGCTGGGATGGAAAGTTTATGGCTGTGTGAACTGTTTGAGTACTGGGCATTGCAACAATTGCACCATGAGTCCGAGATCTGGCAGGGCAAAGTTAGTGTACTGGTTTTTAGTCTGCTGACGAGTCTGTGGAAGAAGGTAGCCCATATTGACTGCTCATTTTTAACAAATCACCAGTATTATTTCTAATGGCCATTCCTTGGTTTGTAAATAATTTTTTGTGTCAGCATACCTCTTATGATTTTACCATAAGAAATTTTCTTGTCTCTCAAAACTTCGTTTCAGCTCCCTCAACCTTCTGCCCATTCTCTTCTGAAATGACCAACACATTCCAGTTCTGTAATAAGATTATCACAGATTATCTACTACAATGTTATATGCTTTTGTGCTCCCATCTCCTACAAACTTAGTGTAACAGATTGACTAAAAATTTCAGCAGCCTCAATACCACCACTTGTTCCTTCATAATTTCTGTCAGAAGTATGTTGTTCTTCATTCAACAATGTTTTGTTACAATCTGGAAGTCTATTACCTCTCCAGTATCAACACTGGTCGCTTTAGCAAAAGAATTCTTAGAACTGTAGCTGCACTTCTGCTAAGTGCCATCAAAAGCTGCTGGTTTGTCGGTCATATCCTCATTTATTTCAACAGGTTTGTTCGCAGCACCCTTCACTGACTCACATGCAACAGATTCCACAGCAGCTTCAATAAATCATGTATACTTGTTAATTTTACAACGTGGGTGTGGCATATTCATCATAGCACACATCGTTTCTCTTGCAGTACGTCTTTGCCAGTAGCCTATAAAACAAACTTATATGTCCTTCAAAAAATTGTCTTTACATTTAACAGAATTCCAAAATAAATGAGTATATTTACATCTGGCACAACCATGATAAATTTTCTGGCTAGTCCATTTGATACATCACTGTCTTCATGTAAACTAACTGGTCGTCCCACTACTTTACAACACAAACATTCACCTAATAGCTTTGTTAGGATGTTTTAATCTATCACAATATAACCTAGACTACCTTCCGCATCACTTTCTTTTTCAGAAATCTGAAATTTAATTGGGAGAACGTATTCAGAATTTCAAAAGTTCGGCACGTTAACCTTGCCCTCTCTCTGTGCCAAATAACTTCCTATCACACCAGCAGCTGAACACAAAAACAAATAAATTGATGCAGCCCAGTGAACTTACAGAATGTTAACCTGCATTACGCACATCTCTTTTTTTGACACACATTTACAATGTAATTTCAGTTTCTTATGTCCAATATCACAACAAACACCAATGAAAAACATTAAAATTAGATGTATCAAGATACACCTTTAGTAATTAAGAAAACAAAAAACAACACACCATGCAAGAATTATCTGAATGGGATGGAAAGCAGTAGGTGTGATGTACATGCAGAAACAAACAAATGATTACGATTTTTGAAAAATTAGATGATTCATGCTATAGAAACAGCTTCAAAAATTTAAAAAGTCAGGAATGCATAGATCCATCTCTGGTTCTTACGCAAGCAGTTATTTGGCTTGTCACTGATTGATAAGAGTAGCTGGATGTCATCCTGAGGAATATCATGCCAAATTCTGTCCAATTGGCATGTGAGATCGTCAAAATCCTGAATTGGTTGGACAGCTTTGCCCATTATTCTCTAAACATTCTTAATTGAGGAGAGATCCGTTGACACTGCTGGCAAAGGCAGAGTTTGGCAAGCAAGAAGAGACACGATAAAAACCTCTTGCCATGTGGGTGCTGGCATTATTTTGATGAAATGTAAGCCCGGCGTGACTTCCTATGAAGGGCAACAAAATGGGCAGAAAATACCTTTGACGTACTGCTGTGCTGCGTCCTGCTATAAAAGATGTGGTACCCCAGACTGTCAGCCCTGGTTGTCAGGCCCTATGAGGGGTGACAGACAGGTTGGTATCCCACCTCTGTCTGAGGTGTGATTAGATATGTCTTCGCTGGTCATCAGAGTTCAGTCCGAAGTAGAATTCATCACTGAATACAATGATCAAAGAGATACCAGGCTCATCTGGATATGCCCTAGACCAGGGCTAAACAACTGGCCGGTTTTGAGCGCGAGTACTCGCGTCTGCTCAGACACACGCTCGCGAGCAGGTGCAAGGTCGCGGGGGAGGGTGGGGAGGGAGGGGAGGGAGGGGAGGGAGGGGAGGGGGGTAGGGGAGGGGAGGGTAGGGTAGGGTAGGGTAGGGGAGGGTAGGGTAGGCGAGGGGAGGGAGGGGAAATGCGCGCGCACAAATTAATAGGAGCACAGCGTGCCTATTGAATTTGCGCCGACTGTGGAACGTACTACAATCAGCTCTAACAGTCACTTCGCTGGTTAAGAATCATGTCAAGTTGCCGTTGTGTAACCCCAACCATGCTTTCGCAGTTCAACCCCCATTGGGAGGAATTTTATCTGTTTACAGAAAAAGATGGTGTTGCAAAATGTTTAGTATGTCACAAAACGCTGAATTCTTTTACGAAATTTAATTTGCAGCGACATTATATGTCTCACCACGCGAAAGACTACGGAAGTGGAAAATGTGATGGACCAGATCGTGCACAGGAAGTTATTAAACTTAAAAGGAAGCTATCCGAAGAAGATCTGGATGACGAAGAAAAATCAACTGAGGCAGCTCTCAGAGTGAGCTACAAAATTGCTTTGTTTTTAGCAAAATCCCTGCGCTCCTTCACTGATGGCGATTTAATAAAAGATGTTTGGTAGTTGCAGCGGAACATTTGTGTCCATCTCAAGTTGAACAGTTTCGGATTGTGGCATTATCTGACATGACCATTATGCGTCGCATACAGGACATGGCAGATGACGTCCAGAGCCAGCTTGCAAATATCCATAAAGATTTTATGGCGTATTCTCTAGCTCTGGATGAAAGTGTTGATATCACTGGAACAGCGCAGCTTTCCATATTTATTAGAAGTGTTAATAGAGATCTTCAGGTGAGGAAGGAGCTCCTCGATGTAGGAGCCATGAAGAACACTACAACCGGAGGTGATATTTTAAGTAGTGTTGAAGAAAGTGTTGAAAATATAGGATTGTCGTGGAATTCTTTAGTTTCAGTGTCTATAGACAGTGCATCAGCGATGACAGGGAAAAAATTAGGTTTCATTGCGCTGTTGAAGGAGAAAATGCAAAAACTGACCGTGCCGAATGAAATAAGGGGCGTTCACTGTCTGATCCACCAGTAAAACTTACGTGCAAAGAGTATCACTCTAAAAAATGTGATGAATGTTGTTGTTTGTACAACCAATTATATAAGGAAGCATGGGCTACAACACAGACAATTTAAAAGCTATCTTGAGGATGTAGAAAGCCAGTATGGTAGCCTGCCTTATTACAGCGAGGTACGCTGGCTTAGTCGTGGCGAATTATTAAATCGAATTTTTGCCTATTAGATGAGATAAACATGTTCATGGAAATAAATAACATGTGTGTTCCTGAATTGAAAGAGCCTTCATGGAAATGTGATCTCGCGTTCTCAGCAGATTTAACTAGCCATCTGAATGCTTTGAACATTTCACTACAAGGTAAAGATCTGCTAATTACTCATTTCATAGATCGAATATGAGCTTTTAAAATGAAATTGACACTTTGGGTGAGTCAGCTGGAAACAGGAAATCTAGCTCATTTTCCTAAATTATCATCCATGCAAGATGTTCACAAAGACTGAACGTTATTCACATAGTTTAGTTGCCCTTAAGGAAGAATTTTATCAACACTTTCAAGATCTGACAGCACTAGACAGTGATTCTGATCTGTTCTCCTCTCCATATTCAGCGAATATTGAAGAGATTCGTCCTGAGCTGCAACTAGAAATTATTGACCTGCAGTGCGACAGAATACAGAGACAAATTTCAGAACAAGAAAAACATTTTGGAATTTTACAGCCACTTCCCTCAGGATAGATTTCCTCATTTGCACAAACTGGCGGCTACAATAATATCAATGTTCGGTTCCATGTATGTTTGTGAATAACTGTTCTCTGCAATGAAATGTAACAAGACGCACCTGAGAAACGCATTGTCTGATCGAAATTTAAACTGCACGCTGCGCCAACGATGCACAAGAACAATTACTCCGAACATAGACGCAATTGTAAAGGGCAAAAAGTACAAGATAACAGAGAATCCCACACTTCAGTGACACCTTTTATTGTGTAAAAGTTCACAAGTTAATACGAATGTAGAGGCATACACTAAGCTAATAAAATTATGTGGCACGTGTACGTTCTCCTTTATTTGTTTCATTTGTCACAGTAATAATTCGTGAGTGATATCCTTGCAGGTGGCCTCGGATTTACATTGACTGGCGGCAGCTGTTGTGTGCCCCACATGACTCTACCCACTCTGCTCTGGTCCGGTAGTGGGGGTAGCGTGCTCGCGCTGCCCCGTGCTTGCGCCTTGCTGCCCACAGCTTGCTCCGTGCTGCTCACAGCTTGCTCCGCGAGCATGTATGTTGTGCAGCCCTGCCCTAGACAGTGTTGAGATATCAACCTGACTATCACCCAACACATGGCCCAACAACCAGTTACTTTCTGGCCCCATTTCTTTTCATAGTAGAACACCTTTGGTTCTCTTACACGGCATACTTACAGCACAGCTGTTATGTCTATGAAATTCTGCGGCCTATTTTGTTGCCCTTCATGGCAAGCCATTCGGAGCTTACTTTTCAGCAATATAATGCCTGCCGCACACAGTGTGAGTTTCTACTGTTTACCTTCGTACTTTGCAAACAATACCTTGGCCAGTAACTAGAACATATGGCACATTATGGGCATGGTCCTCCAACCACCTTGTGATTTTGATGACCTAACGTGCCGACTGAATAGAATTTGGCACAATATCACTCAGGAGGACATCCAACAACTCTTCTCAATCAATGCCAAGCTAAACAACTGCTTGCATAAGGGCTAGAGATGGACCATCACATCATTGACTTGCTCATTTCTTGAAGCTGTTTCTCTTGAATAAATCATCCAATTTTGCTGGAATTGTAATCATTTGTTTGTCTGCATATTTACATATTTCGAGAGGGTGCGTTTCTGGATGAGGTATCGATTATATTGCTTCCCCCTACTTATACCTCCCGAGGAGATCACGAATGTAAAATTAGAGAGATTCGAGCATGCACGGAGGCTTTCCAGCAGTCGTTCTTCCCGTGAACCATACGCGACTGGAACAGGAAAGGGAGGTAATGACAGTGGCACTTTAAGTACCCTCCGCCACACACTGTTGGGTGGCTTGCGAAGTATAAATGTAGATACCTATCAATTTCTGTTCTATTCAGATAATTACTTCATAGCGTGTGGTTTTTTCCCCCCTTCGGAGAAATATGGTCCACCATGTCCCGTGAGACAAAAATAAAGCCAATGCATACTATAAAATGTGGGATAAAAGTTGGCAGACAACTGCAAATCAATGGAAAGATTTGTTTCTCCATGACATCCTATTTCTCCATGACAATGATGACCTTTTCTTGGCTACTTAGGATCTGACAAAGCACACACTGGCTGGAATTTTTTTCACCCAGAAACTGCGTTTCACATCGGTATGCATCTTACTGATGCCTATTTACAAAATATGAAGCTGTTGTAGAATGAAAATAGGAAGAGAGAGAGAAAAATTAGAGCTGACAATGTATCAGGTTGGTGTATAAGTTCATATCATTTTTGTTTTGCATGTATGTTTTGCATGTATGTATTCCAGTTGCTATTGGTTATTTATCAATTATCATTTCTTATTTGTAGTTCACTGTTACTGTTTGAGTTTACACATTGTCATTTTGCTATTCAGAGGCAGAAAGCGTAGCTGTGGACACTAGAAAACGGAATGCCAAGTGGAGAAACTGGAATACTTCACACCATTTTTCTATCTGAGCTCACGGAAGTGGGGGCAACCAGAAACATTTTTGCCATGTATGGGGTCATGCCACTGGATAGAGCATGGCAAGAAAATTGTTTTCTTGTTTTAAGGAGCATCATTTTTACATTAGTGACTATCCACATTCAGAAAGATCTCCATGGTTTGGTGAAGATCAAATATCGTTTAAACTCATTAATCCACTATGCGTAAGTCAGTGTATTCGAGACCTGGAAAATGTGCTGAACTGTGATCACACCACATTATTTGCATGCAATGGAGAAGGTTTAAAAATCAGAAGTACAGTACTGCATGCTCTTAGCCGAAATCACAAAAATCAGCAGGTGCCCATATGTGCATATCTCCCTCAACTTACTTTATGAACAACACTGACCATTCCTATCCTGTACCATTACAGAAGAAATGGTGTTTTTATGCAAACAGAACAGAAAGAAAGCAATGGTTGAGCCCAAACAAAGAAGCAACCCCTTGGAAAAAGACCTGCACACATTCACAAAAGATAATGTTAAGCATATGGTGGCACAGCAACAGTGTGGTGTACTGCAAATTGCTTTCCCGAGTTGTAACAATCACTGCTATCATTCATTGTCGACAACGAGACTTTTGCAGGTGCAATCCAAGAACAGTGAACAGGAAGACGGCGTGCAGTGTGTAACACCTGCCTGCTAGATTTTTTTTAACAACACTTTACAGTAGTTGGGTTGCACAGTCATTCTGCACCCACCTTTCTGCTCATTATCGAACAACCTTCAAGCAACTTCCTTTCTGGAAGGAAATGCACTCCAAACATAGCTTGACAGGTTCTTCGTCTCAAAACCAAGAGACTTCTACAGTTGTAGTATTAAAAAGTTGGCCCAGTATTGGTAGACTGTTGTAAACAGGGAAGGAGAATATACTATTTATGACTAAAGTCTCTGTTATGAGTATCTTTCGAGTTTATTGAACTTGTGGAAAAATACTATGAACATATGGACCAACCCGATATGTAGAGACAAATATAAAGGGTCACTGATATTTTCAGGAAAATAAACCACATAGTGCATTTCAAAAATTTTCACTCATCCATATAAAGCACACAAACACACCAAAATAATAAAAATGTCGATCTAACCTGCACCAGTCATGTTTTCACCAGCCAGACGTCCTGAGACAACAGCGTGGTCATGATGCTCAACTCGACGGCGTCCAAATTTCACGTCATAAAAGCACGTACAGTCACCTGCCTACCACAAGAAACACAGTTACAACATGATACAAAACCTACGCATACTTAACATAAAATGCACAAAAATGATCCTGGGCCACTCAAAGTAGTGCTATTGAATTAAAAAATACATATTTATCACATCCAATCACAGGCACATTAAAAAACCATTTACTGTACATTTGAGGCAAATAACACAACCGCTAAAAAGTAAATTATTAATAATACTCACAGCCCAGACATTAGATCTTGCCACCAGTTCGGCATTAACAAGGAAACCACCTAATTTTTCATCCACCTCCAATCCTGAGGGACCCGCAAGCTCTGTATTTGGTTTCACTCCAACAGCAACAACAATATGATCAGCTTGCACCTATTTAGGAGAAACAAAATATTGCAAGTTTTAACTATGGACTTCTTAGTCCTTGGTCATTCTATTTGACTCTCATACTTTTTAACACTACTATAACCATAGACACTTGGTGGTTTTCAGAACATTTCTGAATGTGTTGTGAAAGCAATCTTAGGCAAAATGACAAGCTCCCGAAACGTAACGTTTTCCAGAATGGAGAAAATGTTTTCCAAGTAAACAGTGTATCCTACACTTACCACTTAAGTACTTACAGCTATTTACTGTTAACAAGGCATTTCTTCTATTTTTGTAACATCTACATTTACTTCTAAATGTGTTAAAGTTCATTAAGCCTGTGCATCGTATTGTTGTTTGGCTCTGTTTGTGGATTGGTTTAGGGGATGCTGTCAACTGTACCAGTGCACTGTTCTTAAATAAGTTATAAATTGTTCCTGATGTGTGAATTAGATTAATCAATGATACGTTGAATTAAGGTGGAGTAACCTAAATAATGTTCTTCGGCTACAATTTCTTAAGCTCAATAATAATAGTTTATTCTGCTTTGAGACACACACTGAATGCAAACTGGTGACTGATCCCATCAGCAAAGTTACACCGAGTTAAATCACTTGAGCTCCCAATATTGTGGATAATTAATTCAATTTATGATTAAAATAACTGATAACACAGCATGTGTTCACAGTTGAAAGTGATTCGGAACACACATAAATACAAGTCTGATAGCTGCACGAAGGAATGAGTCTAAGTGCCAATCAGCACTGATATGAATAATCCCTACTTAACAGGCCGAGTTATAGTTGAACTCAGTACATCTTCAACCTCTTTGGTCCCAATAGGTTTAACACGGGGAAAAATGCTTTATTATGTTAGGCAATAGCCAGAGAAGTTGCAGATGATCAGCATGATGTTTTGATAGAAGCATATAGCAAGCAGCAATGTCCTTCAAACCAACTGCTGTCTCTTGAGTTTGAGTTGATTGCGAAGCCTGGTTCAGACTTTGTTTATGACAGAGTGCAGAAACTACTTAAATATTTAGAGTGTTCACTACAAAATTGAGAGTGCTATTTAGTGCCAAGAACAACAGATCTAATATCAAACACAGCACTATCACTGTTATTTACTAAAAAGAAATGTACCATGTAATGGGGTGTTGTTTATCTGGGGCAATACTTAAGAAACTTTAACCCACGTAGATAAGAATAGAATGTGCTTGTGAAACTGTTTTGGCAGGATAAGTGATGCATGCAAAGAAGTTTGCTAAGAAACCATTCTAAGCAGCTCTGTGAATTACAGCCACCAGATAGTGTGTACACACAGTCACTGTGTAAACAGAATTTTGGATGATAAATAGGTCTTAATTTTCTGAGGTTTATCATTAAACTGATGCCATTCATCATAATACAATCTTAACAGCAGCAGCATGCATGCATCGAAATAAATGTCAAGACATCATATTCTATCAAGAATAGTTTTCTTGTTCATTAACCAGATTATCAAGTATTTGAAGGACCGTTTTATTTTGACCATTCTACCTATCAGATACAAAAGAGGTAGTCAAATGAAAATGAGACAGATGGAAAAAGTAAGTTAACTGTTTATTATTTCAAAAGTAGTTGCTGTAACCGTTAATACATTTATCGCACTGTCACCCTAGGTGGTCAATGCCGCTAGGGAGAAATATTTGCGGTTACCTACAAAACCAAGATTGTACCCAGGCCTGTACCTCTTCTCTAAAGGAAGTCTACAGTCACAATTGTCTTTCTTCTGGGCTTCAAAAAAGTGGAAATCACATGGGGAAGGCTGTCCAATCTAACTTCTGCAGTGTAATGGAAAAAACCTTTGCAACGTAGGAAGGAACTTGTGGTGCCATGGTTGTTTCAACTACGTTGAAGTTTCACTGAGAAACCCTTACACAACTTCCACACAATCCCATCTCTATCCAGCAATTTCCATATTTTTCAGCACTGCAGAAAGACATTTACTGCTGTTGATTTGCTTCAGACAAGGTCCATGCCTGGGTCCAATCATGGTTCTGTAGGCAACTGCAAACATTTTTCCATGAGCCATGAGTCTTTTGGGGTAAATGTTAACAGTTATGGTGATTTCTTTTGAAATAATGAGCAGTTTGCTTACTTTTTCCATCTGTCTAACTTTCATTTGACTTTCCGTTACAGCTTAACATAGCAGAGATACCTCAAACCACAATGGCATAAAAACAATCCTCTGAAGCTTCTCAAAGGACACCAATATAAACTAAGTGAAATGAGAATTGCATGCTGCTCTACAGATAAACCAATGTACACAGATCTCAATTACTATCATTCCAAATTCTATAGTAGGTTACACTAAAAAAAAAATTGCCCTACTTTGAGGCTGCTGACATTAGGAAAGTTAGTGGTCTGATTCTTTACAATGCACATTATGAAATAGAAATCAATATGAAAAACAAGCATTCCTTTGGAAAGGAAAATTAGGAATATTTTATCGTTCAATTACTGTATCACTTCTAAAAAAAAAATAATGATCCAGCCTTCAGTGTCAGTGGCAGGGTTTAAATTGATGTTCCATTACACACATTTCCAGTCATGTTCTATATGGAAGTGACAAATGAATTATTTTCATTTTACATTATAATTTGCTGCCCAATAAGAAAACTATTCCAAATTACTAATGGAAGATACAAGTTAAACACACTTTTGTTTAGGAAAAGGTAAAAACAATACTGACATAATTAACACAATAACAAAACTTTAATACTCAGCAATGCTGAACTACCACTCATTCACAACATAACCTCTAATGTGCAGATACATTCCCACAATCTCAAACATGAAGCAAGGGAAATCAAATAACTATTGGGGGAAAAAGTGCAGCAACCTGGAGTGCAGGTTTTACATGATACAAAAGACACAGAGTTTTTATGTAGGTGTAAATACGTTACTGTATTCACCCCATTAGAAGACAAGATTTTTCCCACATTCATCATTCGCAAAAGACAAGGTCACCTTACGTTTACAAACTAAACTATTTTTGCTGAGGTCAACATTATTAAATTGTGTGATACATTGATACAGGGGTTGTCTTACATTTACAGATAACGATTAGGTAAGTGGGTTCATGCACAGATTTTTTCGAAAAATTCGTTAGGGTTGGAAGCACAGCAGTGGCACCAGGGTGGTTGAGCACTAAGAAGAATGTGTGGGCGGGGAGACGGTGGGGGGTGGGGGGGGGGGGGGGGGAGTTGTGATGAGCAGAACACAAATTTTATCATGCTGCCCACTGTGGAAATATATTGACTTTTTATGAACATCTACTGCAATTTGCCTGAATCCATTTGCAGTATGACCTGAACTGGCCAAGAATTGGGCCTATACTCATTATAGCCATAAACTTGTGCAGGAGATGGAAAGAGTCTATATAGGGGCGAGTGGTGTGTTTACACGTTTCATTCAGCAATGTAGTCAACAATCACCATGAGGCCTAATGGGAGTGAATGTGTATCAGCTGCTGATTCTCCATAGCCAATGAGACATGAGAAGGCAGACAGTATGTTCAGAAGCAAAAAACAAAGGAATATTGTCACAATTACACTTCAATATACGTGCAAAATACACTACATATTCAGAAAAAATAGCTGTGTTAACCACAGTCACAGGAATCGCAACATATTCGTAACAAGCAGCTAAGTATTTGTGACAGCCAAGACTTCAAATTTCATTACTGCTGGCTTCACTTGCAGCAACTGCAGCTGCTTTATTAGGTGCCACCCTAGTGATACCATAGGCTGGCTAAAATTGTAAGCAAAGATGGAAGTGAAGATAACAATTTACATAAACAATTTGTGTATTTCATTTCTCCTCGTATTATTAATATGTATACAATCAATAAATGGTACAAGTTTAGAATAGATTCAATGTTAATTAATTAATTAATTTATTTTTTTGTAGAATATCAGTAATGTACTGGTAAGTCTCAAACAATGTCACTTTAGACCTCATACGAAGTGGAGAATCATCCTTCGAAGACCAAAATCATTGCCCTGATCCATTTAACAAGGGAACTCAAAATGTATCAACTGACACATGAACTGCCATGATAGACACCAGTTGTTTTTTAAGTGACTGCAGTAACTACAGGAAATGCAGCATATATCTGTTCTACACAACAAGAAAAATCTTTGCTACAATTTTAACAAATAGGCTTTTGACTGTTTCTGGGAAAACACACACTGAATATCTGTGTAGCCTTCGTGCCTCCATAAATTACACTGCATATTGTTCTGTATCTGACGGCAGCAAGAGAAATGCAGATAATAATGTGCGCCTTCATTCTTAAGAGCCTCTCACACATTCAATTGTCATTCTGTCAATACGACTGTCCGGGGACACACATTGACGAACTATCAATATAAGAAATGTAGAGGCAGTACTGATGGTCCCAAAACATTCTCAATGCTTTCAATATGAGATGAGAGTTTGAAGTTCAGTATTGACAGTTTGGCAATATTCTCTGCAGATATGTTGACAGGGCTTCATGAACCAGCCACGTGGCATTAGTGTGCGCTGTTTATGTTTTCAGCTCATTTTCATACCTATCATACATCAGATTCAATTTCTCAAGTAGTCTTAGAACAGAACTAAAATAATAGGTCAATGAAGGGACAGTCGCTCAATGTGCCTCTTCAGGACAGTTAACATAGGCTTCACTGTGGCACTGCTTTCTTCCCTGATATGAAAATTTAATACTTGCTTGTTGAACTACACAGCCATGTAGAAAAACACTTCTACTTCAAAAAGTATGTAATATATATGCAATGACTACTGAGAGGTCTGGTAAATACATGTCAGTCTCATCATTTTTTTTTTTTAATTGAAATTCTGAACACATCCTCCCATGGCAGACAACTGCTCCACAGAGGTTTCCATAACAACTTTCTAATTGTGTTTGCTGATAATACATCACTAAACTTCAAGCACTCCACTGACCTGCCTGTCGCCATAAATCTCACAGTTTCTCCTAATCCGTTATGTGCAAAACAGCAGGTAGATGTATACCGCAACTTGTATTTGGTGTCCGACTGCTAGGGACTATGTTCTAGCATGTCACAACTGAATGTTTTAGACTGTGTTTCAACACCACACAATGTTTGACAACGAAAGTGTGCCGAAATTGCAGTCACAATAAATAATATTTTTAACGACCAAATGCGGAATGATTTCACTGAATGATTACACTAAGGCTGGGGACTGAAGTCAATCTCATATTTTCATCAATTGTAGGCACTGTATTTTAATCTGCCTTTATTACTTTTTCAGTAATAAAATTAATATTAATATTATTTAAATACAAATTAATCTCTAAGAGTACTAAGTAAAGGGACAAAAGAATGTTATTTCGTAGACTGTTTCAGTCTTTGTAAGCTACTGCACGACATTGTTAGCCAACTTCTTTTTCTCACTTGTTACAGTTACTGCTCACTCTTGATGTGAATAGGTCACCAACTTTATTTCTGTTGGTTTAATTGAGGCTGCAGTAATAAGTTTTTTTATCTGCACCGGGGGGAAGAACATACTGAAAATTCTACAAAATATTCTTTAACCAGAGACATACCTGTTCCAAGTCAGCACTGATTTCATTCCACAAAATAATTATTTCTTGAAGGTGAAAATGTGTGGGGAGAGAAAGAGAGAAATATTAATTTACTGTTTATTAACTGAGAATTCATTAAGAACTGACTTTCAACTAAATAGGCTGTGAGAGTCTAAATTTTGATCAGAATTTTTTAGTGCAAACAGTTTGCTATTAACCACAAAAACATTTAACTGTGACAATTTTATGCCAACTTTAAACTTCAATACAACACAGATAATAAAATCTCTGGTGAAATGTTACATGAGCTAGCTGTAACTTTTCCTGACTATTATTAAATCATATTTATGGGCCGTGCTTGTTAGGAAAGAATGAAATTATTTAACTGAATCTTAATGCAAGCCATTTTAAATAATAGACTCAGACCATTATATAATGGGTGAATGAACAGTGCATTATCAACACGTCACACCCAGTGCATATTAAAAACTATCTAAACAATATATAATAATGAAATGTGTTGCTTGGGGCCAGGCTGTGTATCTCGTCAATGTCTAAATAAGAGCAGAGTAAATATTTACAAAATAGCATTGTCATTACAAAGCGAAGCAATAGCAAGATCTTTTCTATAAAAGCGACCCACCAAGACTGCTGTACCCGGCAAAACAACAACAACAACAACAACAACAACAACTACTACTACTACTACTACTACTACTACTACTACGAAAAGAACCACAAAAATCCTGAGAAATGTATAACAAGACATTCTACCAAGTATGATAAGCCAAGAAAGAACCGGCTTTAGGACCCAGACCACCTGAAAATTCTGTTCTCTTGATCTCTCATCAACTGCAATTCTCTCTCTTATTTTGCTTCTTTATTTCAGAGCACATCAGCATTAGGAAGTTTTAATACAAACAGAGGACTCGCACGAAAAACTTTAGGGTCTCCGGTTTCAATTTCTGTTAGTAAAATAACATGCAACAAGTCATTATTTTCAGCAAACTTGGACCCTTTTCCTCTTTCTTGTTGTTGTCTATTGTTTCTTGCTAGCTATTGCCAAGAAAATTAGGGCATACCCATTCTTTTGTGTGTTTGAGATCATTCTTAACCTTCTTACGACATATTGCTAGCTGATGCCAGACGACAGTAACGATATTATTGATGGTGTGAGAAACGTTTCAGTATATTAAAAGTCTGACAAATTAGTATTGTCAAATACTGAATATCTGCTGATTGTGCCTAAGCCACACTTCACCGGCCCTACAGATTTTCTTAAGACTGATCAAAGCCCTCCACAGTGGTATGATCTTCCAGTCTTTTTCTAGTGACATCTCCATGTAACTGCCTTAAACAAGGCATGTGCCTGCATTCATTCTCTTTGATCTGTATGTGGCAGCTATGCTGTAAGTCACATCATTTGAAAATAACAGGTGTGGAAATTACATCTATTGAGCACTCACTTTAAAACAAACTTTAGAGCACTACTTGCAAACAATGGTTTACTTTGATCAAGATCATAGTGTACGATTCATTCTGACACTTACACATATCAGCAAGGGAACAGCAAAATCACTCCCATTTTTTATTTTATGCTTATGACAGCTTCCCAACATTTTGGAAACTTCTACCCCTCAGGCAGTGAACAAGTCCAAAAAGTCCTTCCTTACACGGATGAGCGGAAACCACCTTTGCAGTCAAAACACAACACCCACAGCCACCTTGGCATCATCTGCTAGCACCAAAGGTAGCTTGTCACGAAGATTCAGATGCCACCTCAAAGCAGCCTAATTAGGGCAGTCTATGAGTAAGTGGGCCACCATCAGGTGGGCTCCACATCGGGAATGAGGAAGATCCTCATGTCGGAGAATGTGACCACAGGTCAGCTAAGTGTGGCCAATGTGGAATCGACAAAAGACTGTGAATCCACGGCAAGAAGCACACAAGGAAGACTGCCATGGGGTCATGGTCTCCTTAATAGTCCTCAGTTTGTATGGGGAGATCACAGCAGACCATTCCGAATTCCAGACATCCAGCAATCAATGGCATACAAATGACCGAAGGTCTGGTTCTGGGACTCCCATTTCTAGAAGCGGCATCCTGATGGCCAGCTTGGCCAATCGGTCAACTACCGTATTTACTCGAATCAAAGCCGCACTTTTTTTCCAGTTTTTGTAATGCAAAAAACTGCCTGCGGCTTAGAATCGAGTGCAAAGTAAGCGGAAGTTCTGTAAAATGTTGGTAGGTGCCGCCACAATTAACTTCTGCCGTTGAATATATGTTGCGCTACACAGGCATGCTTTGCAGGCACAAAGATAAATACTGGAGCCAAAACCTCTGCGTCTGTAAATAAATTAAGGTGGAAGACGAGCTTTTTCCCTGCTCAGAGTTTCCACCACTGCATTTTCATACATAATCCAACGAAGTAAATACAAATTCCGTATTGCTCATCTACGAATATAGCAGCCTTTCAATGTACTACGAAAATCCGACGGGCAAGACTGTTTGGGATGTTTGTCAATATGGCCAACTCTACGTTCTCAATTTTTTCCTACCTGTGAGAAGAGATGGTTGCTAATAGGAACTTTTATTAACTGTTAATCACATGCAGTATTCTCTTCACCATAAGAATAATACGAATATAAACATTTTGTCATGTATTGTTTCGTGTTTTGCTGGTATCTCATTTAAATCCTGTCTGCCTAATAAACTAGGAAACTAGAGTGAGACAACAGCAAACGCGGAAGAATATACATATCATGTCATGCTTATATTCATATTATTCTTATGCCTGATAGTGATACAGTCAGAAATGAAGCAAGGCAATTGACTTAATTTTTAAATCTAAGATGACTCTAATTTCTGTGCAGAATGTTATGTACTAAAGAGGCATCTGCAAAGACTTTCAAACGGAGAAAAATTTTCGCTAAACTCTTGTTCAGAACTTCTATCATACGCAGTATATTATTTGCTTCTTGTTGATCATTATCAAATAAAGCAGCAGTGTAAGTAACAACAAATAGCAGTCTCTTGCCATTGTTTCGCTAATGAGACGATTCCTCTTTTTTTTTCTTTCTTTAAATTGGAAGTGGTGGTGGCGCGCACAAAAGCAAGCCATGCTGCGAGCGGCAACAGGTCGTAAACACTCATTATCAGAATGCGACAAACAATGCATGACACAGTACAGCAATGCATTTTCAGCTTAGAGTGACGTAAACACCTATAAGAAAGGGAATGGCACTTATCAGATCAAAGAAAAATACGCAATAATCGATTCAAACCAGACGAAGCACCTGAAAAAGGAAGGGTA
The DNA here is from genome assembly GCF_023864275.1 of Schistocerca cancellata. NCBI lineage: Eukaryota > Metazoa > Arthropoda > Insecta > Orthoptera > Acrididae > Schistocerca > Schistocerca cancellata. The sequence continues at coordinate 111,912,957 of NC_064633.1, read as the reverse complement.
CCCATATAAATACGGATGGAGCGCCTGACGCATAGCAATGGCTACCTGGTAAAGCTTAACTACTAAGCTTACGACCCGAACCAAACTACTGTAGCTGTATCGTCATTCATTCGACCTAAATTGTGTCTCATATTACAATGGACCAACTTTGTTTAGATTTGGAGGTGCGGCCTAAAACTTTTCTCTCCCCTTGAATTTCGAGTCTCAAATTTCAGGCACGGCTTAGATTCGGGAAATTTTCTTTTCCTTGATTTCGAGTCTCATGTTTCAGGTGCGGCTTAGATTCAAGAAAATACGGTATTTCATTTCCCAAAGTCCCATCATGATCAGGAGTCCAAATGAAACCAGCTGGCAGTCCAGCTTGATGGAGGTCAGAGACACAATCCCGGATGCCCGTAATCAGTGAGTGAGGAGACCAGCACTGGTCTACAGCCTGAAGGCTGCTAAGGAGTCACCATATATTAGGATACTCTTACCACTGCAAGAATGGATGTAGCCAAGTGCTAATTTAATGGCCATTAATTCAGCAATGAAGACACTGCATCCGTTTGGCAAAGAGTGGAGTTCACTGCACCATGAATGTGTGTATGCAAAACCTGTTCATCTCTAGACTGTTGAACCTCTGTGAATAACAATCCCGAACCGGGATAGGTCTCAAAGTCAGTCAAGAACAGGTGGCAAAAAATTGTAAGGCTATGGAATCTTTTGGACCAAAGGAGACTTATGGCCAAATCCAGGGTCAGGGCACAAGCCATGGGGGCAGGTGCGATGTCTCCCTAACCAAAGGTGACAGTGAAGGAAGTTGAAGTTCCAAACAGACACACAGCGAGCATGCAGCAGATGTAAACCCAGTTCTGGGCCACCATTTTGCAAGGTGGAGCTCCCTTACAGGGAAAAGGACACAGTAGTTTGGGATGTTCTGGGAAGATACGAATGCGTATAGTGTGATTCAGCAGCTGTTATTGGCAACTGATAGGTAATGAAGGAACTCCAACCTTGACTAGTAGGCTGTTCAAGGGGGCCAGTTCGGAAGGCTCCTGTGACGAGTCGGACCCCAAAATTATAATGGGATCCAGTAAAGTGAAGTGTATTGAAGTGTCACCAGCACTTTCACTTAAGTTGACAAAGATGAGGAAGCCACATCAGCTGGGAATCTAAGATCAGTCCCAAAAAGCAGTCCATCTCAACTACAAGAAATAATTGATTGTCCAGGTAAAGCTCTGGGTGTGGGTGGGCAGTACAAGGGCAACAGATGTGCATGGCAAGTCTTGACAGCTGGAAACTGAAAGCCATGGGTGAGAGCCCATGACTGCCCCTTTTGTATGGCGCCATGCAGGCAACGCTCAGCGACACACATACTAGAGCAATAACAAAAGCAAAAAATTGTCAGCATATTCAGAGTGTGATATCAAAGACCTCACAACTGCCATTAGACTACTGATGACAACCAAAACGAGGGGGACACTCAGTACAGAGTCCTGCAGGGCTCCACTCTCTTGGGAAATGGACGGGGGTACTTAGTGAAGTACCCACTTGAATCATGAATGTGCAGTAAGACAGGAAGTTCTTGGCAAAAATTGGGAGTGGACCCCAGACAATATTCATGTAATGTAGTAAGGATGCGGTGATCCCAAGTCATGCCCTAAATAAACCTTCTGTAGATAGAAAGAGACAACAATGAGGTGCTGACAACGTGCAAAGGCCATCTAGATGGTGGACTCTAGCAGCGGAGTTGCCTTTGGGAAGACTTAAATACAGCCAAAAGGCCCCAAGACTCAAAGAGCCAACACAGCCGCTTGCTCACCATGTGTTCGAGCAACTTACAGAGAATGTTGGTCAGCCTGACTGAGCAATAACTGCCAATCTTTAGGCGGTTCTTACCCAGTTTCAGTACCGGAATTATAGCGCTTTCTCGCCACCGTGATAGGAACTCACCTTCGTTGCATATTCGATTAAAGAGGGCAAGGATGTGACACTCACAATCCTCTGCGAGATGTTTCAGCATCTGATTGTGGATGCGGTCTGGCTCTGGCGCCGTCAGGACAGTGGACTAGGGCACTGAAGAGTTCCCACTCACTGAACAGAGAGAGAGCATTATATGGCACCAGGTGGCAGATAGTAGAAGACAAGCGCATTTGCTCCCCCACTTTTTAATTAATCGAAAGGACACAGATATGCAATCATAATGCTCAGCAAAATGTTCAGTGACAGTGTCTGGATGAATGGCACTTCTGGATCAGTATAAACGGCACCATCAAAGGAAATATTTGAAATATCTGCAAGGGACTGGAAGATACAGAAGTATCTGACCTTTGCCCATAAGTGTGATGGAGAGGTACATGATCCAATGATGGAAACATACCATTTCCAGGATTCTAGCTTTCGTCATTTTGTGAGGTACTGAACATGGGTACAGAGCTGTTTAAAGGCAATGAGGTACTCCAGTGAAAGATGCCGCTTATGGTGTTGGAGAGCCCACCCATGATCTCCAATGGCAGCAGCGATCTTTGGGGTCCAGCAGGGTACTGTTTCACCAGGGAGATGAGAAGTTTTGGTTGGCTGCCTAAAGAATGGCTGCCATTCTATGCTGATCGGCCACATTGATACTATCTTGCAGGGGGGGGGGGGGGGGGTTAAGAGGACGACAGCAGAGGTGAATTCATCCCAGTCAGCATTACAGAGAAACCATCTGGGTGGGTGTTGGGTGTATAGGGGAGCAATGCTGAGGGACAGACAGGAAGATCAGGAACTGGTCACATCATACAGGTCATCATGGACCCTCCAGTGGATAGATGGTAGAAGACCAGGGCTGCAAAAGAGAGATCAGTGGCCGAATAAGTTCTAGTACCACACTGAAATGTGTGGTGGCACCAGACGAAGAGGCAAAGATTGAGCTGTGCTAGTATAGATGTCTCTTTACTGTGGCCAGTGTTCATTGTACCTCCATGCAAAGAGATATGGGCACTGAAGTGCCCAATAGCAGGAAAGGTTGGGGGAGCTGGGAGAGTAATGCAGACATACATCCTGGGATAAAACATCATCAGGAGGAAGATAAAAATTACAGATGGTAAAATCCTGATGTTCCTTTACCCGAACAGCCAGCCTCCAAGGGGTTATCAAGAGGCACAAGTTAACTATATACAGAGTTCACACACATGTGTAAACTCTGCATGATACTCTCGGTACAATTCTTAAAAATAATCTCGGCAGCCTTGAAGGGCAGGGGTCTGAATTGCTGGACACCACATTTCCTGCATGGCAATACAAAGTACTTAAAAGCTGCCATAGCTCAGCCAGGTGGTGGAAAAATCCATTACAATTCCACTGGAGGGTCAGACTGTCTAAATATTCTGGGGGCATGAAGCGACTGGAGGTGGGGACAAATTATGAACCACGGTCATGTGCTGCCACCAACAGACACCAGGGGATATAATGACATAGGCTCTGAGGCAAATTGCCTGGGGGGGATCTGGTGTCTTAGGAGCCACATGGATTTCCATCTTGGGCAAAGGAGGACATGCAGGGTCCAGTGGCATGGGGACCACTGGAGTTTCCTTTGCGTCTTAGACAACTTTTTTTTGTCCTCTTCCTCCTTAGAAGACAAGGACTGAGGTTTCCCCAAACTGGTTTTAGGGACAGAGGAAGAACAAGAGTCCAATGGTAAGCAGGCTGTCATTCCTTCAGTCACTGGTTGGTGTCTGGCTGTGGACCAGCTGGAACCATGCTAGGAAGAGTCCCAAGGAACCTCTTCCCAGCTAGAGAAGTTGCAGGAATATGAGGCATCTCCAGCTGGGGGATGGGGACCGATGTCGTCGGCAAGTGAGAGTCAATGGCCTGATGTGCGACCCTAACTACCTGGAGTGGCATGTACTATCAGACAACTCAGAGTTCACTGTAAGAAGTGCAACAGAGGAGAGCACCATTGCTAGAGAAGGTGAGAATGTTGTGACTGTAGTGCAAGACTGAGTAATTTCTATGGGATTAAGGTGCTCAACCTTTTTTCTGGCCTCTTTGTATGGGAACTTGTCTGGGGTCTTGTAGTCTTATTTTCCTTTCATGCTTAAAAATGGAGCCATCTGGAGAGCATGGAGAGTGGAGATCACCACAGTTTACACATGTGGAAGGAGCAGCACATGGAACATTTGCGTCAGAGGACGTCCACAATCCCTGCAGATGGGAGGCAATGGACTGGGAAGACACACATCCAAACTTCAAAGTTCAGACAACTGAAGCTTCTCACTTCATACAACTGAAGCTTCTCTTACGAAAAGGAACATAGGGTCTCACGTCACACCGGTAGGCCATCACCTTGACCTTCCCAGGTGATGTATCACCCTCGAAAGCCATGACGAATGCCCGACTAGCAATTCCATTTTCCCTTGATTCCCTATGGACACGATGGATGAAGTGCACACTCTGTCGCTCTCAGTTGGGCCACAGCTCATCAGACTGCAAAAGAAGACCACAGGGAAAGATAAAGCCCTGGACCATACTGTGACTCCTGCGGGGGACAGACAGTCCTAGGTATGTCACGCAAGTTTTCACAAGAGAGCAGCACTTAGCCTGGAGGAAACTACTCTTCACCTTAAATATGGCTGCAACTTCCCCCTATTTTTTATCAATGTGTTCACAAAAAAATAAACGTTTTTGTAGCCAAAAAGGTGTCCCCATCAAGATCAGGAATTTGGGGATGAGGATTTTGCTCCTTACCGTCTAGTCCTGTGTGCCTCCAACGGTGTTGCCAATGAAGGTAACACGTTGGGATCGTTCTTTGTTGCATCATACACATCCTTTCCATACGAAGAGACTTCTGGGGTCATGTGACCACCAGCAGGAGAAAGTTTAAGTCGCTTCATATGCGAACTATCTGCCATGGTGCCCCCTTCTCCGAATGGAGGTTCTCCTCATGGGCACCATAGCCACAGCTACTTGGCTAGTAATCTGTTTCTTGGAGTCCCCATGCCCCAGTCATGATGGGCACACGCTATACAGCATACTTGGGGAGTGTGCAGCGCAGGCACCAACAGTGTGATCCCCGCACGGTAAGGGGGCTGAAACTCCAGTTTACATTATCATAACTGAAGTTGCTGCCAGATGTCCCCCACCGTGGCTCACTGCTCTTCAGTGAGTATGTGTATGGCTGCCACAGGGCCCCAGCTACCACCATGCAGGTACTTGACACTTTTGATATATGAATGCTAGCCACAATGTGTAATCTGACCTGACTGGGTTTCAGCTTCCATTTTAAAACTGAATTACTCATGACACCAAGTCTCTCACAGCTAACATGAATTTCAACTTGATCATGCTACCATAATGGTTGCACATGTGCCGTGTGCAGGACTTTTGAAATTACACTTTTACAATACCTGTAAGTCATATAGCTACTGCATTAGTCACATTTCCACTCCTTCGCGACAGAGCATGTCAAGGTATAGAAACATATTAGTAACATACGTGAACACACTGTGCCACCTTTGAGCTATAAATAGCACATAAAAGCTCCACTTTGGACAAATGACAGACAAAGCTTTCTCAGGAAATGAAAACTACTACGCATCAAAATACCATCAAGCAAGATGTGTGTGTGTGTGTGTGTGTGTGTGTGTGTGTGTGTGTGTGTGAGAGAGAGAGAGAGAGAGAGAGAGAGAGAGAGAGAGACTGCAGATATTATAAGTCTTAGCCAACTACAAATGTTCAAAGTAACAGTGCACACAGTACCAACCAAAATTTACAAAATTACTAAAAATTCTATATAACTTTCACTCTCTGTTGAAGACCATCAACGGACCAGTAATCAAATTACGTATAACATTTCCTTAATCAGTGCTTTGTCTCAATGTTTTGACAAAGCCCTATACACATGTTTCACTTTACACAAACAATCTTGAAACTAACCGACTGTCCATTGCTGAGTTTTAACACAACTTGCCCCTTGTCCGCGTCAACTTCTTTGACTTCAGCATTTGGAATCACATTCACTCCTTCTGCTTTCACTTTGTTCATGGTCCACTGACTTAAATATTCAGGTAAAATTTTTCCCAAAGTACCACTTTCTGGAAATATCTGCTGCACCTTCACACCTTCCTTGCAGCCTGGAAAAAATAACTATAAAATGTTGGCACTTATAATGAAACTAGTCAATATAATTTGTTACAACAACATACCATGGCGAGCTAGAGCACACGCTAGTTCAGTTCCGAGAAATCCACCACCAATAACTGCAATATTTTTAACACCTTTATGAACTATTGCATGGAGTTCTTCAAAATCATAAACATCCCTAAATAATGTAACTTTTTCTTGAATCAGATCATTTGCTTTCTCAAAGACTGGCAAGTTTTTTGGGCTGGCTCCTGCAATAACAAAAAATCTATGAAATGTAATAAGACTACCTAAAATAAAATTGTATAGTATGTAACAAGAAGATTATTTTCTACTCACCAGTAGCTATAAGGCACTTCTTAAACCTAATTTCATGTCCATCTTCAAGATATGCTATTTTCTCAGTAACATCTACCTTTTTAACATTCCAACCTCGTGCTACAGCAACACCTCCATTGGCCTGTTCCATTAAACATTTGCAATCAACATAAAAGTCTTCTGGTTCATAAAAAAGACTTCTCTCTGTACCATTCCACTGCTTGAAAAGTAGCTTTTTGGAAGCTTCATCATCTTCATTAAACCACAGTTCCTTTGATAATGGAGGTCTCATGTAAGGATAACAACTCTCATTTGAAACTATAAGCACCTGTAAAAAACCAACTAAACTTGAAATATTAATTTTATGGTTATCTAAATGGTTCAACAAAAGTGAAAAGTTACAATTATTTACACTGCAATCAAAGATATTTTTATACAAAAAGAGAATAGAAGTCAAAAGTCTGAACTTTAGTGCATCCATTTCCAGAAACTATGAACAACTATTTTTCAGATAATATGATGTCGACAGCAGAAAGGTGTATACTGAAGTTAATTGTGTTGTTTGGAAACAATTCACATATAATACCATCTGTGTTAATACATAACTTCTGTTGTAATTTGACATCTGCATGCAACACTTCAGATGTACTGCGGTATTTTGTTGTTATAAAGGAATGTATCACCCTAGTGACAGCAATAGAAATTGCAAGAAGTAAGCATGTATCTACTACTGAATGAGTGAAGCAAACACAGCCACACTAAATACCACATTTGCCCCATCATAAGACAAGGTTTTTTCTCCAAATTCATCATTTGAAAAATACAGTCATCCTACATCTGGATATAAAATTGCTGCAGCAGAGGTCAACGTTTTTACATTGTGTAACAAATCAGTATAGGGAGCACTTTATATTTAAAGGTGAAGCTTTGAAGAGTTGGCAATTGAATTCATGTGACCTTTTCAGAATTCTGGAGGGTTAGAGGGGGAACAGTGACACCAGTTTGGCTGAGAAAGAGGATTAATATGGGAGGGAGAATTATGAGCAGACATACCACATACTTTGGCTTATTATGAGCATCTACTATAGTTTGTCAATACCCATTTACTGTCAGAATTTAACTGACTTTAAAATTGGACAAATATTCAGCAACAGTATATGTTTCTGCAGGAAACAGTAAAAGTCTAGATAGGGGCCAGAGGCACACCTACTGAATTTACCCGAGTATAAGATGAGGTTTTTTCCCCAAATTCGTCATTCAAAAAATACACAATCATCTTATATTTGCAGATTAAACTATTGCTATTGAGGTCAACATTTTATGTTGTTCAGTGGAGTACAAAGGGTCAGTCTTACATTTATAGCAGTCATATTTATATATGAAGCTTTGGCTACTGAGGTCACGTGCAGATGTATTTTGAAGAATGTTGCAAGGTGGTACTTGTGTTCCAACAGGCTCAAGATTTCCTGATACGCCAAAGTACTCAATACAATATCGACGTTGCACGAGCAATGACGTGACACTGACTCGTGAGGCACTAGTGCAAGAGATAAGCAAGAAACTATGAACTAGTCACTACAACTGTCTAGTGCTCTGCCTGAAATAAGGTGTTTTTGTGGAACACAGGAGAAAATGGCATTAAATTACATAGTATTAGAAACATTAATTCTGCTTTTTTAGTAAAGGTAACATTCGAACTTGAACATGTTGTCCTCGAAAAACATTACTCTATTCTGAAACCAGATCAATATTTTATTGGAATACGAGAGACTAAAGATTTACTAAGTGGTCTGCAAATGAGAAAATCGGTTGCTGTTCACGTATCAGAATACTGGGTGAAAACGTTACCACATTTTACTCAACGTCAGAACATGGTGACACTCGGATGAAAAAAGAAGGAAAATTAATTCAGAATGAAATGCCTAACAAACAAAATAAATAATATTTAACTAATTGTTGTCATGAGAATAAATTATAGTGGCAGGACCTGCGGTGGTGATACTACCAACAGATATCACTAGATCACAGGACGAGTAAAAGTTTGAGAATGGGACTGAACTGTGATCTTTTATTTAGGCACAGTGGAACCTTGCTAATTGAAGTCTCCTCATAACACACAATTTACATAAAGAGCAAAACAAATTGTAAAAAAATGACTTGCTTAGCGAGTGATGTTTCACATAGTGAGTGACTATGATTTAGTGAGACATCAACAGCCACACCAGCCATTCCTGCGTGGCAAGGGAAACATTCAACAATATGAACACCTTTCACTGTCAGCAGCAGCACATGAACAATGTCTTTAGTATGTACTGCTGTTTGGGTGTTGCACTCTTTCTGCTACCATCTTAGTGCAGGTTTTAATCACATATTTTTTCTAAACTTGTGTTCACACAGTGTTTTGTGTGTGTGAATTTTAATAGCCTTCATAGAAACATCTCCGAAGATAAATCTGGAAGAAGATGACCGTAAGAGAACGAAGATGACCTTAGAAATAAAACATAAAATCACTGAAAAACTTGAACGTGTCGTGAGCATTACTGATTTAGCAGGCACATACAACTGGCCTAAATCGACTATTTGCATTCTCCTCAAGACCAGGGACAAGACCAATGAGACAGATGCTTCATAGGAAGTGACAAGAGTATCTAAACAACAGTTTCGTATTGTGGACAATGTCGATTGGTTGCTCCTTATATAGATAAATGGAAGACAATTGCAAGGTGAAACTATTAACAAGAACATCATTTGTGAGAAGAAGGTGAGAATGAATGAAGACACTAGGATCATCAGCAACCAAAGAAGTGTTTAAGGGAAGCCATGGGTTGTTCTAGAAGTTTAAGAGAAGAACTGACATCCACAGCATTGTGAGGCATGACAAAGCAGCCAGCTCAGACACAAAGGCAGCAGAGAACTTAATCAGCAACTACAAGATGCTTGTAGATTCTGAGGGTTATCTGCCACAATAGGTTTTTAATTGTGATGAGACAGTTCTTTTCTGGAAAAGATGTCAACGCGGACCTTCGTAAGAGTGTAGGAGAATGGATTGCCTGGTCACAAGCCAATGAAAGACTCCTTCACACAGTTATTCTGTGCAATGAAAGTGGAAGTACGAAAATTAACTGCTGCTTGTGCACCATTCAGAAACTCCATGAACCTTCAGTACAGTACAGAAGAGCAAGTTAAATGTGATGTGGAGGTGCAACAACAGGGCTCGGGTGACACATGATCTATTTTGTGATTGGATCAATCCAGTGTTTGGTCCTTTACTCTGAAAAGGTATTTTCTTGAAATGAATCTGTCACTCCATGTCTTTCTTGTTATGGACAACGCTCCAGTCCATTCTCCAGGCCTACAAGATCACCTTCTTGAAGAATTTCAATTCATCAAGATCCAATTTCTGGTTCCCAACACCACACTGCTACTCCAGCCTATGGACCAGCAAATTATTTCTACCTTTAAGAAGTTCTACAATGTAGCACTCTTCGAGCATTGCTTTGAGTTGACTTAAGCTACCAATCTCACTCTCAGAGAGTTTTGGAAATTTCACTTCAACATTGCTGCCTGCACCAAGACAATCGAAAAGGTGTGAGAAGGGATTACCAAGAGAATCCTCATTTCTGCTTGGAAGAAGCTTTGGCTGGAATATGTTGAATGTCTTGTGGAAGATCACAGCCAAGGAATGACCAATGAAGAGCTTATGGAGTTGTGTGTTTCAGAGCAGGAAGGTGTGTAGAGGAGTTCTTCAGAGGAGGAGGAAGAGGAGGTTAGTTGGTTGGATTGGAGAAGGGACCAAACTACGCGGTCATCAGTCCCTCCGACCTTGGAATAACTAAAACCGATAAAACCTCACACTCTAAGAGAGAACTAGAATGGCCATAAAATTACAAATTATTGACACGGTAGGAAGGAAGAAGGTGGAAGAAGAGAGAAGGGAAAGAAAGTGACTAATGACAGGGGCATGCAGGAAGAAGCACAGGTAGACAAGCAGGGTGTATACGCGGACAACGGAAAAAAAATTTCCAGATTTTCCCGGATTTCCTGGTTAAAAACACACTTTCTCCCAGATGAAAAAACACTTTTTCCATGTTATTAAGTGACAGTATATTTTCCCTCAGAACTGTGAAACTTATCAATCCTTTTGAATGGTTATGTTTTTATACACGGGCGTAGAATTTCCTGCCACTTTAGAAAATGAAACTCAGGGAAGAAAACCCCTTTTGGAAAGGTGCAGCAACATGTACGCTGCATATTTTCGTATTACAAAAGTATAAATTCGAATTCCACCAAACACTGCATGTTACTTTCCGAACCACTGTAATCAAGATTGCGATGTGCTTTTGTAAGCCAGACATAGCTCACGTCACGTGATCTCGCCAGCCGATGACGGCGGATATTCAGACCCCAGGACATGTGATGCAGTCAGCTAATAGCAACATCAATGTTAAGTAGCGCGGATAGACAAACGGGAAAAGTTAATGTTTTAAATTAATATACATAGTGTTGTTACCAGAAAAGCAAAGCTTTCACATATAATATTGATCTTTAAGGTTAATAAGCTGCAAGAGAAGCTAAGCTTTCACATATAACATTTATCTTTTTTTCCACATTACCCTTTAAGATATATCACACAAATGTGCCCATCAAATTTTTAGCCGAGCCCAGTGGCTTGTCCTCAAAGTTTTCCACAAATAAATTAGCTAGCGCAGAGGAGAGAGAGCTTCCCGTAGCACCACATCAAATTGATTATAGTAATGACATGAATGTCTGATCATCTGGGCTCAAAATACTTTTAAATGGCTCGTCATCAAATGCTCTGCGATTTAAGAAATTCATTGTGCATTCTCGCACATAGTTCAATTTGCGCAAAAGAAAATTTACTTTGAAAGTAACGCTTTTCAAACCACCATTCGCAATATTTTCCTGCGACCTGTTAGAAATAGGTTCGTTTCAGTAGTTGTCAGACAGCGCCAGATAACTGGCACCATCGTGCTTTGGCAGCCCATGTGTTCGTACGTGTAAAACATTAAAAGATCTTACATTATGTCATAAAAAAGAAGATATCAGAGGATACTCCAAGAGCATCGGAATTTTGTGAACCATACAAAAATGGCACACTTAAATTTCATACTTTAAGAGCACATTCGTATATCCAGATTCCCAATGAAGTAGGCCTCGACCTGATATTAAGCTTTCAGTGTGGGTTTCGGGATGTAAATTTTCTTGGAGTACCAGTACTGTATAAACTCATTTTTGATTCTTTATTATTGCATAATGCCATACGTGCTAGAAGATGAAAACGTGCACTTAAAATGCAGCAAGCATTTGAAATTAGCCAATAGTATGGAGCTAAACACTTCGTTTCTAACACATTGACTGCCTCAGCGTAAAAGATTAATAAAAGACAAATTTCTTTAGCAAACCGACAAAAATAACTTCATTGTTCTAGGAGGCACTTAATGCATGACTGTCAGAAAAGTGGAAATAAAATAAAATCTGTAACTAAGAACATATATTAGCCTTCCGTAATTATGTGAATGTATTTCAATTCACTTGATAGCTCCCGGCCAAAGAAATCCGTTTTGTTTTCATTTGACTTAAGAGGAAACAGCAAAATCACTAAATGTAAAAACGGGTCACGTGGAGACTACACACATCCTCACTACAACTCAGACTGCTCTGAGCATCAGCCCCGGATCTAAGATATTTCCAAACCAGGGCAATACTAAGGTAGTGCATGCGGTCCGCTCGTAACTGCTAAAACGAATCTAATGTAAACAGTTGTGAATTCACGCTCATCGGAAGCAGTTTTTTGTTGTTATGAAGCATTGCAGAGTCTTCCTAAAGCCTTTGACCGAAGATAACCGTAAGTCAGCCAAGTATGGTCGATGTGGAGGTGGCAAAGGATGAAAGGCTTTGCGAGAGGCCCATAAGGAGGACCGCCACATAGTTGTAGAATCCTTTATCGCCCTGAGCTAGTTCTGCGAAGAAAGAGTGTGCCATTCTGCATTCCAAAGTCCAAAAACCTGACAACGTAATGCCAATAGCAAGAGATGGACCGTAAGTAGCCAATTTAGCCAGTCGATCGGCAAGTTCATTGCCAGGGACCCCAACATGGCCTAGCGTCCAAACTGAAAACCACTGAGCATTTATGTTGATCAAGGAGAGACAGGGAGTCCTGAATAGCTACGACCAAAGGGTGGTGAGGGAAGCACTGGCCAATAGCTTGCAAACTGCTCAAGGAGTCACTACAGATAGTGAAGGACAGTCCAGAACTGAAGCAGATATGGTCCAGTGCGCGCAAGATGGCTACCAATTCTGCAGTAAAAACAATGCCGCCATCTGGCAAGGAACGAAGATCCACATATCTCGCAGAGGTGTAAGCATAACTAGTGTGACCAGCAAGCAAGGAGTCATCAGTATAAATCACTTCTGAACCCTGGAATGAACTGAGGAGACAGTAGAATTGGTGGCAAAGGGCCTCCGGAAGGAGAGAATCCTATGAATTGATGGAGAGATAAAGACAGAGCTGTGGCCGAGAGACACACCACGGAGGGGTACGTGTCTGAGCGGAGAAAAGAGGTGGTAAAGGGAAGTGCTGGAGCTCAGAAAAGAGCGACTGAATGCGGGCAGCCATGGTAAGCCCACATTGTGGCCGCCGCTGCAGGAGGTTGATCTCCGTGTCTGGATAAGAAGAGACCATAATTAAGGTGCTTTGGGGTGCAGCGAATGTGGAGCACGTAAGATATCAGCTGCTGTTGGCGCAAAACTCACAGTGGTGGAAGCCCCACCTCTGCGAGAAGGCTAATCACGGGGCTAGTCTGAAAGGCACCAGTCACAAGTAGTACCCCACAATGGTGGATGGGGGTCTAGATCTGCAATGTCGAAGGTGACGCAGAACCATAGACAGGACTCAAGTAGTCTAAATGAGACTGGACCGGCACTTTGTACAATCACAGGAAAATAGAGCATTCTGCACCCCAGGTGGTATTGCACAGACAAATACAAACATTGAGATGTAACCCACATGCCCTCTTCAGGGAGCAATGTCAATGGGCATCAAAGACCAGACCCAAGAAGCAATGGGTGTCCACCACCTCGAGGGATTGGCCACCGAGGAACAGGTTCGGATGGGGATAAACTGTATGGCGATGGCAGAAATGCATGACACACGACTTGGCCACCAAAAACTGAAAGCCATGGGAAACAGCTCAGTATTGCGCCTGTCAGACTGCCCCCTGTAGACAGCATTCTGCAGTGTCCATGACGGAGGAAGTGACGTAGATACAAAAATCATCAGCATACAAAGAGGGGGACACTTCGGCCCAGCAGCCACCACCAGTCCATTAATGGCGACGAGACAGAGGGACACTCCGACGGAACCCTGTGGAACCCCATTTTCTTGCCAATGGGAAGTGCTGTACGAGGAACCAACTTGGACGTGGAAATAGCGACAAGAAAGAAAGTTATGGATAAAAACGGGCAGGGCGCCACGAAGGCCGCATTCGTGAAGGGTGGTGAGGAAGTGGTGGTGCCAGGTGGTGTCATAGGCTTTATGCAGGTCATAGAAGACTGCAATGAGGTGTTGCCGATGGGCGAAAGCTGACTGGAAAGCAGACTCCAGGTGGACCAAGTTACCCACTGTAGAGCGACCACAGCAAAAACCACCTTGAGTTGATAACAAAAGGTCGCCAGATTCAAGGATCCAAAACAACCGCCGACTCATCAGGTGTTCAAGGAGCTTGCAGAGGGTGTTGGTAAGGCTAATTGGATGGTAGCTATCCGACTGAAGAGGTGGCTTCCCAGGCTTCAACACCAGAATAACAATGCTTTCCTGCCACTGGGTAGGAAATACCCCCTCACTCCACAGACGGTTGAAAAGGGTAAGTATACGACGGTGGCCAGCCACTGGTAAGTGCTGGAGCATTTGGTTATGTATCTGATTCGGTCAGGAAATGTATAAGGCCCCAAGCAGCAAGAAATGAAAGACAAATGCAGTCGTTCCGAGTGTTCTTTCAGGAGAACGTGGGCAGATACTGATTCGATACAGAGGATTGGGCAAAGTGATGAGTGAAATGCTCTGCGACAAAATCCGGATGGGTAAGGACAACACCATGCACAGAAATTCCTGTGACGCCAGTGGGAGGACAATGGCCAAAAATTCGCCTGAGTTTCGCCCAGACTAGTGAAGAGGGGGTGTGCCGTCATATGGCAGCCACATATCGTTCCCAACAAATCAGTTTCTGAAATTTGATTAGGTGACAGGCCCAGGTGCGGAATCGTTTAAAGACCAGAAGGAGAGCAGTAGAAGTGTGCCGCTTGAAGTGTTGAAGAGCACAGTGGCAGTCTTATGGCTGCAGCAATTTCTGGAGTCCACCAAGGGACCATCTTCGGGAGGGGGGGGGGGGGGGGAGGGCGGGGGGACACCTGAGGAAGAAGGGATGGCTGAAACAGCAGCAGAAAGAATGGCGGTAGACTCATCAATACTACTGTGTGGTGGTACAGGAGGGATGGAAGCAGAGGAGAAGACACCCCAAATCAGCTTTAGAGGAGACCCACCTGGGAGGGTGACAGAGTGAGACACACTGAAGGAAGGTCAGAACAATCGGGTAATGATCGCGGTCACATAAGTCATCACGGACACCCCACTGAATGGAGGGAAGAAGGCCAGGACAGCAGATGGAGACGTCAATGACAGATAAAGTGCCATGTGCACACTAAAGTTTGAAGGAGCACGGGTGTTTTAGGAGCCAAAACAGCTTCAACTGTCCTGCCCAGGGCAGTAGTCATGTGACTACCCCAAAGGGATTGTGAGCATTAATGTCCCCTAGAAACAGTAAGGGAGAAGGGAGTTGAAGGGTGGTTACGGCAAGGCATGTGGGTGGCCTGTCAGGTAGGAGATAGAGATTACAGACTGTGATTGGAGTGGCCAAATGGACCTTGACAGCAATTTCTTCCAGAGTGGTATGGAGAGGAAGCCATTTACTAACAATGTCCTTATGGACCAAGGTGCTACCACCACCAGAAACCCGCAAGGGGCCAATTCGGTTTCGACAGGAAGTGTGGAACCCACGAAGGGTGGGTGAGTAAGAATTGACAAAATGGGTCTCCTGGAGAGCAATACAAGCAACAGAGTAGGAGGAAAAAAGGGGCTGCAACTCTGGGAGGTAACGCAAATAGCCATTCCAATTCCACTGGCGGATTCTCAAGTTGGAATCCAGGAGCTGGTCACGTCGCCGAGTCGCCATCCGTCACCGATAAGGATGGAGTAATGTCCATATAGGTGGGGTCAGACTCTGTCAGTTAATTGGCAGGAGGAGGGGAAGGCGGCACGTCAGGTGGTACTGGAGGGGCCTTGCCCTTGTTCTTGTGTTTCTGCTTCTTCTTTTGTGAAAGAAGAGAAGGGCAGACTGCAGCGAGATTGGACACGGAGTTACAACTGGCAATCTTGGCACCCACTGGCCATGGATTGTGTGGTTGATGTGGAGCTGCAGATTACCTTTCAGAGGGGTGGTGGGAAGAGGAGTCCCGGGAGGGAGCTCCAGTACTGGCAGTTGCCAAAGAAGGGGAGCGTTTCTCCAGTGGAGAAGGGGAGCAGCATCCGAAGGGGTGGGTATGAGTACTAATGGGGGGGGGGGGGGGGGAGTGGGAGTGGGACTGGGAGTGTGTGGCGGAAGGTTGGGCACGGATGGAGGCAGTCATACTTTTGACAAGCCTCGGTGTAGGCAAGTCGATCTAAGGTCTTGTACTCAAATCCGTTGTTCTTTCACATACACCAGGCATGCTGGTGAGTGTGGAGGATGCTGCGCATTACAATTTATGCACACTGGCAGGGCAGCAAAGGCACTACCCTCATGGAGGGGGTATCCAGTCACCGCAGAGGGGTCATTGGTGCAGTGGGAAGACGTGTCCAAACAGTAAGCATTTAAAGCATCTCATCAGTGGTAGAATGTAAGGTCTTACATCACACTGATACACCATCACCTTTACCTTCCCTGGGAGGGTACCCCCCCTCAAAGGATAAAGGCGCCTGTATAAGCGCGATTGTTTTTAGGGCCTCGCTGTACACAGTGGATAAATCTGACTCCTTACTGCTCGAGGTTTGCACGAAGCTCCTCATCAGTTTGGAGAAGAAGATCCTGGTGGAAAATGATGCCCTGTACTGAGTTCAAAGATTGATAGGGTGTGACGGAGACTGGGATGTCACCGAGATGGTCACAAGCACGCAGGGCTTCAGATTGGGCAGCAGAAGATGTCTTTTTGAGCAAAGAATCAGACCGCATTTTACTCATGGATTCCACTTTGCCATACTTATCTTCAATCGTCTCCACGGAAAACAAAGACTTGGTCATGGCAAAACTTTCGCCAGGTTTCAATCCAAGCCGGCGAGCTTGACCCTCTTCTTCCCATGGGGTGGCCAGGGAGGGGAAGGCCGAAGGATCAGAAGAATGGCCGTTGCCGGGCATTTTGATGCCCCAAAGTGATAAGCATCAACTCCTTGGCATACACAAGGTATTAACAGCTCAGGTACTAGCAGTGTGATCCCTGTTTTGTCAGGGGGTTCAGCCAAGTGGGTACTTAACAGCCCCACCACACAGACTGGCTACCATGCTGGTGACCTAGAAGGAAGGGGACCAGGGTGCAAGGGGGAAAGGGAGGGGAGGGGGGAGAGGAGCCTGCAGCATGGAAACTAGGCTAGGAGTTAATCCCCAAATGGCTCACACTGAATGGAAAACATTGGAAATGAAGGTCAAACCCCAAGGGGACCAAAAACACCTAAAAGAAGATGGAAACAGCAAACTAAAGAATAGCACATACCAACACAAAGCTGGGAGGATAGCCAGGTTCATATAAGAAGGCCACTAAGAGGGAAAGGAGGGGGCAGGGAGAAAGGAGCAAGGACAGGGAAGGAGAGGAACAGGGACGGTAATGCAGTATGGAAAAAGGAGACTGCAATAGCTTGGGGCCCCATATGTGCCACACACGTACCCACAAAAGGGACTGCAGGCCCCCTGAGGGGGGAGGGGGAGGTAGTAACAACAAAGCAGCAACCTTGAAACGTTGAAAGCATGGAAACTGATTGCATCACACATTACAAATTTGATTATAATGATGTGTTGAATTTTTGGTTAGTGCTGAAGTGTCAGCAGGAGGAAAAAAAAAAAAGAGAGAGAGAGAGAGAGAGAGAGAGAGAGAGAGAGAGAGAGAGAGAGAGAGAGAGAGGTTCCATGAATAATAAAGTACATAATACTATATATGATTTTCCTTGAGTAAATAGCATGAATAAGATCAAACTAAGTATATTTTTTCTGCATTAACGCCTTATCGTATTTTACATTAGTTTATGTGGGATAAATCGTTTCACTTAATGAGCATTTTGCACTACAAGTAAGATTCTGGAACAAATTATACTCACTGTGCAACATTTCACTGTACCTTTATCTATTCAAAATTGTGATTTTGACCTTTCCAGCCATAATCAAGTTATAGCTGTAACAACAAACTGCTGACTGACCAGCTTAACCTTAAGAATACATTCCCCTCTCATTTTTTAAAAATAAAAACAAAATTGCTGTTTTTCAAATTATAACTATTCCTACATTACTATGAAGCATGTCAATGCATAGTCATTCCTTTTAGGAGGACACTATCCTCATGTCAATCATGTTTACGTATTTCATATGTATAATACGACAGTTGCCTAGAAAGTAACGCAACATTTTTTTCTTCAACAATTCTTTATTGAACATAATGAGAATTACAGACACAAAATAATGGTGTTTTATCTACACACCCTATTTTTCCACGTAATCTCCATCCCGTTCTATGGCCTTCCTCCAGTGCGGAACAAGGGCATGCATGCCCTGTGTTACCAATCCTTGTTCTGGTGGTGGAGGCAGTGCTTCATTGTGTCCTCAAAATGTCTTCCATGAATGGCATCCTTTAACGGCCCTACCAAGTGGAAGTCCGAGGGAGCTAGGTCAGGACTGTGGGGTGGATGGGTAACACTGTCCAACCCTGTTTTGCAATGTGTTCAGCAATGCACTGACGTGTGGGGTCGAGCCCTATCATGTTGCAGCAAAACATCTAGGTTGCTGTGGCACCAGTCACCAGAAGCATGTCTTGAGTTTTGTTAATGTGTTGGCATATGCTTCTGAATTAATAGTACCGCCTCTTGGCATCACATCAATAAGAATCACTCCTCCATAGTCCCAGAACATGGTGATCATGACCTTACCGGTGGCAGCAGCTGCTTGAATTTTTTCTTCTGTGGGGAATGGGAATGGCACCATTCCATCGACTGTCATTTTGTTTCGGGCTCAGAACGGAGAACCTAGGTTTCAACACCTGTCACAATCCTGGAAAAGAAGGCTTCTCCCCCAGCTTCAAAACATTGCAATGAATCAAGACTTTTTTTTTCCTGTGCAATTTGTGATCCACCATTAGACGCCATGGGACCCCTCTTGCACACACTTTTGAATATCCAAGAGTGCGGATAACTGCATCCACGCTTCCTTTGCTGATTGACAAATGTAGCACCAACTGCCGAGTTGTAATGCATCTGTCCTCGCAAATGACAACATCAGCTAGCTGCAACATGTCAGGTGTGACAGCCACGGATGGTCTCCCCGACCGCTGCAAATTGTGGAGCTACGCCGTACCACCTTCTGATTACCTATCCTCCATGCCCTGAGACTAACTGTACTTCTGTCAACAGCAGATGCTCCAAAGACTTTGTGCAGGTGTTTGTGAATAATCCCCACAGTTTCTTTCTCTGCAGTGAAAAATTCAATGATGGCACATTGTAACATACATCGCTTACAGACGCCATTTTGAAACTGTCCTGTAGCAATTCTATCTGTCTCACTAAGGAGACTTTAAATAATATGTTTGTAATGTTTTGGATTTGTAGCATTGTTCTTGGCTGAGAAATAAATGTGGTGCATTACTTTCTGGGCAACCCTCATAAGACAGGTGTTGTCACTTATACAAAAGCAGGTACCACATTACCAAAACAAGGTCATGTCAAAGCAAGTGAATCAACAAGAATTCACTCAACAGAGCAGAAATCCTTTGATATCACAGGAGATTTTGAATTTAAGTGAGAAATCGAGAAACTTTGAAAATGTCGTAACTGATGGAGACAAAAGAGAATACAAACATCTAAAAAATGATATTGGCAGAAAATGGCTAGAAGGCAAAAAACAAGAACATATAACTAGGGGAAAACAGATACTGCCTAAAGGAAAATTAGCCCACTGGCATACAGTGAAGGGTATATCCGTCATCGCACTCTCGTACATTTATGCATAATGATGGCTGCAGATATCAACATGCAGGTGCCTTTTTGTGCAATGCTTATGCATGTACTGCATTATTGATGCTTCAATTTTTTGCACAGGCTGTATGTTAATAAGCGGCAGCAGCTGTGCCCACTTCTAAATTGACTCGAATTGCTCAGATGCAGCTGAATATTACAATGCAATGACGGTGCATTTTCGTACATTCAGTACAGCAACATGGCTTATCGATACGAAATCGAAGTCAAAAGAATATGTCAATTTCTCAAAGAAAATGCTTCAAGTGACACTGATTATGAAATAGATTCTGAAAGCAGTGAAAGCACAGAATCAGAAGTGAGAGTCAACAGTGGTTGTTTTTTTTTTACAAAGATTTTTCCCTCGACAATCAAGACACTGTGGGAAGCCAGCAACAGGCATGTCGACAATTACTGACGAGTGAAACTACGATAATGTTTGCAATAATCTTTACAATACCAAGAGCAGCACTGAAGGCAAGACATATCACTAATCCACTGAAGGCAAGATAGAGATCACTATTCACAGTTCCCTAAACCAAAATCCATCATAACTGCATGTAACTGATCAGTTTTTGATGCCACAGCTCTGGGGGTCGGCTGTCAAGGAAAGAAATTTACTTGCAGCTGCAACGTGCGCAAAAGCAGCTGTAAATGCAGAATTGAGAAGAAGGGTTGACAAAGCACACTGATTTTCTGTGACAGTAGATGAGAAAGGCCATTTTGCACTCTGCATATTGATGTCAAAAAAATTCTTCTGTGCAAGAGAAGTGGTCAAAGAGAAAAATAATACACACTCCCATTTCCAGCACAACCACACCTTTTAGGAGATTCAAAGCTCTCTTATGGATCTTCATTCTGTTACTGATTATGCACATACACAGCATCAGAAACTGAAGAAGATCGAGTTATTAGTCTTCTCCTTGATTGATTTGAGAGGGTGTATAAACTTGCAAAAAAATTGTATTGATGAGAGTCTGATAAAGTTCAGGGGCATATTGTCATATGTATAGTAAAACCCTTCAAAGATGGCAAGATTTGGTTTGAAAATATACAAAGTCTGCTCATCTGACAATGGACACTGTTGCAAATTCTAAAATTTGTATAGGTCTTGAGGCAGAAAAAGTATTCAGCACCCTAGCTGTTGCTTTGGATTTGTGGGGTACTTTACTGGATAAATGGATAACAGTATACAATGATAACTGATAGTTCTCTGATTTTGTTTCTGAAGCTACTGGAGAAGAAGACCTACATGGTTGGAACTCTTAAGACCAAACAGGACAACAAACCCACCACAGATCAAGAACTTAGTGCTGAAAAAGGCAAACTGACTTCTGCATCAGCAAATGAAGTTCTTGCTTTGAAATCGATTGACAAAAAACCAGTTCACGTTCTGTCAACCATTAATGATTGACCTCACTACGAAAAACAGCAAAATAAATGGGAAGACTAAGTTGAAACTTAACTCCATCAGTGATTGTAACACAGGAATGGATGGATTCGATGCACACGACAACACTTAGTATCATACCCTCTTGTGAGAAGATATGTGAAGAGACATACAAAATATATTTTTATAGGTTAGAAATGGGAATTCTCACTGCATGTATAGTACACTGTATGATGAACTACTGTAAAGAATGAGGTTCACAGGTTTTCGTCTCAAACTGGCAGAACAAATTCTCAATAACGTTAGACTTCCTGATTATGGGATTCGCAGATGTCCAAGCCAAGGAACAGATCCATTAAGACCACAAAGAAGGCACTTAAGACATTTTCCCGCAAAAATACCCCCAACTGACAAAGAAGCATCACTGTCTAGAGTGCATAACGTCTGATACAACAGATGACAGCGTGGAGAAGCTTGCTTTGAATGTGAAGGAATGCAAGATTTGCCTACACATGGATAAATATTTTAAGCTTTGTCACACTCAGACAAACTATGTTCCAAGGTGTATATAGGGACAAAAAAAAATTCCGGATTTCTCCCAGAGTTTCCAGTTAAAAACGCACTTTTCCCCATGTGAAAATACACTTCTTCCAAGGTGAAAAATACACTTTTTTCATGATAAGTGACAGCATACTTTTCCTTGAAGCTGTAAAAATATCAATCCTTTGAATGGTATAGGTTTTATACACCAGTGCGGAACTTTAGAGAATAAAAAAAAACTTGGCAAAAAGTTTTGGAAAGACCTGTGATGTGCAGAAACATTTACTTTCACATTACAATTAGTTGAATATTTTTGTATTTACATTACAGAAATATAGATGCGAAACAGCACATTAGTTTAAGAAGCGTTGAAATCGAGACTGAAATGTACTTTTGTATGCCAGTCATAGCTCATGTCCCATGTTCTCGCCAGACAATGACAGTAGATATTCAGAGCATACGACACGTGACGTAATCAGCCAATAGCAACGCCACTGTTAAGTAGAGTGAACTCACAAAGAGGAAAAATTAATGGCGTACATTAATGTCCATAGTGTACCTACAAGAAAAGTAAAGCTTTCACATATAATATTGGTCTTTAACATTAATAAACTACAAGAAAAGCTAAACTTTGGTCTTTCCTGCGTGTTACACTTTAAGATACATCACACAAATTTGCCAGTAAAATTTTAAGTAACGATATTAATGTCTGGTCTTCTGGGATTGAAATTCTGGTGGCTAGTCCTAAATGCGCTAAGTTTTAAATGAGAGTCAAATGCTCTGCGTTTTAAGAAGTTCATTGCACATTTGCACATGTAACAGGGTGTATACGGGGACAAGGAAAAAAAATTCCCGGATTATTCCCGGATTTCTCCCGGATATCCCGTTTAAAAAATATGCTTTTTCCCGGGCGAATATACACTTTTTCCGTGTTAAGTGACAGTAAGTTTTCAGTAGATTTTCCCTCGGAACTGCAAAACTTATCAATCCTTTGTATGGTTAACGTTTTATACAATCGCGTAGAACTTCCGGGAAAAAAATAAATGACGGGGGAGAGAAGTATGGAGAGACTTAATTAAAAAAATGAGAAAAGTTTTGGAAGGACCTTTGATTTGCTGCAACATATACGCTGCATATTTTCGCATTACGAAAGTATAAATTCGAATTGCACCAAACACAGCGCGTTAGTTTCCAGAGCGTCGCAACCGAGGTTGCGATGTCCTTTTGTAAGCGAGTCGTATCTCAAGCCACGAGGTCTCGCCAGCCGATGACAGCAGCTATTCAGAGCATAGGACACCTGTTATAGTCAGCCAATAGCAAGATCACTGGTTACATAGCGCGAACACACGAGACGAAAAGTTAACGGTTTACATTAATGTACACAGTACCGTATATCTACAACAGAAGTTAAGCTTTCACATGTAATATTGATCTCTTTTGCGTGGCTATGATTTAGATATCCATCCCACTTTCTCACACGTAACTTATTTCATCTTGCGTAAAAAGAAATTTACTTTGAAAGTAACGCTTTTCTAACCACCGTTCGCAGTATTATCCGGAGACTGTTAGAAATAGGTTCAATATACCCGTTGCCAGAGAACGCCAGAAAACAGGCATTATTGTGTGTGTGCAACTGCAGTGGTGTAGGAAGCCCGCATGTTCGTGTGTATAGAGCACTAAGAGAGCTTACATTACACCATAAAAGAAACAGGGCATCAGAGGATACTCCAAAGAGCATTGGAATTTCGTGAACCATACTAAAATGCATAGTTCGGCTTGAAGTGCAAATTGGCTTTTTCCAGATTCACAATGAAGTAGGTCCCATCTGATATTAAGTTTTTCAGTGTGGTTTTTGGGATGTAAATTTTCTTGGAGTACCAGTACTCTACGATCTCATTTTTGGTTCTTTATTGTGGCATAATGCCATACATGGCAGAAGATGATAACGTGCACTTGAAATTGCACTTGAAATTCAGCGAACAGTTGGAACTAGCCAATACTGTAGAATGAAACACTTCGTTTCAAATAAAATGATTTCTTCAGCGGAAAGATTAATAAAGCCAAATTTCTTTAGTAAACTTGCAAAAATAACTTCATTGTTCTGCAAGGCGATTAATGCTTGACTGCTCCTAACTTGGAAATAAAATAAAATCAGAAAATTGAAATTAATAATATATTTTTGCCCTCCGTAATTATGTGAATGTATTTTAATTCAGTTGATAGCTCCCGGCCACAGAAATCCGTTTTGTTTTCATTTGACGTGAGAGCTGTACACGAAGATAAGCAGCGAAATCACTTAACGTAAACACGGGTCACGTGGAGACTAACCCCTTCACCACTACAACTCTGTGAAAGCGCGAATCTGGCAGCTATGGCACGCGAGAAAATTTTTTCTCGTTTGCATCTGGCTGCTTGCTGCTACTACCGATACAGGTAACAGCCAAACTTCAAGTAGCGGGAGACGGGAGAAGGTACTGCTTATACGCGATCAAATGCGCATGCGCAACAGACCGCTGGCAACTGGTCAAACGAACCTAATGTGAACAGTTGTGACGTCATGCTCATAGCAAGCAGTTTATTGTTACGAAGAATTACAGTCTGCGCCCTACGGCCTTTGACATATTTTTGCTATTTGCAAACGCTTGTGCGTGCACGGTGTTTTGTTGTTGTAAATTGCACTTTTCCTTTGCCACTAAAGATTTATTTTTTTCCTTCTCGTTCATATTTTATTGCTGCAGTATCGTTCTCCAGTAGCAGGAAACAATAACATTCTTTGCTAGAGAATCAATTCTGCAGTCAAAATTACAAAAATTTAACTGAAAGCTAAAGCAATGAAAAATTCCCGGAATTCCGAAAAATTCCCGGGTTTTTCCCGGTTTTCTCCCGGATGAAAAAATTCCCGGGTTTTTCCCGGATTTCCCGGTTGTCCCGGGTCGTATACACCCTGTGTAACGTAATTCATCTTGCGTAAAATGAAATTTACTTTGGAACTAACACTTTTCAAAGCACCATTCACAATATTTTCCTGCGACCTGTTTGAAATAGCTTCGTTTCAGCAGTTGCCAAAGAACACCAGCAGGGTGTATACGTGGACGAGGAAAAAAAATTCCCGGATTTTTTGGTTAAAAATACGCTTTCTCCCGGATGAAAATACACTTTTTCCGTGTTAAGTAACACTATACTCTTCCTCGGAACTGTAAAACTTATCAATTCTTTTAATGGTTGTGGTTTTATATACCGGTGTAGAATTTCCCTGCACTTTACAAAACTCAGGGGAAAAAACACGTTTTGAAAAGTTGTCTGATGTGCAGCAACATGTACACTGCATATTTTCGTATTACGAAAGTATAAATTCGAATTCGAGATTGCGATGCACTTTTTTAAGCCAGTCGCAGCTAATGTCAAGCGATCTCACCAGCCGATGATAGAGGATATTCAGAGCATAGGACACATGATATGTCAGCCAATAGGAACATCACTATTAAGTAGCGCCGACACACAAACAGGAAAAGGTAATGGTTTAACTTAATATACATAGTGTTGCCACTGCCTGGCACTTAAGTGTGAATTGCAGAGTAACCACGTAGATGTAGATGTATAATATTGGTCTGTAAGATTAATCAGCTGCAAGAGAAGCTAAGCTTTCACACATAATGTTGATATTTTTTGCGCATGTTATGCTTTAAGATACATCACACAAATGTGCTAGTAAAATTTTTAACAACGACATAAATGTCTGATCTTCTGGACTCAAAAATATTCTAACGGGTCGTCCGCAAAGATTTGATTTTTGAATGAGAGTCAAACGCTCTGTGAAGTAAGTGATTCAGTGGACATTCATGCACAGCGTTCACCTTGCGTAAAAGAAAATTTACTTTGAAAGTAAAGCTTTTCAAACAACCATTCGGAATATTCTCCCGCGACCTGTTAGAAATAGATTCGCTTCGGCAGTTGCCAGAGCGTCGCCGCACTTGCGCTGTTACGATGGCACAGGAAGCCCGATGTTCGTACGTCTAAAACATTAAAACATCTTATATTAAGACATAAAAGAAACAAGACATTAGAGGATATTCCAAGAGCATGGGAATCTTGTGCACCATACTAGAACACACAATTCGGCTTAAAGTGCACATTCGTATGTCCAGATTCAGAAGTAAATTTTCTTGGAGTACCAGTACTGTATTATCTCATGTTTGGTTCTTTATTATGGCATAATGCCATACGTGCTAGAAGATGAAAACGTGAACTTGAAATACAGCAAACAGTTGAAACTAGCCAATAGTGTGGAATTAAACACTTTGTTTCAAATAAATTGACTGCCTCAGCAGAAAAGATTAATAAAAGTCAAATTTCTTTAAAAAACCGACAAAAAATAGCTTCATTGTTATGCAAGGCGATTGACACTTGACTGTCAGAAAGGTGGAAACAAAATAAAATCTGACACTAATAACATATTTTGATGATGATGATGATGATGTCCCATATTCCAAGGAGCGTAGGGGACGATGCAGGAGACCCTTCAATAATTATGTTAATGTATTTTAATTCACTCGATAGCTCCTGGCCACAGAAAACCATTTCGTTTTCATTTGACGTCAGAGCAACAAACAAAGAGGAAACAGCAAAACCACTTAACGTAAACACGGGCCACGTGGAGACTACCGCCACCCCACTACAACTCAGACTGCTCTGTGCATCAGCTCCGGATCTACGTTATTTCCGAACCGCGACAATATTAGATAGTGGCGCTCCTCCTCCCTCCAGCGTTTGAGGTAGGATGTCAAAAATTTAAATAATCGACTTTTCAAAACTATCTTCATTTTGTAGCTCACATCTTTCTGAAGAGTCTGATACATAAAACATATGTTCGAGGGAACATAAGACACGTTATTTGGTCGTATGTGTGCCGAAGTGCAGTGCCACACCTCTTCACACAGCATTCTTTCGTCACACGCCTCTGTGGAATTCAAATGTGTAATATTTTGTAATGGGTCCCAGTAAACTATATTAAGGCCAGTGGAAATTAAAATCTCCTGTGGTACCTCTCCTGCTCCCAGTCGGCCGGTTTGACAGCCTGCCCCCTTTTTAAAAAATCTTGCAATTAATAGCGAATGGGATATTTGTAATCGGGAGAACAAGAAATCTTCAGAAAATTTGCACTTTTTACTGCCTATTATCTAATAACTTGCTGTTTTATATGACGTAAAATTAAATATAGGATACATAAAACGAGTAAAGACAAGAGACAAGCAAGACAGTATACATCCTTAAGTCCTAGGTTTTTTTTTTTCTCTCTAATCTTGCCACAGCTTTATGTGGCGTACTTTCCTTTCTGGGAAAGAATCTATTACTTCATCGAAGTTCGTGAACGTTTTGCTATATGAAAAAACGAAATGACGTTGTCTAATACTAGAAAAGCTGTTAATACAAATAGTACCCAAGACTGGTGTGGTTTTCCGATCTCATTACGTGTATTTTGTCACTGTCTGCTAGATAAAAAGAAATAAGCCCACCTAATATTGCAACAATTATTACACACATCAAATAAACGAGACTGTTTTGCCACAAATCATCATTTTTATAACACGAGAGAATATAATTCACGAAGTACCAATATCATATGCCTATTAGGCCTACTACAAGCAAAAAGTTTTATGTTAGGAAATAGTTTCACGTTTCATTCATACTCTCTAGCTACTGAAGCACGAGATCGAATAGTAGTAGTACGAAATTTTTATATAAATTTGGAATCGTCATTCCTCCGTAATTTGTGAGAGTCCCCGTTTCTTCTCCTTCCTCTGTCTAACAAACAATCTTGTCATCACTAATTCTGTAAATATTCCTGCCAGTGTCAAAACTTATTCTCTGATAAACTTCACTAACCCTGCCACAATCACCAGTTTAATATCCCACATTTATTCTCCGGTTAGGCGTTATTACCTGTTCGTACAACAGGTTTTCCACACTACTCCCAGAACAGAACTTTAGCAGCTGCTAGCCGGGAAAACTGGCCCTCAGTAGTGTAGCAGTGTGGCCAAAAATTTTCTGTCAAAATTTCGTTCTCTTGGATACACGGAGAAGACAATACGTATTCCTGTTAGTCGTTTATTTCCACTCTGAATCTATGGATTTCGCTAGTAATTATAACAAAGCTGATCATTTGCAAACCCAGTCAACCACATAAACAGTGATTGGCATTCACCCATTCGGCTTTATTCTGCTCAGCTCGTATAGACCCATCCGCTTTTGTCTGCAGGTAAGTTTACTTCTATATGCGATGGGGATTCCCCTGCCAGAGACATCACGTACACTGTGCATGCATTCAAAAATCAATTTATGATTCATTCAGAAAGCAACTTACAATTTGTTCAAATACCAACAGGGATGCGTTCAAAATCATATTAGTAATCGATAGACCAACGTACACTGGATGCTAGGCACTTTGCGAAACAAGGTCTTTTTCCTCAATATGAATTTGGCGCCCCTCGAAACGCCTGGGGCAGATAACCCCGTTTGCCGCCATCCCCTAGTTCCGGGCCTGTTGCACATACATGAATCTGACAGCTTAGGCGCACCAGTGAAATTTTTCCAGATTGCATCTGGCCGCTTGCTGCTTTTGCTTATACAGCTAACTGCCACACTCCTGTAGCCAGAAGTGGGAGAAGTACTACCACAGTCTATGTTAGACTGTGGTACTACACATACGACTAAACTGCACATGCGCATAAGCTCACTTGCAACCACTCAAACGAAACTAATGTAAGCAGTTGTGAGGTCACACTCATCAGAGACATTTGTTGTTATGAAGCATTGCCTAGTCTTCCTAAGGCTTTTGACACATTTTGCTGTTGGCAGACGCTTGTCTGAGCACTGTTTTGTTGTTGTATATGGTGCATTTCCTTTGCAACTTAAGTTTTAATTTAGTTTTTTTTTTTTTTTCTCCTCTCGTTCTTGTTTTATTGCTGCGGTATTGATCTGCAATAGCTAGATACAGTAATATTCTTTGTTATAGTACTGGTTCTTACCAGTCAGTTACAAAAATTTAACTGAAAACTAAAACAATGAAAAATTCCCAGAATTCTAAAAAAATTCCCGGGTTTTTTCCGGGTTTTCTCCCGGATGAAAAAAATTCCCTGGTTTTTCCTGGATCTCCCAGTTGTCCCGGGTCGTATACACCCTGACCCGAAAACAGGCGTTACTGCACATGGGCAGCTACAATTATTAAGGAAGCCCATAGTTTCGTACATACAGAGGGGTCCAAAAAATGTATCCACTGTTTAAAAGTCCATTACTTGCGAACTAATTGACGGAGTTCTCATTTTTGGTGAAAGTGTAGCCTAAAATCCAACTTAAAGATATCACTGTAGGTGTTCGAAATGGTCACCATTAACATCCACACACAAACGATGCCGCCAAACTGCAGCACGAACTACTGATGCAATGTGGTCAGTTGGATATTTGCACATGAATGTATGATGGATTCTCGAAGTTCATCCAAACGACGTCCTTTAGTGTTCCCCACAGGTAAAAGTCCAGATGAGTTAGGTCTGGGGAATGTGGTGGATACTCCACAGCACCTTTATCCATCTTCCTGGTACATTATCATCGAGATACGCCCTAACACGATTTTGGTAGTGGGCTAGGACACCATCTTGTTGCAAGTAAACTCTTCTGTCTCCATACACGTCTCGGATGGCAGGTAAAATGGATGTTTGAAGCTTCTGAAGGTACACCTCACCGGTAACTGTGGTGTCAAAGAAGAATGGCCTAATCAAGCCCCAGTAAGACAACCCAGACCACACATTTAGTCCTGGCAAATTCATGGCTTTGTCTACATGGACGTTCGGATTTTCGGCGGCCCAGTAGATGCAATTGTGGCCATTTACTGTACCATTGAGTTTGAACTGTGCCTCATCAGACCACACAATCATCTCTGCAAACTCTTCATTGTTGCGCACCATGTTAGCAAACCACTCACAGTACCCCATTCTATGATCTGGGTCATCCTCGTTCAATGCGTGTAGCAATAGTGGGATGTAGCACTTCCACTTTGCTGTCTTCAAAATACTAAAGGATGTTGTTTATCGAAAAAAGCCACGCACATTGGATTAACTTCGAGAATCCATCATACATTCATGTGCAAATATCCAACTGAACACGTTGCAGTCAGTAGTTCGTGCTGCAGTTCAGCGGCATCGTTTGTGCATGGATGTTAATGGTGACCATTTCGAACATCTACAGTGATATCTTTAAGCTGGACGTTAAGCTACATTTTCACCAAAAATGAGACAACTCTGTCAATTAGTTAGCAAGTTATGGACTTTTAAACAGTGGATACATTTTTTGGACCCCTCCGTATATAGTACTGAGATATCTTACATGGCGTTATAAAAGAATTAGGATACTCCAAGAGCACCAGAATTTCGTACACCACACTAAAATGCATAGTTTGGCTTTAAGTGTACATTCATATGTCCAGATTTACAATGAAGTAGGCCACAACCCAATATTAAGATTTTAGTGCAATTTTCGGGATGCAATTTTTCTTGGAATACCAGTACTGTATTATCTCACATTTGGTTCTTTATTATGGCATAATGCCATACGTGCCTAAAGATGAAAATGTGCACTTGAAATTCAGTGAACAGTTGAAACAAGCCACAAGTGTGGAATGGAACACTTAGTTTCTAATAAACTGACTGCCCCTGGGGGAAAGATCAATAAAAGCCACACTTATTTAGCTAACTGACAAAAATAACTTCTTTGTTCTGCAAGGCAATTGACTACCAAAAACATGGAAATAAAAAAAAATAAGAAAACTGAATCTAATAACATGTTAACCTTCCGTAATTATGTGAATGTATTTTAATTCCCTTGATAGCTCCCAACCACAGAAATCCATTTTGTTTTCATTTGATGTACGAAATGTAAATAAAGAGGAAATGGCAAAATCATTTAATGTATATACGGCTTACATGGAGGCTAACTGGCGCTCCACTACAACCAAGACTGCTATGCACATGCGGCAATCTCACAGCTTGGGTGTGCCAGAAAAATTTTCCTGGGTACCATGTGGCTGCTTGCTGCTATTGCTGAAACACAACCAAACCTCAAGTAGCTGTACGCAGGAGACAGTACTGTGCATACGCAACTGAACTGCACATGCACCTGCAGGCAACTGCTCAAACAAACTTACTGTAAACAGTTGTGACGTCACACTCATTGGCAGCAGTTTATTGTTATGAAGTATTCCACAGCCTTCATTTTAAAGCCTTTGACACATTTTGCTTTATCAATTCTTACCAGTCAAAATTACAAAAAACTAACTGATGTCTAAAACAATGAAAAATTCTCGGAATTCTAAATAATTCCCTGGTTTTTCCCTGTTTTCTCCCAGATGAAAAATTTCCCTGGTTTTTCCAGGATTTCTTTGAGCATATACACCCTGTATGGATCATTATATTTCACAGTGTAACAGAGAAATACAACTAATAGTCTGCTGTAATATGCCATATGGTACATTGGTGTAAAAACGAAGAAAATTGCTGAAAAGTAAGCATACTGCTATGTCATGATGTCAATAAGAAACCACATGTGAAAGGGTTAAGAAGGCCTTTGCAGAAAAGAAACAGTTATCTGAATATTAAGATCTCTGATGGAAAACCAGTACTAACAAAAGAAGGGAAATCTCTCTCTCTCTCTCTCTCTCTCTCTCTCTCTCTCTCTCTCTCTCTCTCTGTGTGTGTGTGTGTGTGTGTGTGTGTGTGTGTGTGTGTGTGTGTTTTTTTTTTTTTTTTTTTTTTTTAATAGGCACTAACTGGCAAGGCTATCAGTGCCCTGACACATGTTAAAAGAAACAAATGTTGATAAAATTGCTGAAATTGTTACATTCAGTGAGGATGAAAGCTCAAAAATGACATGTTCACTCCCACCTCACTCTCACTGACACACACAATCACTCTGTCATTGCCTTAACACAATGGAGAAAAGGTGAAAGATGCTATCCAGGGAATAAAACACAAGTAAAATGACATTAGAACTGAAACAATGGTACAGGCAAATGCAACCGGTGGATCATTTACAAATAAACGCAGGTTTGCCAGTCAACTTGTTAATACATCAGAACCATCTCCTGAAAGTATAGGAAACAATGTTGGGCAATTGACAAACTTTAAGGCTCTACCAACATTCATTGTGAGGTCACTTAAAACAGATGGCAGATCTGACGGCAACTCTGCCACTACCTGCTGGTCCAAAAATAAAACACAGCCAAATAAAACACGGCACACGATGATCTGCATTTCACAAGCACCATGGTCCTCTCCCCGGAATATCCATGTGTTGTAGCACCAAGCAAAAAGACACACTACTTTCTTTCAATGGAAAGCTAAAAAGTGGAAGGACTATACAGAGGGGCTACACAAGGGAAATTGCAACAGCCTCGTCTCTGTGGTAACATCGGTTCCTGTCAGATTACTCAAGTTAAGCTCCATCAGGCTTGGATAACACTTGGATGTGCTGCTGTCCAAGTCTGCTTAGTGCTGTTAGTGTACACTTGGCCCTTGTGAGGCCAAATGGGGGGGGGGGGGGGGGGGGGGGCGGGAGTGCGGTGTACCTAATTAAGAGGTAGGGATCATTCCATGTCAAATCAACATACTTTATTTAAAAATTTGACCTCACCCTCTTAGATTTTGCTGAAAGTTTGTATACTTGTAGTGGGTGCTGAAACTAAGAAAAAACCAAATTTCAATTTTTTACCTCAAACCATTCCTGAAATATGGTCATCTAAACTTTTCAAAAACATGCCAAAAATGTGTGAACGGACTTTTTTTAAATTGCCCTAGGAGCTGCCCTAATTGAGCTAGAAAGCTGTGAAAGGTGTCATTTTGCAGCATTTTTCATATTCTTTCCAGTGATATACAACAAAATATAGCTTCTAATTAATAACCTTTTTCAAAATACTAATTAATATTTTGATTTTTTTTTTTTTTTTTTTACAAAAAGTACATAATTGAAAATTTTCAAAATATTTCCATAGCTGCTTCGGACTCTTGTTTTCCACTAACAGCCATAGTTTGACCAAACTAACCTTTAACAAACAAGAATTTCATTAAACTATACTGAAAAATAAGTCAAAAAGTACTATAAATATCAAAATATCACCAGGACCTATAGCTGCGATTTAAATAAGGTGTGAAAAACTTATAAGTACACTATTGATGTAATATTTCTGGTAAAAAATGCACAATTCATTACCACAGACTTTAGCCACTGTATGAAGGCTGAGCATGCTTGTGTTCCTGTCTATGTATGCAGCAGGCTGTGAACAAGTTGAAACTAGCACAGTGCTTGATGTCTGTACAACCATTCAGAGACTGGAGCCATTGTTGAGAGGATATAAGACTACTACCTTTTAAGGCTTAGTGTGCCTACAGCATTATCGTGCACTGTGGTTTTAGTGCAAATCAATTGTTACCTCTGTGTTGACCAGTTTGTATCTAGTATATTTAATAGTTCATTTACAAGTAAATCTATAAATTGAAGGAGCGTTTATAAGTGGTTTTTCCATCAATATGGAACCAAGTAAAAAGTGGAGTGCTGTAATCCATTGAAGTCAAATCAGCAAATAAACAATGTTTTCAGCCTTCAGTTGCAAGGTAATTTTACTCGTTTACCTAGGTTTCGATTCGAGTAATGGAATCTTCTTCAGAACCTATAAATTAAACCACATATGGACATATATTACTCACTAAAATGCATTATCAGTCTAATGATTGAATAATGAAGAAATTGTGATACTTACAACAATGAAATTATTTTGTGAGCCAAACACTGGCCATGTCACAGATTAAAAATGTTAAAGATTTGTAGAAGTCAGATAATTTTATTAGAAACAGAAAAAAAAAACTGAGAAATGTCACAGCATGGATGCCCAAATTATTTCCACAAATACCTAGTGGTGGCAGAATTTGTGATAAATGTAGGAAAGATGTAACCACATTGAAAAATACACCAGAGCCCATCAATGATAAAACTGTTGATTCTTCTGGCTCAGAGATAATCATTCCAAACCAAGACCCTGACTTCACTGCAACTTCAGTGGTTGTTCAAACACTTGACACATCACTTCAAGAACTAGGTGAGCCCCAATTGATAAGAAAAAAATCTCATCAGTGACATGCAAACTTTTTGTTGCTCCTGAAACTTCATCAGATACTGATAAATCCGTTCTTTAAAATCTCAAAACAAACTTTAATAATTCTACAAGAAGAGCAAAAAACTAATGATTCTTACAAGTTTACCTGAAAAGTGGAGTGTCAGGAAAATAATGAGGGAATTTAATGCTCCTAATAACATTGTTTGTCAGTCCAAAAAATTTTGAAAGAGAAAGGATTCATGGATCATCCAAACCCAAAACCAGGGCAATGTTTACCACAGAAACTGTCAAAACTGTACATTCATTTTATGAAAATGATGAAGTTAGTTGGGCAATGCCAGGTACTAAAGATTGTGTGACAATTACAGAAACAAGTGGAAGTAAAATAAAAATATCAAAAAGACTTATTTTGTGTAAGCCTAAAGAAGCTTACAAACATTTTAAAGACAAGTTTCCTAACATAAAAATAGGTTACTCTAAATTTGCTGAGTTGAGACCGAAAAGCAGTACATTTCAAAAATGCTTTGAAATCCATCATCAGTTGATTGCAACATGGGAAACTGTGAATACTGCCCAGGCGAAACTGTCATACACAAAATTTTACAACACACTTTTGATGAAAACTTAATTGAACGAGTTCAGTTCCAACAGTGGATGTCAGTTGACCGGTGTAATCTGGAAATTGTTCAGAAAACTTCTGAAGAATTCATAGATTTATTTTGTAGTAAGATGTCTACTTTGATTCGGCATGACCTCATTACCAAGCAACAATGAACATTCTTTTAAGTCCACAGGAGAAAACCTTATGGAATCTGAATTTGTTGTCATATGTGAGTTTTCTGAAAATTATAGTATAGTTCTACAGGATGAAGCTCAGAGTTACCACTGGACAAGACAACAGATTACCACTCATCCTTTTGTTATATATTACAAACAGGAAAACAAAATTGAGCATATGAGCTTTGTCATTGTTTCAGATTGCCTGGAGCACAATACAGTTGCAGTTTACACCTTTCAAAAGAAGCTTATTTCTTATCTAACAAATACACTCCTGGAAATGGAAAAAAGAACACACTGACACCGGTGTGTCAGACCCACCATACTTGCTCCGGACACTGCGAGAGGGCTGTACAAGCAATGATCACACGCACGGCACAGCGGACACACCAGGAACCGCGGTGTTGGCCGTCGAATGGCGCTAGCTGCGCAGCATTTGTGCACTGCCGCTGTCAGTGTCAGCCAGTTTGCCGTGGCATACGGAACTCCATCGCAGTCTTTAACACTGGTAGCATGCCGCGACAGCGTGGACGTGAACCGTATGTGCAGTTGACGGACTTTGAGCGAGGGCGTATAGTGGGCATGCGGGCATATTGTAACTTCAGTTTGTCTGGTGATGTAGTTACTTCCCTCGTCCAACTCTGCATGTCACCTGAAAACTATTTGACGGGTGGACGTACCGCCGAATTGCTCAACACGTGGGGCGTGAGGTCTCCACAGTACATCGATGTTGTCGCCAGTGGTCGGCGGAAGGTGCACGTGCCCGTCGACCTGGGACCGGACCGCAGCGACGCACGGATGCACGCCAAGACCGTAGGATCCTACGCAGTGCCGTAGGGGACCGCACCGCCACTTCCCAGCAAATTAGGGACACTGTTGCTCCTGGGGTATCGGCGAGGACCATTCGCAACCGTCTCCATGAAGCTGGGCTACGGTCCCGCACGCCGTTAGGCCGTCTTCCGCTCACGCCCCAACATCGTGCAGCCCGCCTCCAGTGGTGTCGCGACAGGCGTGAATGGAGGGACGAATGGAGACGTGTCGTCTTCAGCGATGAGAGTCGCTTCTGCCTTGGTGCCAATGATGGTCGTATGCGTGTTTGGCGCCGTGCAGGTGAGCGCCACAATCAGGACTGCATACGACCGAGGCACACAGGGCCAACACCCGGCATCATGGTGTGGGGAGCGATCTCCTACACTGGCCGTACACCACTGGTGATCGTCGAGGGGACACTGAATAGTGCACGGTACATCCAAACCGTCATCGAACCCATCGTTCTACCATTCCTAGACCGGCAAGGAAACTTGCTGTTCCAACAGGACAATGCACGTCCGCATGTATCCCGTGCCACCCAACGTGCTCTAGAAGGTGTAAGTCAACTACCCTGGCCAGCAAGATCTCCGGATCTGTCCCCCATTGAGCATGTTTGGGACTGGATGAAGCGTCGTCTCACGCGGTCTGCACGTCCAGCACGAACGCTGGTCCAACTGAGGCGCCAGGTGGAAATGGCATGGCAAGCCGTTCCACAGGACTACATCCAGCATCTCTACGATCGTCTCCATGGGAGAATAGCAGCCTGCATTGCTGCGAAAGGTGGATATACACTGTACTAGTGCCGACATTGTGCATGCTCTGTTGCCTGTGTCTATGTGCCTGTGGTTCTGTCAGTGTGATCATGTGATGTATCTGACCCCAGGAATGTGTCAATAAAGTTTCCCCTTCCTGGGACAATGAATTCACTGTGTTCTTATTTCAATTTCCAGGAGTGTAAATTTCAAAAGATTCCAAAAAATACTATTATTCTGATGGTTCTGCTGCTCACTACAAAAATAAGAAAAACTTCCTGAAACTTTGCCTTTATGAGGGAGACTTCAATATAAAAGCACTTTTGAGCCACAGCACATGGGAAAGGGCCTTTTAATGGAGTAGGGGGTTAAGTTAAGAGATTGGCAGCTCATGCTAGTTCGCAAAGGCCATACCAAAATCAGATCCAAACCCCACAATATCTACTTGAGTGGGCAGTAGATAATATCACAAATATTGATTTTGCGTATTCCACTCAAGGAAACTATGCTGCTTCAGAAATATCATTAAAAACTTGGAAGAGGCATTGACAATCAAAGGAACACAGCAATTTCACACTTTCATTCCCAACACTACATCACAATTAATAGTCAAATAGTTTTCAGGTGACATGCAGAGTTGGACGAGGGAAGTAACTACATCACCAGACAAACTGAAGTTACAATATTTATCAGGCTATGTCACCACTGTGTATGCCAGAAACTGGTGGCTTGGGTAAATTTTAGAGGGGAAAAAAAAAAAAAAACCTTGATGAACTGAAAATAACTTCTCTTCATCCATGTGGACCAGTTAAGTCATTCTCCTCTCCTGCACATGCAAATGTCCTGTGGGTGTCAGTTGTGGATGTTCTCACAAAAGTAATTCCATTTACTCCGACAGGGAGAACATACATTCTTAATGAAAGTGATGTAAACCAAACCCAGTCGGCTTTATTAAAATGTAATCTGTGAAGTTCCATGACAATTTATTGGGAAACTGCTTTCAACTCAAAACTTAATTTTTGTCTCAGGTTAGTGTTGATGTATATTTTATAGAAAGTTGTTTCAAAATTATTGTTAGTACCTGGTGTGTTAAATTTAGCTATGTATAGCTCAAAAACAACTCACTCACTCTCACTCACTGGTCATACCAGACTCCAGAGTCCATTACCGCAGCCAACGTATTTTCGCCATCCGTCCCTGTCTTGGGCTATTTCCTTCCAGTCACCTTCAATACCTAGGCTGCTCAAATCAGTGTTCACATTGTCCTCCCATATACGCCTCGGTCTCCCCACAGGATGTTTTCCCTCTAACTGATTTACCAGTACTCTGCACGCTGCCCTGCCCTCATCCATTTGAGCTACATGACCCAAGCATCGCAGCCTACGTGATTTAATAATACTGATTATGTCAGGGCAGTTCTTGAACCTCTTCGTTATGCAGTTTTCGCCACTCTCCGCTAATGTCATCCCTTTTTGTTCCAAAAATTTTCCTCAAAATTTTGTTTTCAAATACTCGAAACGGCTTTTCATTTTGCACAGTGAGAGACCAAGTCTCACACCCATACAGCATAATTGGTAGAATAATAGTTTTGTATATTCTAATCTTTAAATTCCTAGACAATATCCGTGGTGAAAGTAATCTATTCAGTGAGAAGTAGCACGCATTTCCCGCCCGTTATCTCTTCTTCAGTTCAGATTCAACCTCATTTCTCGAAGTTGATGTCCACGCCTAGATACTTCAATGTGTTCACTTTTTCAAACTGTATGTCTCCAACTCTTAACATTTCCTGATCTACTGCTGTTGGCATTCTAGTAGTAACCGGGTATTTAGTTTTGTCTTCACTTATCCTTAGACCTACATCTTCACTAGCCTTGATTAATGCATTCGAATTTGCTGTTACAGATTCTTTCCTACCGCTAATGCTGTTTAGATCATCTGCATACCTTAATATTTCCATTTAACTTGCACACCCTCTGAATTATCTGCTGCCATTCGTACAATATATTCTAGGACTAAATTAAAAAGTAGTGGAGACAGGGCATCTCCCTGCTTAAGTCTGTTCTTTATTACAAATTCTTCTGACTCCAATTTCCCCAAGCGTACTCCACCTTTTGTGTTTTTCAAACTCGCTTCTGTAAGTCTAACATACTTCTTTGGAATTCCAAGTTACAAAAGAATTCTGTACAATTTTGATTGCAATACTGAATCATATGCTTTAGTAAAATCTATGAAAAGATTATGAACTGGTTTATTGTATTCCCATCTCTTTTCCAAAATTTGATGCAGGGTGAGTATTTGGTCTATAGTTGATCTGTTCCTCCGAAAGCCAGCTTGGTAATCCCCCACAATTTCATCTGCATATGGTGTAAGCCTGCTTAACAGAATATTTGAGAAAAGTTTGGAACATACTGGTAATAGCGATATCCCTCTATAATAACTACAATCCATTTTGTCGCCCTTCTTAAAAATTGAGATCAGAATCGACTCCTGCCACTCTTCAGGTATCATCTCTGAGTTCCATACTTTAGTTATCACTTTGTGAATTACTTCCACCAATTTCTGTCCCCCATTTTTAACTAATTCTGCAGTTATGCAATCTGATCCTGTTGCTTTATGGTTTTTCAATTTGTTGATTGCATCTCTTACTTACTTTAACATTGGCTCAGGTATCTGGGGTTCTGCTGTATGTATTTCGTACGCCTTCTCATTTTTGCTTCCTGGCGTACATTTAATAGATGCTCAAAATACGCCCTCCATTTACTTAATATAGCACTGGGGTCTGTCAGTATTCCCCCGGCATCCCCTCTAAGTGCTTTTGTCCTAGCCTTGAAGCTCCTCCTATGTCCCATTTATGTCTAGGTAAAGTTCACTAATGTTTTTTGTTTTACTGTTTGTTTCAATTTTTAATTTTGTTGTTCTAATAATCTCTCTTCTTTGCCCATAGCCTACAACCAACTTCCCTTCCCATGTTCAATAACTCCTCTCGTTTTCTGTCTCCCATTCTATCCCAATCTAATCGCGCTTTTCTCCTTTCTTCTACCAATTTCTTGCATTCCTCATCAAACCACGGTTTCCTCCTGTTCTTCTTAATTGTACCTATTGTGACCTTCGATGCCTCTTTGATATTATTCCTCACAGCAATCCACTGTTTATTTACATCCTCGTCTATCTTCGTGTGTCCTGAGAGCATCAAACCTATTTGAAATTTCTATCATGTACCTTCTTCTAAAGTATTCATCATTTAGCTTGTCAGTGTCGAACCTAACAAGTTCTGCATTGTGACACCTTGATGTTGCTGTGGATAGCCGTTGGTGAACTTTGGCAACTACAAGAAAATAATCAGAATCGCAGTCTGCTCCCTGAAAGTCCTATCCTATACTAGTGTGCCATCTCCTATCTACAAGAACATGATCAATTTGGTTTCGGGTGTGTCCATCCAGAGAGACCCAAGTTGCTTTATGAATGTCCTTCCTTTTGAAATATGTGATCTCAAGAATCAAGTCTTTTGAAACAGCAAAATTAACCACCCTTGTGCCATTATCATTCAAATGTTATGCAAACTTTCTTTCCCAATTGTAGGCCCTATCTTCGCATTAAAATCACCTATGATTAATTTTGCATCGTACGAGAAGAACTCATCCCACAGTTTATCTAGTTCTTCATAAAAGCCATCTTTAACGATCTCTTCAGTGTCCTCAGTTGGTGCTTGTACATTAATTACTAGTCTATTCAACCTGCCGGACAACACTATAACCAATAGTCGGTCACTAATGAACCTTATATCTCCGATAGCGTGAAGCACTTTTCTAAACCTGT
Organism: Schistocerca cancellata; assembly: GCF_023864275.1. NCBI lineage: Eukaryota > Metazoa > Arthropoda > Insecta > Orthoptera > Acrididae > Schistocerca > Schistocerca cancellata. Next base: position 111,872,974 of record NC_064633.1, on the reverse strand, counting down.
TCCGAAACTGTGAACTTCCGCACCTCCATAGAAAAATGTATAGTTACCTCTCTTTATGCTACCCTACCCCTGCCACCAAGTTTCCTGAATAGCTGGAATGTCTACATCGTATCTATCTAATTTGTCTAACAATGTCTGGAACTTTTCTGCCTGTTCAAACTTTTTAATGTTCCATGTTCCCAACCTCAAAGTTCCTTTCGGGCTGAATATCTTCGAAGTAGGTTCTGCCCGCAGATCTGGATGGGAACCTAGTTTACCTCCAAAATATTTTACTTCAAAGGGGACCATGCCCATTAATGTTGCTGATTCTTGATGAATAGATTTCATAGTAAGAGAAGAAGAAACAGGGATGGTTCATCATCATCATGCCATCGCCTGCTCCCCACCGGCTGTCCGCGACTGTTTATTTTTTGTATTCGCAGCTACCCTTCATATCTGAAGGCCATATCCTTTATCCGCAACTTGGGGACGTGCTGTGCCGTGGTGGTAGGGGCCCCATGAGACAGACTCAAAAACAAACATTATGTATTTAATTTTTTTAATAGTTTCATTCCAAACATCATGGACCAGAACTATTATGTAAATACTTTTACTTTTTTATACTTTATTTCAGTTTGTAGTTAAATGCTCCAAATTTTTTGTTTTATCAGTTAATATACCGTTAGTTAAGTTGTATGAAATTAAAATAAGCAATCAACTATAAAATATGCTGATGAGTTTTGTTTAACTAAGGTTATGTTTTGATATTTCTAAAACTTTTTTTACTTACCTTTCAGTATATTTTAATGAAATTCCTGTTTGTTAAAGGTCACTTTGGTCAAACTAAGGCTGTTAGTGAAAAACAAAGAGTCCGGAATCTTCTTCTTCTTCTTCTTCTTCTTCTTCTTCAATGAACCCATCTTCATCCCACATTTATATTTTGCCATGTGATTTACAACACTATGAAGTAGTTATGGAAATATTTTGAAAATTTTCAGTTATGTACCTTTTGTAAAAAATTAAATCAAAATATTAATTAGTATTTTGAAAAAGGTTATTAATTAGAAGCTATGTTTTGTTGTTTACCCCTGGAAAGAGTATGCAAAATGCTGCAAAATGACACCTTTCCCAGATCTCTAGCTCAATTAGAGCAGCTCCTAGGGCAATTTAGAAAAAGTCTGTTCACACATTTTTGGCTGGTTTTTGAAAAGTTTACATAGCCATATTTCAGGAAGGGTATGAAATAAAAAATTGAAATTTGGAATTTTTCTTAGTCTCAGCACCCATTATAAGTACACTAAATTTTAGCAAAATCTAACATGGTGATGTAAAATAGGTGTGTTGATTTGGCACTGAAAACCTGTAGTGGCTCTAGTCATGAAAGCTGGTTGGGAGAGTGATGTGCTAACCACATGCCCCTTCATATCCGCACTCAGTGACGCCTGGCGGCTGAGGATGACATGGCAGTTGGTTCGTACTGTTGGGTCTTCCTTTAGATGGGGTAGTAGTATACAAGGGAAATGAACTTGAAAGCAATAAGGGAGGAAGAAGTAGATGAAGATGAAATGGAAGAAACGATTCCGAGAGAAGAATTTGACAGAACACTGAAAGGTCTAAGTCAAAACAAGGCCCCCGAGTTACCTGCTGTGCTAGATGTATGAAACATGCAGAAAATCCTCAAATTTGATGTAGAATGTAGTAATTTGAATTGCCAAGAAAGTAGCTGCCGACAGGTGTGAATACTACTGAAATATTCGTTTCGTAAGTCAAGGCTGCAAAAATATGAAAATGAATTATTTACAGAATGGAGAAACTAACAGAAACCTGACTTCAGGAAGATCAGTTTGGATTTCAAAGAAATGCAAGAAATGCGAGGCAATACTGACTCTACAACTGCTCTTACAAGATAGGTTATGGACAAGCAAACCTATGCTTATAGCATTTGTAGACTCGGAGAAAGATTTTAACAATGTTAATTGGAACACACACCCTGAAATTTTGAAGTTATCAGGGGTAAAACATAGGGAGCAAAAGGTTATTTATAAATTGTATGAAAACTAGATGGCAGTTGCAGGTGTCTAAGGGCAAGAAAGGTAAACAGTTACTGGGTAGGGAGTGAGACAGGGTTTTAGTCTACCCCAATGTTATTCAATCTGTACACTGAGCAGGCAAGTTGGGAAATAAAGAAGATATTGGGAAAGGGAGTTAAAGCCCAGGGAAAAAGACACAAACTTTGCAGTTTGCTGGTTACATTTTAACTATATCAGAAACAACAAGAGATTCTGAAGAGCAGTTGAACAGAAGATGCCAGATTAACAGCAACAAAGGCATAAAACAGGTAATGGAGTGTAGTTCTAATGAAATCAGATGATGATGTGGGAATTAAATTAGGAAATAAAATACTACAAGTAACATATGTGTTCTGTAATTTGGGCAGTAAAGTAACTTATGAGGCAGATGTAGAGAGAATCTAAAATCTAGACTGGCATTGACAAGAAAAGTATTTCTGAAGAAGAGAAATTTGTTACTATCAAACATAGATTTAAATGTTACAAAGTCTTTTCCAAAGGCATTTGTGTGGAGTCTAGCAACACTTGGAAGTGAAATATGGACGATAAACAATTTAGACAAAAAAAAGAGTAGAAGCCTTTGAAATGTGTTGCTACAGAAGAATGCTCAAGATGTGATGGGTATATTGCAGAACTAATGAGGACATACTCAATAAAACTAGAGAGAAAACGTATCTGTGGCACAACACAATTAAAAAAGGGGATGTGTTAAGAGGACATATTCCGAGATATCAAGGAATAATTTATTTGGTAACGGAGGGAAGTGACGGGGCAAGAAATGAAGAGGGAGACTCAGGTCTGACAACAGTAAGCAGGATCATATAGCTGCAGGTTGCAACAGTTAGGCAGAGATGTAGAGGCTTCCAATGGATGAACTTGCATGAAGTAATGCACTAAACCATCCCCCCCCCCCCCCCCCAACTAAATAGTTCAACAATAGCCATTTCTGGCTTTTTTAACAGGAGTAATAAGCATATGAATCTTGTAATTGAAGAAATCGGTGATTTTTGTTTATTTGGTTGTAAGAATGTTTATTACAGTAACATTTTGTCGATTTAGCTCTCTTCCATTACTGCACCTAGGATATCCTGCCTTTATTGTCTAGAGAAATTATGATCCCTTCTTATCTCTCTAACTTCTCTCTCCTCTACCATACCTAAATCCCATGTGCATACAACCAACCCAGTATTGAGCAACTTAAATTGTCTGCAGCTGTTATCTAATTCCATTTTGCATTCTGTTATCAACAAATAACATGTAATCCACACTGCCAACTACTGCTTATCAGTCACTCTTACCCTTCTTTTTTTATCTTCTGAACCATCCTCGTATTAGTTACCATTTGAATCCCTTGCCAATCTATTATCAGAAATATCACTGATTTGTAAATTATTTCCATTACTGCTATCTGATTTTCAATCCTTACCACATTTTGCTCATTTAGTTCTGCCATTTCAGAAAACTTACATCTGATCTAACCAAACTTCAGTATTTTATGTACTTTCTGTAATTCTTTTAGGTACTGTCCAACCCCTCTTAAAGAACTTATCAGTAACACCCATACTTCTAACTGCCATACACTTTTTCACAAAAGCAAAGCCTCTGCCTTTCCTTGACCAAATATTAGTATTCTGGGACTATATGATCACACCACAACCTACACCTGCATAATTAAATACTCTGCAAGCTACCTTACAGTGCTTGGCAGACTACTTCGTAAATCTACATACATACTCCACAACTCACATGGCACATGGTACATTGCGGCATTACTAGTTGTTTCTTTTCTGTTCCACTAGCAAAGAGCGAGGAAAAAACTGTCTGTATGCTTCTCTACAAGTCCTATTTTATCTTTATGTTCCTTATGCGAAATGTGTGTTGGCAGCAGCAAACTCATTCTGCAGTCAGTGTCAAATGTCAGATCTCTAAATTTACTATAAAGTGTTCCACAAAAGGAAGTTCGTATTCCCTTCATGGTTTCCCATTTGAGCCCATCAACGTAACACTTGCCTACTGATGGAACCCACTGTTAATAAATCTAGCAGTTCACCACTGAATTGCTTCAATGTCTTCCTTTAATCCGAACCGGTGATCATGACCTCAAGAAAGGGTCACACTACTGTTCTATATGGGGCCTCAGTAATAAATGAGCTACATTTTTCTCAAATTCTCCCAATAAACCAAAGTCAACCATTCGCCATTTAGCACCAACTGGAAATTTTACCTAAATCATCTTGTATCCTCTTAGTCACTCAATGATGACATCTTCCCGTACATCACAGCAAGCAACTGCAGGTTGCTGTTCACGCTGTCCATCAGATCATTTATGTACACAGATAATAATAGTCAATCCCGATGATACCCTTTTATCTGATGAGCACTCGCCATAAAGGGCAATGTACTGGTTTCTACTATTAGTAACGAAGTCTACGAGTCACTCATGTTTCTGGAAACCTTTTCCATACACTCTCACCTACATTACAGCCTGCAATAGGGTATCATGGCAAATGCTTTCCAGAAATCTAGGAATATAGAACCTGCCTGTTGCCCTCCATCGTTTGCAGGGCATCGTGTAAGAAAAAGGTGAACTCAGTTTCACAGGAGTGGGGCCCTCTAAATCCTTGCTGATTTGTGGTCAGAAGCTTTCCTGTGTTAAGGAAATGTATTATATTTGAACTCAGAACATGTTAAGAATTTTGCAGCAAACCTCTTTCAAGGAAACTGATCTGTAATTTCGTAGATCCACATTTTTACCCTTCTTATACGTAGGAGTCACCTGGGCATTTTTACAGTCGCTTGGGACTGCGTGAAAGACTCACGATAAACACAAGCTAATAAATGGGTCAAAGCCATAGGGTACTCTCTGTAAATAAAACTGGGATTCCATCCAGACCTGGTGACTCATTTGTTTCCAACTCTGAGTAGCTTCTCTATGCCAGGGGTGCCTATTACCACATTCACCATATGGGAGGCTGTGCCATAGTTAAGTAGCATAAATAATTTCTTAAATGTGAAATTTAAAACTCTAGCTTTCCTTCTGATGTCTGCTATACACAAACCAGGCTGGTCAATGAGAGACTGGACAGAAACCTTCAATACCTTTAGCGATTTTACGTAGAACCGGAATTTTCTATGGTTCTTCGCTTGGATATGATGGCGGAAAGAGTTGTATGCCTTGCACATCTATCTTTTTACAGATGCACAAATTTCAACTAACTTTTGCATGTTATCATTTGCAGGTCTTTTTTGAACCAGGTTTTGTAATAGTCTCTGCATCTTCGGCAGTTTCCAAATTATGTTATTAAACCACCATGGGTCTTTCCCGTCCTTAATACATCTGCATATCTGCTCTTGCCAGCAAAAATACTCTCCTAGAGTTCTTGATAGATTTTTAAATTTTAGTTACCATCATCAGTATGATGACATCATTATCACTAAATGCCATCTCTATACTGTCATTTCGGTAACGTCAGACCTGTTTGTACCTACAAAGTCTGTGCCATTTCCACTGCATGAGGACTGTCGGGACTTTCTCTGAATGATTCTATGATGTTAAGGTGGAATCAGGTGGCTGGTAAAAACATCTAATAATGAACCTGACTTCACTTATGCCTGTTACTTGTGTCCAGGTAAACTGACAGGATGACTTAATTTTGAAACTGACAGACAATATTTCTGCTGACTGCAGTGAACAGTCCCCCTTCTATGGTGCCTTCTCTCTCTTTTTCAACATATGTTCCATGTCTCCCTAAATATTTCAGAGTTTCTTACTTCGAGTTATAGCCAACTCTCATTTACACAAATAATTTGAGCATGACAACTCTCCCAGAAACCAGTAATTTCTGAAACTTTGTTATGAAGACTTTGACACTTTACTGTTAAAATTTTTATGGTCTGTTTACTATGTACAAGGTCTGATGTTCTCTGTGTACTAACAGACGAGCACCCAAGAGGATCTCAAAATAACAATAAGCATGAAAATTACCCACATGCACTACGCTACTTGAGTAATACTTACACTGTGTAATGCACCTCTGACCTATCAAGAGGAGTCCCACAATTCTCCACTGGGTTCATAAATCTGCAACCAAGACTACACAGTATCGATGCAGCCTTTGGTTGCGATCCTCCACTCTGTTCCAAATCAAAGGACCCTAATCAATTTTGGGAACGCTGCTGCAAACTGCAAGTTCTGCTTGCACCCTGTGAGTGAAGACAGCAGCCTTTATGATTTCACACCCCAAGTGATAGATGTCACTGGTGCTGACATGAGTCAGAATTTTTAGACAACTGCACACTGTACACTCCATAGCCGCACGCAGTGACTCTTCTGTATCTCTTGTGAGGCTCCTTGGCTGTCAAACAGAGCACAGAATGGATTTCTTTCCAGCCTCGAACATTATTTCCGTAGGGAACTGCATGATGCACCTGACATTGGAGTCCACAATAACTAGCAAACCACGTCCCCACGTGCCTCCTCGGACCCACCTGAAGGAGTGGCCATCTGTCGACCCCAGAAAACAAGCACTCACACTGACAATCTGCCTCAAATGAGGAATGAACGTTGACAACCTGCAGCGAAGGCAGATCCCCAGTGCCAGGTACGCTGCAAGGTGCCTTGGCGGCAGAGCTCATGGGCAAAACAAGGAAGTGCCCGAGGTGTTTCATGTGACACGCCAGATTCTCCACCATTGCTAAAATCCGAGGCAGCAGCCTGAAGACTGATGACAGCAGCTAAAAGGGTCTTCAGTTGTTCGTGAACTGCGGCCAGGTCCCCCTGCCATCAGCACACATCCTATCCATCTAGAACAACTAAAGATATGAATATAATAGAGGGAAACATTCCACGTGGGAAAAATACATCTAAAAACAAAGATTCTGTAACTTACCAAACGAAAGTGTTGGTATGTTGATAGGAGACAATAAAAAACACACACAAACACAAATTTCAAGCTTTCGCAACCCAATGTTGCTTCATCAGGAAAGAGGGAAGGAGATAGAAAGAAGAAAGGATGTGGGTTTTAAGGGAGAGGGTAAGGAGTCATTCCAATACCGAGAGTGGAAAGACTTACTTCAGGGGGAAAAAGCATAGGTATACATACGCACACATATATCCATCTGCACATATACAGACACAGGCAGACATATGTAAATGCAATAAGGTTGGGCAGAGATGTCAGTCAAGGCGGATGTACAGAGGCAAAGATGTTGTTGAATGACAGGTGAAGTACGAGGGGCGGCAACTTGAAATTAGCGGAGGTTGAGGCCTGGTGGGTAATAGGGGGAGAGAATATATTGAAGGGCAAGTTCCCATCTCCGGAGTTCTGATAGGTTGGTGTCAGTGGGAAGTATCCAGATAACCCAGATGGTGTAACACTGTGCCAAGATGTGCTGGCCGTGCACCAAGGCATGTTTAGCCACAGGGTGATCCTCATTACCAACAAACACTGTCTGCCTGTGTCCGTTCATGCGAATGGACAATTTGTTGCTGGTCATTCCCACACAGAACGCTTCACAGTGTAGGCATGTCAGTTGGTAAATCACGTGGGTGCTTTCACATGTGGCTCTGCCTTTGATTGTGTACAACTTCCGGGTTACAGGACTGGAGTAAGTGGTGGTGGGAGGGTGCATGGGACAGGTCTTACACCCGGGGTCAGTTACAAGGGTAGGAGCCAGAGGGTAGGGAAGGTGGTTTGGGGATTTCATAGGGATGAACCAAGAGGTTACGAAGGTTAGGTGGACGGCGGAAAGACACCCTTGGTGGAGTGGGGAGGATTTCATGAAGGGTGGATCTCATTTCAGAGCAGGATTTGAGGAAGTCGTATCCCTGCTGGAGAGCCACATTCAGAGTCTGATCCAGTCCCAAAAAGTATCCTGTCACAAGTGGGTCACTTTTGGGGTTGTTCTGTGGGAGGTTCTGGGTTTGAGGGGATGAGGAAGTGGCTCTAGCTATTTGGTTCTGTACCAGGTCGGGAGGGTAGTTGTGGGATGCGAAAGCTGTTTTCAAGTTATTGGTGTAATGGTTCACAGATTCAGAACTGGAGCAGATTCGTTTGCCACGAAGACCTAAGCTGTAGGAAAGCGACCGTTTAATATGGAATGGGTGGCAGCTGTCTAAATGGAGGTACTGTTGCTTGTTGGTGGGTTTGTTCCTTCTGTAGTTATGTGACTATTTTGATTCATTTGATAGCTCCCAGCCACAGAAATCAGTTTTGTTTTCATTAGACGTGAGAGCAGTAAATAAGGAGGAAACAGCAAAATCACTAAACGTGAACAGGGGTCATGTGGAGACCACCCACCTCCCCACTACAATTCAAACTGCTCTGTGCATCAGCTATGGATATAAGTTATTTCTGAACTGGGGCAGTACTACATAGTGGTGCCCCCTCCTTCGAGCACTTGAGGTGACTGACTGACTATGACACTACGGTCCTCTGAGGACCTTGGCCTCCTCAATCACAGATTTCCAATTGTGTGTGTCTTCAGCACACCTGTACCACCTCCTCACTCCCACTGCTCTCAGGTCGGCTTCCATACCTTACAGCAATCTCACACGTGGTCGTTCTCTCCTCCTCCTCCTCTCACCAGGATGTTCCATCATCATCTTCTTTTGGAGCCTTTCTTCTGTCATACGCCAGACATGTCTTTATCATCTTAGCTTTCCCATTTTGATTGAGGTTATCACATCAGGTTCTTTGTACAGAGCCCTTATTTCTTCATTAGTCCTAATTCTCCATATCTCCCCTTCTTTTACAGGACCTAAAATCTTCTTCAGCACTTTCCTTTCCCATATATTTAGTTTCTTCTCCAAAGCCTCCATCAGTACTCATGTCTCGCCGCCATACACAAGATCTGGTTTGATCACTGTTTATTACAGTGTCAGCTTTAGTTTCCTACTTAGATTCTTACTTTTGAGCAAGGTATATAGTGCTCTATATGATCTTTAGGCGGCCGTAATTCGATCTGTTAGATCTACCTTCACTTAGTTTTCTGGTGTTATTACTGAGCCAAGATAAATAAAGCTATCTACTCTTCCAAAGTTGTACCCTTCTAACTCTAGATCATGTGTTTCTTCTATCTCTCTCAGTTACCATACACTTAGTTTTTGTCTCATTAATTTCTAAACCAAAGTTCATGGCAGCGGCTTCAAACTCTTTGAAGGCTGATGTGAGTGCCTCCATACTTCTAGCACTTATTACTACATCATCTGCACAGGCTAAGATTTGAAATAGTCTATTGTAAATATTGCCTCCTGGGTTTGTGGTTATTGATCTTACTGCATTCTCTAATAACAGGTTGAATAGTAATGAGGATAGTGGGTTTCCCTGTCTTGGTCCTCCTTCCATTGGGAATAATCTCAACAGACATCCCTGAACTTTAACCTGGCTTTTACTGTTTTCCAAGCTCATCTTAATTTTATTAGCTTCTTAGGAAATTTGAATACCTGCATGGTTTTCAACAGTGTTCATCTTTTAACTCTGTCACAGGCCTGTTCAAAGTCTATAAAGAGATGTTCTAATCTTACATTATATTCCTAAGTCTTCTCCAGCATCATTCGTATTGTCAGCTGTAGACCTCCCAGCTCTAAAACCTGCATGGTACTTGCCTAGAATCTTTTCTGCTCTTCTACTTTCTTTCCCTGTTATAGCTATACAAAGGATTTTGTAGGCAATACGAAGCAGAGATATTCCTCGGTAGGTCTTACACTGCATGCGTGACCCTTTCTTATGTATAAGGCAGACTGTTGCTAACGTCCAGTCCTCTGGCATTTTCTCTGTTTTCCAGGCCATTGTAATTATTTTATGTACCCTCCCCATACTAATATTTCACCTCTGTGTTTTATCATTTCTGCTGTTACCAGGAGCTTTGTTATTCTCAAGTTGCTTTATAATTACTCTTAGCCCTTTTATCGATGGTGGTTCTGTGTTCACTGCTTCATCATCTCCATCCACCTCTTGTTCTTCTTTAGTTTCTTCTCTAGCCCCTCCATTTCTTTCTCCACTAATTATATGTCTATTTGACAGTAACACTTCAAAATGTTGTGCCCATGTTTCTATTATTTTTTCTGAAACCTGGAAGTCAAGGAAGGCAGGATTCGGTTACGATTGTGGATGGGGCCATAATCAGTTACAACACATTTATTTTAAAACGGTAATTCCAGACTCAGCAATAAATAAATATATCACACGTTATTAATGAAGGAATAAACAACTGTGTAATTAATAGTGCTTTCAGTGTGTTACAATTTACCAAATGAGCATAAAATACAGCAAATAATGTTTTAAAAACAAGCCAATGTGATCCCAATTAGAATTTTACGGCAAGTAACCACAGTCACAGCTGAAGGCATTTAACACCAAGAACCGAAATTATAAAAAAAATTTAACTAACATACCGTGAAACAGTAGCAAAGGTTAATTTAAAAAGACAGGCAACTGATCACCAAACGGGTGAGACAAAATTGGTAGCACAACCATTTAAACCTGCTGTAATGCCAAGAATGGCAATTATATAAAAAAAATTAGAAACATACAATAAAACAGCAAATACAATAATAAAACTCAAGGGCCAGTCACAGACGGTGCACCAGGAATTTACCTGCAAGTAGGTCTGGCAAAAAAACACTTTCGCGAGCGCTGAGACAGGCAGCCAATACTTGCATTCACGTCACAAGATGGTAACTCAGACTAGTGGCAGTCTAACAAATTACTAATGATAATCTTGCTGAGGCAACCTGACATCCAATAAACCAAACGCAAAGAAGTAAAATTACGCCAAAGCTGGAACCGGCGTTCTAGACTCCGCCCCCAGAATACTGTCCCAGAACTAGAAAGGAATCACTACCACCGAAGTAGAAGGATCGCCAGCCAACCTACAATCAAGAAAGCTGTTAAAACTACATGCCTCACCTGACAGCAGTGGTAAGGCAAGGAAACGTACACTGTTGTTACATACACTAACCCCCAGGGCAGGTAAATGGGGCATTAGTGGCCACGAGGCAGGAAAAATAGTAACAAACTGATGCAGTAAAGTAGTAATTAGAAGTCCAGGAAAGCTAATCAGATCCACCTTCCCAAAGCACTGCACTCACTGCTCTTAGCCTCAGAGACACTACGAGCAGCAACACGAACCCAAGTCACTGGAGAATCACAATATCTCACAATGGTGGAGGTTTCTCTGCTTGAGTCCAAATGCACTCAACTTAAAGCTTGCAGGATCCGGTTTATGACGAGGTCGTGCACTTTTGTGACCACAGCCCTTCCATCAGGCAGCCCGTGCATGCCACCAGCGGTCTCAACATGTCCTTGCACTGCGCGGACCTGGTTCCTCCTGAGTCCCCAACCGAACTCCACTGACACGAGCCAGAAGAACAACCACATCGCCCCAAAGATAGGGCCACAATTACTACATATTGATAACCACCGCTGCTCCCACTAGCCGACAGGCAACACTGCCGAAACCAAGTGGCGCCAGTCAACACGAGAAGAAGACAAACAACTGCAACCATGTCAACTAAACAATATGGTCTGGCCTCCAACAGAGGATGGAAACCAACAAACAGCACCAACATGAGCCACAGCACGGCTCATTTTCCTTTCCAACTATCAAACTGCCTGTCTCATCTTTCAGCATGTCCATCCTTGGCTGATATCCTCTCTATTTATTCCACCCCATGAAAGAATATCCTCCCCTGCTTATTTTCAAAGTCCTGTATTTCATCCATCCATTCCCTTTCCTCTACTCTTTTTAATCCACACTAAATTCTTAGCTTTCTTTGTCGAGCTTGATTTCTACCATCTAGTACCTTTGACATCTCATCAAACCATCCATTTCTTTTCTGTTTTCCTTTTTCTCAAAGTACCTCTTGAGCTGTTGCATTTAAAGTTATTTTAGTGTCCTCCCATAGCACGTTGATATCCTTTCCCTCATCCTCAAAACCAATGCCTGCAGGTCGAAGTGTCCAGGTGCGAAGCAGTTCCATGTACCTCCACCAATTGCAGGTATAATGGATTTTAAAATCATGACAAGTATAAATTTTCAGGAAAACTTTATGTGTTTAGGTGTTTACTTGTCAATAAGTATAATTATAAAACTTTTAATTAATTAACATTAAGAATACAGCAAAATACCACCGGAAATTCATTAAAAGTTCAAGTAAATACATTTTTTTTTAATTATCTGTGGAATGTCACATATACATGAAGAGGTCAGAATGATTCAAGACTACACCAAAAGTATTAAATTTTACAGGAGAGCAAAAGCCAGATTTGGAAAAATTTATAAATCAAATTAATAAGGCTTAATGACTTAAAAACATGGTTATATTACTGCACCGTCCGTTGAAAAAGCAACAAACCACTTAAGCAATAGTAGCTATATTCAGTCAATACATAGTGAAATCTCATTTTTTAGAGACGCTTAGGCTTGAATCTTTCAGGCCTAGGCAATGCAATGGTCCATATTCAACACACAGGTATTCAACGCATAGAAGTTCAAAAAATTAAGAATGTATAGCCATCACAAGTTGCATGTAACTTTTTCTTTATTGGACACGTTTTATTCAACCAGCACTAGCATCCTCAGAACTGTGGAACTACGATTTGTTACCCTACCACATAAATTAACAAATTTAACTTACAACTTGGTGACTTTTATTGCATGGCTAAGGGCAACTCATTACAGAGATCAGGCCAACATACACATAACGGACTAGGTTGGCTGTGTACATTTAACATACACTCTCTGGTTAGGTGCATTCCAAGATTAAACAGCAAGACATGCCAGTTCTTGTTGAGAGAGTCAAAGCCCTATCAATATGAACTTTCATTGACAGCTACCTCATTAAGTCTTGCAAAAAAAAAAAAAACAGTAATACCAATAAACTATGGCAAACATTCACTGCCTTTTTGGGCATTCACACATACAAGTCTAAAAAACATACCCAGTTACAAGAATAATTTTATAGGGACACAGTAAAATTACAAATGCCACTTTTACAGGCGTAATGCACATGTCATGTATATGGCAGTAAAACTAACCTGTATTAGCATAGATTAAACTTACCATTCATAGATGGTGGCACAATTCCTCTTGCATCTACAACTATTAGAGTGCGGCATACAGAAGGAAGGTGTTTACAACATACATAACAAGTAACGAGTGGCTCTCAGCCATGTAATGTAAGTTATGTTGAAAGTTGAACTCGTGAATTTATCTTATTGTATGGCGGTGTAACACTGTTTATTTCCACAGTTCTGAAGATTCTTGTGTTGGTCGAGCGAAATGTGTAAAACAAAAAAAAGTTATATGTGATTTGTGGCGAATCTATGGTTTTAATTTCTAATGCAGGCTGTTCCCCTGCAGGTAAATGCCTGCTCTCGCATAACAGTTCTCTGGTGATTTTCTCTAATTTTCCTAAGGAGCACATCTTACTACTTGCACTTTATGTTACCCTAATGGACTGCTAGAAAGAGTACAAAGTTTAACACGAATCTGTGATTAGAACTTAGTGACCTATTGTAAGTACAACTTCCTGCATTCTTTTGTTTAGACATGACATTATCCATTGGTTAGCTATACCAACAATTCCATGAAACCTCAATTTATCTAGAAGAAGGATATAATGACAATTGTATACACAAAAAAATCTACTCACCAAGTGAGAAAACATACATAAAGGTTAAGTAAATGTCCAAGTTTTTGGGGCTAGTGGCTCATTCTTCTGGCAGAAGGGTTGACGGAAAAGGGATGAAGGAAAAGGACTGGCAAGGTTTAGGAAATGGGGAGAGTTCGGAAAGTCACCCAGAACATCACGTACGTGGAGATTTACCTTACGGGATGACAAGCAAAGACAGATTGTTGGGGATTGTATTTGCCAAAATTTGAAAATCTGAGAACTTAAAGGTGTAATATAGGGTAATAAGCATGACAGAGATTACTGACTAAACATCATGCAAGAGCTAATAAGAACAGAAAGCTACATGCCTTGAATGTCGTAGAGGTGGAGAGTGGGGGAAAATAAACAGGCTAGAAATCAAAAATTAAAAGGGACTGAAAAAGAGAAATAGTAACTGAAAAGAAATGCTGGGACCAAAGAAGTTAAATGTAAGTAAGGCCAGGTGGGTGACAAGAACCAAGGATATCTTAACACCAGTTTCAATCTGTGGAGTTCTAAGGAAATGGTGTCTGGGATCACGGATCTATATGGCAAGTGGGTGAAACAGGCAGCAAGGTCACAAAAGTCATGTTGTATAGCAAGCTTTGCAACAGTTTATTGTGTGTTACTAGTATGTACCATCTGTCTACGCCCATTCATCCGAACTGATAACTTGGTGGTAATTATACCAACGTAAAAGACAAACAGTGTCACCCTAACAGCTGATATCTGATGTTTCACAGATGGTGGCAAAAAAGAAGCAGAGGGGGAAGAAATGAGAAAAGAAAGGACAAGCAAGGGGGAAAGAAGCTGCGGACTGAGAAAAAGCTCTTATATTACAAGTTATTGGTTCTCACCACACACCTGGCATTAATTTTCATTAATTTATTTGGTCTCAGAAGTTTTTCTCAGTAACAATTCTTTTTTTCACTCCCTTTTAGTTTTATACATCTTTTATTTCTGACCTATCTACTTTTCCCCACACTCCACCTATATCACATACAGTGCACTTAGCTTTCCACTCTTATTAACACTTGCACAATGTTCAGCCAGTAATCTCTGTCTTCCTTATTACTCTTTCTTCCACCTTTAAACTCTCACATTATCAAATTTGTCCAGTGCAGTCCCCAACAATCAGTCTTTCTTTCCCATCCCATCCTCTTAAGGTCTCCCCTGAAAAGGATTCTGGGCGACTTTTCCAAATTCTCTCAATTTCCTAAACCTTGCTCATCCTTTTCCTTAATCTGCTTTCTTTCACCTTCAATTCTTATACCTGAAGGAACCACTGGCTCCAAAAGCTTGTACATTTACTTAACCTACATGTAGGTTTTCTCCTGCCACTGCTTGGCGAGTAGATTTTTAAAGTATCCAATTACATTATATTTGCAAAAAATTGATTGTTTTCACTGATACTAAAGGATACTGTGCTACAGAGTGTCACAGAAAATAGCAACCTGTGTTATTTTGTTATTTAATGCTTGTAAAATTTGGTGAGTGAAAGTTTAAGTGCCATTCTCAGTTATGCAATCCTTCTGAAATCAAAAGTGAATAGCACAGCTGTATGTATTACAGAGTGCTGGTCTGGGGATAATGAAATACAGCGTGTAGCGCTATTGTGATAAGAATGTTCAAGCTACTACTGTAGAAATACCTAAAAGGGTGTGGGATCATGTATTTGTATTAGGGGTGGCACATATTTTAAAGCCAGAGAAAGATCAGAACACTATTAATTTAGATAAACATTTTGAATTGTTAGCTGTTTAGCTATCGGAGCTAGACGTCTAATAGGAGTTAATTGTACTGTGTGTGAACTGTTCACATAGAGGCAATGTGGATTCTTTCTTCAACAAATTAACTAGTCCTGGAAAAACTCTCAGCACCCAAAACTAAACATAATATGTGGAAACATTAATATTAATACAGGGGTTGAGTGTGAAATTAGTAATGACCTTCTAAACATTCTGAGTTATCAGCAGTGCACAAATTGTAAACAATGCTACTAGAGTATCCATAGGTTCAGCATTAGTCTAAGACCACATTCTTACAAACACAGAGAGCGGAAACTGAAAACTGTTTGTAAGGCATTTAGGCCTTTCTGATCATTACTTAAAATAATAATGCTAAAGACGTGATTAGGAAAACCCACAAAACTGCAGGTCTACAAAAGGAACTACATAGTTTTTTTAGGCATTTGTCAATCGCACTTGCAGTGAAGAGCACATCCTGCAAATAGCTGAAATTAATTTTTGAGGGTGCATTTCCACAAGTAGCTACTTCAACAACAGCATCTGGGGAAAATAGATGCATAACTGTGTGTATTGGAAAGCCCTACCACATACTCAGATTTCTACATTCTTCACAAAGGCACTACACCAATCCACAGCACCTACATTACTGTCACAAGTTAAAACAACAACAACAACAGTAATAAATAAATAAATAAATAAATAAATAATAAAAATCCAGAAGGACACTACTAGTTGCAGAATATCACTAAATGACAAAATGATATATAATGTGAAAATATAAGCAAATTATTGTGGTATGTCATAAAACAAGAAACATTCAGGGGAAGAGACAAGTATACCAACAGGGAGATCAAAGATGGAGATAGAACAATAGAAAATCCTCGGGAATTGGCAAATTTTATACATGACTCTCTGGAAAAGTAGCAACAAAATCTACCTAAACCACAGGTATCACCCAGAACAACTTAACACAAACACAATGATGAGGTTTTATGCACAAAGGAGCCTGAAGTTAGCAGGAAAAAGCAGAAATTAAAAATAAGATGTCAGCAGGTATGAATGAGAGTTCAGTCTCTGTTCTAGGCATGATTGAAGAGCACACTAACCCCATTAACAAATGTAATAAATGAGTCCTTTAATTCATGTATTTTTCCAGAGTATCTAAAGTGTGCACGAATGGTGCCTTTACTAAAGAAAGGTAATAAGGAGAGCACTGAAAACTGCAGGCCAGTTTCAATACCATCTGCATTTATGAAAACAACTAATCAGACATGAAAGGTAGATCAATGAGTTTGAGTTTCATGATCCAATACAAGTTTCCCAAGTGGAATAAGTACAAAATTGGCTGCTATCAAGTTCACAAAAGTGGTACTCTAATAACTTGACAAGGATGGTGGTCTTACAGAGCTATTCTTAGACTTGTCCTAGGATTCTGACATTGATGACCATAAAACATCACATAACACGATAGAACCTCTAGATTAATCAAATTTCCAGTCTGAGCTGTGAAACAGGATGAAAAAGGTAGGCATAATTCACATTTGCTAATGATGATAACTCTTATTAGAGAAGGCACATGAAACCCTGAAAGATGTTTACAATTGGGCAGTAAGTAACAGCTTGCATTTCAGCAAAAAAGGGGGAAACCAGTTCTGTCACATTAGGCATAGGTAATGAATCTATAGATGGAGTAACAAACCAAGCTTTTAGGGATGAATATTGACTGATGGAATGAGCATACAAAGACTCTGGCAAAAATATGCCCCTGAAAATCTGTTAAAGGAAATATTACACTCAGAACCTGATGATTACAGCAACTTTTCTTTTTCTTTTTAATATTATCCAACTTGAAGTTGTCAACCAACATGCTAACTATATTGTCATGCATGTTTTAAATATCATAGTATCCAGACCATCATGAAAATTTTGGAGGGGAGGGTGGGGGGCGGGGGGTGTGATGTTATCCATACCTTGAAATGCAGTAAAAACATGAAAATCTTGCACAGTGGGGGAACACAGTTGTTAAACAAGCACACAAAAAAAGAGCTATCGGAAGTGAAGAAGAAAGAAAAACATTAGAACATTTCACTGGCTTTTCCAGCTCACAATCAATCAGATCTTCCATCTTATGTAAAACCTTGGGCTACACTACAGATTAGTCAGTCTACAAAAATGACTCCCTTCAAAAGTTGCAATAACAAAATCAGTTACACTGTTAGCAGTGACCAAACAAGGTCTTAGCACATTTCAATTGTGTCCGAATCACAGTAAAAGAGGAGGTAACTGCTATCATACTCAAGTAGTGCATCTGAAAACAAACAAACAAACAAACACACAAAAACACACACACACACACACACACACACACACACACACACACACCTACCGATGTAAACAAAGAATTAAGTAAATTTTCATATTTGATTTGAGTATGGAAAAAAAGGAATATTAAATCCCAAAAGTCTTTTGTGGCCAGAAGACATGGTAATTTCTAAACCCTTTCACCCGCATGATGTGGACATCAGATTGGAGTCAAAAAGTCAGAAATAAAATCAAACCAATTCTGAGAATCATACAGGCAGTTTACAATTTTATTCTGACAGCACATTCCACACACTGGTAACCATTTCAAAACTTACCAGCATCAGTAAGTAATATGTATTATCATTATCTATCATCAATCCTATCACATACGTGAATGCTGATACAATCCAAAAATACCATTTACCTTCTCCTTTATTACCTGGTGTATATGCATGTTATGCATCACTAGAGAAATTTCAAACCAGTCTTTATGTACAATATAACTAGCTTGAAACTTAACATGCTCCTACAAATCAATGTTGAACTTAGTATGTTCTTTAAGCATATTATAAGCCTATATACTATGGACTTGTGGAACATACTGTCAATACAAATGCAAACTAATTGTTCTGAAAGACCATTAAAATTAACTTTTTTCACATTATCCCAAGCTTTTCTTTCACTTAAAGGTGGCAGTTATCTAAGCAGCCAACTAGTTTAGTCACTATTTCAAAACCAATGTCCAATTTGAATGTTGGGAGTATTATCTCTATGGAAGTTTCAAGCAGTGTGAGTAATATACAAAATACGAATCACATGTAGGCACCTAGCAAACAGTAAATAAAATTGAAGAACTACACATAAAAACATAGACATAAATAGGGCAAGAGTGATATCTGAAACATTAAGCAGTACAATGTACCCACAGAAAACACAATTGACATATTGAGGCATAACATTGATTTTCCTCACTGACGGCAGTAAAGAGTATTCAGAATGTTTTTCTTAATTCCTTCCAAACAAATACATACTTTAAGTGCTTAAATTGTTGTTCAATTGTGTGTGAATTCCTAAGGGACCAAACTGCTGAGGTCATTGCTCCCTAGACTTAAACATATGCCAAGGGTTACAACAGAGGGGGAAGAAATGAGTGGGACAATTTTTATTCTTCTAGTATAAATTACTATACACCTGTTAGCTAGAATACCATCAAATATTTTTTTCTTTTGCCAATAAAAATAACAGTAAGTTCATACCTTAGCAGTAGGATCAGATGACTTTATAGACCGGAACGCAGAAAAAGCAGCAGTGCCGCCTCCAATCAACAAATATGGTACACACTTTGGTATATCTTTAGAGTCAGGAGGGGACTTCACAATTGGCTTTGTTTTGCCTGCAAATCAAAAGTTCTGTACATAGTAAAACTGAAGTAATGCATGTACACCAGGATGTAAGTAAAATTACTTACGTTTCTTTCCTTTGCGTACTACATCTCCTTTATCCTGCTGTTTCTGCTGAAGGAAGTGGTACAACTGAAACAGCAAATCAATAACTGTTTACATATTTTAACAAGATTGTCCGTCTACAGAGGACAAACAATCAATGCAAAATGATTATCTTACAGTGAACAACGAAATGGCTGCAAAGAGCAGTCCACCAATCAACTGCCGGGTGTATTTCTTTTTCGAGCCATCATCCTTTGGACAGACTTCCTTGGGAGGAACTGGCTTTTTCGTATCGCGACATTCCACTGGTTTCTGTGGGGGACACTTCGGCGTCTGCTTGCACGGGTCAGTAGAGTTACTTCTGAATGTTGTGAGACACAACCGGTATTTCTGAAAGTCTGGAACAGGGAACTCCAGCTAATAAGCACATAATTTTCAAACTATGGGGATGCGCCCGCAATTAGCCTGCCAATATACGAAAGCGTAAACATCATGAGATTACTCCCTTACTAAAACACTGCTTGGTGTTAACCGCAAATTGGTATGACATTTGAGGTATAATACGTAAAAATCAGCATATACGCCATTGATAATAAGCAGATACTATATTTCACGCAGCAGTCCTTTACAGAAAACTTTATAATTTAAAGTATATACCATTTACGTACCATGAGTGGGACACCTCTGCAGTTTCCAAGGCCCAATCCCAGCAATGTGAGCAACGTATCTTATATTCCTTAACATTTTATTTTGCACAAATACCAGTAAAAGTCCTGTAATCTAGACACTTAAAAGACAATTTTGTTAAAAGTGACCTATTGATCCATCAGGGAATTCAACACTACTCCCCTACATTTCTAGTAATTACAGCACCAATAAGTGTCAACAATACCGTCGGTTTACCACGTTTATTTCAAATGCTCTTTGAGCAGCGTTGTATCTTTGACATTTTTATTATTCTCTGTAAGAATTTTGAACCTATTAGTTTCAAACGCACAGTTAGAGATTCGCTAATTAATGCAGCTAGTACGGTCTATCATAAACCTTTCACAAAATGGTATCAATGTCTACGCCCATTACTTGAATTCATTAAACGAAGCTACAGCTTCAGTCTCAGATATTATGAGCGGTGGTCGTTCTCAGGACGGGCTGCCTAGTGAAAGTACGTGGTCGGTTTTATCAGGGACGAAGCTTGTGTCGAATTTTTTGATGTCCTGCATGGAAAAACATATCGCATTCATCTGAAAAACAAAGCAATTACTTTCTTCTTCGCACAATGAAAGTTATAACTACATCAATGACTCAAGTGAAAAGGCCAAAGGTAAGATTTAACTTACGTACGGTATAACGATATAAATATTGTAGTTTTGTACAGGTTAGAGATACATTTCGTAGGTACGAGGTGGCTGCTGCGACGTACATTATTACTTTGCTCAGTGTGAGATAAATATTTTCCGACAGTTTCAATATCGAGACCTGGAAAATTGAACAGTCATTAAAGGCCAACTCACACTTGCCATCACGTCACTTCGTTCTGCGGTCTCATTCAATGAAAATAATAGCATAAAACTTTAGATACCTTCCTAAAGCACTTGTATGTATAACATCATAACAGTCCATCCTGAAATTAGTGAAAGGATCAGGTATTTGTTGTTTGACCAGTAAGAGATCTGTCTAAATTTACGAACAAAGTATGGGAAAAAATACGCACCAGTTTCTATTTACAAACAATTTCACATAGATTGACAAGAACAGCTACATAAAAATGTTTTCCGAGAAAGAAACACGTAAATATTGTGCCCAGAGAAGGCAGCAGAGACTATAAATTTGTGGCGCCCCATACATGGAATGTACGTTCCAAGTTGTGTATACTGAAATACACGATTTGATAAAGTTGTCAATGGAGGGATGCCACAGTCAATTCGATTGAGATGCAACCTTTCTAGACACGAGAATATTCCACCAAATGTATCTGTATGGTAGATAATGAATTTTAAATATGCATCTAATATAGAAGCAACTGTGAGGTGTGGTCTGTTTTGTGTTTAGCTTTTTTTTCAGTCTCCAAAAAACTATGACAACACAGACATGATGGAGACTGATTTGACCGACAATTCTGAGAGGTTTTACTGGCTAGCCCGCTGTTAAATTTACTTATTAGAATGACTAATTCATTACATTAGCAATGGAAGTTCTATAGAACTGAATTATTGAACACTCTTTGTATGTTCACTTTTGCAGTTCTTGGGCGTATATAAATCCACTGTCTATGATGGGATGATTATTAATAATTATATTGAGAGCATATACGAAAAATAAGAGGCCAGCATTTACAGATTACAGCCATAACCTTTTTTATAATTATGGGATATAAATGTACCTATGGCACATATCCAAACTGGAAGCTGTTATTGTAGCTCGCCCTAAATGATTGAGGAACACTAACTATTTAACAGACAATTTTGGCTTGTGCGATCATCTCTAGCAGCTATCTGTAATTTGGGAAGAAAGGGGAAGTAACAGGAGACGTGACACAGTCACTGTGTTGTTTCTTCTTTTTTGCAATCATCTCAGCTTAAAACTGTCAATTTCATTTTCAGAATAAAAAATAACTATCCGCATGTGTGAAAGAATTAGCAGAGTTGCAATGGTGCTGCTTCACTAGCAACATGACAAGAGACAGAGAAGGAAGGAAGAACTGTATTGTTACAAAAAAAAAAAAAGTGAATATAGGTCAAAATGGAGACGAGGACCAAAAATAAAAATTATGACAAATGATTTCAGAATAAAATATATTAATCCATGTACATTTTTTTATTTTATTTTCATTTAATTACAGCAGAGAACTGAAATTATTAACAAAATTGTCCATGTCCATGTTGTCCAGTGTCTACACATACTTTCAGTACTCCTGCTGGCCATTTCCTTAACAGTATCAATGAAATCAGAAGGAAACCACCAAAGGTTGGCAGCAGTAGCTGATTTGTTGGCAGAACCAAGTCATTTCCGTAAAAAGGAAAAGAATTACATTAGACAATTGGTGTGACAATTCAAGAAAAATTAAAAACATGTAGATAAGTAACTATATGTTCCTGTTACCTGAATGAGAAGTACCTATGTTCTCATAACACAGAAATAACAATTATTTTATACTAAACATGGATGTGGTTATGTGGATAATATTAATAACTGAGAAACACATCAGCTGTAACCTACAGCTTTTTTTAAGTTACTGACTTTCCTGCTAATTTTAGTGTCTTAAAATTAGCCTAAGTAAGCACAAATAATTTACATGTTTATGGGAATAATGATAAGTGGGAGACAAGTTTGTTGCTGTGGAGCATTCACTAAAAGATGGAAAGTTGTTGTCTCAATGTGGCTGAGTGAACTCGGGTTGTTAGTGTACTATAAAACTTTTTGTTACATTAAAAATCGTAAACTTGTTGTCCAACACTGAAAAAAGTGTTAATACAAACAATGTTCAAGACCGGCGCTGTTTTCGATTTGAATGGGTCTATTTTGGCAATATCTGCTAAATGAAACGAAGTAGTTTTTCTAATACTGCAGCAGTTGTAACACATGCCAGGTAAAAGAGGCTATTTTTGCATGAAATATCGTTCTTTGCACCTAGTGTGTATAAATAACACGGGAGTAGATCATTCACAAAGTAGTGATATCAAATTCATGTTACTACAAATAAGCAATATGTGCTAGGATACACAGATATATTCTCAACTGTCAGTCATATGCTCCAGTTTCTTACATACGAGATCGTAAAGACGAATTACTTTTTGCTTCAATAGACAAAACGCAGGTATAAATTCAGATTTGTGATATTCTTCAAAGTAATTGGGGTGACGTCTCACTTTCTTCTCCTTCCTCATTCTGACAAATAATTTGGCCAAAATCTTGTCATCACTGCCTGATTCTGTCACTGTTTCTGCCGCCATCAGAAGTTATACTGCAGTTCAACTTGTTAACCCAGCCCAAAATCGCTGCTCAAGCAAGTGTGTGCTCCTGTTAGGCATTCTTCCAGGTTGGTACAACGCGTTTTCCGCACTACACCGAGAGTAGAGCTTAACAGATTGATTAGATTACATTAGATTAGATTAGTTTTACGTTCCATAGATCCATACTGAGGAGATCCTTGTGGATGTGGAACATGTCAATTTTTTTAAAGCTGAAATAACAATACTAATAGTATGAATATATACAATACATCATTTGTTTCTATTAAAAAACTCGTCAATGGAGTAAAAGGAGTTGGCCACTAGCAAGTCTTTCAGGCTCCTTTTAAACTGATCTTTATTTGTAACTAAATTTTTTGTGTTTGCTGGTAAATGATTGAAGATGAGTGTTCCTGAGTAGTGGACCCCTTTTTGAAATAAAGTAAGTGCTTTTAAGTCCTTGTGCAGATCATTTTTGTTCCTGGTATTGTATATATGAACTGAGCTGTTTGTTGGAAAAAGAGATATATTATTTAGGACAAATTTCATTAAGGAGTAAATATACTGAGAGGCAGTAGTTAATATACCCAGTTCTTTGAAGAAGCTTCTACAGGACGTCCATGAATTTACTCCAAAAATAATACGTATTACACGCTTTTGGACTCTGAAAACTTTTGTTTGACTTGAAGAGTTACCCCAAAATATTATACCATATGACATTATGGAATGAAAGTAGGTAAAGTATGCAAGCTTTTTCATTTTTATGTCGCCTATGTCTGCTAACACTCGAATTGCAAATACAGACTTGTTAAGGCGTTTCTGCAGTTCTGTGGTATGCTCCTCCCAACTGAATTTATTATCAAGTTGTAATCCCAGGAATTTAAGACTGTCAACCTCTTCTATCTGCTCTTCTTCATACTTTATGCATATGCTGGGTGGAAACCTCTTACAGGTTCTGAATTGCATATAGTGAGTCTTTTCGAAGTTTAATGTGTGAGTTGGCTTTAAACCATTTATTAATATCCATGAAAATATCATTAGCAGAGGTTTCTAGAACTACACTCGACATACTATTTATTGCAATACTTGTGTCATCTGCAAACAAAACGAACTCTGCTTCTGGCAGTGTAACTGATGAGAGATCATTAATGTACACAAGAAAAAGCAATGGCCCTAAGATGGATCCTTGTGGGACACCACATGTAATATCTTCCCATTCTGATGATGACTGATGTCTTAATTCACAAGTCCCTTGCACTGACACCCTTTGTTTCCTGTTAGTCATGTATGACTTGAACCATTTTGCAGCACTGCCCATGACACCATAGAATTCTAATTTATTTAAAAGGACGTTGTGGTTCACACAATCGAATGCCTTTGACAAATTACAGAAAATACATGCTGCTTGTAACTTGTTATTTAATGAATTAAGTACATTTTCACTGTAGGTGTAAATAGCCTTCTCGATATCAGAACCGTTCAGAAATCCAAACTGTGTGCTTGATAAAATGTTATTTGTGGTCAGATGATTGAGAAGCTGCCTGTAAATTACTTTTCCTAAAGTTTTTGAGAATGCTTGCAAAAGTGAAATCGGTCTGTAGTTTGATGGTATCTCTTTATCACCTTTCTTGAATAGAGGCTTAACATCTACATATTTTAGCCAGTCAGGAAATGTCCCAGTTATAATTGACTGGTTACACAAGTAACTTAGAATTGTACTAAACTCACAAGAACATGCCTTATGTTGGAATTGTGTGAACAATATATTTCGTGTGTGACGGCGCAAAGTGCACTGTGTAAAATAGACCTCTTTGGCGTTGTCTAACACTCTTTGTGTGTTCCACAGATTGAAAGACTTATAGGTCGCGAAAACTATGCAACCTGGAAGTTCGCAGTAGAAGTGTATTTACGTTTAGACGACCTATGGGACGTGGTAGATGGGACAATGAAATCCACAGATCAGAATTATTGGAGTAAGGATAGGAAAGCAAAATCAAAATTGATATTACTGATTGATTCAGTGAATTATGTTCACGTTGAAAAAGCTGCTACAGCGAAAGAAGTCTGGGACAATTTACGAAGTGCATTCGAGGATGGTGGTCTTACGAGAAAAGTAGGATTATTATGCGAGTTAATTACCACTCGTCTGGACAAATGTAAGAGTGTAGACGAATACGTTAACAAAATAATAACCACGTCGAACCGAGTGGGAAACATCAGATTCAAGATCACTGACGAATGGATAGGAACATTGCTGTTGGCAGGACTGCCCAAAAGGTATGCACCTATGATTATGGGACTTGAAAGCTCGGGTATACCAATCACAGGCGGCAGTGTTAAGGTGAAAATCCTGCAGAACGTAAAGAGTGCTCCAAGCTGTTGTACATTGAAGAAGGAAGGTGCGTCTGCTCTCTACTCAAAAAACAAAAAGAAGAAATCGGTGAAGTGCTATAAATGTCAGAAGATGGGACATATTGCGTCTCAGTGCAAAGAAAAAGTAAGCCCTAGATCAGACACTCAGCAAAAGAGGTATGTTACTGATAGCGCAGACAGAAGGACCAATAACAAAGGTAAGGCACTCTCATGTTTTAATTCTTTTGGTGGGATGAGTAATCGTGATATGGAATGGATTTTAGACTCAGGTGCATCTGTGCATATTGTTAAAGATAAATCACTTCTTTATGACATCAAAGATAAGACTCATATGGGAATATCTACTGTTGATGGCAACAAGCTCCAGTGTCACCTGGCTGGAAAACTAGATCTACATGTAAGTGTAAATGGTGAATCAGATATGGTTACAGCACACAATGTTCATTATGTGAAAAATGTGGCAACTAACCTGCTGTCTGTAGGGGAAATTGTCAAGAAAGGAAATGCAGTCACTTTTGACATGCAGAGTGCAAGAGTAATCAGTGAAAGTGGTGAAGTTATAGCTACAGCAAGTAACAAAAGGTTTATTTTTAAGTTGGATACCATTGACAGTAAACATAAAAATGTTAGTGATTCAGTATATTCAGCAGAAGGTTTTTTATGGCACCGGAGGCTTGGACATCTAAATAGAAAGAGTATGTCTATAATAAAGGATATGGTAAAGGGAATACAGAATTTTAGTGTGTCCAAGGACCTTTGTGAGACATGTATAAAGGGAAAACAAGCAAGGTTACCCTTCAAGACTAGTAAGAGTAAAGCCACAGAAGTCTTACAGTTAATCCACACAGATGTATGTGGCCCGATGGAGTGTGAATCCATAGGTGGGAGTAATTATTTTCTTATGTTTATTGATGATTACTCACGATATACTCATGTTTATTTTCTTAGTTCTAAAGACCAAGTGAGAGATATCTTTGAGGAATATTGCAATATGGTTGAAAGGTGGATGGGAAAGAAGATCAAGATCATCAGGTCTGATAATGGGAGAGAATATATTAACCAGAAATTGAAGAAACTTCTGGCAGAAAAAGGAATCAGGCATCAAACTACCGTAAGATACAGCCCATCTCAAAATGGGGTTGCTGAGAGGGCTAATAGGACCATTGTTGAGAAAGCAAGGAGCATGGTGACTGACACTGAAGTATCCACAGATTTTTGGGCAGAGGCAGTGTCAACAGCTGTATATTTGAACAATAGATCACCTACAAAAGCATTAAAGAATAGAACCCCTTATGAGATATGGATAGGAAAGAAATCTGATCTAAGCAATATAAGGGTTTTTGGGTGTGATGCAATGGCACATATTCCAAAACAGCTATGAGGAAAATGGGATCTGAAAGCTAAAAAGTATATTTTTGTAGGCTATTGTGAAAATTCAAAGGGCTACCGATTAATGGATCCATTGACTAAAAAGATTGTCACAAGTAGAGACATAATATTCTTTGAAAATAGAAAGGACTCAAAAGAGAGTGAAACCACTAAGTCAACTGCACCTAGTTCAGAAGGTGAAACCTTGTGTGAGGAAATAGAAAGTGAAGAAGAGGAAGACGACAGCCAAGGACAAATGGGTACAATTTATGATGAGAATGAGTAGAGGATGAAAAAAATGAAGAAAACAATGTAAGGCGTTCTTCTCGTGTACCAAAACCGAAGGAATATCCGGATTTTGAGATGTATACAGTACAGTCTTTTAATGATGAGCCAAGAACAGCAGAAGAAGCAATAAGTGGCCCACACTCTCAAGAATGGAAAGAAGCGATGAAGAGAGAATTAGAATCTTTATATCAGAACGAAACCTTTAAATGGGTAGATATGCCAGGAGATAAGAAACCACTGCAAGCAAGATGGGTATTCAATTTGAAGAACTCTGAAAGCTCATCACCAAAACACAAAGCAAGACTTGTGGTAAAAGGATATTCACAAAAACAAGGGGTAGATTACGTAGAAACTTTTTCACCTGTAGTCAAGTATGCATCATTGACATATCTTTTAGCCTTGGCAGTAAAACGAAATTTAATAATTCATCATATGGATGTTAAAACGGCATATTTAAATGGGAAATTGGAGGAGGAGATATATGTCATTCCACCAAGGGAAGCCATAAAAACCAGATCAGAAAGTTAAAAGATTTGGCGTTTGAGAAAAAGTATTTATGGACTTAAACAAAGTGGACGTTGCTGGAATCGATGTCGACATGAAACTCTAATAAATATGAATATGAAGCAATCCAAGGCAGATCCCAGCATTTACTATAAAGGGAGAAAAGAAGAAATAATAATAATGTCGATATGGGTGGACGATTTCTTTATCCTGGCTGAAAGTGAAGGCCAAATGAGAATTTTCAAGAAACAGCTGCAAACGAAGTTTAAGGTGCATGATTTGGGAGAAATCAAACGTTCTTTAGGTATGCAGATTACTATGGATGAAGAGAGACAAGAATTGAGCATAAGTCAATCATCATACACGGAAAAAAATATTAAAGAAATTTGGCATGAGTGATTGCAAACCCATAAGTACTCCAATGGAAGTAGGAGTGAAGTTAAGTGTAAATGAGACTGATGTGGAATGTGACAAGAATGTTCCTTATTTAGAAGCAGTTTGTCTCAAACGTCTCGACCCGACATTGCTTTTGCCACCAATGCAGTGAGCAGATATTGCAGAGACCCAAAGGAAAAGCACTGGAAAGCTGTAAAGAGGATATTCCAATACCTAAGAGGAACCTCAAACTATGAGTTAAAATACCATAGACATGGTAACGCAAAACTAGAGGGATATGCGGACTGGGGGAGTGAATTGGGAGACAGATACTCCACCACTGGCTGCTGTTTTAAATTAATGGGGGGCCTCACATCATGGTCCTGTCAAAAGCAAAAAAAACTGTTGCATTGAGCACCGTAGAGGCCGAGTATATGGCACTATCTTACACCACACAGGAAGCATTATGGCTGCGAACATTAATAAGTAAAATAGAACCGAATTTAATTGAGGAACCTACAACCATCTTCTGTGACAATAAGGGAGCCATAAACCTAGCTAAAAATGATGTTACTAGTGCTAGGACAAAGCATATTGATATACGGCACCATTTCATTCGGGACCACATAGAGTGACAGAACATTGCTGTGGACTATCTGCGCACAGAAGACGTGTTAGCTGACCTTCTGACCAAACCCTTGAAAAGGGAGAAGCTTGAGAAGATTGTGGGACTATTTGGTTTATCTTGTGAACGCAACACACAAAATGTAAGTTCAAGGAGGGGTGTTGGAATTGTGTGAACAATATATTTCGTGTGTGATGGCGCAAAATGCACTGTGTAAAATAGACCTCTTTGGCATTGTCTAACACTCTTTGTGTGCACTAATTATTCTGTTGCATTCGCTGTAAATTTTTTTGTTCTTGAATGTGCAAATATAGTCATTAGTAAAATGTCCTTTTTTCTCCTTAATACTTATTCAGCTGCGCAAATTCCAATACCTTAATTAACTTTGTTGATATTTCATCATAACCACTAGAATGCTTTGTTTTTAAAGATTTTATTATGGAAGTTATTTCTTTTGGTGAAGTGAGTGACATATTCATGTACCTGAAGCTATTTGTAAAGGCTAATTTCAGATATTCAAGGACATTATTTACTGATCCTGACAATCCCATTTTATCAGTAATGGATATAAAGTACTTGTTAAATAGATTTGGCACACTATGCCCATCGGTTACTAATGTGTCATCTACCCTTAGCGCTATTTGCTCTTGTTCTTTTATGGTTCTACCAGTCTCCTCTTTCACTATATCCCATATTGTTTTTATTTTGTTCTCTGACATTGCTATCTTCTTCTCGTAGTGCATTTGTTTAGATGTCTGAATTACTTTTTTTAATATTTTACAGTATTCCTTGTATTTAGCTAAATCATCAGCATTGGAGCTATTCTTTGTCAACAGATACATTTTCCTTTTTGTCTTACAGGAAATCTTTATTCCTTGTGTAATCCATGGTTTTATTATAGACTTCTGTTTAATTTGAGTAACGTTTAGAGGAAAACAGTTTTAAAACATGGTACTGACATTGTTCATGAATGTGTTATATTTTTCAATCACGTCATGAGCACTGCTTACCGGATTTTGTATTAATTTATTTTCCCCACGCTCACACCAGATATAGTACTTTATTTTACGCTTTTGTTACTTCTTAATGTTTATTTTCTTACTTTGCTTCGTTTTCATGACAAATTGTTAAAGTTTCATGATGATTTGGATATTTTTTCATTGAGTATTCTTCCGTAAGTGAGGCCAGATATGTGAAAGTGAGAAATGGTTTAGGTTTCACAATACCAAACAGAGTTGGCGCCTACACTGTTTATAAATAAGAAAGTAAGTTGATGCAACATTTTTCAAGAAATGAGCTTTTGTTCACTGAAAAAGTCAGAATTTTGGAGAAAAATACTGCTGTTTATGGCGTTATTTGCTATGTAGGAAAGGAAACCTGTAAGGACAAGCTAAACAGTCTCCATGTATTCACTTATAAATATTGTTTGATGTGTTTGAATGTATAAATTTTCGTTTGCAAGGAAAAGGGTAAAAATCGTAGGGGGAGACCAAGAGATGAATACACTAAGCACATTCAGAAGGATGTAGGTTGCAGTAGGTACTGGGAGATGAAGAAGCTTGCACAGGATAGAGTAGCATGGAGAGCTGCATCAAACCAGTCTCAGGACTGAAGACAACAACAACAACAACAAGGAAAAGTCAATGTTTTGAAATGTTGTTTCCTTTCTCAGCAATTCCTCATACAAAACTGATCAACAAATACAGTCATGAAGTTTGCTTTGGCATTTAATAAACGTTATCGCCGTTGTTTTCTATTCTAACGCTATACTCCGACTTTTTGCATCAGGGGGGGGGGGTAACTCATACTCTCACTTTCACCGTTCAGTTCTGGGATAAGCGAAAGACATGATATGATGTAACGTTCAGTGTGACGTGATGTTCTAGTGTGAATCGATATTAATCTGCAAATTTAGACTACATTGAGAAGTTTCTTGTTAGGCAATGTAGCCTTTTTTGTTAGATAATGTAGCGTTTTGTTAGATATTTTAATAATTACATTTTAATCCCATTAAAACGAGAAAATAGACAGAAGACTGAGATAGTAACTATGGTACACAATAATCAGCTTTATAGAGAATAAAAATACAACAATGATACACTAATGAAGTTGACAGTGCTGAAGACCAGTTCACAGTTGGCGTCACGTCAGTTAAAAAGCATTCCTCAGTGCATTTCAAATGGCAGAATTCTCACAGGCTGTCAGTGCCACCTCATGTCATGTCACGTCACCATCATGGCTCAGGAAGATAGAAAATATCGAGAGTTAAGGACAATTCATACAGGCCATCATGTCATATCAAACGATACCATGATCCATTTCAGTAACAGCATCACAGAGGTCGCCAACAGACCGTAAAATCACATCCTGTCAAGGTTTCTTGGGAAGAAAGTTTTGACGGTGGCTCTTTCGCTAAAATCGGAAGTTAACCCATTTTCACCGCACTCACTCATGTTATAGTAGTTAATTTTATGCTTTTGCGGATTCTTAATCATTACTTTTATTAGTGTGCTATGTTTTCGTGGCAAACTGCAAATATTCCATGCGATCTGGTTATTTTTTTCACTATTATGTTCTTCCGCGAGCGAGATAAGATCTGAAAGAGAAAAATTATGTAGGTTTAACAACAGAACAACATGGCTGACTTCTACACTGTATATAAACAGGAACATAAGTCAGTAAAGCAATTTTCAGGAAATAACACTTTAAGTGAAAAAGCCAGCTCTAATGAAAGAGAAAAACACAGTTTTCTCACGTTATTAGCTATGCAAGGAAAAAACATTACAGATAAGAAAAACAAGATCTGTTTTTTTCCATTACAAATATTGTTTGATTTGTTTAGGTATATATATTTTCGGTAGCAAATAAATGTCGATGTTTTAAATGTTGTTGCACTTCTCAGCATTTTACCACACACACTTGATCGGAGAAACACATTAGGACGTTTTCTTTGGCCATTACTAATCGTTATTGTTGTTACACTAAAGTGGCAAAGAAACTGGTATAGGCATGCATATTTAAATACAGGGATATGTAAAAAGTCAGAGTACGGCCCTTCAGTTGGCAATACCAATATAAGGCAACAAGTGTCTGGTGGAGTTGTTAGATCAATTACAATGGCAGCTTATCAACATTTAAGTGAGTTTAACATGGTGTTATAGTCGGCGCAGGATCGAAGAGACAGAGCATCTCCAAGACAGTGATAAGTGGGCGTTTTCCTGTGCGACCATTTCGTTGATGTACCGTGAATATCAGGAATCTGGCAAAACATCAAATCCACACTTGTGAGCGGTCGGTTGTTACCCTTACTATTGCGACATGGTAGAAAAAGGGCAAATTTTGCTCACTGGACTCAATTATTAAATATAACTCTGATGGTAGTTGCTTTCTGTGCCTTGCACAACCCGCTTAAATATTGGTCTGGCGTTAGCAAATCGATACTTATCTGGCCTTGCAATGCGTGTTGCAGCGTTTCTTCCAGATTCGTTATTACTCCCTGCACATCCTGCACACTGCAGCTACTCCTTGCAAGAGTCTGGTTAACAACACCCTGCTATCTACACTCCTGGAAATTGAAATAAGAACACCGTGAATTCATTGTCCCAGGAAGGGGAAACTTTATTGACACATTCCTGGGGTCAGATACATCACATGATCACACTGACAGAACCACAGGCACATAGACACAGGCAACAGAGCATGCACAATGTCGGCACTAGTACAGTGTATATCCACCTTTCGCAGCAATGCAGGCTGCTATTCTCCCATGGAGACGATCGTAGAGATGCTGGATGTAGTCCTGTGGAACGGCTTGCCATGCCATTTCCACCTGGCGCCTCAGTTGGACCAGCATTCGTGCTGGACGTGCAGACCGCGTGAGACGACGCTTCATCCAGTCCCAAACATGCTCAATGGGGGACAGATCCGGAGATCTTGCTGGCGAGGGTAGTTGACTTACACCTTCTAGAGCACGTTGGGTGGCACGGGATACATGCGGACGGGCATTGTCCTGTTGGAACAGCAAGTTCCCTTGCCGGTCTAGGAATGGTAGAACGATGGGTTCGATGACGGTTTGGATGTACCGTGCACTATTCAGTGTCCCCTCGACGATCACCAGTGGTGTACGGCCAGTGTAGGAGATCGCTCCCCACACCATGATGCCGGGTGTTAGCCCTGTGTGCCTCGGTCGTATGCAGTCCTGATTGTGGCGCTCACCTGCACGGCGCCAAACACGCATACGACCATCATTGGCACCGAGGCAGAAGCGACTCTCATCGCTGAAGACGACACGTCTCCATTCGTCCCTCCATTCACGCCTGTCGCGACACCACTGGAGGCGGGCTGCACGACGTTGGGGCGTGAGCGGAAGACGGTCTAACGGTGTGCGGGACCGTAGCCCAGCTTCATGGAGACGGTTGCGAATGGTCCTCGGCGATACCCCAGGAGCAACAGTGTCCCTAATTTGCTGGGAAGTGGCGGTGCGGTCCCCTATGGCACTGCGTAGGATCCTACGGTATTGGCGTGCATCCGTGCGTCGCTGCGGTCCGGTCCCAGGTCGACGGGCACGTGCACCTTCCGCCGACCACTGGCGACAACATCGATGTACTGTGGAGACCTCACGCCCCACGTGTTGAGCAATTAGGCGGTACGTCCACCCGGCCTCCCGTATGCCCACTATACGCCCATGCTCAAAGTCCGTCAACTGCACACACGGTTCACGTCCACACTGTCGCGGCATGCTACCAGTGTTAAAGACTGCGATGGAGCTCCGTATGCCACGGCAAACTGGCTGACACTGACGGCGGCGGTGCACAAATGCTGCGCAGCTAACGCCATTCGACGGCCAACACCGCGGTTCCTGGTGTGTCCGCTGTGCCGTGCGTGTGATCATTGCTTGTACAGCCCTCTCGCAGTGTCCGGAGCAAGTATGGTGGGTCTGACACACCGGTGTCAATGTGTTCTTTTTTCCATTTCCAGGAGTGTAGTACTTATAGATGCCCCTGTAGGGTTCCCAAGTTGCGATTTATTACGTCTTCCGACGCCTTAGCGTATTCCACTACTGGCCCTGCTAATGCGTGGAGCAACCGTGTATTATTCAGGACATCCCCTTCCCATGTCCCTATCTGAGTTGCATGCCAAGCTTCTGTTGCCCTACTCTCCTCTGCAAGTTGCCTCTCTGCTTCCACCATTCCACCATGTTGTTTAGTTCTTTTATATTGCTTTCTTCTGCAGTTCCAAAAACTGTCTTTAAAATTATTCCTGCGTTCAGCCATCCTCGTTTCTGTCTTACCCGTGGCACTGCTTCCTCCATCTGTCCTACCTGCTTCCATAGCGACTTATAAGCTTCATGCAATTTCTTATACTCTCCTGCAACTTCCTTCAGCATTCCCTTGCCCTCTGCACATTGCTCTTCGAATACTTCCTCAAGCCTCCTTACTTCATTCCACATTTCCCATATGTTCCATACCAATCTTAATCCCCAAAGGTGACTCGACACCACCATATCTTCCTGCCTTGAGTACAGCACATCCCCATCCAGGTGCTGCACCTGTAAGGCGTTCACCCTGATCATGAAGCCAACGCTCCCCCTTTCAATGACTTGAGGAAAGGGATCACCATCACCCTTCCTCCGTCTTCAAAAGGACTGCTGTCTGCAGCAGGCTATATTCGAAAATACATACAACAAATGGAAATACCATGCCTAATTACTATATACAAACCCAATGATACATGACATGAAAACAAAAAATACTGCAAACACTCTACTACTTTCTGGATCGTAAAGCATACTGTAATTCATGCTGGACTCTATCTTCCCGGTTTTCTCTGTGCTTAGCACTTCTCTTCACTCTCTCTTTCTTCCTCTTTCCTTCCTCTGACATGCCTGGAATCACATCCGGGCAACCCTTAAATGGCTGTAACTGCCTAATGTGTACTATTGTTGTTCTAGTTGGCAGCTGAAGCTTAACATTAATGGCGGATGTGGTTTCAACAACTTGGTATGGCCTTTGATACCTTGTGAGGAACTTCTGCTTATAGGGGCTGGACAGCATTACCCATTGCCACTCTCTATACTGCAGTAAACTTCCTTTCCGCTTTACTGCGTCTTCCTGCTTTCCAAAGCCTTTGTATTCGCCTTTTGTACCAATTTCCAAAATACCGAATTGTTCTTGTGAATTGACGTTCAGATCCATCAGTCCTTCCTTTTTATAGCCTTACCAAATCAAACGGTGACGGCATTTTTCGCCCGTACATTACCTCATATGGAGACAAACCGGTATTTGTATGGACTTTTGCATTGTACGTACATACAGTATGTTTAAAATACTCATCCCACTGATGGTGATGAGAATCCACATAAAAACTCAGCATCTTCCCAATTGTTGTGTACCTGTTCTTTTCTTCCATTGGCCTGTGGATGAAACACGCTCATCCTCAACTTTTTTACGTTCAACAATTCACACAGTTACTTCATTAAATCCGACATGAAGATGGTCCTTTGGTCAGTAATTATTGTCTCCGGTACACCAAACTTCAAAATCCAGTTGTTTAATTGCGTTTTCGCGACCATTGCTGCCTGTTGATTCGGCATAGCCGCCATCTCCACATACCTCGAAAACTGGTCTGTTATTGTCAGAATGAATCTGTTCCCCGATGGCGTTCGCCCGAAAGGTCCTAAGACATCGATCCCCAGCATAAAGAATGAACATGTCGCTTCTGGCAATCGTTGTAGCTGTTTCTGATTCAAATCTGCTCTCTGCGTAGATGGTATACAATTCTTGACATACTGATCCACATCTACTTTCCTACCTCTCCACCAATACCTCTCTGCCACTCTCCTATTCGTCGCTCTACACCCTCCACCACCAGATAACACGTGATCATGTTCTTCCTTTAAAGCCTCATCCCTCAACTTCGCTGGCACTATTACCCTTGGCCCTAACTTCATTTCCCTGCACAGAAGACCATTGTACATATTAAATTGTGGCTGTGTCCGATACAATTTACAATCGTTGTCCGTGACCTGTAATTCTTGCCGTACTGCTATGTCATAACCTATGACTTCTACTTTTGCCACCATCCTACTTAGTACATCCGCATTACCGTGCTTCTTCCCACGCTTGTGCACCACCTTGTAGTCGAATTCACTTAGCCTCACAGCCCATCTAGTAAGCCTAGTGGACGGATCCTTCAACCCCAACAACTACTTCAATGCAGTATGATCTGTCAATACCCGAAATCTTCTCTCATATAAATAACATTTAAAAAATGTGATTCCATAGATTACACTAAGCATCTCCCTCTCCGTTGTTGAGTAATTCCTCTCCGCTGCATTCAACTGCCTAGACGCAAAGGCTACAGGATGTTCTTTCCCATCAATTTCCTGACTAGTAACACACCGTAATACTTGATTCGATGCATCGCATGATAGTATAAACTCCTTTCCAAAAACTGGAAACAAAAGAACAGGACTTGATGTTAAAACTTCTTTCAGTTTGTCAAACGCTTTCTGACACTCTTCTGACCGCTCAAATTTCACATCCTTCCGTAACAATAGCATCAACGACTGTGCTACATCTGCCAAACCCTTCACGAACTTTCGACATAAATTGCAAATTCCGATGAATGACTGCACTTCCCTAACTGGTTTCGGTCCCTGAAAATCCCTTACAGCCTGTACCAACCTCGGATCTGTTCACACTACATCCTTACGGATAATATGACCCAAATATTTTACTTCTTCTGATGCAAAATGACGCTTCTCCAGGCTCAACGTGAAACAGTCTGATCTTAACCTCATAAAGACTTCCCTTAACCGCTGTCTATGTTGCTCCATACTACTTGAAAACACTGTAATGTCATCCAAATAGACAAGACACTGCCATGGTTTCAAACCCCTCAATACACTGTCTAGCAATCTCTGAAACGTTGCTGGAGCGTTTTTCAAACCGAATGGCATTCTAATGTAAAGGTAATGGCTTCCAGGAGTAGAGAAAGCAGTTTTTGAACGGTCCTCTGGAGCCACCTCTAACTGATGATAACCACTTGTCAAGTCCGTCGTAGAAACGTACTGTCACTGTCCTAAATGATCCAAAGTCTCTGATATGTTTCGAATGGGGTATGCGTCCGTTACTGTCTTATTATTGAGGTATCGGTAGTAAGAACTGAACCCGTATTTCTTAGTTCCATCCATAGATTTTTTAGGCACAATGACAATGCCCACTCCCCAGCAACTGTTACTATGCTCTGTAATACTGTCCGAAGCTGCTGATCAATGTAATCCTCCACAATCGGCTGCAAATACCTCGGTATTCTGTGTGGTTTATGGTAAACAGGTGCTTCATTCGCTGTTGTTATCCTATGTTGAACTAATGGAGTTGCTGGTAACGGCAAATCCTTAAATTCCCACAATAGTTCTTCCATATTCTTTCTTTCTCCTTTCAAATTCTTAATTTTGTCATGCAATGCAGTTCTATCGGCAGTTAGTGGTTGATCGCTTTGCCTATCTCTCGAACACTAGTCTTCGTCATCTAGCACATCAAAATTTGCTACTAAAACTCCTTTTCTCAAATTTGCGTCTACAGTGCTAAAATTATCCACGTTCACAGGAACTACTCGCCCATCGTTGCCCTCCTGGACGCGTACATCACTACCTTTCACAAAACAACCAAATTGACCCAAAACTTCATTATCCTCCAAAGGTTCAATGACACATACTGTACCCACAGGTAGATTTGACTCCACACTTACCCAAAACGACTTCCCGGTGCTACCAGACACACACTCATCGGAATTAAGCCTTAATGCTAATGTATGCAGTTCAGTTGGTTTGTTCATTACGTTGAACCCCGCTCGTGACAGGTCTGCATTGACAGCTGTTTCCCCTAGCTGAAATAACATTCCACCAAGTTCCACAGTTCATTGTCCAAGGTCTATTTAGGCATGATGTTGATGCAAGAAATCTACTCCTAGGATCATGTATTAGCCCTCCCTTACCCATGGTACTACCTCCATGTGTGCATTAAATCGGACTTTCTCTATTCGAAAGTCAACTGTTACCAGCCCCAAAGGTGTGACCTCCTTATCCCCCACTCCACACAACCTACAACGTAGTGCCTCTAGCTTCCTTCATCCCATTATATTCCTAGTAGCCACTGACACTTGCGCCCCTGTGTCCAACAAAATCTTAAACTTTTTAGCTCCTATGGATCCTACCACTGAACATTCCACCTGTGCATACGTATTTGTAGCATTGAAATTAAACGGGAGCTCCCTTAGGTGGGTCTTGGGCCCCCTTTGCCATTTAATGCTTGTCCACCTCTCCTATCTCCACTTCTCCATCCTCCCCGCTGCCGATTTCCACCCCTTCCTTTATTCCTTTGTGACTGGGTACATTGCCTCTGCACATGTCCTGTATGACCACACTTAAAACATTTCACACCTGCTGTAAACACAGTTTGCCTCTCGCGTACCCCTGTTGCTACGTCTGTTTCTTCACATTGAATTGCTAGCCAAATGGCCGAATACAAATCTTCACGCACTTTCTGTGACATATGCGCCGGTAACCCTCTCAGAAATACATCACGTGCCCTTTGCTCGGCCTCCTCCAACAGAACACAATTCGCTTCATCGCTCTGACCCAACTCGTAAGTATACTCATTAATTTCCCTTATCCTGTCCGCAAATTTCTCCATCATCTCCCCCGTCTCTTTGACATTGTATTTAACCTCTGTGTAAAGTACCGAGCGCTATTCTGTTTTTTGTACCTTTGTGAAAGCCCTTCCTTTAACTGCTTAAACTGTCCTGCCTTCCTTAAGGCCTCAGAACACCTTACATATGTTTTCACTCCACCCATTAATCTAATCTTGGCTAAATGTAACAACTGTTCATCAAACCAACCATTCATCACCGCTGAAGTCCTCCACAAACAAACGCACATCCTCAGATGCCTTTCCAGAAAACGGAATAATCAGACTTGCGGCAGCTGGATCAATCTCCTGCACCATAGGCAACAACGACTGATCAGATGCGGTTTCCCACTCACTTCTAGATGTTAATTCATTTCTTAACTGTGTATTGTCTGCTTTCAATTGTGCTACTTTATCCAACAAAATCTGTACCACTTCTGGTTCTAACACACCTCACATGCCTGACTCTGCCATTGTGTTGCTTTCGTTCCCAGTTAGTCCTGAAACAAAACATTTAAGTACAAGAATAACCCAAATCCCTACATCTCAGTATCATCATACTGGGTAACATCACACTCAAACCAAAACAAAAGTAACTAAATGCCATGAAAAAAAATTTCTTACTGCCCCAAATACACTAACACTTATTCTGTCAAAAACATAATGTGCCTACGCAAAACATCCAAAATTGGCTGCCAGGATCCATACTCAAAACACAAACAAAAAAAGAAAGGAAACGTCCAACACTGAAAAGAAACCTGGTCAAAACTCACCACATCTTGTGACTGTAATGCA
Source organism: Schistocerca cancellata (assembly GCF_023864275.1). Classification (NCBI taxonomy): domain Eukaryota; kingdom Metazoa; phylum Arthropoda; class Insecta; order Orthoptera; family Acrididae; genus Schistocerca; species Schistocerca cancellata. The sequence continues at coordinate 111,833,809 of NC_064633.1, read as the reverse complement.
GGTGGGGGGCTCGAACGTCGTGCTGCACTGACGACATCCACTATTCTGACACCAAATTTAGTGGCAACTTCTGCCACCAAATGTAACACAACACCAAATGTAGTGGGAAGAGGCAGAAGGCACCATATTAAGACTCGTCCGAGCTTTCCAATTGATTTATTGTTTCCAGTTACAGCGCCCCTGTTCCTCTAGATCTGCATCACTGGGTCCAGCAATGCTGAGGACACCACTTCGCTGTCTGCAAAATGGCTTGGCGCCGAATGGCTGCCTCAGCGACCCATGCACGCACTGTGTGCTGGCCTTGTCTGCCAGCGGAGTTGCAGCATCATCAGGGTGCTGGTAGTCGACTCAGCAGTCTGCGTCCCTGCCGACTCAGCGTGACTCAGGGTGAGTTGCAGGCGGCCAGCTGCGTGCCTGTCGCCGAAGTGACTGAGATCGCAGCGATCTGGTGTCTTAATCTGTGGCCCTCGCCTCGGGATGCCTTCAGCGTGTGTTGGAACCCAGGACGCCTGCCTATGGTAGCAATCCGTGAAGTGGCCCACTGCTGGCTGGCTACGGACCTTGTGTCAGACTCAGAGTGTCGAACCAGTGACCCACTGTGGACTGGAACGCTGCTGCCCCATCTGCTGCTGTGTGTAACTGGTGATGTGACACGGCTTGCCACCCAGGAGAGCAGCCACACTTGAATAAATCTCGTTAGAAACCCTCACCTATTTATACATGGCTGTATGCATCTGTTTTGCCATAAGAGCTGCTTCTCGTCACATACTCATAATACGCTATGTTGGCCAATAGGCCCCTTCTGCCTGTGATTTGCGACAAGCAAAACTGCTATGTATATTCTTTCAGCAATTTGATGGCCCTGTGGCCTCTATTCTACTTCGCAACTGTTGGTATGCGTAACTCACTGCAATACGGCCTGCACCTGCCTGTAACTTGTGCTCAGAATATTGCACAAAACTAACTTTCCCTGTCCTAAACGGTGGTGGCGCTACAGTCATGACAGAAGTGCAACCCTTCCACAGATTGCTGCAGATTTCAGTGCTGAGTCATTAACAAATTTCATCATGCAGATCATTCAATGAAGCATCATCGATGTGGGCTTTCGAAGCTACAAGCCTACTCGTGTACCCTTGATGACTGCATGACCCAAAGCTTTATATCCTGTCTGGGCCCTTTAACACCAACACTGGACTGTTGATGACTGAAAACATGTTGTTTGGTTGGATGAGTCTCATTTCAAATTGTATCAAGCAGAAGGACATGTTCGAGTATGGAGACAACCTCATGAATCCATGGACCCTGCCTGTCAGCAGGGGACAGTTCAAGCTGGTGCAGCCCCTGTAATGGTGTGGAACATGTGCAGATGAAGTGATATGGGACACCTGATACATCTAGGTCCGACTCGGACAGGTGACACATACATAAGCAGCCTGTCTGATTACCTGCATCCGTTCATGTCCATTGTGCATTCCAACGGACTTGGGCAATTCAAGCATGACAGTGTGACACGCCACACGTCCAGAATTGCTACAGAGTGACCCAAATCTGAGTTTAAACACCTCTGCTGGCCACCAAACTCCCCAGACATGAACATTATTCAGCATATTTGGGATGCCTTGCAACATGCTGTTCAGAAGATTGTACTCTTACAGATTTATGGTCAGTCTTGCAGGTTTCATGGTGTCAGTTCCCTCTAGCACTTCTTCAGACAATAGTCGAGTCCATGACATGTTGTGTTGCGGCAGTTCTGCCTGCTCTTGGGGTCCCTACACGATATTAGGCAGGTGTACCAGTTTCTTTGGCTCATCAGTGTAGTTCCGCAATGCCAGTACTATACTCCCACTTTTTGTATCTCAGATGGTTTACTCAGAACATCATATTCACCGTTTACTACTAGGCTAAGCAAATTGATGTGATGTGACCTGATGCACAGTGTGAACACAGCATGATGTGATGGTGTGATGACGTGACATAATGGTAATTGTGAATTTGCCTTTAACCTAGGTGTTTTTTCTGCACTGACTCATATTATAGTAGTGTATTGTGCTTTTGTGTCGACCTAAACTTTATTTTATTATCATGCTTTGTTTTTGTTACAAATTGCTTAGTTTTTGTAGTAACAGAACAGAACTGATGCTTGCATTGTATGTAAATAAGAACATAAACTGATGAATCAATTTTCGTTAAATAACCATTTATCATGTGGAAAAGCCTGCTCTATTGAAAAACAGTGGTATATTGGCTACATGTATTTCCTTATAAATATTATTTGATGTGTTTGGCTGTACATACACTCCTGGAAATTGAAATAAGAACACCGTGAATTCATTGTCCCAGGAAGGGGAAACTTTATTGACACATTCCTGGGGTCAGATACATCACATGATCACACTGACAGAACCACAGGCACATAGACACAGGCAACAGAGCATGCACAATGTCGGCACTAGTACAGTGTATATCCACCTTTCGCAGCAATGCAGGCTGCTATTCTCCCATGGAGACGATCGTAGAGATGCTGGATGTAGTCCTGTGGAACGGCTTGCCATGCCATTTCCACCTGGCGCCTCAGTTGGACCAGCGTTCGTGCTGGACGTGCAGACCGCGTGAGACGACGCTTCATCAAGTCCCAAACATGCTCAATGGGGAACAGATCCGGAGATCTTGCTGGCCAGGGTAGGTGACTTACTCCTTCTAGAGCACGTTGGGTGGCACGGGATACATGCGGACGTGCATTGTCCTGTTGGAACAGCAAGTTCCCTTGCCGGTCTAGGAATGGTAGAACGATGGGTTCGATGACGGTTTGGATGCACCGTGCACTATTCAGTGTCCCCTCGATGATCACCAGTGGTGTACGGCCAGTGTAGGAGATCGCTCCCCACACCATGATGCCGGGTGTTGGCCCTGTGTGCCTCGGTCGTATGCAGTCCTGATTGTGGCGCTCACCTGCACGGCGCCAAACACGCATACGACCATCATTGGCACCAAGGCAGAAGCGACTCTCATCGCTGAAGACGACACGTCTCCATTCGTCCCTCCATTCACGCCTGTCGCGACACCACTGGAGGCGGGCTGCACGATGTTGGGGCGTGAGCGGAAGACGGCCTAACGGTGTGCGGGACCGTAGCCCAGCTTCATGGAGACGGTTGCGAATGGTCCTCGCCGATACCCCAGGAGCAACAGTGTCCCTAATTTGCTGGGAAGTGGCGGTGCGGTCCCCTACGGCACTGCGTAGGATCCTACGGTCTTGGCGTGCATCCGTGCGTCGCTGCGGTCCGGTCCCAGGTCGACGGGCACGTGCACCTTCCGCCGACCACTGGCGACAACATCGATGTACTGTGGAGACCTCACGCCCCACGTGTTGAGCAATTCGGCGGTACGTCCACCCGGCCTCCCGCATGCCCACTATACTCCCTCGCTCAAAGTCCGTCAACTGCACATACGGTTCACGTCCATGCTGTCGCGGCATGCTACCAGTGTTAAAGACTGCGATGGAGCTCCGTATGCCACGGCAAACTGGCTGACACTGACGGCGGCGGTGCACAAATGCTGCGCAGCTAGCACCATTCCGACGGCCAACACCGCGGTTCCTGGTGTGTCCGCTGTGCCGTGCGTGTGATCATTGCTTGTACAGCCCTCTCGCAGTGTCCGGAGCAAGTATGGTGGGTCTGACACACCGATGTCAATGTGTTCTTTTTTCCATTTCCAGGAGTGTATTTTCGCTAGGAACCAAATACTCTTTTACTTCTCAGAAATTTAATATATTAACTTGATCAAAAATATCAATTATGAAGTTTACTTTGGACATTAATAAACTTTACCTTTACTATACTTTGACCTTTTCTGTCATGTATGGTATCTCATAACCTCACTATCACAATCTGGTACTAGGCTAAGTGAACCAACGTGACGTGACATCCAGTGTGATTACAACCTGACATTGACCTGACATGACAGGTGAAACAGCAGCATATAAAAATGTGTGTTTGCAAACTCATTCTGGAAATGTATCACTCATTTCTTCTAAAGTGAGGCTTCAACTTGCAACTGATGTGACAGCACCCACATTCCAGTGGTGTTACCTTTTACGATGATACTATTGTTATCAGTATTTTATTAGTCTTATAATACATATTTTACAGATAATCTGATCATATTGCACAGGAGATATGTCAAATTAGCTACAGTTTTATGTTTAACACAATTTTGAACTACTGATAGCCTTGGGAGAGCCAGCCCCAACAAAACTCTACCATTTGCCAAGCAAGATATATGAGACAGGTGAAATACCCTCAGACTTCAAGAAGAATACAATACTTCCAATCCCAAAGAAAGCAAGTGTTGATAGGTTTGAAAATTACCAAACTGTCAGTTTAATAAGTCACGGCTGCAAAATACTAACACAAATTCCTTACAGACAAATGAAAAAATTAGTAGAAGCTGACCTCAGGGAAGATCAGTTCGGATTCCACAGAAATGTTTGAACACATGAGGCAATACTGAGCCTATAACTCATCTTAGAAGATAGCTTAAGGAAAGGCAAACCTACATTTCTAGCATTTGTAGACTTACACAAAGTTTATGACAATGTTGATTGGAATATTCTCTTTCAAATTCTGAAGGTGGCAGGGGTAAAATACAGGGAGCAGAAGGCCATTTACGATTTGTACAGAAACCAGATGGTAGTTATAAGAGTTGAGAGGCACGGAAGAGAAGCAATGGTTGAGAAGGGAGTGATACAGTGTTGCAGCTTGTCCCCGATGTTGTTCAGTGTACACTGAGCAAGCAGTAAAGGAAATAAAGGAAACATTTGGAGTAGGAATTAAAATCCATGGAGAAGAAATAAAAATTTTGAGGTTTGCCAACGACATTGGAGTTCTGTCAGAACAGCAAAGGACCTGGAAGAGCAGCTGACCAGAATTGTACAGTGTCTTGAAAGGAGGATATAAGATGAAAATCAACAAAAGCAAAATGAGGATAATGGAATATAGTCTAATTAAATGGTGATGATCGAATTAGAGAGGATGTAAAACGTAGACTGCCAATGGGAAGAAGAGAAATTTGTTAACATTGAGTGCACATTAAACAACAGTTGTTCTCAGAAAATAACTGCCATCAGTTATGGATTCTCTGTAGTATTATTGGCATTCATTTCTTTAAAATGATTGGGATACAAACCACTAAATTGAAATATAGGACAGGGAAGAAAAATTTCAATAATATCAGATTTTTGAGAAAGTAAAATATGCTCCCGGGGGTTACACTGTTGGTCGTGATGTACAAACTGATTACATATGGATTAAATAACCATTTTCCAACTCAGAAAACATTGAAACTTCACCCTAATAAATTTTATAATCATTAAGTGTTACAAGAGCATCGTCTTTTAATCTTTTGACCTATAAGGCACATCTGAATTGTGATCTTATCAGTACAGTACAAACAACGAACTTTCATGCACATAATGCTATATATATAAGAAATGACTGTCTTCAGAAATAATGGACAGAATATGGATAATCGAGACTGGGCTGTTGGGAAATTCTACTGAATGGGTAGAAATCGTGAGTTTAGTTTAAATCAGAATCATACAGGTATGTCATTACATGTTGTGACCTTCTATGTAATTCACAACACTAATTGAAGGTTCTCTAATACATCCCAGAAGACATTCAAAAAAGTAAGATTATAATTAATGTTTACAATATTTCATGAACAGTTTTCTGCAGATAAATTTTCTGTCATGTTATGAAACAAAATGAAACACTATATTTGTTACATCACTGTAAGTGAGTGGTTGAAGCTCATTTTTTGTCTGCATTGTCTTTCCAATATAATATTGTTGAAATAGGATTCCACTTGATTAAACATAATTGTCTTATTTAATACCCACAAAAGTTTTACTATCATTAGTAGTTTTATTTTATTTTCTGTTGAATATGACACAGAAAATTTTGCATGATAGCATGTACAGTTTTTTGATTAGAGTAACATTATTAACAATGTATATGCCTTAATATCACATAATAATGTTTATGTAGCTACCATTTGCAGTACAACTGATATTTGTTAACTGAAATTTATCAAAATTTCTCAATCATATGTTATATATATTTATCAAAATGTTATGGCAGAAGTGAAACTACTGTTTCTCCATTTTATTAATATTTAATTATAATACTGCAGTTTGATCTCTTTTGCCAGTATAACTGATTTGTTATTAATTTTTAACTATCGTTTACTAGATTAATGAAATGGTTTTGGAAAGTTTTGAGCCTGTCACTTACGACACATTTTGCGAATTGGTGAGTGGGGGTTTTTATGTAGCGCACAAATACAAGACATATAATCAAGTTCTTCATATGGAAAGCTCCTTGTTTATCATAATCAAGGCTTTCACATAGTAAAAGTTAGTTCTAATGGAACAGAACAGACACTTTTGGCTAAAACTTAGAACTACGTGAAATCTCTTTTAATACCAGAAATTATACTTAAATTTACATTATCTTATCTCACTGTATCATATGAGCTATTGCTTTTAGTCTACTTTTAGGGAATTATTCACAATGTTACTTCTGTTTAATGGTAATCAGAAGCATCTTTTATTTACAACGATATAACATGTTTTTGAGACATAACTTGCAGAAACTAATCCCATGAAGCCTGATTTGAAAGCATTACTCAACTTATTTTTGTCATTTTCTTTAAAAGGTATTTGGAAGCAATGGAGATTGAGATCTACCTTTCTCTAATATTTTGGCATAAAATTTGACATCCATCTAGAAGAGAGAGTAAAATGAAAACGAGAAGAGGGAAAAGAGCAATTTATTATTTAAAATTTAATAGCCGTAACTGTTATATATGAATTCCACTGTGAAACGAGATGATTAATGCCTTCATGGGAAAATTTGGTTGTCTACAGAAACATGATTGTATCCATGTGTCCACCTCTTTATCCAAAGCAAATCAACAGCTATAGGTGTCTTTCTTCAGAGCTTCAAAAATATAGATATCCCATGAGGAGAGATTAGGACTGTACGGAGGATGTGGAATGGTTTCACAATGAAAGTATGCAGCACAGTCGAAACAACTTTGGCAAAATGTGCTGTATATTTTATTGCTTTTTCTGTAATCCAATTATTGCCACATGACATTTTATTATTAACTTTATTTATAGCTTTTTGTAGCTCTAATGTTACTATAAGATATAGAAATATGGCCCTTTAGCTAATGTGGAGCTGTGTTCTCACAGTGGAATTACATTTAGTTTTAAATACATTTATTGCTTTGTTTATGTAATGTTTATTGAACATGTTAGCTATCTACAGTGGGTTCATCAGAGTTTTATATCCCCTTTTAATAATGAAGTATTTTTTCTAATTTTTCTATGGTCATTACCTCCTATATAGATTTTACGTCCTTACTGCCCTTCCTGATACATGAGTCATTATCAATTTTTCTAGCTCGAGTTATAAATTTCCTTTGCAGTTTTCTCTAAATCTTCAAATGCAGTTTCAGTATGATATTACTTGGATTTAGTTTCAACTTTCTAAGGGTGTCTGCCAGTTCCATTCTTCCCTGGGGTTCCTGTGTGTTAGTTTTAATTTTAATTTCGACTTATTTAACAGGTAATGAAACGATATGACAACGCTTCTAACTTGCAAGAATTGTCTGAAACTTTTTAGTTACATCAAAAGTTGATCCCTACTAAAAATTAAATTTTTATCATGTGTTAAGAGTCATTATGTTGTATTCATTAATAATTACTAACCTACATATTTATCACTGACTAGTTGATCCATACTAGATATAGTGTTAAGCACAATATAACTGTTTTACAATCAGAGAATCCTTTGTCTATTACTTCAGTGATATGTTAAAAAATGGCTCTGAGCACTGTGGGACTTAACATCTGAGGTCATCAGTCCCCTAGAACTTAGAACTACTTGACCCTAACTAACCTAAGGACATCACACACATCCATGCCCGAGGCATGATTCGAACCTGCAACCGTAGTGGTCGTGCAGTTCCAGATTGAAACGCCTAGAACCGCTCGGCCACATCGGCCAGCATGATATGTTCACATCTGTTCTTGATGATAAATATTTGGTCAGTTGTTTCAGATCCATTTGTACATCTATTGCCTACATATGCAGTGGCTGTCATATCCCCACTTATAAAACAAAAACAGAATAATCAGTTGTTGTTTGGCACAGTCACATTTAAAATTAAAATTAAAATTTCCAAGATAAATTGTATTTTTGCTGATGTGTAAGAATATTTATCAGATTTTCAGGACTTTGGGAGAAAACTTTAAAATTCCATGTTGGTGATATACAAGGGGCGTTCAGTAAGTATTGCAAATTTCTTGCTTCTAAGAGCAGATTGATTTTATTCAAGATTCCAATATACACTATTTTACAATGTAATTTCCATTCAGTGTGATGACCTTATGCCACTTCACTGGGAGTGCCTGTATGCCTGCATCGTACCACTCTGCTGGTCGACGTTGGAACCAATGCCTTGCTGTATCGGTAACATCACCATCATCCATGTACTACTTCCTGCAGCGTGCTTCCTTCATTGGGCCAAAGGGATGGAAGTTGTAAGATGTCAGATCTGGGCTGGATGAGGAGGAACAGTCCAGTAAAGTTTTGTGCACTTCTCCCTGGTGCGCAGACTTGTGTGAGGTCTTGGATTGTCATGGAGATGGAGAAGTTCGTTTGAATTTTTGTGGTGACCAAGAAGCCGACCTCGGGGAAGATCAGTTTGGATTCCGTAGAAATATTGGAACACGTGAGGCAATACTGACCTTACGACTTATCTTAGAAGAAAGATTAAGGAAAAGCAAACATACGTTTCTAGCATTTGTAGACTTAGAGAAAGCTTTTGACAATGTTGACTGGAATACTCGCTTTCAAATTCTAAAGGTGGCGAGGGTAAAATACAGTGAGCGGAAGGCTATTTACAATTTGTACAGAAACCAGATGGCAGTTATAAGAGTCGTGGGGCATGAAAGGGAAGCAGTGGTTGGGAGGGAGTGAGAGAGGGTTGTAGCCTCTCCACAATGTTATTTAATCTGTATATTGAGCAAGCAGTAAAGAAACAAAAGGAATGTTCGGATTAGGTATTAAAATCCATGGAGAAGAAATGAAAACTTTGAGGTTCGCCGATGACATTGTAATTCTGTCAGAGACAGCAAAGGACTTGGAAGAGCAGTTGAACGGAATGGACAGTGTCTTGAAAGGAGGATATAAAATGAACATGAACAAAAGCAAAACGAGGATAATGGAATGTAGTCGAATTAAATCGGGTGATGCTGCGGGAATTAGATTAGGAAATGTGAGGCTTAAAGTAGTAAATGAGTTTTGCTATTTGGGGAGCAAAATAACTGATGATGGTCGAAGTAGAGAGGATATAAAATGTAGACTGGCAATGGCAAGGAAAGCGTTTCCGAAGAAGAAAAATTTGTTAACATCGAGTGTAGATTTAGGTGTCAGGAAGACGTTTCTGAAAGTATTCGTATGGAGTGTAGCCATGTATGAAACATGGACGATAAATAGTTTGGACAGGAAGAGAATAGAAGCTTTCGAAATGTGGTGCTACAGAAGAATGCTGAAGATTAGATGGGTAGATCACATAACTAATGAGGAGGTATTGAATAGAATTGGGGAGAAGAGGAGTTTGCGGCACAACTTGACGAGAAGAAGGGACTGGTTGGTAGGACATGTTCTGAGGCATCAAGGGATCACCAATTTAGCATCGGAGGGCAGCGTGGAGTGTAAAAATCATAGAAGGAGACCAAGAGATGAATACACTAAGCAGATTCAGAAGGATGTAGGTAGCAGTAGGTACTGGGAGATGAAGAAACTTGCACAGGATAGGGTAGCATGGAGAGCTGCATCAAACCAGTCTCAGGACCGAAGACCACAACAACAACAACAACAACAACAAGCTGAAGTCGTTTCTTCAGTTTCCTGAGTGTAACACAATACACTTCATAGTTTATCATTGCACTAATGTAAGGTTGAGCCAGGTAGTAGGGGATTCTAGCTTCATTTTTTTTCAAAAGGTTTATGTCATTTCCTTGTTATGGTCAGGCATTATCCAGTAGCTTCAGCTGCCTGTAATTTTCTCGTCCCATGGTCTGGCAGCAGCGAGTGAGCACCGAAGTGGGCAATCTCGATCACGCGCCTTCCTTGTGTACTGACGAGATAACGCCGCTTAGGCGAAGGTGACCAGGCCACGTTTCGGAACTCTCCATGCCACCCTTGTGGTGGAAATCGCGTGGCCATGCTGGACGTACCCTGCCGCCCGTCGGCCGAAAACGCTCTCTCTCTCTGCCGCGCGCCCGGTGGCTGTGAACATCATCTTCCCGTCCCAGTGCTGCGGCGCCAAGGACTTTGTTTCTGTAGCTGCCACGCCTAACTTCGCCTACGTTTGCTGCGAACTGTGTTTCGCCCACCTTACGTCTTGGCTCACCCTCGCATCCCCAGGCCTGACTCATGTTGCCAATTTGAATTCACATCTGTTGGTTTATCTGCCAATAAATGGCCTCATCTCAAGAAAGGGTATCAGAACAATTTCTTTCGACACATACTCCCACCGCCTTAGCGGCTCCTAACAGAGCCGTTTCCACACGAACTGGTGTCAGAATCGGAATTCGTTCCCATAGCGACTTGCCACTAGCCCCATGCCATAACATCATTAGCACTTTTCTATGGACAATGAGCGGTCCGCCGTGGCGGGACGCTTCCACTTCATTACGATATGCTATTGATGTGTTTATTCACTGTATCGACCCCTGAATTGTTGGAGAAGTTAAAGCGGCCTCCCCAACCTCTCTGTTTGATGCCGTTCGTTTGGCAGTAGTTATCAAAGATGTATTGTGCTTCTGTGCTGTCACACCACGTCCGCCACAACTATTACCAGTATTAGCAAGGGAAGTAATTTTTCAGCGTTGTGGAAGACCTAACTACGCGGCAATGCGCTGTCGCTCACCTCTCTGCACCATTCCGCACTCTGTAGGCCATCTCAATAATGTTTCCCAACAAAGTCGCTGTTTTCTTCTCACATGCGCGGCCACCGCCGCAACGCGAGGTCAAATCAGGTAAATGAGCGGGGGCACGCTCCGTAATCCACCCTCGCCCTCAGCTACACTACAGGCCATTAAAACTGCTACACCAAGAAGAAATGCAGATGATAAACGGGTATTCATTGGACAAATATATTATACTAGAAATGACATGTGATTACGTTTTCACGCAATTTGGGTGCATAGATCCTGCGAAATCAGTACCCACAACAACCACCTCTGGCCGTAATAACGGCCTTGATACTTCTGGGCATTGAGTCACACAGAGATTGGATGGCGTGTACAGGTACAGCTGCCCATGCAGCTTGTTGACACGATAACACAGTTCATCAAGAGTAGTGACTGGCGTATTGTGACGAGCCAGTTGCTCGGCCACCATTGACCAGACGTTTTCAATTTGTGAGAGATCTGGAGAATGTGCTGGCCGGGGTAGCAGTCGAACATTTTCTGTATCCAGAAAGGCCCGTACAGGACCTGCAACATGCGGTCCTATTTTATCCTGCTGAAATGTAGGGTTTCGCAGGGATCGAATGAAGGGCAGTGCCACGGGTCGTAACACATCTGAAATGTAACGTCCACTGTTCAAAGTGCCGTCAATGCGAACAAGAGGTGACCGAGACGTGCAACCAATGGCACCCCATACCATCACGCCGGGTGTTACGCCAGTATGGCGATGACGAATACACGCTTTTAATGTGCGTTCACCGCAATGTCGCCAAACACGGATGCGACCATACTGATGCTGTAAACAGAATCTGGATTCATCCGAAAAAATGACGTTTTGCCATTCGTGCACCCAGGTTCGTCGTTGAGTACACCATCGGAGGTGCTCCTGTCTGTGATGAGGCGTCAAGGCTAACCGCAGCCATGGTCTCCGAGCTGATAGTCCATGCTGCTGCAAACGTCGTCGAACTGTTCGTGGAGATGGTTGTTGTCTTGCAAACGTCCCCATCTGTTGACTCAGGGATCGAGACGAGGCTGCACGATCCGTTACAGCCGTGCCGATAAGATGCCTGTCATCTCGACTGCTAGTGATACGAGGCCGTTGGGATCCAGCACGGCGTTCCGTATTACCCTCCTGAACCCACCGATTCCATATTTTGCTAATAGTCATTGGATCTCGACAAAGGCGAGCAGCAATGTCGCGATACGATAAACCGCAATCTCGATAGGCTACAATCCGACCTTTATCAAAGTCGGAAACGTGATGTTACCCATTTCTTCTCTTTACACGAGGCATCACAACATCGTTTCACCATGCAACGCCGGTCAACTGCTGTTTGTGTATGAGAAATCGGTTGGAAACTTTCCTCATGTCAGCACGTTGTAGGTATCGCCACAGGCTAATCATTTGCATATCACAGCATCTTCTTCGTGTCGGTTAATTTTCGCGTCTGTAGCTCGTCATCTTCGTGGTGTAGAAATTTTAATGCCAGTAGTGTAGAATAATAATCCCGGTGAGAGGTGGAACATATTAGTGTAAGCGGCGTAGTTGGGAACAATTTAGTTAAGATTCTAATCGATACTGGTGCAGAAGTTAGTGTGTTATTTGTGTATTTGTAGATAAAAGTGATCGAAGGGTGCTGCAGCCACCCCGATTTCATATTAGTGGTCTTGGAGAAGAAACAATTGTCCATGCAGGTACATGTGTGGTGAACGTGAAAATAGATGAGAATAGTTATAGTCAGGAGATGGAAGTAGGTGGCTAAAGAAACGCGATTTCGACATCATATTAGGGAATGAATTCCCGCACCGTTATCAGGGGATAGTGAATTATCAAACTCAAACTGTGCAGTTAGGTGAAGCAATTCATCGTTTCGGCAGTGCACCAACCCATCAGATGTGAGGAAGCTGTAAGGCGCCATTCCCAGTCTCCCATAAAACCGCGAATACGGGTAATAAGAACCACCGACTCTGTAAGGATAAGAGCCGGAAGTGGAAAAATTCTTGGGATATATGTCAAGTCTCAAGAAGAGAATAGAAGCTTTCGAAATGTGGTGCTACAGAAGAATGCTGAAGATAGATGGGTAGATCACGTAACTAATGAGGAGGTATTGAATATAATTGGAGAGAAAAGAAATTTGTGGCACAACTTGACTAGAAGAAGGGATCAGTTGGTAGGACATATTCTGAGGCATCAAGGGATCACCAATTTAGTATTGGAGGGCAGCGTGGAGGGTAAAACTCGTAGAGGGAGACCAAGAGATGAATACACTAGATTCAGAAGGATGTAGGTTGCAGTAGGTACTGGCAGATGAAGAACCTTGCACAGGATAGAGTAACATGGAGAGCTGCATCAAACCAGTCTCTGGACTGAAGACCACAACAACAACAACAACAAAAACACGTCAAGAATCGGAGGCAGCCGAAGACAAACATTCTGGTGGATCCACTCACCCAGAATGATGTGTTAGATCATCAACAAGTTCATATTAGGAGAAGTATTTATCGACCAGAAAGAAAACAAAGATTTTGCAATACCTGTGAGTATAGATAATTTTGGTGTGAAAAATATTATAATACCGAAAGGTAAAGACTAGAAAGAATGGAAGAAAAAGAAATTTATAGTTAGAGAAGTGCGTTATGTAGAATGGTCATTACGGAATCAGTTGTCAGTTAAGTAATTTATGTATTGAGGAGAAAAAGATGTTACAGCCAGTGTTAGAGGAGTTTTCTTGGTTGTTTGAAGAGAGGCAGTTTCTACCAGCAAAGGATTCGGTTCAGCACGGTATTCCAGCCGGTGAAGGTGGGCCGATTGCGCAAAAGCCATATCGTTTACTGTATCATTTGCAATCAGTAGTCGCAGATACGATTCAGCAGCAGTTAGCAACAGGAATTATTCAGCCTTCCTCAAGCTCATGGGCGTCTCCCTTGGTCGTCGTGTCGAAGAAGTCAGTAAATGGTGAGAAAACCTATCATCTATGTGTAGATATGAGGGTGGTGGACCGAGTAACTACTCCCAGACACATACCCCCTACCGCATATCGATGAAATCTTGGACTGACTAGGCAATTGTAGGTTTTTTACCACCCTTGATTTGCGCTCTGGATATCAACAGATCCCCTGTTGCACCTCAGGACCACAATAAAACTGCTTTCGTTGTACCTACGGGACTATATGAATTTGTAGGAATGCTATTTGGTTTGAGGAATGCACCCGCCACTTTTCGAAAACTTGCCGACTTGTTACGCGGACTGAAACCCACGACATGTTTTGTATATTTAGATAACATCATTTTTCCTAAGAACATAAAGGAACATGCAGAGAGATTGAGGGATGTATTGTAAACGTTGAAAGGAGTCCACCTGAGTGTGAAACTGGAGAAATGCGCCTTTGCCCAATCGCATGTACAATATTTAGGACATATAATAAGTGAGGAAGATGTCAAACCGGATCCCCTTTTGCCCAAAGCAGTAAAGGACTTTCCAACACCAACAAGTACCAAAGAATTATAGTCATTCTTAGGCCTTAAAATTATTATAGACGTTTTGTGAACAATTATGCTACTATTGCTAAGCCCCTGACGAAAGGAGTTAGTTTCACCTGGACCAAGGAATGTGATGAAGCGATGCAACAAATTAAACATGCTTTGACTAGAGCCTCTGTACTAGGATACCTAGATTTTGAAAAACCATTTATTCAGTTGATAGATGACTCAGATTATGCCGTAGGAGCCATTTTGTCACAAGAAATGGATGGAGAAGAGTGACCAACTGGTTATACGTCTCGACAGCTTAACAAAGAGGAACTAAATTACAGTACGGCTGAGAAGGAACTTTTAGTGCTCATGTTTGGTGTAACCTACTTTCGATACTATTTGTACGGGAGAAAGTTTACTGTCATTATGGATCACACCGCATTACAGTGGATACTAAGCTTGAAAGATCCCAGCAGCAGGTTAGCTCATTGGGCTTTAAAATTGAGCGAATTTGAATACGAGGTAAAACATAAGCCAGGCAAATTGCATCAAAACGCCGATGCGTTAAGCCGGTAAGTTAGAGTAATTGTTGCCATTGATATTTCTAATGAAGAATTGAGGGAAGCGCAGCAAAGAGATGTTGAATGCCAGAGTTATGAAACTTTGCCCCAATTTTCTGTCGAAGATGGAATTTTGTATCAAAAAACCCCACTGGGTAAACGAGTAGTAATCCCGAAAGAATTATGCCCTAAGATAATAGCACAATGTCATGATAGCTTGCAAGCGTGTCATAATGGTCCTTACACCACCAATTGTCGAATAGCCGCCCGTTATTTCTGGGAAGGCAGACAGCGAGACGTGCAAAAGTAAATGCAAAATTGTTTGCCCTGCGTTAGGAGGTCATTGCCGCCTCAAACGAAGGTGTCTTTACAACAAGTGCCAGAAGCCACTTACCCCTTTGCCTTAGTAGCAGCAGATATTGTCAGTCCTTTCCCTTTGAGTCCACAGAATAACAGGTACATATTGTCAATTATAGATAATTTTTCCAGATTCGTAATTCTTGCCCGCATACCGGACATGTCAGCAGAAATTGTAGCCTGAGAATTTGTCACCCACTTGGTATTACCATACGGAAGTCCTGAAGCTGTACTTACAGATCAAGGCACGAACTTTATGTCAGCATTATTTACAGAGGTTTGTCGACTATTGCGAATCAAAAAGTGGAGAACGACCTCGTTTCACCCTAAGGCTAACGGATGCTTAGAACGAGTCCACAGCCCAGTTACGCGTATGCTTTCTTATTATATCAATAAAAAGCATTCTGATTGGGACAGGTACGTCCAATACGTCACGTCACAAATAATAGCCGTGTCCATGAGGCCACTGGATACTCCCCCTACGAAGCAGTATATGGCCGACCCATGAATTCACATTTTGAGACTGACAAACTGCCCTCGGGGATTATATCCACGGACGTGAAAGGTTTGGCACGACGTTTAAAAGCTATTTGGAAGAAAGTAAGAGGAAACAATGCGAAAGATATGGCTCAGCAGTTAAAAAGGAATAATGAGAGGAATAATGCTCGAGTGCAAGGTAGGAGATTTAGTGATGTTGCGCAATCCAGTAGTTAAGAAGGGAAGGACGAAGAAGTTTACTCCTATGTATGAAGGTCCATACCCCATCATGCGGCTTTCTTCGCCGGTAAATGCAGAAATTCAGTTAGCTGAGCGGACAGTGATCGTTTGTTTTGACAGGTTAAAGTTGTATAAGGGTTCCGAACCACCTCTGCTTGACAGTGAAGCAGAGCCTGCTACACAAGTAGCCCCAGCCAAGAAGACAAGAAAGAAAGCAGTGCAACCGCCTATAGCGCGACCTAGATATGCTCTAAGGTCAAAACACCCCTATGGATTACGATCCAGGGACTAGGTCCAGCATGCCATGTATTTAATTTGAAAAGTCTTTAGTGAAGCAAAAGAATTAAATGACCGGAAACCGCCGTCATTGCAATGTATTCATTAAAGTTGTCCATGTTATTTGTAGGTATCCATAAGTATTGGCAATCATTTGTAATAGAAGTTAGGATGTCATATGTTAATGGGAAGGGATTGGAGTTTTTTGTAATCATTTTGTCTTGCATCATTCAATGTATCCAGTAATGTTGTTGTAGCAGTAAAGAGCTGGAAACACAATCACTCATTAGTACTGGAATTAAGGGGAAAAGTTGTCAGTAGAATACACAGAGTAAGGATCAATTAATCATTTATATGTCAAGTGGAATGAAACTTCACCTGTTGATTTAGTGAACGGTGAACAGGAATAGTTGTTAAAGCCTTACCATAAAAGCATGTTAGTAGCAATTATTCGTAACTGCCATTAGCACAAGATCAGTGACAACCTGCCGCCCTCTGCTTACAGATTGGGATACACCACATTACACCCATGTTTATGCTAAGAGCTCAGACACCCTTAATAACAATGTTAAAAAGGAAAAAAAAAAAATTCGAACATTAGATTTCATTTAACAAGAATACATACTGATAGAAGCAGACGAAATGAATTAAAATTTGTGCTGTGGCTTGCTTGCGAGGCAGAAATGCTAACCATTACACCTCTGCAGGACGATGGTCAACATTGCTGCACCAACTACCTAAGCTGAGTGCCCTCCCCAACACAAACTTCAATTCATTTTTCCCTTACGTATTGTCACTACTGCCAGGGCTCTCCGATATTGGCAAGCACCCCAGCATTGGACCTAACGGGACATCCTTTTAGCATTTGGTGATCTTATAGATCTTATAATTAAATGATTCCCTGAGAGATTTGAGGCTCTTTTTATTATCTACGATAATAATCGAAGCAGACGAAATGAATTAAAATTTGTGCTCCAGCCGGAACTCGAACCTGTGTCTTCTTGCTTGCATGGCAGAAATGCTAAGCATTACATCACTGCAGGACGATGGTCAACAGCACTGCACGAACTACCTAAGTTGATTGCCCTCCCCAACACAAACTTAATTCATTTTTCCCTTACATATTGTCACTACTGCCAGGGCTCTCCTATATTGGCAAGCACCCCAGCATTGACCGTAATGGGACATCCTTGTACCATTTGGTTATCTTATAATTAAATGATTCCCTCAGACATTTGAGTCTCTTTTTATTATCTACAATAATGACTGAAGCAGACAAAATGAATTAAAATTTGTGCTTCGGTCATTATCGTAGATAATAAAAAACGACTCAAATGTCTCAGGGAGTCATTTAATCGAAGCAGACGAAATGAATTAAAATTTGTACCTCGATCGTTATCGTAGATAATAAAAAGAGACTCAAATGTCTCAGGGAATCATTTAATTTTGTAATTTATAATTCTATACTATACTACTACAAGACTATACTACTACAAGACTATACTACACAGTATTACGTTACACAACTGTTCACTACACTACTGTACTTAGTATTACAACCAAACTGTATTTGTCTGGATAGCTAGCTCTTAGCGCGCTGAAATGCAACTCAGGATTCACAAGGACCGGCACCCGAAGTGTCGAGATTGGGAAATGGCTGTCAAGGTCTCACGAAGTCCTTCCTGGTCCTCCCCGAGGCTCATCTCCTCACTGTTCCCAGAAGGTTGTTGTAGGTGTGTGTTCTGCTGTGACGCGTCTCGTTGTCACGATGTAACGCCTCTTCTTGGTTGTCTTGATGCAGGCTTGCAGTTCATAAGCTGATCTCTTAGGTGTGAGTGAGTTCAGCTTATGCCATAGTTCCTCAATCTTTATTACACTACTGGCCATTAAAATTCCTACACCACAAAGATGACGTGCTACAGACGCGAAATTTAACTGGCAGGAAGAAGATGCTGTGATAAGCAAATAATAGCTTTTCAGAGCATTTACACAAACCTGGCGCCGGTGGCGACACCGACAATGTGCTGACATGAGGAAAGTTTCCAACCGATTTCTCATACACAAACAGCAGTTGACCGGCGTTGCATGGTGAAACCTTGTTGTGATGCCTCGTGTAAGGAGGAGAAATGCGTACCATCACGTTTCCGACTTTGATAAAGGTCGGATTGTAGCCTATCGCGATTGTGGTTTATGGTATCGCGACATTGCTGCTCGTGTTGGTCGAGATCCAATGACTGTTAGCAGAATATGGAATCGGTGGGTTCAGGAGGGTTATACGGAACGCCGTGCTGGATCCCAACGGCCTCGTATCACTCGTATCAGTCGAGATGACAGGCATCTTACCCGCATGGCTGTAACGGATCGTGCAGCCACGTCTCGATCCCTGAGTCAACAGATGGGGACGTTTGCAAGACATCAACCATGTGCACGAACAGTTCGACGACGTTTGCAGCAGCATGGACTATCAGCTCGGAGACCATGGCTGCGGTTAGCCTTGACGCCTCATCACAGACAGGAGCACCTCCGATGGTGTACTCAACGACGAACCTGGGTGCACGAATGGCAAAACGTCATTTTTTCGGACGAATCCAGGTTCTGTTTACAGCATCATGATGGTCGCATCCGTGTTTGGCGACATCGCAGTGAACGCACGTTGGAAGCGTGTATTCGTCATCGTCATACTGGTGTATCATCCAGCGTGATGGTATAGGGTGCCATTGGTTACACGTTTCGGTCACCTCTTATGGCATTGACGGCACTTTGAACAATGGACGTTACATTTCAGATCTGTTACGACCCGTGGCTCCACCCTCCATTCGATCCCTGCGAAACCCTACATTTCAGCAGGATAATGTACGACCGCGTGTTGCAGGTCCTGTAAGGGCCTTACTGGTTACAGAAAATGTTCTACTGCTGCCCTGGCCAGGACATTCTCCAGATCTCTCACCAATTGAAAACGTCTGGTCAACGGTGGCCGAGCAACTGGCTCGTCACAATACGCCAGTCACTACTCTTGATGAACTGTGGTATCGTGTTGAAGCTGCATGGGCCGCTGTACCTGTACACGCCATCCAAGCTCTGTTTTACTCAATTCCTAGGCGTATCAAGGCCGTTATTATGGCCAAAGGTGGTTGTCCTGGGTACGGATTTTTCAGGATCTATGCACCCAAACTGCGTGAAAATATAATCACGTGTCAGTTCTAGTATAATATATTTGTGCAATGAATACCCGTTTATCATCTGCATTTCTTCTTGGTGTAGCAATTTTAATGGTCAGTAGTGTATATTATAGACTGTTGCATTTTCAAACACGTTCCTGTCGTGGTCTGTTACATCTTGTCTTACGGTACACTCCCAGACGATATGATCTGGGGTACTGATTGCTCCACAATCACAAGTGTCCGTGGGCTGTCGTGTTTTTAGTAAGCATGGACTGAAGACCACAAAAACAGCAACTGGAATACGTACCATGTCCGGACGGGTGGTGTATAGCTCCATTGGTCGGAAGGAAGTATGTCATTCTTGTTCTTTCTTCTGTGTTAGGAACTAACTGGTATTTTCTCCTCCCTGTTTCTGCCCTGATTGAGACTTTTGGACGTTGTCCATCAATGCTTGCTTTTATTTCCTTGTTCTATATGGCTCTTGTGCCAAGTATCTGGATTACCTTGTTATATTCGCATTTTTTGAGCCCATATTGTGCAGCTTTATTTTTTACTGCTAGGTCTAAAGGTGTTGTTGTTGTTGTGGTCTTCAGTCCTGAGACTGGTTTGATGCAGCTCTCCATGCTACTCTATCCTGTGCAAGCTTCTTCATCTCCCAGTACCTACTGCAACCTACACCCTTCTGAATCTGCTTAGTGTAATCATCTCTTGGTCTCCCCCTACGATTTTTACCCTCCACGCTGCCCTCTAATACTAAATTGGTGATCCCTTGATGCCTCAGAACATGTCCTACCAACCGATCCCTTCTTCTGGTCAAGTTGTGCCACAAACTTATCTTCTCCCCACTCCTATTCAGTACTTCCTCATTAGTTATGTAATCTACCCATCTAATCTTCAGCATTCTTCTGTAGCACCACATTTCAAAAGCTTCTATTCTCTTCTTGTCCAAACTAGTTACCGTCTATGTTTCACTTCCATACATGGCTACCCTCCAAACAAATACTTTCAGAAATGACTTCCTGACGCTTAAATCTACACTCGATGTTAACAAATTTCTCTTCTTCAGAAACGCTTTCCTTGCCATTGCCAGTCTACATTTTATATCCTCTCTACTTCGACCATCACCAGTTATTTTGCTCCCCAAATAGCAAAACTCCTTTACTACTTTAAGTGTCTCATTTCCTAATCTAATACCCTCAACATCACCCGTCTTAATTCGACTACATTCCATTATCCTCGTTTTGCTTTTGTTGATGTTCATCTTATATCCTCCCTTCAAGACACCATCCATTCCGTTCAACTGCTCTTCCAAGTCCTTTGCTGTCTCCGACAGAATTACAATGTCATCGGCGAACCTCAACGTTTTTATTTCTTCTCCATGGATTTTAATACCTACTCCGAATTTTTCTTTTGTTTCCTTTACTGCTTGCTCAATATACAGATTGAATAACATCGGGGAGAGGCTACAACCCTGTCTTACTCCCTTCCCAACCACTGCTTCCCTTTCATGTCCCTCGACTCTTATAACTGCCATCTGGTTTCTGTACAAATTGTAAATAGCCTTTCGCTCCCTGTATTTACCCCTGCCACCTTTAGAATTTGAAAGAGAGTATTCCAGTCAACATTGTCAAAAGCTTTCTCTAAGTCTACAAATGCTAGAAACGTAGGTTTGCCTTTCCTTAATCTTTCTTCTAAGATAAGTCGTAAGGTCAGTATTGCCTCACGTGTTCCAGTATTTCTACGGAATCCAAACTGATCTTCCCCGAGGTCGGCTTCTACCAGTTTTTCCATTCGTCTGTAAAGAATACGTGTTAGTACTTTGCAGCTGTGGCTTATTAAACTGATTGTTCGGTAATTTTCACATCTGTCAACACCTGCTTTCTTTGGGATTGGAATTATTATATTCTTCTTGAAGTCTGAGGGTATTTCGCCTGTTTCATACATCTTGCTCACCAGATGGTAGAGTTTTGTCAGGACTGGCTCTCCCAAGGCCGTCAGTAGTTCCAATGGAATGTTGTCTACTCCGGGGGCCTTGTTTCGACTCAGGTCTTTCAGTGCTCTGTCAAACTCTTCACGCAGTATCGTATCTCCCATTTCATCTTCATCTACATCCTCTTCCATTTCCATAATATTGTCCTCAAGTGCATCGCCCTTGTATAGACCCTCTATATACTCCTTCCACCTTTCTGCTTTCCCTTCTTTGCTTACAGGTGGGTTTCCATCTGAGCTCTTGATGTTCATACAAGTGGTTCTCTTATCTCCAAAGGTCTCTTTAATTTTCCTGTAGGCAGTATCTATCTTACCCCTCGTGAGATAAGCCTCTACATCCTTACATTTGTCCTCTAGCCATGTCTGCTTAGCCATTTTGCACTTCCTGTCGATCTCATTTTTGAGACGTTTGTATTCCTTTTTGCCTGCTTCATTTACTGCATTTTTATATTTTCTCCTTTCATCAATTAAATTCAATATTTCTTCTGTTACCCAAGGATTTCTACTAGCCCTCGTCTTTTTACCTACATGATCCTCTGCTGCCTTCACTACTTCATCCCTCAAAGCTACCCATTCTTCTTCTACTGTATTTCTTTCCCCCATTCCTGTCAATTGTTCCCTTATGCTCTCCCTGAAACTCTGTACAACCTCTGGTTCTTTCAGTTTATCCAGGTCCCATCTCCTGAAATTCCCACCTTTTTGCAGTTTCTTCAGTTTTAATCTACAGGTCATCACCAATAGATTGTGGTCAGAGCCCACATCTGCCCCTGGAAATGTCTTACAATTTAAAACCTGGTTCCTAAATCTCTGTCTTACCATTATATAATCTATCTGATACCTTTTAGTATCTCCAGGGTTCTTCCATGTATACAACCTTCTATCATGATTCTTAAACCAAGTGTTAGCTATGATTAAGTTGTGCTCTGTGCAAAATTCTACCAGGCGGCTTCCTCTTTCATTTCTTAGCCCCAATCCATATTCACCTACTACGTTTCCTTCTCTCCCTTTTCCTACACTCGAATTCCAGTCACCCATGACTATTAAATTTTCGTTTCCCTTCACTATCTGAATAATTTCTTTTATTTCATCATACATTTCTTCAATTTCTTCGTCATCTGCAGAGCTAGTTGGCATATAAACTTGTACTACTGTAGTAGGTGTGGGCTTCGTATCTATCTTGGCCACAATAATACGTTCACTATGCTGTTTGTAGTAGCTTACCCGATTTCCTATTTTCCTATTCATTATTAAACCTACTCCTGCATTACCCCTATTTGACTTTGTGTTTATAACCCTGTAGTCACCTGACCAAATGTCTTGTTCCTCCTGCCACCGAACTTCACTAATTCCCACTATATCTAACTTTAACCTATCCATTTCCGTTTTTAAATTTTCTAACCTACCTGCCCGATTAAGGGATCTGACATTCCACGCTCCGATCCGTAGAACGCCAGTTTTCTTTCTCCTGATAACGACATCCTCTTGAGTAGTCCCCGCCCGGAGATCCGAATGGGGGACTATTTTACCTCCGGAATATTTTACCCAAGAGGACGCCATCATCATTTAATCATACAGTAAAGCTGCATGCCCTCGGGAAAAATTACGGCCGTAGTTTCCCTTGCTTTCAGCCGTTCGCAGTACCAGCACAGCAAGGCCGTGTTGGTTATTGTTACAAGGCCAGATCAGTCAACAATCCAGACTGTAGCCCTTGCAACTACTGAAAAGGCTGCTGCCCCTCTTCAGGAACCACACGTTTGTCTGGCCTCTCAACAGATTCCCCTCCGTTGTGGTTGTACCTACGGTACGGCTATCTGTATCGCTGAGGCACGCAAGCCTCCCCACCAACGGCAAGGTCCATGGCTCATGGGGGGAAGGGTCTAAAGGTAGGAAGCCTAATATCGCCAGCAGCGCCTCAGTCGGTGTTGCTCTATCCGCTCCGTCAGCCGCAGGAGTATACTCCTCTGTGCTCTCCGTAGAGCCTGTGCTGTCCTCGCCTTTCTGGCAAACGCCGACCTGTCGCCCACAATAGCGAGTAAGATTGCGTTGTGGCACGTTCTTATTGCACCTAGTGGCACTTGAAAACTTCTTTAGTCAGTTGTTGCTAGTTCATTTAAAATTTTAATGTCTCTCTGGCAGACGATTTCTACATGTACAAGGAAGCTTTGCTTTTCGTCGATGTTAATTCCACGGTCCCTATGTACTTCTTTTCTTTACAGAGGTTGGTCATTTATACTGATCGTGGGATTTCTTGTTCTTGATAATGTTCCTTTCATTGACATATAGAATGTTTTGTGTGCTGCTATCGTTAGTTTGTTTTCTACGCACCAGTTACTTAGACTTTCAAGAAGTACGCTACTGTTTTCCTCCAAACTTAACCCTAGTGTTAGCACATACTAGAATTAGAAGATCGTCTGCGTAGGCGATCCAGCCTCTAGTGTTTGTTATATTCTGAAGTTGGTTCAGTAATGACTCTATTACAACAACCCAGAACTCTGGACCACAAACGGAGCACTGTGGGCACCATTTGGTGACATATTTCACAATTTTCTTCCCAGGATATTCTAATTGCACCTGGCTGTCTGTGCAATAATCTCGTAGACTGTTATAGGGAAACCTTGCACAGTCTATCAGTTTCAGTCTTTCGAACAGGGCAGGCCACCACATTTTATCAAACGCGTCGGCATTTTCAGTCAGTATCCCTATAACTTGTATTGTATTGTATTGTATTGTATTGTACGTTAATCGCGGACCTAGAAACGACGGAGAGGCTCCATCCCCGCCGCAGCCGTAGTGGTCCACAACCCCACGACGACCACCGCAGTCCACTTCTCCCTTCCGCCGTCCCACACCGAACCCAGGGTTATTATGTGGTTCGGCCCCCGGTTGACCCCCCCCAGGGAACGTCTCAGACCAGACGAGTGTAGCCCCTATGTTTGCGTGGTAGAGTAATGTTGGTGTTCGCGTACGTGGAGAACTTGTTTGCCGACATAGTGTAACTGAGGCGGAATAAGGGGAACCAGCCAGCATTCGCTGAGGCAGATGGAAAACCGCCTAAAACCATCTACAAACTATCCGGTTCACCGGATCTCAACACAAATCCGCCGGGCGGATTCGTGCCGGGGACTAGGCGCTCCTTCCTGCCCAGAAAACCATGCGTTAGACCGCACGGCCAACCGGGCGGGCTTCCCTATAACTTACTTGTCGTCTGAGGTGTTCAGAATATTCATCGCGTGATTTAACAAATCCGCAGCGGCTTTCCCTTTCCTGAAACTGTACGGCGAGGGGCTCATTGTGGTCTTACTTCCCCGTGGACAAATGGAATCACAACACTGTCATTCACAAGCTGCTCTAGTAATTCAGAGCGAAGATGTTGATGGAGATCTCTGTCTTCCAGCGTTATATCGTCCGGAAACAGAGTACTAACTGGTGTTTCCCAGTCTGTCGTCATCGGATCTTCTCAGAGTTGATTATGCAGTGTGATTTTCATCAGGTTTAAAGAGTACAATGCACCAAAAACATCTTAATAATTTCACTGTATAATTACACAGGTGGCAGAGTCTGCCACGTATCAGAGTCAGTCTCAGTCCCAGTATTTTAGCCCGATTATGAGTCATGTGAGTCTAGGTTAATCACATTTTGGTTCCAGCATGAGTCAAATTTTGTACAAAAGTTTCGTTACGTTTTGCTGGAAATGAAAGAATAGACATAGTCTCAAATATGCGTAAGGGTTATTACACTTCATTACAAAACGAACGCCTAGGTTGGGCTGCATATCTACAAAAGGAACACCTAAGCTGATTGAATATGTTCCCGAATGTAAGTATTCATTGAGATACCGATTTAGCTGTGCGTCACTATTCAGTGCTTCTGGCTAAGGTGTGCATAAAAGATATGTTCAGTTACACCATCTGCAATGTTATCAAAACTGAAACGAATGTAAATGAATTTTCGTAAACCAATGAATGGTAATGTCACAATTCTTCCCGTTATGAAGAGGCCTCACCTGCTCCAATACCTTCAGGGTCGCATGGAGCTGTGTGGTAAATAAGGTGTATCATTGGGTAGGCGAACTCTTAAAGCGCGAAATTACAATCGTCCGGCCGTAACTGTGGGTTCTTTGATTGCTCTGAGAGATGGCTCATCGGAATTACAACAGATGACATTTTAGTTCACTTTATTACACGAATTATAAAAAGACTTACTTAATTTGATACAGTCCTTTGCCACAGCAATGCGTGACAGTTCTCAACTGTCATTGACTATGCTGTCGGGAAAAAAAATTAGTACACCGTTTTAGAAGTTCCCGATTCACTCAAGAGTTATTGTTGCAACAGTGTATACGGACTACATGAAAGGATAACATTTACAGATCAGTAGCACACGCGGTTCTGAGGTGCTACGAATCGACCGATGCTGAACCACCCGTATTAGTACGAGGTGTAGCCTCCACAGCCGGCAGTACGCGCTGACTCTGGCATCCAGTCGATCACACAAATAGTGAATACTGCCCTGCGATACGTTATGGCACACCTTCTCGATTTGTTCACGAAGTTCTGTAAGAGTTGTCGCCTAACGGGGCACATCTCGTCCCTTCATATCCCACAGCTGCTCGATTGCAGGCAAGTTACGAGATCGTGCTGACCAGGAAAGTTGCTGCATGTCTTGCAGAGCACGATGAGTTTCGTAACATCCCACCCATAACTTATCTGGCGCGTGTTCACCCCAGGTAATTGACTAACAGATCAACAGAGAGTGCAAAACTGCCGCAATGTCGGATAACGCAAAGAAAGTAATAAGGCCCTGTGACTCCAGATTGAACTGCAGTGGCAGTGTTGACATTAATTGATTCAGAATTGATCCCTTTTAATTAAAAAGGGATGCACATTGATGTTATATTCAGCTATTGAACGCCAGATGCAAATGTTGAACATAAAATTAATTAAGAAAGTGACTTGGGATTTCAACTACTTGATTGGAAACAGATGCAGTCGATTAGCACAAATTTATTTCTTCAATCATCACATTACATGACTCTCGTAACAGGCAGTGGTAATAAATTGCATTTTGCGTGGAGTAAAGCGCGATAACTCAAAAGTAATTCCTATCGTCTGACCCAGGCGTAATGCGAAGTACGAGAAGAATTCTGCAATACACGGCCCATGAAACCCTCGTGGAAGCTTTGCCGACGTGATCCAACAAATTAATCAGTGGCCTAACTCAAGCCAGAGCGGCCGCAATATCACCGAATTCAGCGTGGCGGAGCGTCGTCGTTGTGTGGACGTCGGCCAACCTCGTGGTGCTGCAAGGCTGCGCTCGTCTATTCGCTCCTAGCTATCTTGCTTCTTGCTCAGTACATAGTTGAACCAAAAATTCCTATGTCCAAGCTCAATCGTTACCTTTGCTAAGTCCTAAACTGCAGAGATGCTCACTCTCTCTCAGGCAAGCTGAGTAAAGAACGCCACTTCCGCACTCTAGGCAAGCTGGGAACAAAAAACTTCTACGGAGACTTCTGCCAGTCCGCTCTTTGCCTCAGTTTCCCCTCCAGCAAAATCACTTACGCCACTTGCAGTGCAAGTCGCGTTAATTATACGTCGCTTCTCAGCGCCGACCAGTGCCTGCTCTGGGAAGTGAACAAATTCCCACAAAATTTCCCTGCCTGTAAACTTCTGCTATGTAGCTCCTCCCAGGCCCCCCATCAAGGTTAGCGTCTGCACAAAACACCAATGTTTCGGTATTCTGACTCCCAGGAGAGTACTTCAAATTCCTTGGTCCTATGTTCCCATCGGAGGCCGGCGTATTTCATTCTGTCGCTCTTCACCTGATTTACTTCAGACTCTGCAGACCGTGAATTCAGCGTGAAGTTGCTATAGTCACAAATTCGCATATTTTGGCCTCTGTTGACCGGTCCACCGTAGCTTTGCGCGGCTTTCTCGCATGTTTCACTGAAAACGGGACGACAGACATTTATCAACAGGTGTACAAGTTCTCCGTCTGCTTCCCGGTACACCAGCATGGGGTCAACCACCCCCCTCACTGTCACTCATCTTAAGGCAGCTGGAGGTCGCGCCCCATTACCGCTTTCTCAGAGTCTGAGTCATCCTAAGCTGCCTATTGTCGCTTCCCTTTGCTGCTCCCCAGCCCAGCCGCAGTCAACTATGAATACTTCCTTGGGATAAACTAGCCTCCAGCAAATCGATGCGTTTCCACGATGTTTTCATGTCTCGTAAATTACTTTAAAACCATCACCCCACATTAATTATTTCAATACGTCCATACTATACCATCTACAAGATGCATTATGCCTTCTCAGTCATTTTTGTTCATCCCTACTGTTCACTCAACGTGAGTTTGGTGATCTTTAATGACTTCATGTAAGGGGCATAGTTCTTGCCATCTTACAGTTTCAACCACAGTGTGAGGCTGAACATTATCCTGTTGGAGCAACACATCATCTTGACAATGATGGCAAAATGACCAGTGTGACAACATTCTGCATTTAGCTAGCGCTGATTAGCGCCCATCCACAAACACCACAAGTGAAGGAGAGGTGTAGCTTATGGCACCCCAGACCATAAAGCCTCGGGTGGGACCAGTGTGCCTTGGACGAATGTACTCTACAAGACAGGCTCACCAGGTCTATGATGAGATTTTCACTCTGCAGCAGAGTGTGCGCTAATATGGAACTTCCTGGCAGATTAAAACTGTGTGTCGGACCGAGACTCGAACTCGGAACCTTTGCCTTTCGCAGGCAAGTGCTCTAGTCTCGGTCCGGCACACAGTTTTAATCTGCCAGGAAGTTTCACCAGGTCTACATTGAACGCACAAACGACCATCACTTGCATGCAGGCAGAATCTGCTTTCATCGCTGAAGCCCAGGACGCGGCATTTCATCTTTCAAGTGATCGACTGACGATCCCAGTCGAGCAATGTACGTGTAGGTCGAAGCTGTGGCGTGAGTAGTAGACGGGCTAAAGATGTGGGTGCCTTTAGTCCTAGTGCTCATAACTATTTCGCAACTATTTGTGATGACACGTCGGGGTTTACAAGCCCCTTACCTGTGCTGTGGTAGCTGTACGATCTGTTACAGCTGCACTTGCAATACGGCGATGCTGGCAGGCGTCTATACTGAGTGGACGTCCGGAACCTCGTCCATGGGTGTGAGAAAGCTCACATGACCACTAATTCCAGCATCGTTGCGCAACTGTTTCAGCATGCCCAACTAGTTTGGAATTTCTCCGAAAGGACCGTCCTGCCACTCGGAAGGCCACAATCCGACCCCTTTCAAACTCGTTCAGCTGGCTGTAGAAGGACGAGTGTGCCTCCGCGGCATGGTTGCCCGCTTACTTCACACGTTTGCCTCACGATGAGTCCTCTAGCTGTGAGCATTCCTTATTAAAGAGCAGGCACAGCTGGCGCTCTGGTAGCTACGCCACTAGGCTATCTATAGGCGGACGATGTTGAAACCATTATCAGTGCATCTACCATTTCCCTTGTGGCATATGCCATCGGATCAAAATCGACGTCGTCTTTCCAGGTGTACTGATTAAAGCATCAGTGATTACAGCTGCTTCAATTACCTGTTTAATCTAGTATATTTTATCTGTTCGGAATCTGAGACCTATTAAAGAAAAAATTATTTTCTTCAGCCAAACCTTTGGATCAGGCCACCGAAGTTTATTGTTCAATTTCTTTTATTCTATGAACAACTGTTGCTATGTTCTATATAGTTCATTAGTTACTGTGTCACGTATTTTATCTTAGTTAAATAATCTTACATCGCATTTAACCTGAAATAATCCCTCTTGTTTTATTCCTAAACTTAAACTTAACATTTTCGTCTCTGGAAATGGAGATACTCTGTAGATGCACTAGTTTAAAATCTTTTATCCAGCAAAATTTCACTGCCCCATATACTTATCTTTGTAACTAATGATGGCTTAACAGCCGAAAAGTGGGTTGTGACATAAGTAA
The DNA here is from genome assembly GCF_023864275.1 of Schistocerca cancellata. NCBI lineage: Eukaryota > Metazoa > Arthropoda > Insecta > Orthoptera > Acrididae > Schistocerca > Schistocerca cancellata. The sequence goes on along the minus strand of NC_064633.1, from coordinate 111,804,262 downwards.
TAAATATTGTAGAATATTACACCAGAGTTGCGTGTGTAAATATTTTACTTCATCTTTCAGTTCAAAAAGACGAGTCAATACGCGTCCTCGTGATAAGCGCACCTTGACTTTCAAGAACACTTGAATGCGTGTAACTCCCATATCCTCACGCATTTTTGTTTGAAGGATGTTCAGTGCATGAGGCTATTAAACTGACTACTTTTATGTCAATGTTTCGTGTAATTCAGGGGTTATTTTCTCGGTGTTTAATGCAATGTTGGCATATTATTTTGGGGTTAATTTCACAGCTTTTTATACATTCCAATGATGCAGCATCATCTGCCAAGAAACTTACGTACTGGTCGCACGACAAATTTAATTTTAATAGTAGAAAGTCATCAAGAATTTTAAAAATATTTCAGGTACCTCCGCGAAAGACAACATGGAAGGACAACTATTATCTCTCGTGACATATTTTAACGAGGAAAAAGTATCAGGGAGTTTTAGTCGACAATAGACAATAATTAAACAGTGGTTCACATTTACTGTATAAATTCGTGGATGATACTGAACGTAACTTATTGACTTAAATCATAAATTATTAGCCTCGTGTCATTTGCCTTTATTACGTTAATGCGAAATACACAGCAATATTACGAACTGCAGCATAAAAGCCGCTATGTCGCTCTTGTACAGTGCTGCCGACGTGCTTGCTGGCGCATCTGCAGGAGGGTGCATGACCGAGTGCATGAAGTCCATCCTGGCGCTGTAGACGTCGTTGGCGGCGACGAGCGTCGTGTCGATGATGAGGTAGTGGCGCTGGGCGTCGCTTCCGTACGGCTGCCACGTCACGCCGTCCACAGGGCTCGGTGTTGGGTTCCTGCCATCACAAACGTCACACGCATACAGCTATCTCTGTTCTTTTTCTCTCTTCTGTGTGTACCAAAGAAAAAGAGAATAAACAAGGCGCTCTCGCACGTTATTCAGCACTCACAGCGGTTCCAGGCTGGCCCAGTATCTTACGTGACCATTTTGCAGTTGTTTTGAAAGCGAGAGAGTTCGCGTACAGTTTTAAAAACTACACAGTTACTGAATTTATTGTAGAAATCATTGTTACTGTGTGCTCATTGTATAAAGTCACGCGCATATCTAGAAAAAAGACTGTAGATTGCTGTACGTATTTTCCCATACGTCTCGCTCCTGTATTGTTGATGTATGTGTGTCCTTGTGTAAAAAGCTTGTTTCATTCATGTCCACCTTGTCATATGCGTTAAAAATATGATATTCCCAAAGTTTTGTCGATGGAGAGTATGGACAGATGCTTGCAGTATAGTTTGTTACGTATCAAGAACTTCGGAAGCATAAGTTCGTAAGTGCTTTGTGACTGCGAACTTGTTATGATTAATTACGTCTTTTCTGTACGAGTTCCTGATTTTAAAGCAAATGATTTAGTTACGACAGTTGCGGTAGCCATTTTTCCAGTAATTATTTTTCTACAGCTTTCTGTTGAAGAATTTAATGAAATCTGTTTTCACATTACAAAACTTGGCTTACAGCAAGTATACAGATAGTTTTTTATGAACAAATGGTTACTAGCTCTAAGCTGTAATGTCAAATCTTAAGGGCAGTCCTTTGTATGCAAAGTACAAAGTGTAGATTACTCCATGATACTGAGTCTGGGTATCCAGTTGTAGATCGCTAGTCAGTTTTCAACATTTTGATCTGCTGTATCATTGGAAGATAAACTGATTCAATAAAAAGACGTTTCAGCTCGATAGTGTAATAGGTACTAATTTCAAAAACTTTACCACAGACAACTTTGTTGCGTATTCGACTTGTTGGCTGCGCACGTTAGATCGTAATGTATCAGACCCTTGGGTCAGAGATTACATGTTTGGCCCATGCCCCACACGGTTTATTTCACTTATTTCAAATGGAAATTAAAGTTAACCACATTCTACATAAAATAATATAGAATGATTTTTTCGAACTCTTCTTCTTCTCCGAAAGTAGTCTACACGTTTCGGTATTTCCCTGTATGAGATGTATCTTTTCTGTAGAAAGGACTGATGCTCAACTGGCCAGATTGTACTTCACATCGTGAATGCCACACAATTTTGTCGTATGAGAATACGATATACAGGGTGGTCCATTGATCGTGACCAGGACAAATATCTCACGAAATAAGCGTCAAACGAAGAAACAACAAAGAACGAAACTTGTCTAGCTTGAAGGGGGTAACCAGATGGCGCTATGGTTGGCCAGCTAGATGGCGCTGCCATAGGTCAAACGGATATCAACTGCGTTTTTTTAAATAGGAACCCCCATTTTTTATTACACATTCGTGTAGTACGTACAGAAATATGAATGTTTTAGTTGGACCACTTTTTTTGCTTTGTGATAGATGGCGCTGTAATAGTCACTAACATATGGCTCACAATTTTAGACGAACATTTGGTAACAGGTAGGTTTCTTAAATTAAAATACAGATCGTAGGTACGTTTGAACATTTTACTTAGGTTGTTCCAGGGTGATACATGTACAGTCTTAGACATAAAAACTGACCGCCGGCCGGCCGCCACAGAGACTAAATCCGAGTCGTTCGCTTAAGGTGGCCAATAAAACTGACCACCCCTGACAACTCTATCTGCATAATCTGGCAACACTGTAAGATGCGGAAGTGTTACGAGCAAGTGTTGTCTACTTCCTAGATAATATGGAGCAAGTGAGCCCGTGGTCTTGCGGTAATCGTCGTGCATCTAAACTTCGAGTCGCATGTTCGCGTCCAACTATTTTCTTTTTTTTTTTTTTTAAAACCACATTTCGGTCTAAAAGTTATGAGTCTGATTGAACATCGAAGACAATTAGCTTAACATTCTACCCACCCGCAATAACAAGTATTCCAGAAACAATTCCACAGGACAGCTCGTGGCTGCGTCGCGATCATAACAGCTTACGCTCGGGCGTTTCCTCGCGCTGCAGCGGCTACCGGCCACCGGCCAGACGCCACCCGCCGCCTGAAATCCGGCGCCGCCCATGTGAAGGCGGCGCCACGCTATCAGTGTATGTATCAATGCCATTTTCGAATCTGAAGTTCTAGTTATCATCTTGCAGATAAGCATTGGATTTTGCATACTTGAAAATCATGAACTCCAGTTAAGCATTGTAAGATTGAGTCGCAAGTGGAAAATGGTGTAACATCTGCAACACAACGTTTACTTTTATTATAACAGAGGGGTGAATGTAGAGGAGGCAGCTAGAAAGATTTGAACTGTATTTGGAGCGAGTGCTTTTGGGAAAAATACGCCAGGAAAAGATATTCTTGTTTCAACAAAGATCGTTCTGGCATGAATGATTTTCCACATTAAGGAGGTCTCGACTATTGATATATGTGACAGAGTACCATTTTTCCATCATGCGACATTTGCATTCAACAGGCAAAGTTCAGAAGTCTGGTGTAGGAGTACTGCATGCTCTAATTCGAAACAACAAAAATCAACGGAGTGACTATTATTGAACGTCATCAGGTCGCTCATTGAGCATTCCTATGCAGTACTGTTCTGGTGACGTGTTATGATGCCTTCATCGTTAACTTCCTAAGAAGAAATGAAAGGCTGAGCCCCACCAAAAGACGTAGACTAGAGCAAAGAGTAGTGTGAACATAATATTTTACATCTGATAGCTCCAAAAGTGTGTTTTGGACTACGAATTCTGCCCCAGGGGGTGTGTGCAACACAGCGGAATTTGTTGTCAACAACTGAGACACCTTTCGGTCGCAGTGTAAGAAAGTCGAGCAACAAAACTACATCACCTGTGCTACTGCATGATAACTCACTCTGTTGATTTGAGAAAGAAAACTATCCAGGAGATTGATAGGAAAGTCGTCTCTCAGACACTTGTATTGATGGGGAAGTCCTCTCTAAAGCACTTGTCCCTCTCGTCATATATTCGTAAAATATTACCTTTCCCGCTCTTGATCGATCAACCGTCAAGGCAATTCATTTCTAGACGAAAATACTCTTAAAACTACCTTGGTTTAATGACACCGTTAAAACAAGTAGGTTTCTACGGGCGTAGAATTTGTAAACAACTGTGGCATTGTCAGATTATTTTAGATATCGTGAAAGAAAATTCAGTTGCTGATTAATTTCTCTTTAATTAGTGTTGTGTTTAGTAAACTAATGGAAAATGCAAATAAAATATTCACTTTACTAATACAAATTAAATTCATCTTACTACAGAAACATCACGACGGCAGTCTATCTTAATAAAGCATTAAGTGTCTGTAAGACGATTGAGCCTATTTTAACACGAATTAGTAGGATATTACCGACTTTTGACTTAGAAAAGATCTGTATTTACTTCACTTCCTGTATCATTCGCAAGTATTATGGAAATGTGGCATTTCATAGATTATGTATTCACAACAACAAAAAATATGTCGGCAGAAAACAAAAGTGGCATTAAGAAATTTGCAGTACCGTAAGGTTTTCGCTCTGACACCAAGGGTTACTGTAAGTAGCAAGACGAATTTTGCTCGAGCGTTATCTTACGATTCCCTTATTGAGTTTGTATCTGCCTGCTTGTAGATCAGCTACAAAAGAATTAAAAATCTGGCTTTCAGCGAGTCTCGAAAGGAGAACGAAAGCAGCTTGTACCTGGTAGCCAAGCATGTTACCTGGGAACTGTTTTTTTCCTAAAGTGGGAAGACATCCTTTTGTGGTTGAATTGTTGGCAAAAGTCAGTCAGACGTGTGCCGTTGGTCTAAGCGTTTCGGTATGTTTAATTTGTACCAATGGTTTTTCTACAGGTTTTTTCTGTTCCAAATAGAGAGTTGAAGTCTCCCATTAGTATTTTGACGTCATCTTGGTGAATTTTGCTCATAGTATTTTCGAGTGTATTCCAGAATTTTTCGACATTTTTGGTGTTTTTCTTATTTTCGCTGTTGGTGGGAGCATGTGCATAGATGAGTGTATATTTTTTACTGGGGCTCTGAATGAGCGTAGTCATAAGTCGATTGTTGATGGGTGTGATTTCTTTGACAGAGTTAATGATAGATCTGTGTTCGAGAAAAGCAATTCCGAAGATTGGTACGCCTTTCGCTACCTTTTGTTGTATTTTGCTCTTGAAGATGCAATGGTTTCCGTAATGCAAGGTTTCACTGTCAGTTAGTCGTGGTTCGTGAAGAGCAAGGATGATAATTTTTTGTTGGTCGATTTCTTTTGTGAGATTCTATAGTTTTCGTGCTTGGATCAATGTATCGATGTTTAGTTATAAAACAAAAAGTTCTTATGTGTGTGAAATCTTATGGGACTTAACTGCTAAGGTCACCAGTCCCTAAGCTTACACACTACTTTACCTAAATTATCCTAAGGACAAACACACAGACACCCACGCCCGAGGGAGGACACGAACCTCCGCCGGGACCAGCCGAACAGTCCATGACTGCTGCGCCTCACACCGCTCGGCTAATCCCGCGCGGCGTGTAGTTTTCAAATGCATGTTTTCTGCTTGTAGGGAAATTACAAGAGATCTTCAGTATTCTCTGCAGTGCTAATCTGGACTCCCCAGAATCCGAAATTCCAACTGCCGCCTGTCGATAACCGGGTTGTGTACCACCTGGGCCGGCCGGAGTGGCCGTGCGGTTTTAAGCGCTACAGTCTGGAGCCGAGCGACCGCTACGGTCGCAGGTTCGAATCCTGCCTTGGGCATGGATGTGTGTGATGTCCTTAGGTTAGTTAGGTTTAATTAGTTCTAAGTTCTAGGCGACTGACTACCTCAGAAGTTAAGTCGCGTAATGCTCAGAGCCATTTGAACCATTTTTGTACCACCTGGGGTAAACTTGACTTTGCTTGCACAGTTCCTGTTTGCTTGTGTTTCATTGGTTTGGCTGGGCGATTCCAGGGCCGGACAGGACCAGAGGGTGTTGAAGCCTTTGGAAGCAAATATTTTCAGCCGAGCTCATTGAGCTAACAGACGGTGACCAGAGTAGCGGTGGTTTTCACTCAGAAGTGTCTGGATTTTGAGTTCAACGTATTGAGTAGCCGTTGAGGATTGTGTTAGTATTTGATTCACCCCAAGTATTTGATTTCCTCGGCACCACCCATATGGGGGAGGGTTTCCCCTATCGGCCCCACGGGATTTTTATTATTATTATTATTATTATTGTCATTATGTCATCAGCAAATCCGATATAGTGCATCTTCCCACCACTGAAATAGATGTGCATTGCTCGATTCAGTGTTTCCATCACATAAATATAGGTTATAATTACGTTACATTGCTGCTAGTGGACACATTTCTTACTTTTTCTTAGGCAGTTGCTACCTGTTACTCCATCATAGGAATTTATGTGCAGAGCATTGTTACAATACAGACGTTCAAATTATCCGATTTCTGTAATTTCATTTCGATACCAGATCGTTCTAATCGGATTCAGCAAGTCAGGCTTAATGTGGATATACGAATACGACTCTCATCATTTGATAGACTGGGTAAACCACATTCTTAACCGGACGGTTGAATCTAGATCACTTATTTGTGACAGGGCCTGAATTCTTAAACACTGTGGAAAATAATAATACAATGTGCTTATTACTAATATGTTATTTAAATAAAAATATGTGAACGAACGAGATAACAGTTTATTTACAGGAGCAGAGCCCCTTCCATCATAGCATAGCAGTGCGAGATTGGTTTCAGGGCCAAGAGAGGACAACGCTGATGCCGTTTGTTCCACGATCACCGAACATCAACCAGATAGAGAATATGTGGGCAGAGGTAACAAGGTCATTGCCATGTGGACCTATAAATGCAAGCGACCTTTGGACGAATATAGAAAACGTATGTTGGGAAGTAAAGCATCACGCTACACTGTCGACGACTTAATGAAATCAATGCCCCATGCCTTCGAGAAATCTTACGTAATGATCGTGGGTGGGTTGGTTACTAAAAGTATACTCGTCCACAAAACCCATGTGGACAATTATCTGATAGTCGGTCAAGCTTTGCTTTGTCGCAGCTCTTTAGATGCAAGTCCATTTACTTTCAGTCTGCTCCTTACAATTCTTGCAATGCAAGGTAATTGAAAAATCTCATCCACTCGACGCCAACTGAGGAATTGACTGGTGCATGTGTTGTTCAACACACAGTAGTTGTCACCCTCTCTGGAATCAATGAGGGTTTGTGTGCGTGTGTTTTCGTGTTCACGCACAATCTGAATCAATACTATTTACATTAGAGAGACAACCAACAATAAATATTGCATCAAATATGACTGTAAAGTATTTTAATGCGATGGGAAGTTACAAACTGAATTTTTACCCAACCCACGATCTGCATATTACGTTAATTATGATGTATTAACTCCATAGTATCGTTAGCAGAGACAGTGCGCTCTTGTTGTCGAGGCTCGCGACAAATGCAGCGATTAGCAGTGCCCAATGCCACCGCGATTTGTTTATGTTGGCTGAGCGTGGACACTGCAGCAGACGCTTCGCCATAAACAGAGAGAAATCACCTTGGCTCTGACTGCAGTGATCGGATATCACTGCATGCGTGTTCTTACAGTAACCAACGTGAGACTCTACTCAAAGGTGCCATGGAGCAATTGCAACGGGTATCATGTCATTAGTCATCAGAATATTAACCAGTGACGAAATGTCCACTCTATTTGAATCCCAAGAAAATAGGAACCTTCTCACGAAGGAATGTGAGGTGATATCAAAATTTATCCACTATACAAAAATTAACTGCAGTAAATGGACTTGCATCTAAAGAGCTGCGACAAAGCAAAGCTTGACCGACTATCAGATAATTGTCCACATGGGTTTTGTGGACGAGTATACTTTTAGTAACCAACCCACCCACGATCATTACGTAAGATTTCTCGAAGGCATGGGGCATTGATTTCATTAAGTCGTCGACAGTGTAGCGTGATGCTTTACTTCCCAACATACGTTTTCTATATTCGTCCAAAGGTCGCTTGCATTTGTAGGTCCACATGGCAATGACCTTGTTACCTCTGCCCACATATTCTCTATCTGGTTGATGTTCGGTGATCGTGGAACAAACGGCATCAGCGTTGTCCTCTCTTGGCCCTGAAACCAATCTCGCACTGCTATGCTATGATGGAAGGGGCTCTGCTCCTGTAAATAAACTGTTATCTCGTTCGTTCATATATTTATATTTAAATAACATATTAGTAATAAGCACATTGTATTATTATTTTCCACAGTGTTTAAGAATTCAGGCCCTGTCACAAATAAGTGATCTAGATTCAACCGTCCGGTTAAGAATGTGGTTTACCCAGTCTATCAAATGATGAGAGTCATATTCGTATATCCACATTAAGCCTGACTTGCTGAATCCGATTAGAACGATCTGTTATCGAAATGAAATTACAGAAATCGGATAATTTGAACGTCTGTATTGCAACAATGCTCTGCACATAAATTCCTATGATGGAGTAACAGGTAGCAACTGCCTAAGAAAAAGTAAGAAATGTGTCTACTAGCAGCAATGTAACGTAATTATAACCTATATTTATGTGATGGAAACACTGAATCGAGCAATGCACATCTATTTCAGTGGTGGGAAGATGCACTATATCGGATTTGCTGATGACATAATGACAATAATAATAATAATAATAATAATAATAATAATAATAAAAATCCCGTGGGGCCGATAGGGGAAACCCTCCCTCATATGGGTGGTGCCGAGGAAATCAAATACTTGGGGTGAACCAAATACTAACACAATCCTCAACGGCTACTCAATACGTTGAACTCAAAATCCAGACACTTCTGAGTGAAAACCACCGCTACTCTGGTCACCGTCTGTTAGCTCAATGAGCTCGGCTGAAAATATTTGCTTCCAAAGGCTTCAACACCCTCTGGTCCTGTCCGGTCCTGGAATCGCCCAGCCAAACCAATGAAACACAAGCAAACAGGAACTGTGCAAGCAAAGTCAAGTTTACCCCAGGTGGTACAAAAATGGTTCAAATGGCTCTGAGCATTACGCGACTTAACTTCTGAGGTAATCAGTCGCCTAGAACTTAGAACTAATTAAACCTAACTAACCTAAGGACATCACACACATCCATGCCCGAGGCAGGATTCGAACCTGCGACCGTAGCGGTCGCTCGGCTCCAGACTGTAGCGCCTAGACCCGCACGCCACTCCGGCCGGCCCAGGTGGTACACAACCCGGCTGTCGACAGGCGGCAGTTGGAATTTCGGATTCTGGGGAGTCCAGATTAGCACTGCAGAGAATACTGAAGATCTCTTGTAATTTCCCTACAAGCAGAAAACATGCATTTGAAAACTACACGCCGCGCGGGATTAGCCGAGCGGTGTGAGGCGCAGCAGTCATGGACTGTTCGGCTGGTCCCGGCGGAGGTTCGTGTCCTCCCTCGGGCGTGGGTGTCTGTGTGTTTGTCCTTAGGATAATTTAGGTAAAGTAGCGTGTAAGCTTAGGGACTGGTGACCTTAGCAGTTAAGTCCCATAAGATTTCACACACATAAGAACTTTTTGTTTTATAACTAAACATCGATACATTGATCCAAGCACGAAAACTATAGAATCTCACAAAAGAAATCGACCAACAAAAAATTATCATCCTTGCTCTTCACGAACCACGACTAACTGACAGTGAAACCTTGCATTACGGAAACCATTGCATCTTCAAGAGCAAAATACAACAAAAGGTAGCGAAAGGCGTACCAATCTTCGGAATTGCTTTTCTCGAACACAGATCTATCATTAACTCTGTCAAAGAAATCACACCATCAACAATCGACTTATGACTACGCTCATTCAGAGCCCCAGTAAAAAATATACACTCATCTATGCACATGTTCCCACCAACATCGAAAATAAGAAAACCACCAAAAATGTCGAAAAATTCTGGAATACACTCGAAAATACTATGAGCAAAATTCACCAAGATGACGTCAAAATACTAATGGGAGACTTCAACTCTCTATTTGGAACAGAAAAAACCTGTAGAAAAACCATTGGTACAAATTAAACATACTGAAACGCTTAGACCAACGGCACACGTCTGACTGACTTTTGCCAACAATTCAACCACAAAAGGATGTCTTCCCACTTTAGGAAAAAACCAGTTCCCAGGTAACATGCTTGGCTACCAGGTACAAGCTGCTTTCGTTCGCCTTTCGAGACTCGCTGAAAGCCAGATTTTTAATTCTTTTGTAGCTGATCTACAAGCAGGCAGATACAAACTCAATAAGGGAATCGTAAGATAACGCTCGAGCAAAATTCGTCTTGCTACTTACAGTAACCCTTAGTGTCAGAGCGAAAACCTTACGGTACTGCAAATTTCTTAATGCCACTTTTGTTTTCTGCCGACATATTTTTTGTTGTTGTGAATACATAATCTATGAAATGCCACATTTCCATAATACTTGCGAATGATACAGGAAGTGAAGTAAATACAGATCTTTTCTAAGTCAAAAGTCGGTAATATCCTACTAATTCGTGTTAAAATAGGCTCAATCGTCTTACAGACACTTAATGCTTTATTAAGATAGACTGCCGTCGTGATGTTTCTGTAGTAAGATGAATTTAATTTGTATTAGTAAAGTGAATATTTTATTTGCATTTTCCATTAGTTTACTAAACACAACACTAATTAAAGAGAAATTAATCAGCAACTGAATTTTCTTTCACGATATCTAAAATAATCTGACAATGCTACAGTTGTTTACAAATTCTACGCCCGTAGAAACCTACTTGTTTTAACGGTGTCATTAAACCAAGGTAGTTTTAAGAGTATTTTCGTCTAGAAATGAATTGCCTTGACGGTTGATCGATCAAGAGCGGGAAAGGTAATATTTTACGAATATATGACGAGAGGGACAAGTGCTTTAGAGAGGACTTCCCCATCAATACAAGTGTCTGAGAGACGACTTTCCTATCAATCTCCTGGATAGTTTTCTTTCTCAAATCAACAGAGTGAGTTATCATGCAGTAGCACAGGTGATGTAGTTTTGTTGCTCGACTTTCTTACACTGCGACCGAAAGGTGTCTCAGTTGTTGACAACAAATTCCGCTGTGTTGCACACACCCCCTGGGGCAGAATTCGTAGTCCAAAACACACTTTTGGAACTATTAGATGTAAAATATTATGTTCACACTACTCTTTGCTCTAGTCTACGTCTTTTGGTGGGGTTCAGCCTTTCATTTCTTCTTAGGAAGTTAACGATGAAGGCATCATAACACGTCACCAGTAACAGTACTGCATAGGAATGCTCAATGAGCGACCTGATGACGTTCAATAAGAGTCGCTCCGTTGATTTTTATTGTTTCGAATTAGAGCATGCAGTACTCCTACACCAGACTTCTGAACTTTGCCTGTTGAATGCAAATGTCGCATGATGGAAAAATGGTACTCTGTCACATATATCAATAGTCGAGACCTCCTTAATGTGGAAAATCATTCATGCCAGAACGATCTTTGTTGAAACAAGAATATCTTTTCCTGGCGTATTTTTCCCAAAAGCACTCGCTCCAAATACAGTTCAAATCTTTCTAGCTGCCTCCTCTACATTCACCCCTCTGTTATAATAAAAGTAAACGTTGTGTTGCAGATGTTACACCATTTTCCACTTGCGACTCAATCTTACAATGCTTAACTGGAGTTCATGATTTTCAAGTATGCAAAATCCAATGCTTAACTGCAAGATGATAACTAGAACTTCAGATTCGAAAATGGCATTGATACATACACTGATAGCGTGGCGCCGCCTTCACATGGGCGGCGCCGGATTTCAGGCGGCGGGTGGCGTCTGGCCGGTGGCCGGTAGCCGCTGCAGCGCGAGGAAACGCCCGAGCGTAAGCTGTTATGATCGCGACGCAGCCACGAGCTGTCCTGTGGAATTGTTTCTGGAATACTTATTATTGCGGGTGGGTAGAATGTTAAGCTAATTGTCTTCGATGTTCAATCAGACTCATAACTTTAGACCGAAATGTGGTTAAGAAAAAAAAAAAAAAAAAGAAAATAGTTGGACGCGAACATGCGACTCGAAGTTTAGAATGCACGACGGTTACCGCAAGACCACGGGCTCACTCCCTCCATATTATCTAGGAAGTAGACAACACTTGCTCGTAACACTTCCGCATCTTACAGTGTTGCCAGATTATGCAGATAGAGTTGTCACGGGCGGTCAGTTTTATTGGCCACCTTAAGTGAACGACTCGGACTTTGTCTCTGTGGCGGCCGGCCGGCGGTCAGTTTTTATGTCTAAGACTGTACCTTTGTGAACTTATCATTTCTGAGAACGCATACTGTTACAGCGTGATTACCTGTAAATACCACATTAATGCGATAATTGCTCAAAATGATGTCCGTCAACCTCAATGCATTTGGCAATATGCGTAACGACATTCCTCTCAACAGCGAGTAGTTCGCCTTCCCTAATGTTCGCACATGCATTGACATTGCGCTGACGCGTGTTGTGAGGCGTTGTCGGTGGATCACGATAGCAAACATCCTTCAACTTTCCCCGCAGAAAGAAATCCGGTGACATCAGATCCGGTGAACGTGCGGGCCATGGTATGGTGCTTCGACGACCACTCCACCTGTCATGAAATATGATATTCCATACCGCTTCAACTGCACGCGAGCCATATGCCGGACATCCATAATGTTAGAAGTACATCGCCATTCTGTCATGCAGTGAAACAGCTTGTAGTAACATCGGCAGAAAATAACGTAGGAAATCAGCATACATTGCTCCATTTAGATTTCCATCGATAAAATGGGGGCCAATTATGCTTCCTCCCATAATGCCGAGCCATACATTAACCCGCCAAGGTTGCTGATGTTCCACTTGTCGCAGCCGCGCGACCGCTACGGTCGCAGATTCGAATCTTGCTTCGGGCATGGATGTGTGTGATGTCCTTAGGTTAGTTAGGTTTAAGTAGTTCTAAGTTCTAGGGGACTGTTGACCTCATAGGGCTCAGAGCCATATGAACCATTTTTTTTTGTCGCAGCCATCGTGGATCTTCCGTTGCTAGTAATGCATATTATGCCAGTTTACGTTACCGCTGTTGGTGACTGACGCTTCGTCGCTAAATAGAACGCGTGCAAAAATCTGTCTGCGTTCCGTAATTTCTCTTTTGCCCAGTGGCAGAAGTATACACGACGTTCAAAGTCGTCACCATGCAATTCCTGGTGCCTAGAAATATGGTAGGGTGCAATCGATGTTGATGTAGCATTCTCAACACCGAAGTTTTTGAGATTCCCGATTCTCGCGCAATTTGTCTGCTACTGATGTGCGGATTAGCCACGACAGCAGCTAAAACACCTACTTGGGCATCATCATTTGTTGCAGGTCGTGGTTGACGTTTCACATATGGCTGTACACTTCCTGTTTCCTTAAGTAACGTAACTATCCGGACACTTGGATGATGTCGTCCAGGATACCGAGCAGCTTACATAGCACACTCCCGTCGGGCATTTTGATCACAATAGCCATACATCAATACGATATCGACCTTTTCCGCAATTGGTAAACGGTCCATTTTAACACAGGTAATGTATCACGAAGCAAATACCGTCTCCACTGGCGGAATGTTACGTGTTACCACATATACGTTTGTGACTATTAGAGCTCCATCTATTACAACGCGAAAAAAGTGGTCCAACTAAAACATTCATATTTCTTTACAAACTACACGTATATGTGATAAAAATGGGGGTTCCTATTTTAAAAGAACGCAGTTGATATCCGTTTGACCTATAGCAGCGCCATCTGGTTTCCCCTTTCAAGCTATATGAATTTCTTCTTTGTAGTTTTTTCGTTTGATGCCTATTTCGTGAGAAATTTTGCCTGGTCACTATCAATGGACCACCCTGTATATGTAGTAGCACTGGTAGCATTAAGTAACTATGGCCAGATTGCTTGACTGGTGTAGTGTATTTTTTTGGTGGGGGTGGGGGGGGGGGCGGGGGCACGAATAAAAATCAGACAACAACGATAAGAAAGTGAATGCCATCACCTTCATATAACTATGACTTACGTGGTGTAGGCAGCTCGCGCCAGGTAAACTGTGTGGAGGCACCGACGTTATGTGTTCCATATGGAAATGGCGTTTGGCGTGACATGCCATGGCAGTGATGGGAGCACATCGTGATCCAAGCAGTATGAGTACAGCCAATGTAAATACCGTACACGAATCATGTGGGGACGTCAAGTAGTAAAGGGTACAGCTACCAGCCACAAGGGAAGTTTACTGCAGGTCTAGATGTCCGTCACTGTGTGGCCATTTTCAATTCTGTAAATGTTTCAATATGTATCGGAGGCTGACTGAGGTGGCACACACACACACACACACACACACACACACACACGCACACACACACACACACACACACACACACACACACACACACACACACAAAGCCCACAAGAGCTATTAAAAAAAAGCGCACAAGAGCTATATGTTTACCTTCTGTTAGAGCACTGCTCTTGTAAAGCTTAGCTTGTACTGTGATGCATTGCTGAGATTTATTACTACAATTCTTTGTCGTGGATCGTTTAAGGCTTCTTCGCTGTACCTCGCAAAAAATCGTTTACACATCTAGGTTTGATTCAAGGAAAGCAGAAAGCTGTAAGATGAGTCATCTGCGGCGCTGCTGAAAGAACGTACTACACAAGTATGTAAACGAATCAAAGTTGCTGAAATACTTTTTCGGAAAATCGTTTTACTGGAAGCATAAAATTAAAACCCCAGATTTTTTGGATTCGGATGTTTTTGGCTATGGAATTGTTCTTAAACGATTGCCGGGAAACATTGGTTAGAATATTAGATTATTTAAAATTGTAACTCTCATATCCCAGTCTGATGATGAGGTGGTTATCCTTTCGTTATTAGTCATATGAGTATCGCCCTCTATTCGAAAATTTTCAGTGAATTAAGACGGCGAATCGCGTCAGGTAATCTGAGGTAAGCACAAATTGTCGTGATTTTGCGAAATGCGTTCCTCAACCATCTGAGGAATTATTTTGAAATCTCTTGTATTCATACGCAAGAAATTTATGAATTCCATTGAAGAATATCGTGCCCATGTCTTTTTGATCTTCAAAATTCCTAAATCTCTTTCTCACCAGTGGAGGTTTGTTTACAAGTCTCCTGTATAATTTGAAAGTATCCAGTCAAATAATGTACACTCCTGGAAATGGAAAAAAGAACACATTGACACCGGTGTGTCAGACCCACCATACTTGCCCCGGACACTGCGAGAGGGCTGTACAAGCAATGATCACACGCACGGCACAGCGGACACACCAGGAACCGCGGTGTTGGCCGTCGAATGGCGCTAGCTGCGCAGCATTTGTGCACCGCCGCCGTCAGTGTCAGCCAGTTTGCCGTGGCATACGGAGCTCCATCGCAGTCTTTAACAATGGTAGCATGCCGCGACAGCGTGGACGTGAACCGTATGTGCAGTTGACGGACTTTGAGCGAGGGCGTATAGTGGGCATGCGGGAGGCCGGGTGGACGTACCGCCGAATTGCTCAACACGTGGGGCGTGAGGTCTCCACAGTACATCGATGCAGTCGCCAGTGGTCGGCGGAAGGTGCACGTGCCCGTCGACCTGGGACCGGACCGCAGCGACGCACGGATGCACGCCAAGACCGTAGGATCCTACGCAGTGCCGTAGGGGACCGCACCGCCACTTCCCAGCAAATTAGGGACACTGTTGCTCCTGGGGTATCGGCGAGGACCATTCGCAACCGTCTCCATGAAGCTGGGCTACGGTCCCGCACACCGTTAGGCCGTCTTCCGCTCACGCCCCAACATCGTGCAGCCCGCCTCCAGTGGTGTCGCGACAGGCGTGAATGGAGGGACGAATGGAGACGTGTCGTCTTCAGCGATGAGAGTCGCTTCTGCCTTGGTGCCAATGATGGTCGTATGCGTGTTTGGCGCCGTGCAGGTGAGCGCCACAATCAGGACTGCATACGACCGAGGCACACTTGGCCAACACCCGGCATCATGGTGTGGGGAGCGATCTCCTACACTGGCCGTACACCACTGGTGATCGTCGAGGGGACACTGAATAGTGCACGGTACATCCAAACCGTCATCGAACCCATCGTTCTACCATTCCTAGACCGGCAAGGGAACTTGCTGTTCCAACAGGACAATGCACGTCCGCATGTATCCCGTGCCACCCAACGTGCTCTAGAAGGTGTAAGTCAACTACCCTGGCCAGCAAGATCTCCGGATCTGTCCCCCATTGAGCATGTTTGGGACTGGATGAAGCGTCGTCTCACGCGGTCTGCACGTCCAGCACGAACGCTGGTCCAACTGAGGCGCCAGGTGGAAATGGCATGGCAAGCCGTTCCACAGGACTACATCCAGCATCTCTACGATCGTCTCCATGGGAGAATAGCAGCCTGCATTGCTGCGAAAGGTGGATATACACTGTACTAGTGCCGACATTGTGCATGCTCTGTTGCCTGTGTCTATGTGCCTGTGGTTCTGTCAGTGTGATCATGTGATGTATCTGACCCCAGGAATGTGTCAATAAAGTTTCCCCTTCCTGGGACAATGAATTCACGGTGTTCTTATTTCAATTTCCAGGAGTGTATTTCACTCCACCACGCAGAGGATCGTGTTCGCACCCATGCTTGACTCTCGGAAACCAGAAAGCTGAAAGCTGAGTCATCTGTTGTGCTGCTGTAAAACTTCCTTATAGAAATGAAATAAAGCTGCATCCCATGCTACGTTTACTCGTTGCATGAATAAGTGAAAAACACAGGTGTTGGATTCACATACGTTTTCTTTATGCACTTGTTCTGAAACGATAGCAATCAATTGGATGTCAAAAAACTTATGGGTTTGCTGCCGGGTGACGTCGTCGACCACCGCCGATATTTCGACAGGAGCACACCCAGCCATTCTCAAGGCACAACTGCAAGGAGGAAGCAATGTGCAAAGGAATTTAATACCTCAGTTCACAGAGGAGAAAAACAAGAAAGATACCACACACAGAACAAGTAACCGCAAAGTCGACACCCAACCAAAGATAACCAACATCAGAAATATCGATAGTGACTATTAATCAACTGGTGAGGTAGCACTAATTCTGTCCCTCTGCTTTTTGATGAGAGACAGAACCGGATTCCAAGCAGCATTTAAACAAAATCCATCATCTCTGCTTATAAGGTTGCTTGATAGTTTGATTTCAACAGCTTCCGTAATAACACTATCCCAACAGCTGGACTTGCAAGCCAGAATCTCCATGCTGTTGTATTCCATAGGATGACTGGTGTCAAGGCAATGTTCTGCAATAGCGGATTTGCTCGGCTGTTGTAATAGTGGGTGACGCTTATGTTCAATACACTGGTCTTCCACAGTCCTGATTGTCTGACCAATATATGCATGCCACAACTGCAAGCAGTACGATAGACACCAGCCTTATGCAAACCAAGATCATTTTTTACGGACGCCAAGAGGGCCTTGATCTTAGAAGGTGGCCTAAAAACACATTTCACATCATATTTCCGCAAAATACGGCCACTCCTGTTGAAAATGCTTCCTGCGTAAGGCAAAAAGGCCGTAGACTTCGGTGTCACTTCGTTGCTATCGCCACTCACCCGTTGCACAGAAGACTGATAGGGCAACGCACGTTTGATCTGCCTCTCACTATAACCATTCTGATGAAAGGTGACTTCGAGATGTGACAGCTCAGCTGCCAAACTTTCAGGGTCTGAGATAACGTGGGCCCTGTGAACCAAGGTACGAAGTAGTCCTTCACGCTGAGAGGATGGTGAAACTACACTCCTGGAAATTGAAATAAGAACACCGTGAATTCATTGTCCCAGGAAGGGGAAACTTTATTGACACATTCCTGGGGTCAGATACATCACATGATCACACTGACAGAACCACAGGCACATAGACACAGGCAACAGAGCATGCACAATGTCGGCACTAGTACAGTGTATATCCACCTTTCGCAGCAATGCAGGCTGCTATTCTCCCATGGAGACGATCGTAGAGATGCTGGATGTAGTCCTGTGGAACGGCTTGCCATGCCATTTCCACCTGGCGCCTCAGTTGGACCAGCGTTCGTGCTGGACGTGCAGACCGCGTGAGACGACGCTTCATCCAGTCCCAAACATGCTCAATGGGGGACAGATCCAGAGATCTTGCTGGCCAGGGTAGTTGACTTACACCTTCTAGAGCACGTTGGGTGGCACGGGATACATGCGGACGTGCATTGTCCTGTTGGAACAGCAAGTTCCCTTGCCGGTCTAGGAATGGTAGAACGATGGGTTCGATGACGGTTTGGATGTACCGTGCACTATTCAGTGTCCCCTCGACGATCACCAGTGGTGTACGGCCAGTGTAGGAGATCGCTCCCCACACCATGATGCCGGGTGTTGGCCAAGTGTGCCTCGGTCGTATGCAGTCCTGATTGTGGCGCTCACCTGCACGGCGCCAAACACGCATACGACCATCATTGGCACCAAGGCAGAAGCGACTCTCATCGCTGAAGACGACACGTCTCCATTCGTCCCTCCATTCACGCCTGTCGCGACACCACTGGAGGCGGGCTGCACGATGTTGGGGCGTGAGCGAAAGACGGCCTAACGGTGTGCGGGACCGTAGCCCAGCTTCATGGAGACGGTTGCGAATGGTCCTCGCCGATACCCCAGGAGCAACAGTGTCCCTAATTTGCTGGGAAGTGGTGGTGCGGTCCCCTACGGCACTGCGTAGGATCCTAGGGTCTTGGCGTGCATCCGTGCGTCGCTGCGGTCCGGTCCCAGGTCGACGGGCACGTGCACCTTCCGCCGACCACTGGCGACAACATCGATGTACTGTGGAGACCTCACGCCCCACGTGTTGAGTAATTCGGCGGTACGTCCACCCGGCCTCCCGCATGCCCACTATACGCCCTCGCTCAAAGTCCGTCAACTGCACATACGGTTCACGTCCACGCTGTCGCGGCATGCTACCAGTGTTAAAGACTGCGATGGAGCTCCGTATGCCACGGCAAACTGGCTGACACTGACGGCGGCGGTGCACAAATGCTGCGCAACTAGCGCCATTCGACGGCCAACACCGCGGTTCCTGGTGTGTCCGCTGTGCTGTGCGTGTGATCATTGCTTGTACAGCCCTTTCGCAGTGTCCGGAGCAAGTATGGTGGGTCTGACACACCGGTGTCAATGTGTTCTTTTTTCCATTTCCAGGAGTGTATCAGCTCGCAGATACAAGTCAGTGTGAGTAGGCTTCCTATAAACAGAATGTCTCAACATGCCATCAATCTTCTTTCTGACCAACACACAAAGGAAGGGAAGGCATCCATTCTTTTCCACCTCAATAGTGAACGGAATATTCGGGTGTATTGAATTCAAGTGTTTCAAAAACCGGTTTAAATTCTCACTACCATGAGGCTAAACAACAAAAGTATCGTCTAAATATCTGAAAAAAAAACCACAGATTTCAATGTCGCTGACTCCAATGCACGTTCCTCAAAGTTCTCCATAAACAAATTGGCCACAATACGAGTAGGTGACAACGGGCTTCCAATTGCAACTCCATCAGTCTGTTCGTAGTACTGACCATTGAATAAAAAATAAATGGGAGTCAGCACATGTCAAAACAAATTTGTTAACTCGACACTAAACTTAACCTCATTTAGCTGCAACGAATCAGCGAGCGGAACGCTAGTGAAAAGAGGAACCACATCAAAAAACAGAGGGACAGAATTAGTGCTACCTCACCTGTTGATTAATAGTCACTATCGATATTTCTGATGTTGGTTATCTTTGGTTTGGTGTCGACTCTGCGGTTGCTTGTTCTGTGTGTGGTATCTTCCTTGTTTTTCTCGTCTGTGAACAGAGGTGTTAAATTCCCTTGCACATTGCTACCTCCTTGCAGTTGTGCCTTGAGAATGGCTGGGTGTGCTCCTGTCGAAATATCGGCGGTAGTCACCCGACAGCAAACCCGTAAGTTATTTGAACATTCAATTCGCCGGGAAAAGTTAAGGTCTCAAATTGGGTGTCACTTAGGGGACTTATATGTCCCCTAGCCAGTTTATCCAACTCGGAAAGGATGGCTATAGTGTAATGTGTAAACCAAGTGACGTTTCGATTCTGGCGAATCATTGCATACACAGAATGTTGGAACAAGTATCGAATACTTTAAGACGTGATTATACTTATCGAAACAAGAAAAATAAGTCCAGTAAACATGGGCCCTGAAACGCATACTTTCCTGGATAAACACATGCTTATAGGAAGGGCTGCTCGACGCTTGGTTGCGGATATTAGCACAGTCGTTGCATTGTCGCTCCGTGAAATGTGTCGGCAGGGTATTATGATGTTTTACTCACAATATGCCACCTGTCATTAGGTGCTCTGCTGTCATTTGTGATGTTCGAGTCGTGTTGTAGGCTACGTTAGTTACTTACTGTACAGTACTGTCAACCCTGGGTACATACCACGGTGTTTTACCTTGTTCCAAACGCCCTGTTTGTACATACCACTTGTTAGCACGGGAAGCCTACTACTCGACAAGTGAAATGACTTATATGATATTCTGCTATGTTTTTGCAAATGGACGTAGCCTCTACGCTGCAGAGTGCCCTCTGATAAGCTGTTCGGTGCACTTTTTCGGCGTCTGAGGGACACAAGTACCCTTACACCTCGGAAGACTGACAGCAGAGAGCCCCACACAGTCCGCACGCCTGACAGGGAGGAGCGTGTGCTGCGTTCGGTGGAAGAAGCCTCTGGGACCAGTGTGCGACGATTGGAAGCAGCAGAAGGCGTGTCTCACTCTCTTCTCTGGGGGATACTTCATGAACACTTGCTGTACGCATACCACCTACAGCGCTTTCAGGCCCTAAGGCCACAGGATCATCATGGCAGACAGAGGTTCTGCCAATGGCTGTTGCAGAACTGTGCCTCAGATCCACTGTTCACAGCCAAGATTTTATTTACCAATGAGTCAGGATTCACAAGAGATGGTGTTGTGAATTTCTGTAACCAGCATGTATGAGCAGATATAAATCCCCAAGCAGTTCAGGAAAGAGGACAGCAACACCAATTATCAACCAACGTATGAGCAGGTGTATTTGCTGATAGAGTAACAGGGCCACATATGCTACCGCAAAGGTTAACTAGGGCTCATTATCTGGACTTTCTCACTGATGTATTGCCTACCTTGCTGGAGGCTGTACCATTGCAGCAACGAATACAAATGTGGTTCGTGCATGATGGCGACCAGCTCACTTTCGTCGCAATGTGCGTGAACGTCTGACGCAGACATTTCCAGACCGCTGGATTGGTTGGAGGGCCCCACATCTTGGCCTGCTCGTTCCCCAGACTTCAATCCCCTATACTTTTGGCTATGGGGTCACTTGAAGGAATTGGTCTACGCCATGAGAATCAACGATATGCAGGCACTACAAGGTCACATCTTCAATGTGTGCCAGCAGGTACATCAACAACTGGGTATACTTCGAAGGTGTGTCGTTCCATATGCTGGAGGGCAGAAAGGCGTATTGTCATCAATGGGCGCCAGGTTGAACACCTTCTGTAAACACGTGGGTATCACAGAAAGTATGCATTTCTGGGCCCATGTTTTTTGGATTTAGAAAATGTGCGTTTCTGGGCCCTTGTTTATTAAACATATTTTTCTTGTTTGGATGAGTATTACCACCTCTCAAAAAATTCGACACTCTTTTTAACATCCTGTATATATAGCACATAAAAAGCTTTGGCTCTCAGTGTATGTTGTAGTGAAAGTAGTGGGGCAAAGAAAATCCTGGCTCACTTTAGATATGAAAATGGTGTACTTATTAATTAATTGATCAGTTAAAATACCCCTCCCCTTCTCCTTAACCTATGTTCTGCTAAGTGGTTTATGTCTCCGTGGGATTAATTTATGGCCCCCTGGGTGTAAGCCATCCCTCTGAGAAACCCTCTACTGCCCTCCTTCCTTCACCACCCCTCTGGGAAAAGTACATTTTCTGTCATCCCTCCCCAATGCAGTTCAGAGCCAATTTTCTCCATCCTGGGAAATCCCCACAACACTCCTCTCCCTTTCCTCATTTGCCCCTCCCCTTCCTTTCACCCTCTTCTCCACCATCTGGAAATTGGCGGGGAAAATACTCAGTCTATGCTGAGCTGTTGGAGAGGAAGGATCTCACGACACAAAATTCAAATCAGTGTCAATTACATTGCAGAGGACATAATAATATAATGTTTATGTATAAAATTCATTGTGCATGTTCTTTATTAAATCAGTTTGTGGAAGACAGTGCTTCTCACATCGTCTCCCACTCTTGTGAACTGGTGGGAAAAGGACTCAGTCTGTGCTGAGCTGCCAGCTCGTTAATTAAATTGGTAGGAAATGCTGGGATGTGGTTCTCTTTATTTGGACAGGAATAATAGCCCACTCTCTTGACATCGCAAATGTGACATTAAAATGATGGAAAATAGTCTATTTACACTACACTATTAAATTAATTGCTTAACAATTTACAGCAGACAATGTAGATAAAAATGCTCTGGAAGGTGTAAATCAACTAGATCGCTTAAACCATTCACCATACCTTACAATGCTTCTTCTTCGTAATAAAACATATTTTCAGCGATTGGAGATAAAACAGATACATTTTGCAAATCAGGTAATTAAATATATCTTTGGTCTCGTATGCACTGATATTTCAGAACACAAGCATCCTCCTGCAGTCCAGCCTGCGATCCACGCAAGACAGTTGAATGTGAAGGCACCCCAATGCATACTGAGCTACACACTGATCAGCCTGAACATTACGACCTCCAACATGCTGTTGATATTAAAACCATCTAGGTGATAGCAGCGTCACTTGGTGGAGAAAGACTGCTAGTCAGACACGTACATGGTGCACGTAGTGTCAGTGGGTGTGCTCTCCATGTGTAGAATGGGGAAGATGTGCGATCTATCTGAATTTGATCGAGGGCAGATTGTGATGGCTCAGAGGCTTGGCATGAACATTTCGGAAACTGTGCGGCTTATTGGGTGTTCGGGGAATGGTGTTTTGAGTGTCTTCATCATATGGTGAAACCACAACCAGATGGTGCGGATGGGGAGGGGAGGGGTTGGGTAGCCACCCATCATTACAGATGTCGGACATTGCAGACTGGACAGACTGATAAACAGCACAGGCGGCGAACTGTGGTGGAACTAACATCAGACGTTAATGCTGGGCAGAGTACGAGTGTACCTGAACACACATTGCACCGAACACACCCAGCCACCTTAACACGACTTCAGCAGCTATGACCGAAATGGGGACAGGGCCCCTGGCATTGCATGTTGGTGCACTGGCAGAGTGTTGCATGGTCTGATGAATCCTGATACCTTCTTCATCATGCCAATGGGAGGGCGCCAGTCAGTTGTCTTCCATTCCCCTTCTCCACTTCCGCTCCCCACCCCTCCCCCACCAGACTATCTTGGGCTGGTGCACACTGCTAACATGCTGTGTGCCTGTCGCAGGATGTCTCCTCACGGTTCGAACTCTCTTAAAGCAGAAAAAACTCTCGTCACCAACGAAATCTGGTAAGTCATCAAACAGTTACACAGAAGAGTTGTAAATATGAGGTTAACGCTACATATCACCTTAATTTAGTTGTTTTTATTACTATGTCCATCTCTCCCTGCGTAGGTGGGAGGTAGAAATTCTATTAAAAGATCTCACATCAACCAAAAACAGCCTGATTACCGCTCCAACTCGCGAATCATATCCGCGGCAATCTCATTCTCACTTTCAACTGCCTAGCGCCACGTCATTGATATCAAATTGACTGACTAATTAATAAAATTGATCATGAGAGTCCCTTTGCATGGTGAGTAATTTTTTTCTTCCTGCAATCGGATTGCACTCGACGGGTACCTCAAATGGAAATACCTATCGGGAAGGCGATGTTCTTTTCGACGATTACTATTGAGAACCGACATTTGAAGATGACTGCAGAAGGATTCTAATGTCAACATACGTACGTTTCGCGTAAGGGCAACGAAGGTAAGATACGAGAAATTAGCGCTAGTACAGAGGCATAGAGAAAGTCTTTTTCTCCATCACGCCATTTGCGAGGGGAATAGGAAAGCAAATGATTGTTATTGCTACAGAGTACCCTCTGCCACACACCGTACGATGCATATAGACGTAGATGTAAATTTATTCTACCAGTCCGTCCATTTATAGACACATAAAACTCATGGAAGAACGTTCTCTCTTATTTACCGAGAAAATGAAAGACAGAACTTTTGCTGCAGATTTTCTCTCAGTAAAAACCATCGTATTAGCCTCTAATTTTCCCATTGCAATCACTTCGCGCGACGTATGTGAGATGCTATAATGTTTGCCCACAACACTTAGATGAAGGAGTATTTAGCTCATGTGTCAACTCACAGTCTCGCTTACCCGTCTTATTCTTACGCATATTCCAGTCACTGATATATAACAATTGTATCCACTTAATTTTTGCAAGTAAGAGTTGTACCTCGGTAAGTTACAGACAGACTCCTGCTAATTCTCTCGAAATCCCATCACGCTCCAACAGCACTGTTTCATTAGTTAAGGGCTGTATAGTCCCCCACCCATCACCGACAAGGTAGGGAGCTGTCGCAACGAGAAAAAACAGCACATCACAAATTTTTCCCGTAGCCGTATCACCGTGGCTACTCTGCACTTAATATTTATCTCCTTCCTAAGCTATTTACATTGCCGTATTACCTTGTTTCCATGAACATTTTTATACTTCCTCGATCAGTCGAAGTATAGCCACTAATTTTCTAATTGCAGTCACTACACGACACGTATGTGGGAGATAGTAATATGTTTGCTCACAACGATTAGAAGAAGCGGTAAAGAGATCACCTCTCAGCTTCCCTTTTGCCAGAATATCGCTTACCCTCCATATTCACACGAATATTCCGGTCTTCGAGATGTACCGATATTTACCCCAGCGAAATCACAGATCCGTCCTAATTCTCATGAAGTCACATCTCGTTGCTACAGCAGGTTTTCGTTACTTACAAGGCTGTATAGCTCTCTACCCGTCACTGGCCATGTTCAGAGATATCACAATGAGGAAAAATAGTACACTAACGCTGAGAGGAAAATTCACCACCATGCGGATGCTCGCAACCATATATTTCTTACTATTGATACTGCTACCAGAGATTTGTAGAAAATAGTCGTAGTAGAACAGTAGCATGTCTCTTCGGCTATTTTAGACGCAATAACTGCGTTTATCTACATTCAGCATCAACGCACACATATCCACAATCCTCTGGAAAACGCTATCATACATCGGTGTCGCAACCGTGCTGTAGACAGGAGCCAACATCTAAATACGTATTCTGCAAACCACTGCACGGTGTGGAGTATGTCGTCGTAACAATATTATCGATTTCTTCGTTCTTTTTTCAGTCACGTACATAGTGATCAATTAAAATAGCGTATCTGTAGCTTCTGCATATCTCCTAAAATATCCTCTATGACCTTTACGCCAGATATACGTTTTTTAATGACCAATAAAGCCTTAATGCTTCACCTTTATTCTACGAGGACTGAACAAAGAAAATCTGATACATCTGCAATTCATCGATATCGAATGATTGCTTATAAATATGTCCCTGTACGTATTCTATTCTCTTTTATCGCATTTCTGTGATTACTGTGCTAGAATTACGACAGAGTAACGGTGTCAGATTCTCCATTGACGCATAATATTTCATGAGAAATAAATCACTTTTTCTTCAAGGTGAGAATACCTCCTGTAATAACAGTATCACAGAGCTTCCATCACACTATCCATTGAAGCATTTACATTTGTTGGAATAGCCTCACAACTTTACGTATAACGCGGAGCTACTGCACAAGTAGGAGGATATTCAGAACTTAATCACAGCATTGCTCATTTTTTACTCCTACGCACTGTTCGATAGTGGACTGACCATGATACTTTGTTCCATGCACATACGTAGTGTAGTCATTTATTTAGAAGCAAACCCAGTACTTAGACGCTTATTCAACTATCATACTTCGAGAGACAACCAACAAGTACAGGCCGGACCAAATCAATGTCAATGTTTCTTCCTGCAACAGCAGTCACCTCTTACACTTCGATCGGAATTGTAGTGCCACAGTCTCCAGGAGATATACACCGGGCTTTGCAGTCAATCGCCTTCTACACCGTCATTTCTTAATGGGTGGACCACACTCCCCTGAAAAATCTAAGCAAATGAATTTTATCCTGACGTATTCTTCTACTTTAGCGCACAACCTTGTCACGTCCTAGCGTTTGGATTGCTTTCCTTAAAATTCGAGCAAATGAGGCGGAACGTCCAGGTCAACAACCAGCTCCACCACCGTTCTTTCTGCCTGGTTGCAGACAACTCCATCACCCACGAACATCTCACATATAAAACAAATACACTGCAAGCGGCTGTACAGTTCATGTTGGAGGGTACATCGCGACATTATTATCGATTACCCCTATACTCCAACCACACACGATGATCAAGTACAAAATTGCCTGTATACTTCCGTATATACCTTAATCTACCCCTGTGTTTCCCGGAGAAATACGTCGTTTTTCCCAGAGATTTTTTATCCATCACATAGTCGAATGTAGTATGTTAACCTATACGATTCTAGCAACACCTACATGATGCTTTTTCTTCGCAGATCAGTCGCGTAACACGAACATATGTAGACTCACAGGATTGGTAGAGGGCGACTATGTAGTGTCGAGCAGTCGAGTTAACGTTACTATTCACCAGTACGTACCATTTAACCAGAAATGGGTTTACGCGTGTTAATGTCGGGATAGCAGCTGACAATGGGCTCAAAATTATCGTGATAATTTAGAATGTACAGAGAGGTACGAAGGTGGGGCTCTTTCA
This sequence comes from Schistocerca cancellata, assembly GCF_023864275.1. Lineage (NCBI taxonomy): Eukaryota > Metazoa > Arthropoda > Insecta > Orthoptera > Acrididae > Schistocerca > Schistocerca cancellata. Next base: position 111,777,344 of record NC_064633.1, on the reverse strand, counting down.
AATAGAGTGGAAGAAGCTGTGCGCGATACACACGTATATATCGAGGGGCAGTTGACGGCTAAGTACGACAAATTCTGTCTCGGTGTTATGGATGTCCTTCTGAAGCAGTAAAGTGCTGTGAACAGACATGGTTCGCAGGAAGTGGTATGTGCTGTGGTGGAGAGAGAGTAGATCTATGGTGTTGTTTTGCGTAAGATAGTGAGGGCATTGAGATGAAGATGTGCTGTTCGTGATTTCGGTCACTCAATCATTTTAAGATCAACGAAAGTTCGTTGCAAGATCGTATACCTATTTCAGCAGGCTTTGCATACAACAGATGTAGAATTCAAAGCATACTAAATACTGTCTCATTGCTTCCAAACGCCAGTCAGCGCTATTTAAGTATAGTGATGATGTGTGTGTGGTACACCCTACCACCATTAACAAATGTTCCTTTAAAACTAGAGTCTTCCATGCTATATACTTGTATATAGAGCCCACCCTGATTTGGAAATGTAATCTGCTTAAGATGAAAACCCAGCAAATCCAGCGAAGCTATGAAATCAGCTGTCTGTAACATACACTCCTGGAAATGGAAAAAAGAACACATTGACACTGGTGTGTCAGACCCACCATACTTGCTCCGGACACTGCGAGAGGGCTGTACAAGCAATGATCACACGCACGGCACAGCGGACACACCAGGAACCGCGGTGTTGGCCGTCGAATGGCGCTAGCTGCGCAGCATTTGTGCACCGCCGCCGTCAGTGTCAGCCAGTTTGCCGTGGCATACGGAGCTCCATCGCAGTCTTTAACACTGGTAGCATGCCGCGACAGCGTGGACGTGAACCGTATGTGCAGTTGACGGACTTTGAGCGAGGGCGTATAGTGGGCATGCGGGAGGCCGGGTGGACGTACCGCCGAATTGCTAAACACGTGGGGCGTGAGGTCTCCACAGTACATCGATGTTGTCGCCAGTGGTCGGCGGAAGGTGCACGTGCCCGTCGACCTGGGACCGGACCGCAGCGACGCACGGATGCACGCCAAGACCGTAGGATCCTACGCAGTGCCGTAGGGGACCGCACCGCCACTTCCCAGCAAATTAGGGACACTGTTGCTTCTGGGGTATCGGCGAGGACCATTCGCAACCGTCTCCATGAAGCTGGGCTACGGTCCCGCACACCGTTAGGCCGTCTTCCGCTCACGCCCCAACATCGTGCAGCCCGCCTCCAGTGGTGTCGCGACAGGCGTGAATGGAGGGACGAATGGAGACGTGTCGTCTTCAGCGATGAGAGTCGCTTCTGCCTTGTTGCCAATGATGGTCGTATGCGTGTTTGGCGCCGTGCAGGTGAGCGCCACAATCAGGACTGCATACGACTGAGGCACACAGGGCCAACACCCGGCATCATGGTGTGGGGAGCGATCTCCTACACTGGCCGTACACCACTGGTGATCGTCGAGGGGACACTGAATAGTGCACGGTACATCCAAACCGTCATCGAACCCATCGTTCTACCATTCCTATACCGGCAAGGGAACTTGCTGTTCCAACAGGACAATGCACGTCCGCATGTATCCCGTGCCACCCAACGTGCTCTAGAAGGTGTACGTCAACTACCCTGGCCAGCAAGATCTCCGGATCTGTCCCCCATTGAGCATGTTTGGGACTGGATGAAGCATCGTCTCACGCGGTCTGCACGTCCAGCACGAACGCTGGTCCAACTGAGGCGCCAAGTGGAAATGGCATGGCAAGCCGTTCCACAGGACTACATCCAGCATCTCTACGATCGTCTCCATGGGAGAATAGCAGCCTGCATTGCTGCGAAAGGTGGATATACACTGTACTAGTGCCGACATTGTGCATGCTCTGTTGCCTGTGTGTATGTGCCTGTGGTTCTGTCAGTGTGATCATGTGATGTATCTGACCCCAGGAATGTGTCAATAAAGTTTCCCCTTCCTGGGACAATGAATTCACGGTGTTCTTATTTCAATTTCCAGGAGTGTAGTTACCAAACGTCTGTCAGGGCTATTTAAGTAAGGTGATGCTGTGTATGGTACTTCCACCCACCGTTAGCAAATGTGACGTCAAAACTACGCTCTCATGTTTTCTAAATGTAATTTGCTAATGAAGAAAGAAATACCCAGTAATCCAGCGGTACAATGGATTGAGATGTGCGTAATCTGATCTCCAGCCATCTGATGGGGCTATTTGAACACAATGATGCTTGTAATCTGTGCAGAATGGAGGTACTCCAACCTCATGCTTCAGCATCATTATGCCTTTCAAGGTGTGGTGTGTGGGAGATCTGATTAGCTCACACGAAATACGGAACATATGATCCGAGGCTGGCATCTTTAAGCTATTGAACAATGTGCTGACAGACTAAGTGAAGCTAGATTCTTTTATAGGGGTGATGGAGATGAAACCGTGTGTTTCCATTGTGGTGGAGGGTTGAAATATTAGGATCAAACGAATAACCCCCGGGCTGAACAGGCTGCATGTTTTTTCCAAATGCCTGTTTATACTCCTTGCGAGGGGTAAGGGTTCGTTGATAATATCTGTCAGAAAAGAGATGTTACTGCAAAGGCTGCAACTAATACTAACAGTCTTCTACAAGCGATATCAGAACACCATGTGACTATGAGAGCTTCTGAAAATGCTCATTTGTGTAAATTCTGCTTCCAGGAAGAAGTGGGAGCGCTGTTGTTTCCCTGCAGGGATATTGGTGCCTACGTTAAATGTAAACCTACCCTTTCCTCATGTTCTGTATGTCAGAAACCTGTTCTAGCTACCATAGCAGCATTTTTGACGAAGGTAAGGATACAAGAGATACTACTATTTTATAATGTATTTTTTATGCTTTGTTAATACACATTGCGAAGAACAAAGTATTATCGTTAAAACGCTTCCTTTTCTTGTGTTCTCTTAATATGATAGCTGTGATGACGCAGTGATCTTAACATCTCCTGATCTGTTTTGAAGATTCGTGATTTTTTAGTGTCAAAGCATGGAACTGACATACAATACCATCGTTCGGCCAACGTAAGCTGTTAAAAAACATCATTTCTCCTCACAGCAAAGTATTATTGTTAAGACCTCTGCTACAGAGTTCCATATGATCCAGTAACAAGTGCTTTGCGACATGTACACGTCAATAAATTAGTAGCGACCAGATTCTGCATTGGGGAGTATTACAGGCTGAAAAAGAGAATCCTAGTGCTACTTACGGTTGTGAGTCATATCAATTTAGTATAAATCATTACACAGTACATATAATCGGAATTGGTGGTTGAAAGTGACTGGTTTCATAATGTAGGCAGTTGAAGGTATGATGTCATATATCAGTGCCTTAATAGGCATGCATTCTAGAGGCACTGTACCATATTCCATAGTCAGGAGCATGGTGTATATTGGGAAGTTGGTATGGATGCAACGGAAATATAAAGTTTCGATCTAAAGCAGAGTTGGATGACGTTGAAATGGCTCATCAGCCTGCGCTATTGCAATGGCTTTCTATAGAAGGTTACTAGCTTATGGATTCGGATAATCAGAATGGATACGTTCGACTACTGAACGTTTGGAAGAAACGTTTACATCTTCCTTCTCTAAAAGAATCCTGGCTTCTAAACTCTCATTTATAACTATGTAAATCTAATGTTTGAGTCTGAGCCCCTCAACCGCTATTGATACGGAAGTAAATTTCAAAAATCAGTATGGGGTGTACATGGTGCGGAAGACTGTAGTTTTAATGGAACATTTGTTAATCGTCGAAGGGAGTACTCTACACACATTACTATAATCAAATATCCCCAAAAGACGTTTGGAGATTAGGTTACACGCATCTCATTCCATTGTGCAGTTGGGTTACTGGGTATTTGTTTCCTCACAAGCAAATTGCATTTAGAAGACATGAAGAGCGTAGTTTTAATGGGACATTTGTTAATGGTGAGTATGAGTAACACACACAGCATCAATTTACTTAAATAGTGCTGGCAGACGTTTGGTAACTATGTTACAGGCAGCTGATACCATTGCTTCGCTCGATTTGCTGTGTTTTCATCGAAAGCAGATTACATTTCCAAATCAGGATGGACTCTATATATAAGTATATACCATGGAAGACTCTAGTTTTAAAGGAACATTTATTAATGGTGGGAAGGTGTGCCATGGGAGAGTGTACCACATACACAGCATCACTGTGCTTAAATAGCGCTGATTGGCGTTTGAAAATTACGAGACAATTTCGCAAAAAAATTCGCAAAAACAGCTCTCTTTTGCATTCTTCGAATTCTACTTTTATTGCATGCAAACCCTGCTTGGATAGGTATACGATCTTGCAATGAATATTTGTTGAGCTTACAATGATTGACTGACCGAAATCACGAGCAGCACATCTCCATCTCAATGTCCTTACTAGCTTAAACAAAACAACACCATAGATCTACTCTGTCTCCAACACAGCACATACCACTTCCTTCCTACAGAAGGACATCCATAACTCTGAGACAGAATGTGTCGTACTTAGCCGTCAACTGTCCTTCGATATCTACTATGTATCGCGCACAGCTTCTTCCACTCTATTTGAAAGAGCCCCACCTTCGGACCTCACTGTACGTTCTAAATTATCAGGATAACTTTGAGCCCATTGTTAGCTGCTATCCCGACATTAACACCCGTAAACCCATTTGTGGTTAAATGATACGTACTGGTGAATAGTAACGTTAATTCGACTGCTCGACACTACATAGCCGCCCTCTACCAATCCTGTGAGCCTATGTATGTTCGTGTTATGTCAGTGATCTGCGAGGAAAAAGCATCATATAGATGCTGCTAGAATCGTATAGGTTAACATACTACATTCGAGTATGTGATGGAAAAAAATCTCTGGGAAAAACGACGTGTTTCTCCAGGAAGCATGGGGGTAGATTAAGGTATGTACGGAAGTACATAGCCAATTTTGTACTTGGTTTGCGTGTGTGGTTAGGACAGAGGAATAATCGATAATGATGACGCGATGTACCCTCCAACATGCACTGTACAGCCGCTTGTAGTGTATTTGCTTTAGATGTGGGATGTTCGTGGGTGGTGGAGTTGTCTGCAAGGGAGCGGGAAGACCTGTGATGGAGCTGGTTGTTGACCTGAACGTAACTAAATCTACAGCCCATTAATAGCACTAGAAATCCCGTATACTGTCGTTGGAATAGTTGACTGCCGTAAAATGCTTAGCAGTGAGTGTCTGGAACGAGCATGTATCGGTTCCGATTAATTTGAAGGAATCTTAAGGGAAGCAATCCCAAATCTAGGAAGTGACAAGTCCTAAAGCAGAAGAATACATCAGACTCAAATTCATTTTCATAGTTTTTTAACGGGCGTGTGATCCAATCACTAAGAAGTGACGGTGTAGTGGGGGTGTGATCCAATCACTAAGAAGTGACGGTGTAGAAGGCGAATGACTGCAAACACCGTTGGTATATCTTCTAGAGACTGTGGCACTACACTTCCGATCGAAGTGTAAGTAATAGTATGATGACTGCTGCTGCTGGAGGAAACATTGATATCGATTTGGTCCGGCTTGTGTTTGCTTGTTGTTTCTCAAAATATGATAGTTGTATAAGCGTCTACGTACTGGGTTTGCCTCTAAATAAATAACTGCACTACATATGTGCGTACTACCCATGTGGATATACTCTTCTCTACACGGGATAAAGTATCATGGTCGGTCCACTATCAAACAGCGCGTGGATTAAGAAATGAGCAATGTTGTGATTAAGTTCCGAATATCCTCCTGCTTTTTCAGTAGAGTTATGAGTTGAGTTGTGAGGCTGTTGCATCAAATGTAAGTGCTTCAATGGGTAATGTGTTGGAAGCACTGTGATACTTTTAGATATGTATGATGGAGGTATGCTCCATCTGAAGAAAAGGCGATTTGGTTCAAAAATGGTTCAAATGGCTCTGAGCACTATGGAATGTAACGTCTGAGGTCCTCAGTCACCTAGAACTTAGAACTACTTAAACCTAACTAACCTAAGGACATCACACACATCCATGCCCGAGGCAGGATTCGAACCTGCGACCGTAGCGGTCGCTCGGGTCCACACTGTAGCGCCTAGAACCGCACGGCCACTCCGGCCGGCGGAGGTTTATTTCTCACGAAACATTATGCGTCAACGGAGACTCTGGTACCATTGCGCTGTCGTATTTCTAGCGCAGTAATCTTAGAAATACGATGAAGGAGATTGGGACACGTACAGGGACATATTTGTAACCATGTTCAGAGAGATTTCAGGATTGCAACCGATCGTCGTAAACTTCACTCCACAATATTTCGAATGGACAACTGCCAGTCATCATCAGGTGAGCTATCGGACACTGACAAAACCGTTCTCCGCTCCGCCTTATATAGCGTTGCCGCGCATGCGTCAGTCGCGGTGACAGATCACACAGCCCGGCAAAAGCGCTCTCGCTGGTGGAACTGCACAGATCAGCTGTCTTCGGCGTTCCCGCTCGCAGCGGTCATCGAAGTATTCTGGCGTCTTCTTCTGTAGCAAATCTCGGAGGTTGACGGGATTCCATGCATTATCCAAATGGTATCCACTGTTAGGGTTCGTTAGATATTCCGCGATGTCTGTTTAACGGATTCTTTTACGATGGACTTCCAAAAAGATGTTGCTGTGGCCAAAATTAATGTTTTGTCATACTACTTTGAATGTCTGTTGGAGATACAATGTTTCGCAGACGCATACTTGCTGGTAGGTGCAACGGTTTTGTTCTGTGCCACATTCTTCCACTGTGCGTATTGTTTGCCCCATATAGACCATACCGAAATGGCAAGGTACTTTGTAAATTCTCACCTTCCGTAATAACAAATTATCCTTCACTGATCCCAGCACGTCTGAAATCTTAGATGGCGGGCGGAAAATCACTTTCGCCTGAAAATTACTGAGGATTCTTGCTATTTTTGAAGGAAATATTTCCAACGAAGGGAACAAAAGCTAGGGGCTTTGCTGGCGCGTTCACCTCTTTATCCGCTTCTCAGTTCTTGGTTTTAGCTGAGAATGCCCTATTAATTAGCCTGATCAAGTATCCATTGTCTCTGAACACTGTCCTTAAAGGTGCAAGCTCTTTAGGCAAGCTATCTACATCCGATACTGCATGGGACCTCTGTACAAGGATTTTAAGCACTATCATGGTTTGGGATGGGTGATGGCAACTTGAAGAGTGCAAGTAAAAATCAGTGTGAGTGGGCTTACGATAAACGGAATGTTCCAAAATATCCAGGAATGGTAACAATCATCTTTCTCTAATTCCATAATAAATCGAATGTTCTCATGAATGGAGTTAAGATGATGTAAAAAATCCGTTAACTTCTCCGTGGGACCACACGATGAAAGTATCATCCACGTACCTCCAAAAAACGGTTTAAAACCGCTGATTCAAGTGCACTTTCCTCAAAATCTTTCGTAAAAAGTTAGCCACCAGGGAAGACAAGGGGCTGCCCATGGCGATGCCGTCAATCTTTTCAAAATATTTTTGGTTGAACAAAATATAGGTCGATGGAAGAACGTGCCGAAACAAAGCAGTGATGTTCGACTGAAACTATTTACCACTTATTGCCAAGAAATCACCAAGAGATACCTCGGTAAAAAAAAGATAATATATCAAAACGCACTGAAAGATCCGAGCTACTTTAGGGTAGTCCCCAGTCTGTTGATGAAATTGACTGAGTTCCGTGTGGACATTTGCAAACCAATGGTCTGAGCAAGAAAGTAAGATGTTTGACTAAATCATGCGTGGGGGTGTCAATATTGCTTGCTAGAGGTCGTAAAGGAAGGCCTTCTTTGTGCACTTTCGGAAGTCCATACAGTCTTGGTGGTACATTGCCATGAGGTCTAAGCCGCTTGATGATCTCTGGAGATAACGAGGAAGAGTTAAGGAGTGTTCACTCTTCCGTTGCATACGTGTTTTTTTTCTTTTTTTTTAAGATCTTGTTCAATCTTCCTGTACACAGTATCACGAAGCAGGCCAAAGAGAAACTACGAGGCAACAAAACAGTTGAGCTACCTTAATTCGCCTTCAGCATCACTATGTCGGGATCCTTTCGGAGGTTTCGTAGTGCAGCCCTTTCTTCAGAGGTTATATTACTGCGTTGGAGAGGAGCTTTCAACAGAGCACGGGGAGTTTCCCTTCTTATTTCTTCGGCAGGATCCATAGGAAGCCGTCATACAGTTTCCACACCACCACGCACAAAATTATCAAAGGTAGTGCACTTCACGTAGATTCAGAATTGTGTCCTTTACCCAATACAGAGATCAACGTATCGTTCAAATTATTCTCCGTGAAGTTAACACCGGAGTTTCGGGCAGTTTTTTTTAAAAAAATTAAATTCACATATTTATAACCAAGCATTCGACATTGATGAATTGCAGATGTATCAGATTTTCCTTGTGCAGTGCTCGCATAGTAAAGGTGAAGTAGTAAGGCTTCATTGGTCATTAAAAACTCCTATATCTGGCGTAGCAATCATTATAGAAGATTAGGGTGTATACAGAAGCAAACAGACGTTCACGTTCACGTGATTATTACGTATATGACTGGAAAAGGAACGCACAGTACAGTGGTTTGCAGAATATGTATTTAGATGTAGTCACTGGTCTAAAGCACGGTTGCGAGACCGGTGAGTTATAGTGATACGCAAAGGTTTAGAGGATTGGTGTGCTTTGGAGCTGAATGTAGATAAATGTAACTGTTGTGTGTAAAATAGAAGAAGAGAGCTACTAGTCGTATATTACGTCATTGATTACAAATCATTAGAAACAGTACGAATCATACGAAATATCTGGTGGCAAACATCCGGATGGTGGTGAATTTCTCCATGAACGTTAGTGTACTATTTCTTCTCGTTGTGATAGCTCTCTACATAGTCAGTGACGGGTATAGGGCTAGAAAGCCTTTTAATTAACGGAAAACATCTGTCGCAACGTGATGGGAATTCGAATTAGCTGGGATCTGTGGTTCGGCTGGGGGTGTATATCGCTACATATCGAAGACTGGAACATTCGTGTGAATATGGAGAGTAAGCGATATTCTGGCAAAAGCGACGCTGAGAGGTGATCTCTTTACCACTTCATCTAATCGTTGTGAGTAAACATATTGCTCTCTGCCACATACGTCTCATGTTCGAAGACCGGAAGATTCGCGCTAATATGGAAACTCTTTACCGCTTTTTCTAACCGTTGTGAATAAACACATTACTCCCTCCTATTACGTCTCGTGAACTGACCGCAGTGAGAAAATTAGTGGCTATACCTCAATTGATCGAGTAAGTTTAAAAATGTTCACAGAAATAAGATAATACGGTTACATAAAGGTACGAGTTAAATAGGTAGGGATAAAGAACTAGTGCGAAAAAAATATGATGCGCTATTTTCCTCGTTGTGATAGCTCCGTACCTAGTCAGTGATGGGTGGGCGAATATATAGCTTTCTAGCTAATGAAACACTGCTGTCGGAGCGTGATGGGATTTCGAAAGAATTAGCAGGAGTCTATTCCTTGGTGGAGGACAACTCTTATAAAAATTAAGTGTACTCAGATGTTATATATCAGTGGCTGAAAGACTCGTGAGAGTATGGTGGGTAAGCGAGAATGTGAGTTGAGAGATGAGTTCTATACCACTTCTCCTAAACGTTGTGGGAAAATATGTTTTAACGTTTCACATATGTCTCGCGAAGTGACTTCAATGGAAAAGTTAGAGGCTAGCATGAAGGTTTTTTCATTGAGAAACAATCTGCAGCAAAAGTTCCATCTTTTGTAATTCGGTAAATAAGAGACAGCATTCTCCCTTGAGTTTTGCGCATCTATAAATGGACGGACTTACATCTTAATAGGGAAACTAAATCTGCATCTTCATCTACACTCCTGGAAATTGAAATAAGAACACCGTGAATTCATTGTCCCAGGAAGGGGAAACTTTATTGACACATTCCTGGGGTCAGATACATCACATGATCACACTGACAGAACCACAGGCACATAGACACAGGCAACAGAGCATGCACAATGTCGGCACTAGTACAGTGTATATCCACCTTTCGCAGCAATGCAGGCTGCTATTCTCCCATGGAGACGATCGTAGAGATGCTGCATGTAGTCCTGTGGAACGGCTTGCCATGCCATTTCCACCTGGCGCCTCAGTTGGACCAGCGTTCGTGCTGGACGTGCAGACCGCGTGAGACGACGCTTCATCCAGTCCCAAACATGCTCAATGGGGGACAGATCCGGAGATCTTGCTGGCCAGGGTAGTTGACTTACACCTTCTAGAGCACGTTGGGTGGCACGGGATACATGCGGACGTGCATTGTCCTGTTGGAACAGCAAGTTCCCTTGCCGGTCTTGGAATGGTAGAACGATGGGTTCGATGACGGTTTGGATGTACCGTGCACTATTCAGTGTCCCCTCGACGATCACCAGTGGTGTACGGCCAGTGTAGGAGATCGCTCCCCACACCATGATGCCGGGTGTTGGCCCTGTGTGCCTCGGTCGTATGCAGTCCTGATTGTGGCGCTCACCTGCACTGCGCCAGACACACATACGACCATCATTGACACCAAGGCAGAAGCGACTCTCATCGCTGAAGACGACACATCTCCATTCGTCCCTCCATTCACGCCTGTCGCGACACCACTGGAGGCGGGCTGCACGATGTTGGGGCGTGAGCGGAAGACGGCCTAACGGTGTGCGGGACCGTAGCCCAGCTTCATGGAGACGGGTGCGAATGGTCCTCGCCGATACCCCAGGAGCAACAGTGTCCCTAATTTGCTGGGAAGTGGCGGTGCGGTCCCCTACGGCACTGCGTAGGATCCTACGGTCTTGGCGTGCATCCGTGCGTCGCTGCGGTCCGGTCCCAGGTCGACGGGCACGTGCACCTTCCGCCGACCACTGGCGACAACATCGATGTACTGTGGAGATCTCACGCCCCACGTGTTGAGCAATTCGGCGGTACGTCCACCCGGCCTCCCGCATGCCCACTATACGCCCTCGCTCAAAGTCCGTCAACTGCACATACGGTTCACGTCCACGCTGTCGCGGCATGCTACCAGTGTTAAAGACTGCGATGGAGCTCCGTATGCCACGGCAAACTGGCTGACACTGACGGCGGCGGTGCACAAATGCTGCGCAGCTAGCGCCATTCGACGGCCAACACCGCGGTTCCTGGTGTGTCCGCTGTGCCGTGCGTGTGATCATTGCTTGTACAGCCCTCTCGCAGTGTCCGGGGCAAGTATGGTGGGTCTGACACACCGGTGTCAATGTGTTCTTTTTTCCATTTCCAGGAGTGTATATGTATACATCACAAGCTATCGTACCGTGCGTGGTATAGGATTCCCTGTACTCCTAGTAGTCATTTCCTTTCCTATTCGACAAGCAAATAGAGCAATGGAAGAAAGACTATTTATATGCCTTCTTGTGAGCGCTTTTCTCTGGTATCTTATCTTCGCAGTCCTTGCGCGAAATGTATGTTGGCGGCAGCAGAGTCTTTCCGCAGTCAGCTTCAGATGTCGGTTCACAATAGCGTTCCTCGAAAAGAACATCGCCTTCCCTCCAGGGATTCCCATTTGAATTACCTGGCAAGTGTAACCAGACTGCAGGAAGGAAAAAAAAATATGCACCATGCCAAGGGACTCTTGTGATCAATTTAATTGATTAGTCAGTCAATTTGATACCAATGACGTGCCACCGGGCGGGTGGAAGCGAGCGCGACAGTGCCACAGGTATGATTTGCGAGTTGGGGCGGATATCAGGCGGTTTTTCGTTGCTGTGAGACCTTTTAATGAAATTTCAATCTCCCACCTATATAGGGGTAGGTGACGAACATAATACGAGGTGTGTTTTTTAAGTAAGCACCATTTTGAAATTTAAAAAAAGACTTGCTAAGATATCTCAATAATTTTATTTTTACATGAAAACCTGTAACTTAATCTACGCACTGACGCCATTACAGTCTGATTCTTTCTTTTTTACGTTGTGTACTGAGTGTTTAATATGCCTCCGATAATGGCCTGTTATAAGATTTCTTAGTGGTAAAGGCCTAAAAATATTCATCGAGAGATCTGTTTAGTTTACGGAGAAATATTATGACTGATGGAATGGTAAGAAATTGGATGAGAGTATTCAAAGACGGGCGCACAAACGTGCATGATGAACAACGGAGTGTGATAAAGGCCTAAAAATATTCATCGTGAGATCTGTTTAGTTTACGGAGAAATATTATGATTGATGGAATGGTAAGAAAGTGGATGAGGGTATTCAAAGACGGGCGCACAAACGTGCATGATGAACAACGGAGTGGGCGTCCTTCAGTCATTAATGAAAGTTTGGTGCAGGAAATGGACAACGAGGTGAGAGAAAACAGACGCTTTACGATTTCCTCCTTGACGGATGACATTCCTAATGTTTCTCTTAGTGTTTTGTATGGCATTGTGACCGAGCACTTGCATTACCGAAAATTTTGCGCACGTTTGGTACCGAAAATGTTGACGGATGTGCACAAACCAAAACGTTTAGACAGTGCATTGACTTTCCTTGTGCGGTACCACAAAGACGGTGATGATTTCTTAAGCCAAACTGTTACGGGCGATGAAACATGGGTGGCCTACGTCACACCAGAATCAAAGCAAGAGTCCATGTAAGTTGAGCAAGGGCATCGTTATGCTACAAGACAATGCCTTTCCGCATGAGGCGAATCAGACCAAAGATCTCATCACATCTTTTCGATGGGAAACTCTAGATCATCCTCCGTACAGCCCCGATCTTTCGCACAGTGACTACCATCTGTTCCTGCACTTGAAGAAACACCTGGTCGGCGAGAGTCTTCAAAACGATGAAGTCAAAACAGTGGTGTTGCAATGGTTAACAAGTCAGGCGGCAGACTTATATGAGGAGGATATTCAAAAACTGGTTCAATGTTATGACAAGTGCCTCAATATTCACGGAAATTATGTAGAAAAGTAAATTAACGTACAGGCTTTCATGTAAAAATAAAATTATTGAGATATCTTAGCATGCCTTTTTTTAATTTCAAAACGGTACTTACTTAAAAGACACGCCTCGTAAAATCAGCTATATTACCGTATTTATAAGGTGATACGTAGCACTAAGCTGATATTTATAACTACTCTGCGCAGCTGTTTGAGTACCTTGAGGGGCTTCGTAAGTGACGAGGAATTTCACAGCCTTAAGAGAGTTCGAACCTGAGGTGAGCTTCCGTGACAGAGATGGAGAAATTAGCACCATGCAGCAGCTCAGAGCCGAGTGAGTCATTATCTCGTCAATTCACAGGCGAGGGAGGGGAGGGGAAGCGGAAGAGAGGAGGTGGGGGAGAACACTTGGTCGACGGCTTTGAGGTGCAGGTGTTATACAGGAAGTAACCACATGAGAGAGAGCGGACGTGCTTTGGTGCGAATTTCTCAGGTTCAAACAATGGTTCAAATGGCTCTGAGCACTATGGGACTCAACTGCTGTGGTCATAAGTCCCCTAGAACTTAGAACTACTTACACCTAACTAACCTAAGGACATCACACACATCCATGTTCGAGGCAGGATTCGAACCTGCGACCGTAGCGGTCGTGCGGTTCCAGACTGGAGCGCCTTTAACCGCTCGGCCACTCCGACCGGCGAATTTCTCAGGTATCAAACATCAAAGGGATGCCACCATCCCCTGCTTTCCTTGACGGGAAGCAACCGCTTGAGATATGCGCTCGTTCCGAGACCACAAACAAACATGTATTTCCCAGGTATCAAATTTCAAAGGGATGCCGCCATCTGATGCATTTTTCAAGGCCACGAGATCCAAGAAAGCCGACATCCGGTATCACGCTTTCCTCAGGGGGATTAAGTCACGGCCTTGCCGGGTAGGTGGTCACAAGAAAAACAGCTTGCGCCCGCTGCACCTTTTGCTGTTTGTCTACATGATTACCGTTTTAGTCCCTCTTCATTTTCTGAGATTTTGAAGGTGTTACTTCGTTTGATCTGGAATAATTCTATATTTATAAATAAATTTTCATCATTTGCTTTTGTGACTTGCTGCTTGATTGATATTTCTTCCTAGTTACGCGCCTCTTTTCATTCTGAATCTTACTAGCATAGGATCGCTTGAAATTCTGAAGCAATTTAGCATCGTCACCTCATGTACAATCACTTTATTGTTTGATAATGCTATTGAGTTTCATTTTTATTTGTATTTGGTTCATGCGAAGTCCATTTTCTATTTGTTTTGTTCTGAAAGAATGTTCTGTGGACAAACACATTCTTCATCGGCAAATTCTACTAACGTAGTATCATTACCGAATTTTGGAATGATGAACAATTTTATAGTTTTACCTTAGTTTCACATTAAAATCCGTAATTATCATTCATCAGTCTCCGTAATTCTTCTTTTATGTATGTGATATGACGTGTGTGTGTGTGTGTGTGTGTGTGTGTGTGTGTGTGTGTGTGTGTGTGTGTGTGTGTGTATGTGTGTGTAATCTTTAGCAGGCAACAATATTTCCGCTAATAGATGTATCGTCGTTGTAAATTAGTTGAAACATATATAAGGTACAGAACACCAAGATCATTGATTCAGTGTAGTACTAAATTACTTGCAGAAGCGAATTGCAGGATAAAGAGCATCCATATCTTACCCAGATTTAGCAAAATTTGTCCAAAGATCAATCATCTTTCTTCTCGTGATGTCCTCTTCGGAAGTTTCTGTCAGGTTTTGTTTCATCTTTGGAATGTAGAATAGCAGCTTCAGTTCGTCTGCATGCGTAACACCTGCAATACAACACAATATTATAGCACACGTCGGTTTTCACATTGAAGTAATGTCCACGAGTCGTGTGGCACATTACACGTTGGTGTAAAGACGCTCAATTCACCGTTCTTGGTACTGAGTGTGTAATTTCAGGTCCCAGTTCCACAGATTGAGGTAGGGACCTGAGTTCCACAGTTGTCTTTAGCTTAGCTACCGATTTTTCCACTGCTTACAACTCCTGTTCTCTCTGGAAAAAAGTTACGAGGGGCGTTCAATAAATAATGCAAGACATTTTTATCTTAAAGCAGGTTGGTTTTATTGAGGATTCCAATATGCCACATTATTACCCATTCTATTGGCTAAAAAACCCTGTTTTCTAACATAATCTCCTTTCGATGCAACGGTCTTACGCCACCTGACTGGCAGAGCCTGCTTGCCTGCGTGGTACCACTCCATTGGTCGGCGTCAGAGCCAGTGTCTCGCTGCATCAATAACTATCCAATCATCCATGTACTACTTCCCGCGGAGTGCATCCTCCGTTGGACCAAACAGATGGAAGTCGGAAGGTGTGAGACCCGGGCTGTAGGGTGGACGAGGAAGAACAGTCCAATGGAGTTTTATGAGCTCCTATCGGGTCCGCGGGCTTGTGCGATGCCTTACGTGTTGTCATGGAGAAGGAGAAGTTCGTTTGCATTGACATGTTCTAGCCGTTTCTTCAATCTCCTGAGGGTAGCACAATACACTACTGGCCATTAAAATTGCTACACCACGAAGATGACGTGCCACAGACGCGAAATTTAACCGACAGGAGGAAGATGCTGTGATATGCAAATGATTAGCTTTTCAGAGCATTCACACAAGGTTGGCGCCGGTGGCGACACCTACAACTTGCTGACATGAGGAAAGTTTCCAACCGATTCCTCATACACAAACAGCTGTTGACCGGCGTTGCCTGGTGAAACGTTGTTGTGATGGCTCGTGTAAGGAGAATAAATGCGTACCATCGCGTTTCCGACTTTGATAAAGGTCGGATTGTAGCCTATCGCGATTGCGGTTTATCTTATCGCGACATTGCTGCTCACATTGGTCGAGGTCAAATGACTGTTAGCAGAATATGGAATCGGTTGGTTCAGGAGGGTAATACGGAACACCGTGCTGGATCCCAACGGCCTCGTATCACTAGCAGTCGAGATTACAGGCATCTTATCCGCATGTCTGTTGCTCGGCCACCATTGACCAGACGTTTTCAGTTTGTGAGAGATCTGGAGAATGTGCTGGCCAGGGCAGCAGTCGGACATTTTCTCTATCCAGAAAGGTCTGTACAGGACCTGCAACATGCGATCGTGCATTATCCTGCTGAAATGTAAGGTTTCGCCGGGATCGAATGAACGGTAGAGCCACGGGTCGTAAAACATCTGAAATGTAACGTCCACTGTTCAAAGTGCCGTCAATGCGAACAAGAGCTGACCGAGACGTGTAACCAATGGCACCCCAGACCATCTCGTCGGGTGATACGCTAGTGTGGCGATGACGAATACACGGTTCCAATGTGCGTTCACCGCGATGTCGCCAAACACGGATGCGACCATCATGATTCTGTAAACAGAACCTGGATTCATTCGAAAAAATGACGTTTTGCCATTCGCGCACTCAGGTTCGTCCTTGAGTACATCATCGCAGGCGCTCCTGTGATGCAGTGTCAAGGATAACCGCAGCCATGGTCTCCGAGCTGATAGTCCATGCTGCTGCAAACGTCGTCGAACTGTTCGTGCAGACGGTTGTTGTCTTGCAAACGTCCCCATGTGTTGACTCAGGGATCGTGACGTGGTTACACGATCCGTTACAGTCATGCGGATAAATGCCTGTCATCTCGACTGCTAGTGATACGAGGCCGTAGCGATCCGGCACGGCGTTCTGTATTACCCTGCTGAACCCACCGATTCTATATTCTGCTAACAGTCATTGGATCTCGACCAACGCGAGCAGCAATGTCGCGATACGATAAAGCGCAATCGCGATAGACTACAATCCGTCCTTTACCAAAGTCGGAAACGTGATGGTACGCATTTCTCCTCCTTACACGAGGCATCACAACAACGTTTCACCAGGCAACGCCGGTCAACAGCTGTTTGTGTATGAGGAATCGGTTGGAAACTTTCCTCATGTCAGCAAGTTGTAGGTGTCGCCACCGGCGCCAACCTTGTGTGAATGCTCTGAAAAGCTAATCATTTGCATATCACAGCATCTTCTTCCTGTCGGTTAAATTTCGTGTCTGTAGCACATCATCTTTGTGGTGTAGCAATTGTAATGGCCAGTAGTGTATTAAGACTGAAGAATGAATAAGTTGGATTGGGGTTGGGTTGTTTGGGGAAGAGACCAAACAGCGGGGTCATCGGTCTCATTGGATTAGGGAAGGGTGGGGAAGGAAGTCAGCCGTGCCCTTTCAAAGGTACCATGCCGGAAATTACCTGAAGCGATTTAGGGAAATCACCGAAAACCTAAATCAGGATGGCCGGACGCGGGATTGAACTGTCGTTCTCCCGAATGCGAGTCCAGTGTGCTAACCACTGCGTCATCTCGCCCGGTAGTAAAAAATCCTATCGGTAGCAAGTACAAGCGTGAAGAGTAGTCAAGAGTGAGAGTGATTAGTTGATTGTGAAGTATTAATAATAGTAACTCATAGTAATTTCTCAGTAAAAATATTCTTACGAGACTCGTAACAATATTTGAACCATACCGAATCCTTTTTGTTTAAATATTCTGTTTTTACTAATTCATTGCGCCACCACTGAGCGGCTCATGAGTCACTCTTGCATGGCTCAGCCGGAAGATTACCGTCCCGCGAAAGACAAGAAGCCCATGTTCAAATCTCTCTCAGGCACACAGTTCTGATCTCCCAGTAAGTTTCAAAATGAAAATGTCTTCATCTATGCTTGGAACAAAGTTCTGTCCTCGTTGTATTGGCACATGCTATGCAATAACGTAGCAAACTTATCTGATAAATAATTTTTATAGAGTTTTTAAGTGGTCTCATTATATTCGAGTTTTGTTCGAATGGATGAGTTGGAATACCGTAGCGTCATAAAATTCTTGGTTTTGGACGATGTTCCGCAATCAGAAATTCTCCAAAAGAAGGCGAATGTTTGGAAGGAGGCTGCTCCTTTATTTTCACCAAGCTAAGGAACGAGGGACATTTTTCGGAAGTGATTTTACTTCTCTCGAATATCGTCCATAACACAGACATCAAAATACTGCAATCACAGATCACAGCGTAGAGAAAGTTTACAACAGGGCATCGGACAATCGGCGATTGAATGTGTATAAAACAGCTGACGCTTTACGCATGTCACAAGGAAGAATACCAGAATTATACATGAAAAAGCGTTGTAAGACGTGGGTACCAAATACGCAAATATTCCACATCCAGGTCAAAAGTAATCCAATTAATGTCCAGCGTGTGTTTTTCAACGTCCTTAGTACGTTGAGTTACGACTTCACGGCACAAACGAAAGAGCAGTGAACGCAGTGGAAAATCTTGAAGTAGGTTTCGTATGGTGCAAAGATTACAGCTTCTGTTTTTTTTTTTTGCAATGGAAAGCAAACTGAATATTTTTGTAAGGAATTTCAAGCAAATTTTTTGGGCGAAGAGGACGAGAAGCTACCGCATTTCGCAAGAACTTTCATTGCTACGGTAAAACTATTCACAAATTTATGAATGGGAGGAATGGATCATTTTAATGTACGAATTGTTGCATCATTCTCTGCATTAAGCAGATTTTGGGCAGTACGTCTAAAGAACGAGCCTATTCAGGCTTCACGGTAGCCGCGTGTGGGTATTTGGCAGACCGTCAAAAGATCTACGCGCTGGACTGACACAGGACATAGCACAGAGATGTACAAAGTGACTACAAGTGAAACGTTGATGCATTTTTGACAATTTCACTGCTAGTCTGAGAAATGTTTATCTTGCCGTTTTATTCATTTTAATGATGAGATACAAAGTAGCGTATAGTGTCCCTTATCATTATACAGTATATTCTGAACTAAATCTTACCTTCGTATTGTGGAAATGCGCTGTTTTCGCCTTTGTATGAGAATTTATATTCGTAAACAGGAACGTCAACAGATGCATTGACCAGTAAACGTACAGTCATGTCGACAGGTTCGTTGTAGTAGAGGTCGCTGATTAGCTGCGAAAATAAAATTACACTTGTAATGAAATAATAAAGGGAATTTGAAATAAAAAGTGTACGTCAGGGAATGTAAAAGTAATGCCTTATAATAGAGAAGCGAAACGATAACGTCTGAACGCTGGTGAATGCCTAGCACTGAAATACAAACGTGGGCAAGCGAGAAAGTGTTAGAGGGAATAATAGTGAAGAAAATTTTAGGTTCAATAAAAATCAAAGAAGCCTAGAAGCCTGGAAATTGTGAAGCACCGATGAAATATATCAAAATATTTAAAAAAAGTTATAGAAATAATGAAGAAAAGAAGATCGATATTTGTTGGAGATTTATACAGATTGAATGAACAGGTGATAAGACAGTTTTCCAAGTAGCACACAGAAAAGTAATTAAAGTTTGATTCGAGAAGTTAGAAAAGATCCAGAAATACGCAGCGTAAAACCAGAAGCAGCAGCAGAATGAAACATTTTCAGATGCGAAACATTACATTTAGAAGGATTCCAAGGAAGAGGCAGAAAGAGGACAGGTATAAAGTGGTCTAAAAAGAAAAGGCAGAGAGATTGAGTGAAAATGTGGAAGAGAATTCTAGAAAAAAAGAGGAAATGAGAAGAAAGTAGTGGTCACGTGGTCCTTAGCTGTCAAGAACGGAAAGAAAAATATTAAACTGGTGTAACTGAGCAGTAAATTTGAATGAGAGTGATTTTACGGTTCAGTACGTTACTAGGATCGGCGGTGGGTTCCACTATTTTACAAGAGCTAACAGCTTGCTGCTGAAATCTAAGTAAAGGACACCCTCGAATCTTTAAAGAATCGAACTCTCATGTATATAATGTCAAATCTAGCAAAATAGGTGTCGTACAATTATACAGGGTGGGGCAAATAAAAGTGGCTCAGACGAGTGGACACGAATGGACGTGAATGTAGGCATATAATCACACCCCGTGACCTGCACACCACGTGATCCACACCGGTTCAGAGCGTAGTGCGGGCTATGTCAGCGTAAGTGGAGCATTGAAAAGGGTACGATGGTACTCACAGTGGAGCAGCAGGAGTTCGTTGTGGAAAATTACGTGACAACAAAGTGGTGGAAACGGTGACGTCAGTTGTTTGCTGAGAAGTTTAATGGTGTCAAAGCGCCAGTCAAGTGTGCCATGCAACGTTTAGCCCGAAAATGGCGTCAGACAGGATCTCTTTCGAACAAGTCAAACAACATTCTGAAATTTGCCCACACACCAAAAAATTTGGCTGCAATTCGCCAGAAAATGATTCAGAGTCCTACCGAATCAACCAAACGCCTGCCGAAAGAAATCGGCATATCACTTCGATCGTGAGGACGAATACTCCACTTGGACCTGTAGATGCATCCCTACCGAGTGTCTGTTGTTCATGTACTAAAACCATCAGATGCTCCTCAGCGCCTCCAATTTTGTGAGTGACTGTTCACTGAGATAACAATGAATGGTTTGGATATGGATCTGTTTTTAATGTCTGATAAAGCATGATTCCACCTGAATGGGCATGTAAACTCAAATAATCACAGGTTCTGGCCAGCGGCGACTCGGCGTAACTTCCACGAAACACCACAGCATGAGCAGGAGCTTGGGGTGTGGTGTGAAGTGTGTGCACGCTGCATTATTGGTCCCATCTTTTTTCATCAGGCGCTGAATTTGGCGCTTTAGATTGCCAAAATTTTGAAATCTGCGACAGCGTTAACGGAACAGGAAAAGACATACATTTACTTTCAACAAAGGGAGCCACTGCCCACGCAGCCGGTCGAACCTTGGAGCACATTTACACAACCTTTACCCCTGACCGAATTGTTAACCGAGGTCAGTCTGGTAGCGGCCCTAGCTGGTCACCCAGGTCGCCTGATTTATTAGTGTGCGATTGCTTTTCGTGGGGAACTCTCAAATCTAACGCGTATTGCAGCAACCCGCATAGTCATCAAGAACTGCACCGGAACATTTCGGATGAGACTGCAGAAATTTCAGCAGTCCAGCTTTTTGATCCGGCTTCAGCAAATTGCTGACCACGGCCCAGAAGTGCCAAGAGATGAACACTGGTCTCTTTCAACGTCTACTGTCACTACAGCAGACGTTGAAAGCAGCGATGAAATATATCAAAATATTTAAAAAAAGTGATAGAAATAATCAAGAAAAGAAGACCGAGGTTAGTGCTGCATTTCGTTTACTCTGGTTTTTTTTCTTTCTTTTTTTTTTTTGTAGACGAACTGTATTCTCTGAGCCACTTCTATTTGCCCCAGCCTGTATAATTTTGCAGGTAGATTCAGTGGGGTACTTTAATACTGTATGAAAAACCTCATGCGAATGGAGCTACTAGTACAGAAGTAACAAAGTAAAACGTCGTGCCTGACGCTGAAATTTACTGCATGAACGGGAAAATACAGTAAACGATAAACTTGTTTTCAGTATTTTGTGGTGGCGTCGTAGAGGAAAAGTTTCATAAAAGCTTGAATTGATGCGTAAAGTTAGTTGGAAGTCGCTAAGAGTTCTCACTCCTTAGACTGGCTGAATATAGTCTGGGTGATTTGCGAAACGCGAGTTGCACCGCCTCAAGACACATAACACAATTACTGATTTAAATATTTGAACTATTGTGTTAAGCCTTTAAAGGAAGATTATACATGTTATGAGGAGATTTTTACAGGATGTTAAATTTTTAATTTACGTCACTAACTGTACGAAGTATAGAAAATGAAATTTTTGTTGTTATTGGAAGCCGTTAGGTAGGGAACCTGCAGCTGGAATTGTGCACTGCGTTAGCCGGTCAATAACATTATAAAGAGATTAATAGGAATAGATTAAGCGCTATGTAAAAATCTGTACACTTAGGCCTGCACTTTTAGTGAGTGAGACTGAAGGACCAGACTTCGATGGTCATCGGTTCAAATGGCTCTGAGCACTATGGGACTTAACGTCTATGGTCATCAGTCCCCTAGAACTCAGAACTACTTAAACCTAACCAACCTAAGGACATCACACACATCCATACCCGAGGCAGGATTCGAACCTGCGACTGTAGCGGTCGCACGGTTCCAGACTGAAGCGCCTAGAACCGCTCGGCCACACCGGCCGGCAATGGTAATCGGTCTGCACTCTTAGTGACCTGATACTCTGGAGACGGATAGACGAATCTACACAGTGCATTGAGAGTAAGCTGAATGACAGGGGAATGCCCGTCGAAACAGGAATGACAGACGAATGTGAGAGGCATGGTGTGCGGTAATAAGGAATAAAAAGACCTTGAAACCCACGAAACAGATTAAGATAGGTAACTCGTAGGCTGAAGTAACTGCTGCTAAGTTCTTCTGAACCATTAGTGAAGAGAGTGATTGAATGTAGAGGAAAAAATGTAAGTGATCTAAACGTTACTCTGTGTGTATGGAGAACTGTGATAAGTGTGTATCGCAGCGAGTTGGGCACTGTCAAAAATAACGGTTCATTGAGTCTGTAATGCACAGGGTGAATAACGTAAAACCTGTGCCGCATACTCTTCTAAAATGGAAGGAGCCATTGATGTGCTGTTTTCACAGGAGTGAAGTGAAACCAGTGGCGCACAATTGTAATCGACATACAGATTTTCGTAATCACTAGCATGTGTATTTTTTAAATGAACATTTTAATTCAACATTTTGTAACTGAACAATGGCCAGTGAGGTAATCAAATTGAAGCTGTTGTACAATAGAGCGTCAATGATGTTTTTCTCAGGATTCAAGTATAAGTAGTACAGGAGCAATCGCACTTTCAAAATTGTAAATACTGTCAATTGTCTGCTCCACACGTCAGTGCTAACTTAACCGAAGGAGTGAATAAACAAATGCTATGGGTTCTGGAGGAGGAGAAGAACTGGCCTTCAGAGATGGTGTCCATGATACCGACCAGCAGCTTCAATACAAGCCTCATGCCTATCAAATAAAGACTGATGCCGATGCCACAACATACCGTCAGAAATTTCATTACAAGCAAAAATAACTGTCGTTTCATATAATCTGGTGAAGTTGGTACGTCCTTGGGAACACACTCTTTTAACTTTCCTCAGAGAAAAAATGGATTGGACCAAATTTGCTGAAGAGGCTGGTGATGATACATGTAGCGGCGTCACTATTATTTGGCAGTTACTGTGGACAATGGTGGCGCAGCAGCCGCAGCAGTTGAAGAAGCCATTAGCAGCGAGCGGGTACTCAGGTGTCGGAATACTGGTTGCAGTAACAGGACTGTTTAAAGAATGAAAAGCGAGCCAGGCTAAGCACCGAAATCCCGTCTCATTATCGGAAAGACGGGGCTCTCGTGGGGCTGCCAAGTCACGGATTTGTATTCTGTATGTGGCTGGAAGCAGTTCATCAGGACAACAAATGAACTGCTAACCAGTTTTCAATTCTCGTAGGGGAACTCACAGTCGACCGACACCTGCTACAACGCATCAATTCAAGCTTCTATGAAACTTTTCCTTTATGACGCCACCACAAAATACTGAAAACAAGTTTATCGTTTACTGTATTTTCCCGTTCATGCAGTAAATTTCAGCGTCAGGCACGACGTTTTACTTTGTTACTTCTGTACTAGTAGCTCCATTCGCATGAGGTTTTTCAAAAATGGTTCAAATGGCTCTGAGCACTATGCGACTTAACTTCTGAGGTCATCAGTCGCCTAGAACTTAGAACTAATTAAACCTAACTAACCTAAGGACATCACACACATCCATGCCCGAGGCAGGATTCGAACCTGCGACCGTAGCGGTCACGCGGTTCCAGGCTGAAGCGCCTTTAACCGCACGGCCACACCGGCCGGCCCGAGGTTTTACAGACAGTATAAAAGTACACCACTGAATCTACCTGCAAAATTATACAGCCTGGGGCAAATAGAAGTGGCTCAGAGAGTACAGTTCCAAAAAAAAAAAAAAAAAAAAAAAAAAAAAAGAACCACACAGGGTAAACGAAATGCAGCACTAACCTCGGTCTTCTTTTCTTGATTATTTCTATCATTTTTTAAATATTTTGATATATTTCATCGCTGCTGTAGTGACAGCAGACGTTGAAAGATACCAGTGTTCATCTCTTGGCACTTCTGGGCCGTGGTCAGCAATTTGCTGAAGCCGGATCAAAAAGCTGGACTCCTGAAATTTCTGCAGTTTCATCCGAAACGTTCTGGTGCAGTTCTTGATGACTATGCGGGTTGCTGCGATACGCGTTAGACTTGAGAGTTCCCCACGAAAAGCAATCGCGCACTAATAAATCAGGCGACCTGGGTGACCAGCTAGGGCGCTACCAGACTGACCTCCGTTAACAATTCGGTCAGGGGTAAAGGTTGTGTAAATGTGCTCCAGAGTGATACCAGAGTGATATGGGTCAGAAAGTAGACACCACGAGTTTGGGCCCCTCCCATCACTGGACCATCTTCTAGCTCTGGCGGGATGACTCCAGACCCTCAACAGCATCCAGACTCCTGCCCTGGTGGCAGCCGACATTGTCTGGGGCATTACAACAGGCGCCCTACTAAGCTGGTGAGGGTGCCTTTGATCGCGTAGTTCCTCAACTGTGGGCTGTCATCCCGTTCAGGAATTCGAGCAGGCTTCCACACCGCTGGCGTTTTCTGCGAGCAGCCTCGTTGCACCTAACTGAGGCACGTACTGCTCAGCAGGCTTCTGGACGTCAGTGCTCCTGGGCACGGACTTCACGGGTGACCTCCTGACTGACAACTAGCCACGACTGCACACCATGAGTAAACCACGGTAGGTGATAAAAGGGGAGTGGCCGCCGCGCTGCAGCGCTGTGAGTGTAGTAGCATGAATCTTAATGAAATATTTAACTTTCTGATGTTGTTCTCTTGAGCTGCCAACGGCCTGCCCCATGGCCACGACTCACTACCACACCCCGTCCACACAGAAGTGGCCCTTCATCCCAGACTATTTCATGCAGGTCTCCTTCGTCTACTGCAACGATTAGGAAACAGTAGCTGGAGACAATCTTGAGTACGCTGTGCACTATGTGCTGCACAGCCGTCATGCCAATACCACATAACCGATTGGTACATACACACTACTTCACTGGCACGACCTAAATCAGTGGTGGAGGTTCACGCGAAATCTACTTTGCCCCAAAGCGACCAGTGAGTTCTTTCTGGGGGTGGCTAATACTTTGTGCGGTAAGGAGGAGGAGAAGGATATTGGTGTTTAACGTCCCGTCGCCAACGTGGTCATTAGAGACGGAGCACAAGCTCGGATTAGCGAAGGCTGGGGAAGGAAACTCGGCCGTGCCCTTTCAAAGGAACCATCCCGGCATTTGCCTAGAGTGATCTAGGGAAATCACGGAAAACCTAAATCAGGAGGGCAGGACGCGGGATTGAACCGTCGTCCTCCCGAATGCGAGTCCAGTGTCCTACCACTGCGCCACCTCGCTCGGTGTGTGCGGTAAGCTAACGAGATTTCTGCTGGTAGGGCGGGCAGACAAAACTTCTCCCAGATCCAGCAGACTGGTGCCACGCACACAGGGTATCGACTCCCTCGTCATCTGGCGACAACAACTGAACTGCTGACCAGTATAAATAACCGTCAATTCTGGCAGAGGTATTCATAATCTGGCAGCACCTACCACAATGAGAGGACTGTGCAGGGCACTAGACTCATATGGGTCAGCCAGTAGCCACCACGAGTTTGGGCAAGTCACCACTAAACCATCTTCTAGCACCAAGACCACCTCCCTGGTCTTGACGGCTTTCTACTGATCGGCCAGCTGCAGGCTTTCAGCACCAGCCACACTCTTGCCCCAGTATACAAGTCCCAGGTCCAGCAGACTGGTGCTACGCAAGCAGGTTGTTGACTCCCTCGCTATCCGGCCTCGGAGCAACCCTGACACAGTATCATACACTGCTAAACACTGTAAGTAGGCTGTTTATGTTTTTTTATTGGCAACGTTACGTAGCGCTCTATATGAAAATCACTGGCTGTGCTGTGTGCAGTCTGTGGCTAGTTTGCATTGTTGTCTGCCATTGTAGTGTTAGGCAGCGGCAGCTGAATGTGAACAGCGCGTAGCGTTGCGCAGTTAGAGGTGAGCCGCCAGCAGTGGTGGATGTGAGGAGAGAGATGGCGGAGTTTTGTAATTTGTCATGAACTGCTATACATATTATGACTATTAAGGTAAATACATTGTTTGTTCTCTATTAATATCTTTCATTTGCTAACTATCCCTATCAGTAGTTAGTGCCTTCCGTAGTTTGAATCTTTTATTTAGATGGCAGTAGTGGCGCTCGCTGTATTGCAGTAGTTCGAGTAATGAAGATTTTTGTGAGGTAAGTGATTTCTGAAAGGTATAGTTTAATGTTACTCAGGGCCATTCTTTTGCAGGGATCTTTGATAATCAGATTGCGTTGCGCTAAATAATATTGTGTGTCAGTTTAAGCACAGTCTTGTATAATTTGTTCTAAGGGGACTTACAACACCAGTACACAGTTGATTGTGTACGTATTTCTGCAATAAACGGCCATTTCACAGACAGCTGACGAGTTAATCATGAGGCTACAACGAGCCGCATGGGACGGTGGCCAGAATTAATAGCCTAACGGTTAGAGCGTTGAATATACCGGATGATCAAAAAGTCAGTATAAATTTGAAAACTGAATAAATCACGAAATAATGTAGATAGAGAGCTACAAATTGACACACATACTTGGAATGACATGGGGCTTTATTAGAACCAAAAAAATACAAACGTTGAAAAAATGTCCGACAGATGGCGCTTCATCTGATCACAATAGCAATAATTAGCATAACAAAGTAAGACAAAGCAAAGATGATGTTCTTTACAGGAAATGCTCAATATGTCCACCATCATTCCTTAACAATAGCTCTAGTCGAGGAAAAATGTTGTGAACAGCACGGTAAAGCATGTCTGGTGAGGCACTGGCGTCAGATGTTGTCTTTCAGCATCCCTAGAGATGTCGGTCGATCACGATACACTTGCGACTTCAGATAATCCCCAAAGCCAATAATCGCACGGACTGAGGTCTGGGGTCGTGGGAGGCCAAGAATGACGAAAGTGGCGGCTGAGCACACGATCATCACCAAACGATGCGCAAGAGATCTTTCACGCGTCTAGCAATATGGGGTGGAGCGCCATCCTGCATAAACATCGTACGTTCCAGCAGGTGTTTATCAGCCACGCTGGAGATGATGCGATTCTGTAACATATCAGCGTACCTCTCACCCGTCACGGTAACAGTTACAAAACCAGAATCACACATTTCCTCGAAGAAAAAAGGCCCGATAACGGTAGATGTGTTGCAACTGCTTGCGCATCTGCTTCTCTCTCTCATTACAGCTCCTTTTACACACGATTGTCATGCGCAGTCACTGACGTTTTGCTGTGCAGCTCCATCTGTCGGACATTTTGTGAGCTTTTGTTGTTGTTGTTGTTGTAATAAAACCCCATGTCATTCCAAGCATGTGTGTCAATTTTTATCTCTCTATCTACATTATTCCGTGGTTTATTAAGTTTTCAAATTTATACTGACTTTTTGATCACCCGGTAAATAGCATCCACGCACAATACGAAGCGTTAAGGCAATTGCACTATTTATCCGTCCCCCAGACACGCTTTGCATGACCTCCACTGCTAATACTGCCGCCTGCCGTTTGTGGGTGGTCATTACGCGTTTACGTCGAACGTAGGCGGTCGTCATACACTCCTGGAAATGGAAAAAAGAACACATTGACACCGGTGTGTCAGACCCACCATACTTGCTCAGGACACTGCGAGAGGGCTGTACAAGCAATGATCACACGCACGGCACAGCGGACACACCAGGAACCGCGGTGTTGGCCGTCGAATGGCGCTAGCTGCGCAGCATTTGTGCACCGCCGCCGCCAGTGTCAGCCAGTTTGCCGTGGCATACGGAGCTCCATCGCAGTCTTTAACACTGGTAGCATGCCGCGACAGCGTGGACGTGAACCGTATGTGCAGTTGACGGACTTTGAGCGAGGGCGTATAGTGGGCATGCGGGAGGCCGGGTGGACGTACCGCCGAATTGCTCAACACGTGGGGCGTGAGGTCTCCACAGTACATCGATGTTGTCGCCAGTGGTCGGCGGAAGGTGCACGTGCCCGTCGACCTGGGACCGGACCGCAGCGACGCACGGATGCACGCCAAGATCGTAGGATCCTACGCAGTGCCGTAGGGGACCGCACCGCCACTTCCCAGCAAATTAGGGACACTGTTGCTCCTGGGATATCGGCGAGGACCATTCGCAACCGTCTCCATGAAGCTGGGCTATGGTCCCGCACACCGTTAGGCCGTCTTCCGCTCACGCCCCAGCATCGTGCAGCCCGCCTCCAGTGGTGTCGCGACAGGCGTGAATGGAGGGACGAATGGAGACGTGTCGTCTTCAGCGATGAGAGTCGCTTCTGCCTTGGTGCCAATGATGGTCGTATGCGTGTTTGGCGCCGTGCAGGTGAGCGCCACAATCAGGACTGCATACGACCGAGGCACACAGGGCCAACACCCGGCATCATGGTGTGGGAAGCGATCTCCTACACTGGCCGTACACCACTGGTGATCGTCGAGGGGACACTGAATAGTGCACGGTACATCCAAACCGTCATTGAACCCATCGTTCTACCATTCCTAGACCGGCAAGGGAACTTGCTGTTCCAACAGGACAATGCACGTCCGCATGTATCCCGTGCCACCCAACGTGCTCTAGAAGGTGTAAGTCAACTACCCTGGCCAGCAAGATCTCCGGATCTGTCCCCCATTGAGCATGTTTGGGACTGGATGAAGCGTCGTCTCACGCGGTCTGCACGTCCAGCACGAACGCTGGTCCAACTGAGGCGCCAGGTGGAAATGGCATGGCAAGCCGTTCCACAGGACTACATCCAGCATCTCTACGATCGTCTCCATGGGAGAATAGCAGCCTGCATTGCTGCGAAAGGTGGATATACACTGTAGTAGTGCCGACATTGTGCATGCTCTGCTGCCTGTGTCTATGTGCCTGTGGTTCTGTCAGTGTGATCATGTGATGTATCTGACCCCCGGAATGTGTCAATAAAGTTTCCCCTTCCTGGGACAATGAATTCACGGTGTTCTTATTTCAATTTCCAGTAGTGTATTAATGTGACTGTGCCGTGTGCGACAACATGAATGTTGATAAGAAAGACTTCCAATAACATGCTCATTAAGTGAACGTGTTTTACTCACTTGAACAAGACGGTTGAAGTCCTCACTGCTGATTGGGTCACGGCCAAAATAGAATTCGCGGATCTTCAGTGCGGCCTCCTGACGGTATTGCTCATCGCCTGCGGTGACGTCCAAGCTGATCGTATCGACAAAGCTGGCGTCGAAAGCTGCGATCGTTTCCTCGTCCAAGAACACGTTTTTTGCTGGAAAATTATACAATACCATAAAGCACAAGCGTCATTCTAACACTGAGACACTGTCTTTTACTAGTGGGAGTAGGCGAAATAATTTGATGATTAGATTGCAATATGTATGTGTTTCTGCTGAGTGGATATAGCGTTCATCTGCATCAAAGTCCAGATGAAATATAACGTACTATTACAGTGTATTTCATATAGACACTGCTGACCATTAAAATTGCTACACCACGAAGATGATGTGCTACACATGCGAAATTTAGCCGACAGGAAGAAGATTCTGTGATATGCAAATGATTAGCTTTTCAGAGCATTCACACAAGGTTGGCGCCGGTGGCGACACCTACAACGTGCTGACATGAGGAAAGTTACCAACCGATTTCTCTTACACAAACAGCAGTTGACCGGCGTTGCCTGGTGAAGCGTTGTTGTGATGCCTCGTGTAAGGAGGAGAAATACGAAGCATCACGTTTGCGACTTTGATAAAGGTCGGATTGTAGCCTATCGCGATTGCGGTTTTCGTATCACGACATTAATGCTCGCGTTGGTCGACATCCAATGACTGTTAGCAGAATATGGAATCGGTGGGTTCAGGAGGGTAATACGGAACGCCGTGCTGGATCCCAACTGCCTCGTATCACTAGTAGTCGAGATGACAGGCATCTTATCCGCATGGCTGTAACGGATCGTGCAGCCACGTCTCGATCCCTGAGTCAACAAATGGGGACGTTTCCAAGACAACAACCATATGCACGAACAGTTCGACGACGTTTGCAGCAGCAAGGACTATCAGCTCGGAGACCATGGCTGCCGTTACCCTTGACGCCGCATCACAGACAGGAGCGCCTGCGATAGTGTACTCAACGACGAACCTGGGTGCACGAATGGCAAAACGTCATTTTTTCGGATGAATCCAGGTTCTGTTTACAGCATCATGATGGTCGCAGCTGGGTCTGGCGACATCGCGGTGAACGCACATTGGAAGCGTGTATTTGTCATCACCCGGCGTGATGGTATGGGGTGTCATTGGTTACACGTCTCGGTCACCTGTTGTTCGCATTGCCAGCACTTTGAACAGTGGACGCTACATTTGAGGTGTGTTACGACCCGTGGCTCTACCCTTCATTCGATCCCTGTGAAACCCTAGATTTCAGCAGGATAATGCACGACGGCATGTGGCAGGTCCTGTACGTACCTTTCTGGATACAGAAAATGTTCGAGTGCTGCCCTGGTCAACATATTCTCCAGATCTCTCACCAATTGAAAGCGTGTTGGTCAATGGCGGCCGAGCAACTGGCTCGTCACAATACGCCAGTCACTACTCTTGATGAACTGTGGTATCGTGTTGAAGCTGCATGGGCAGCTGTACCTGCACACGCCATCCAAGCTCTGACTCAATGCCCAGGCGTATGAAGACCGTTATTACGGCCAGAGGTGGTGGTTCTTTGTACTGATTTGTTAGGATCTATGCACCCAAACTGCGTGAAAATGTAATCACATGTCAGTTCTAGTATAATATATTTGCCCAATGAATACCCGTTTATCATCTGCATTTCTTCTTGGGATAGCAATTTTAATGACCAGTAGTGTACTAGTGGGAGTAGGCTAAATAGTTTGATGACTAGATTGCAATATGTATGTGTTACTGCTGAGTGGACGTAGCGTTCATCTGCACCAAGGTCGAGATGAAATATAACGTATTATTATAGTATATTTCATATATTTATTCCCATTTGTATCATAACATCTCCGTATAAAAGGAAGAAGAAAAATTTTCGTAGCGTCTCATTATTCACTCTGGATTCTCATTCGGGTGGCAATTTGATGTACATTAGCTTGAAAAACAGGTCACAGCACTCCTGAGATTTGGAAGCTTTTTTTTATTATCATCTGCAAGATGTGTCTGATCCATTGATAAGCAATGGAATTTACTTTGTGGTCATATTATAACCAGAGGAGATTGGTTGAAATAAATGCGGGTATAGTTAGGATTTACAGCTGTATAGCGGAGACATAATTTCTCAAGTTTAGCTAGTAGATTTGGTGTACCAGAAAGCCCAGGAAAACTTTTTTTGGGATAGGAGGGGGAAGATCTTTGTGACTGGTTTGATGCAGCTGGCCACAACTTCCGTTTCTCTGCAAATTTCCTCATCTCAGAGTACTACGTACAACCAACATCCGCAATTATTTCTTGGATGTGTTCCAATATTTATCTTCCCTTACAGCTTTTACCCTCTGCAGCTCCGTCTTCTACCACCATGGAAATTATTCCATGATACCTCAACACATATCCAATCATCCTAGCCCTTCTTGTTGTCAGTGTGTTACACATATTCCGTACCTAACTATCCTGGAGATACGTTTCTCATTTCTTGTTTTATAAATCGTGGTAAATGACGAAAGCATTGAAAGATAGCAAAAATGAATCAGCGATGAACTGAAACGTTCTTAGACTCATTTACATATTCAGTAACACCACATCTAAGAATCTTCTTTGTCGGTATTCCCAGAGGCCTTGATTCACTTCTGTTCAATGTTATGCTCCAGAGGTATGTTTTCAGAAGTTTCCTCTTTGACGCTAGCCGACTTACTTTGGCGAGGAAAGCCCTCTTTGCCGGTACTAGTCTGCTTTTCATATCATCCTCTCTTCATCCGTCATGGGTCATTTGTTTCCAAGGTAGCAGAATTCCATCACTTCATATGCGACGTTTCCCCCAAATTTGAGGTTCAGCTTACCACTTATCTCATTTCAGCGACTACTCACTACTTTCGTTCTTTTCCGGTTTACCCACAGCCCGCATCCTATGCTCATTAGACTGACTATTTCATTCAGAGGGCCCCCCAATTCTTTCTCACTATAGTGAGGATAACAGTGCTATCAGGTGGATCTTAACTTTTTATGAACGATGCGTCTCAGTTGTTTGGATAATGTACGTTATAAGGGCACTGAAAGACCAAAGCCGAAACAAGGCCCCGGGAATAGACAACATTCCATTAGAACTACTGATAGTCTTGCGAGAGCCAGCCCTGAAGAAACTCTACCATCTGGTGGGCAAGATGTATGAGACAGGCGAAATACCCTCAGACTTCAAGAAGAATATAATAATTCCAATCCCAAAGAAAGCAGGTGTTGACAGATGTGAAAATTACCGAACTATCAGTTTAATAAGCCACGGCTGCAAAATACTAACACGAATTCTTTACAGGCAAATGGAAAAACTGGTAGAAGCCGACCTCGGGGAAGATCAGTTTGGATTCCGTAGAAATGTTGGAACACGTGAGGCAATACTGACCTTACGACTTATCTTAGAAGAAAGATTAAGTAAAGGCAAACCTACGTTTCTAGCATTTGTAGACTTAAGGGAAAGCTTTTGACAATGTTGACTGGAATACTCTCTTTCAAATTCTGAAGGTGGCAGGGGCAAAATACACGGAGCGAAGGGCTATTTACAATTTGTGCAGAAACCAGATGGCAGTTATAAGAGTCGAGGGTCATGAAAGGGAAGCAGTGGTTGGGAAGAGAGTGAGACAGGGTTGTAGCCTCTCCCCGATGTTATTCAGTCTGTATATTGAGCAATCAGTAAAGGAAACAAAAGAAAAATTCGGAGTACGAATTAAAATCCATGGAGAAAAAAATAAAAACTTTGAGGTTCGCCGATAACATTGTAATTCTGTCAGAGACAGCATAGCACCTGGAAGAGCAGTTGAACGGAATGGACAGTGTCTTGAAAGGAGGATATAAGATGGACGTCAACAAAAGCAAAACGAGGATAATCGAATGTAGTCGAATTAAGTCGGATGATGCTGAGGGAATTAGATTAGGAAATGAGACACTTAAAGTAGTAAATGAGTTTTGCTATTTGGGAAGCAAAATAACCGATGATGGTCGAAGTAGAGAGGATATAAAATGTAGACTGGCAATGGGAAGGAAAGCGTTTCTGAAGAAGAGAAATTTGTTAACATCGAGTATAGATTTAAGTGTCTGGAAGTTATTTCTGAATGTATTTGTATGGAGTGTAGCCATGTATGGAAGTGAAACATGGACGATAACTAGTTTGGACAAGAAGAGAATAGAAGCTTTCGAAATGTGGTGCTACAGAAGAATGCTGAAGATTAGATGGGTAGATCAGATAACTAATGAGGAAGTATTGAATAGAAATTTGTGGAACACCTTGACTAGAAGAAGGGATCGGTTGGTAGGACTTGCTCTGATGCATCAAGGGATCACCAATTTAGGGCAGCGTGGAGGGCAAAAATCGTAGAGGAAGACCAAGAGATGACTAAACCAAGCAGATCCAGGAGGATTTAGGTTGCAGTAGGTACTGGGAGATGAAGAAGCTTGCACAGGATAGAGTAGCATGGAGAGCAGCATCAAACCAGTCTCAGGACTGAAGACCACAACAACAACTACAAGTACACTGTTATGGGCAAGTTTAGAGGTGAACCCCGAATTGGTTATGGCCTGTTGGGCTTTGGAGCAATCAAGATCAACATCAGGGGTTAAAATGGGAAGCGTCAAAATCCCTCTTATTGAAGAGACAGCACATGTTAGAACATCTCACGGTAAGAAAGCACGTCACGTTGTAGCTAGTGGGATGTCCGTCATAGAGTTTTCAGTATATAGTATGTCCCACAAATATTTATGAAACTGGGACATAACTTTCGCACTCGAATTAATAACTAGGACAGATTTTGAGGAATCTGTAGAATGTATAGATGATGCAGTCAGGCTCCATAAATTACACTTATCCTGTGCGTGATATCTGAATCAGCAGCACAATGATAACGGGAATAAGTACTGACCGTTAACGGTGGCTAGGCCCTCGGCAGAATTAAAGCCTGCGATGAGCGGCACGCGGTTGACGTGTCCGCTTTCCAGGATTCCAGTTGGCATGTCCGTGATGAAAGCACCTTCCCATTCCTCCTCCACGACGGCTAGGAAAGCAAATGTGCTGAACCGTTTCTTGTCCTGGAACGCAGAAGACGGACATTCTGAATGAGATTCAGAGGTATACTAACCTGATCAACATTTCTTACCGTAGCCTAAAGCCGTCGGCACACGGACTGTGCTGTCGAACGTTAACGTTGAGCGTGCCGAGTTCAACGTGCTGCTGAACACCCAGACACGATGAGACTTGTGCACACGGTACGTGGGCCCCAATGTGGTATACGCGATCGCAACGCACTCCAGCGGCAGTTGAGGGATGTTTGTAGTTCGTAAATCACACTGTTTACTCAACGGCCGCGTGTAAAATTCGCACGTAAGCACTATTAAAACGCACATTTCCTCCACCGTCCACGAAAATCAAAGTACCATGTCCATGACACAGGCTTAAAAAAGTTCAATTACAAACAGTGCGTTACAAATGTGGAATACTTTTCCGCATAAGATAAACGTTATTTCATCATTCCCAGATTTTAGTAAAACCCCAGGGTCAGTCTTACTTGATCACCGTTCCTACCCAGTAGCATAATCTTTGCAACATGTGAATTCTGAAACGTAAAAGAAAAAGGAGTAAAATATCTTTATACAAGTAGCGCAAGCTGACCTGTCGATTAAGCCAATCGAACAAAGTCACCCCTCAAAGAAAGGTGAACTTATATTTACATAACATCAAATATTATGGTATATACTTGTATTAAAGTAATAATAAAGAATCAGAACGTAATAAAAACGCGAATGTTAGGAAAAAAATTAGAAGTGTCAATACGCGAACCACCGCCCCAGCAAACTCCATACACGACAGTGACGCTACTCATTACACTAAACCAACAACACTCCTTCTGGATCTAACTATAGTGTGTTAACCTTGCTGAAAACCTTAATCGTAGATTTGATACTAACTGAAATTTAATTATAACAAATTGTACCAAGAACAATGCGTTTTGGGTGAATCTTCAGTGTGTCTCTGTCTTCAAATAGCCTACTCTCATAATACGCAAGATATAATAATTCTTTTGCCACGAATATGTTATTTCTCATTATTTTATTGGAACGAATCACACAGTTAACAACGCGTTTTCCAGTGATTCTCAGTTTGCTGGTGCTCAGAAACGGTATATGTGCATATACGCTTGAAATGAGTGCCAATATGGCGCCTCACAACACTGTACTGAAGGGAGACGGCGTGCGTGTGACGTAGGTGGCGTTGTGCCATCTCATTGGTCAACGCTTAGACGCACGCTCAGAATATCTGACATACCACATATTGCTCTGCACGTTCGGGAAGACTCCCGAACGTGCTATTCCACGCTATGACATCAGAAACTCGGCACGCTCAACGTTCGGATGCACGGTCCGTTTGCCGACGACTTAAGAATGAAGGTCACCGCTGAGAATCACGTTGCGTGTGGAAACCAATTTGGATGCTAAGTCGATGGCCGAGAGTACTGTAGGAAGTGAACATCAAGACTGCACTTTACCTGAGTCCAAATAAGTACAAGTGACACAAAGTCGGAATCGTCTTTCCCAACAACACTCGATCAAACCGAGTTCCAAAAAAGTCCAGGTAAATAAGAAAGACAGTTTTAAACAAAGCTGACAGCAGTAACTGTAAACAAATTTTCAATATTACAAAGCATACAGTCAACCGATTGCAGTAAACTTATCCAGCAGGTTGGCTGTATACTCTTTGTGTTGAAAAGGCATGAGAATGAGACAGCAACTGTACACAAAAAAAGAACGGTGGATTTGACGTACATATACAGACAAAGAAATGATTACGATTTCAGAAAAACTGGAAGATTTATTCAAGAGAAAGAGCGTTACAAGTCAATAACGCATTGGCCCAGCTCTCGCCCCTAAGCATTCAGTTATTCGCCTTGGCGCTGACTGACAGAATTGACAGGTGTCCTGAAGGATATCATGTCGCATTTTGTCCAACTTTCGTGTTAGATCGTTAAAATTCCGATCTGGTTAGAGGGTACTGCCTATCTACATCTACATCTACATGATTACTCTGCAATTCACATTTAAGTGCTTGGCAGAGGGTTCATCGAACCGCAATCATACTTTCTCTCTACCATTCCATTCCCGAACAGCGCGCGGGAAAAACGAACACCTAAACCTTTCTGTTCGAACTCTGATTTCTCTTATTTTATTTTGATGATCATTCCTACCTATGTAGGTTGGGCTCAACAAAATATTTTCGCATTCGGAAGAGAAAGTTGGTGACTGAAATTTCGTAAATAGATCTCGCCGCGTCGAAAAACGTCTTTGCTTTAATGACTTCCATCCCAACTCGCGTATCATATCTGCCACACTCTCTCTCCTATTACGTGATAATACAAAACGAGCTGTCCTTTTATGCACCTTTCGATGTCCTGCGTCAATCCCACCTGGTAAGGATCCCACACCGCGCAGCAATATTCTAACAGAGGACGAACTAGTGTAAGCTGTCTCTTTAGTGGACTTGTTGCATCTTCTAAGTGTTCTGCCAATGAAACGCAACCTTTGGCTCGCCTTCCCCACAATATTATCTATGTGGTCTTTCCAACTGAAGTTGTTCGTAATTTTAACACCCAGGTACTTAGTTGAATTGACAGCCTTGAGAATTGTACTACTTATCGTCTAATCGAATTCCAACGGATTTATTTTGGAACTCATGTGGATCGCCTCACACTTTTCGTTATATAGCGTCAACTGCCACCTGCCACACCATACAGCAATCTTTTCTAAATCGCTTTGCAACTAATACTGGTCTTCGGATGACCTTACTAGACGGTAAATTACAGCATCATCTGCGAACAAGAGAACTGCTCAGATTGTCACCCAGGTCATTTATATAGATCAGGAACAGCAGAGGTCCCAGGACGCTTCCCTGGGGAACACCTGATAACACTTCAGTTTTACTCGATGATTTGTCGTCTATTACTACCTCCCAGACAGGAAATCACGAATCCAGTCGCACAACTGAGACGATACCCCGTAGGCCCGCAGCTTGATTAGAAGTCGCTTGTGAGGAACGGTGTCAAAAGCTTTCCGGAAATCTAGAAATACGGAATCAACCTGAGATCCCCTGTCGATAGCGGCCATTACTTCGTGCGAATAAAGAGCTAGCTGCGTTGCACAAGAACGATGTTTTCTGAAACCTTGCTGATTACGTATCAATAGATCGTTCCCTTCGAGGTGATTCATAATGTTTGAATACAGTATATGCTCCAAAACCCTACTGCAAACCGACGTCAATGATATAGGTCTGTAATTCGATGGATTATTCCTACTACCCTTCTTAAACACTGGTGCGACCTGTGCAATTTTCCAATCTGTAGGTACAGATCTATCGGTGAGCGAGCGGTTGCATATGATTGCTAAGTAGGGAGAGTAATCTGAAATGAACCTAATCGGTATACAATCTGGACCTGGAGACTTGCCCGTATCAAGCAATTTGAGTTTCTTCGCAACCCCTGAGTTATCTACGTCTAAGAAACTCATGCTAGCAGCTGCTCTTGTTTCAAATTCTGAAATATTCCATTCGTCTTCCCCGGTGAAGGAATTTCGGAAAACTGCGTTCAATAACTCCGCTTTAGCGGCACAGTCGTCGGTAACAGTACCATCGGCACTGCGCAGCGAAGGTATTGAATGCGTCTTGCCGCTTGTGTACTTTACATACGACCAGAATTTCTTCGGATTTTCTACCAAATTTAGAAGCAATGTTTCGTTGTGGAACCTATTAAAGGCATCCGTGCCAAATTTCGCGCGTCTGTAAATTGTAGCCAATAATCGGGATTTCGCGTTCTTCTGAACTTTGCATGCTTTCTCCGTTGCCTCTAATGCTCCATACGTTCTGAATTGGGGAGAATCTTGTTGACCAGGGTAGAATTGTCTTCAGCGATGCATCTTGTGTGGAACTGAGCCCCGACGACCAGCGAAGACGTGTCTAAAGATGACCTGGACAGTGGTGGAATACCAACATGTGGAGCACCATATGGCCCGACAAACGGGAGAAATAGTCTGGAATGCAAATTTCTTTTCATAGCAGGACGCCTTTGGTTGTTATCCGCTGCACACTTAGAGCACGGTTGTACACCAACGGTATTCTACACGCCGTTTGGTTACCCTTCGTGGCATATCATTCTGGACTTACATTTCAGCAACATAATACCCCCTCGGACAGGACGAGAATCTTTACTGCTTGTCTTCATGCTTACTAAATCGTACTTAGCCAGCAAGGTCACACGATCTCTCCCGAACTGAGAACGGGGAGTACCGTACAAACAGCTTGGGAGTTAACGATCTAACGCGCCATTTGGACAGAGTTTGCCATAATATTCCTCAGGAGGACATCCAACCAACCTATGAATCAATGCCAAGCCGAATAACTCATTGCGTAAGGACCAGACGTGGCCCACGCGTTATTGATTAGCTCTATTTGTGAAGCTCTTTTCCTTGAATAAATTATCCAGTTTTTAGGAAACTGTAATCATTTATATGTTTGTACATGTGCGAGTACATTACATCATACGATTTCCGTCTCATTCAGATAATACCTTCATGATCAGTAGTTCTTTTTCTTTTTCCTTAGGGTACATTAGAGAATCAGTTTAACGGAAGCCTAGACGACGAGTGAAGTGTTGGCAGAAGGGCCAACACCTTGTAGCTAGAGGAGGCCGAAATGCACGCGTGCAAGCTCACGCAGATTGGCGTGAGGGCTGGAACAGGACAATGTAATTTAATGTAGCAAATAAAGTACGTAGTTGAAGTAATACTTAACCTTATTCCACAATTGGAGAACATCGCTCTTGAATGTACATGCTTTTAATATCTCAATATACTGGTAATGGCGCCTTGCTAGGTCGTAGCAAATGACGTAGCTGAAGGCTATGCTAACTATCGTCTCGGCAAATGAGAGCGTATTTGTCAGTGTAGCTTCGCTAGCAAAGTCGGCTGTATAACTGGGGCGAGTGCTAGGAAGTGTCTCTAGACCTGCCGTGTGACGGCGCTCGGTCTGCAATCACTGACAGTGGCGACACGCGAGTCCGACGTATACTAGCGGACCGCGGCCGATTTAAAAGCTACCACCTAGCAAGTGTGGTGTCTGGCGGTGACACCACAACGAGATTCGAGCTGCCGATAAACTCGCAGGGGTGGGTACTTTTTTTCTATAGAGAGCTAACAGCCTTTCCCAATAGACGTTTCGCCGCGACGCCTGGATTCGCCGCTTCCGAAGGCGGAACTACGCGCTGTACAAATAGTGTCGCCGCTATTCACCGAGTCTGTCTACACATCGCCAGTGAGGCAGGATATTAGAAAATGTGTCTACCTATCCTCTTCAACCGCGTCAGAAACTTTTCCATAGGGTGTATTTAAACATTTAATCGTGAGGGAAGGCACGTCATAGTCGTATGATTTGAGTTCCGGAATAAATTTACCTCTGACTGCTACAAGGATCTTCTGTTTCTTTTTACTGTGTAATGATAGATTTTGTGGCTGCCACTCACATCCCCAGATCCACCTGGTATATATACACCTCTAATCACTATGCGGTCTGTTTCTCCTCGCTGCCATCATCGCTCAGCAGTAACGTTCATAGCTTTAAAACCTGTGTCCATAGCACCACTTTGGAAGTGACCGTTCAGTGGTCGGCAGCAGATAATCACAATTGTTCATTTAGGTACAGACTCACATTCTCGCCAGATCCATCCACTAATACAAATATTAGTCAATCTCCGAGAACTCACCTGAGGATGACTAGCATGTTTCAGCTAAAATATCGTGGAGTGTAGTTGACAGCCACTGGTTGAAAGCCAGAGATTTCTTCGAACATTACAAACATGTATTGTTATCTAAAATCTTCTTTAGACAAGAGCCCAAAGAAAAAAATCCATATTCAGAATTTCGTTCGATGCACGTGTTTTTATGGCACAAACTCGTCAGAAGTCGGGAGTATTTACGTTTCACTCGCTGCCATATGTCGCAGTTCTTTGTAACTGTTGCTACCCTTTTGCAGAATAGCTGGTTCTCACATTGCTCGTCAACAACCTGAAATTCTTCTATCATACTGCTTGTCTAAGGTTTCCTGTTTCTTCTTTCTCTTGTGCGTTTGTCCTGCTTAGGCGCAGGGTTGGCACGATTATTAACGGACGTGGCGTGGTGAGTTTAAGAGGTGGCTGGATTTCGTTCCTATAGCCACCCCGTCATCCCCAGGGACACGTCATGTGTACTCCAACTGTCTGCTGGCAGTGTTTGAGAATCGTGTAACTGAGGCGAGACTTGGCTACCAGCCCGATATTCACCTATTATTATGTGGGGAACCGCCTAAAAACCACATCCTGGGTGCCTGGCACACCGACCCTCGTCGTTAATCTGCTGGCAGGATTCGATCTGGGGCCAGTGGATCTCCTCATCCCAGAAGCCGCACACTAACATGCACAGTTATCCGGGCAGGTTTACCTCTTGGGTAAGATGGCTGGATATTTTCTTATCACGTCTCGGAACCTAATCTATAATACTCAGTTCACAATAATCAATTTAAGACAGATTCCTTTCTTGATCGTGCAAATTAATGCAGTGTTTCACCTTCGTACATCTGGTCCCCTAGCAATTTTCTGGGCCAAGTAAGTGTCCTTACGTTCGGCAGCAGGTTTTGTGCAGCTGTAATACTCCTTCCACAATTATGGATGGACGTCTGGCTCTCTGGCTCCAATGTATCGTCACTGTTTTAGTACTGAACAACTTCAACGTGTACGGTTGTGGTTTCCAAGGTCTCGCAGTGAATTGTGGCTGAGCTAGTTGAAAACCATTTTATAAACAACTGTACAGATAAAAACTGTGTGTTCGAATCAGACAAAAACTCGGAACCTTGTCTTCCGTGTGCAATGCTGAGCTACTGTCACACAGTCAGTAGCCCACACACAAAACTTCCCTTTACAGGATCCGATCTCGATATGATATTCCTGGATTAATGTTTCCCTGCTTGTGATCTTGTTTGTGTTGAATCTGGCCGATGTGAGAAATGCCAACGCTTGGCGGTCGATATGCTGTGGCATATTTCCCTTCATATAATCTAGGGTCGGCGGGAGTGGCCGAGCGGTTCTTGGCGCTACAGTCTGGAACCGCGCGACCGCTACGGTCGCAGGCTCGAATCCTGCCTCGGGCATGGATGTATGTGATGTCCTTAGGTTAGTTAGGTTTAAGTAGTTCTAAGTTCTAGGGGACTGATGACCTCAGAAGTAAAGTCCCATAGTGCTCAGAGCCATTTGAACCATTTTCCTCTTAACGACAAACTGTTGTCTTGCAGTCTGGCCGTATTTTGCTGTTCCTTGTAAGTCCCCTTACTTATCTCGAACGCCTATTACGCTTCCATAGCGACAGTGGCTGAAGGGATTTCTGCATTGTGTTGAACCAAGGGTTTGTAGAGTGTGGGTATATCTTTGTGGAGGATGATGGGTCGGAGTGGATCAGAAGCCCCTCCGAGGCTATATAATCCCTTTATTACACCCGGCAGTTCTTAGTACAACTCAAGCCTACTTCAGGCGGAGCTGGAAGGTTGACTTCGACCCACAGACCACACAGCAGCGAAGTGTTGTATTTGGCCACAGCTACGCTTAGCGCGGTCCCGGCATAGCGCGGTCCAGGCGTAGTAAACGGCCCAGACATGGCTGAGCAACATCATGGTTGACACGGCAGGCTGACATGGCCGGCTGAGTGTGGGACGCTGACTTCTTCCTGGCCGTGGCAAATGACGGGCGTAGTTGTTCAGGGAGCGAACCTCGGATCAACTGCAGGCAGGTGGCGACTGACCTGGCCACTGACCCAGTGGGTCCGTTGTCGGGAGGGCCTCATTTCACCCCTCGACCCATCGGGCGGTGTCTGGATTGCTTGGCAGGCGGTCCTGTCAGGATGACGGAAGAGCGGCAGCGACCTCACGGTGGACAGCACCACTATGACCACTATGACGACGCTATGATTCGCTGTTTCCACGCATGCTCAGCCTGTCTGGAGGGCCAGTATTTCTTTGCGTGGAAACAGTCTCTTTGTGGCTGAAAAAGTGCCTTATATCGCGTGCCAAAGTGTCAAGGTCAGCCGGTGACGCCCGTTGAGAAACTCTGGGTGTGAGTATTGCTGCAAGTGGCCCACTTTACGGCACTGAGTCCATCTGCCTAGATTCGTGTCGTTACAGGGTGTTGGAGCGTTCTATGGTCGATGCTCTGCGTATGTAGTTTCCACACATGGTTGGAATATATCTGTGTCAATGTTCATGCACTTAAGTTGTTCCAACTCGATGGAGTCCCACGTGCTGTAGCTCAGCACCTACGTCAGATGTACTGTGAATGGTGAATGGTAAGGGGAGAGCCAGCACGTTCATCTAATTTGACCCTACTTGATATCTTCTTGTGGTATCATGCGAAGTCTTAAGTGCGACACACATATTGCTACTGAAGAAGATTTCCTGGTACAAATTCTCGCTGCCTGTGGCTTTGTATGACAATCTGATGCCTACGGGGAATGTTTGAATGTC
Source organism: Schistocerca cancellata (assembly GCF_023864275.1). NCBI lineage: Eukaryota > Metazoa > Arthropoda > Insecta > Orthoptera > Acrididae > Schistocerca > Schistocerca cancellata. The sequence goes on along the minus strand of NC_064633.1, from coordinate 111,734,546 downwards.
AACTTGAACAACTGTTGTGAATATGACTTCTTGTGCTAGGGGAGCAAGCGTGAAAAAATGGCCGGATTGACGAAGATCTACGTTGAATAATGTGGAAGAAATTGTGTACGAGTATTGTTAGAATTTCACTATCCCCAGCATTTCAATGCAAATTGTAATTTTTTTCTGGCTAAGTGGTTTCCGGACCAGTATTTTCGATCTCTAGTTGATATATCTTCCCCTCATCATCTTCGCGTAAAGTCACTTTCAGCATCACGAAAACATCCTGTCCGCCGCTGAGAAACGCTTGTGTTAGTTAATTTTACTAGTTCGGCTGCTTGTTTTGACGGAGAAAATACCATTTATATTACACAATTTTTATATAAGGCAGTAGTAGCCGATCGAGACAGACGCAGCAACAGGAAAGTAATCGCTTTTGTGACATTTACGAGTTCCTAACCAGGAGCGAATTTTATTATATGATCTGTGTGCTTTAATAGTTTAGTTTCTTGAGTTTCTGCGTGTAAATTTAATATCTAATAGCCACTGATCTCGCGTTTACGTTTGCTTCGGAAAGTAAACCGATTTTGTGACATATTACAAGTTCCTAATCTGGGGCGAATTATTTAGTTTCACCTGAGTGCTTCGGTAGTTAGGTTTTTGAATATGCGTATTATTAGACAGTTCTTGCGTTTTCGTCAGGGTCTACAGTAGAATTGCGCAGCACGTGCAGATAGTCCATTTATTTGCATGGTTTAGTTTTCCACGGTCTTTAGTATGGACAGGGAGTGCGAGTGTTGTGTGCGGATGCGAGCTGAGTTGGTGACACTTCGCTCTCAGCTTCAGGCTGTGATGGCTTCGGTTACACAGTTTGAGGTTGTAGTGGATGGCCACCACTGTTGTGGGCCGGCTGTGGGGATCCAACGGACGTCCAGCACGTCCGAGTCCTCCGATCTGTCCTCGCCGGTGGCCAACCCAGCACTGGCACTGATCCCTCACCTGTGGTCGAGTAGGAGGTCGCCTCAGGACGAAGAAGGCGGTGAAAGACTTCCCAGGCGACCGCACGTAAGGCCTCTCCGGTTGGTCTGACAAACAGGTTCCACGTGCTGTGTGGCTGACAGTGTCGCTGACACTCAGCCTGCAAGATCCGGGCAATCACAGAGGGTGGGATTATTGGTAGTTGGGAGCTCCAACGTTAGGCGCGTTATAGGGCCCCTTAGGGACTTGACTGACAAGAAGGGTAAGAAAACCAATGTGCACTCCGTGTGCATACCGGGTGGAGTCATTCCAGATGTGGAAAGGGTCCTCCCGGATGCCATGAAGAGCAGGTGCAGGTGGTGGCTCACGTCGGTATAAATCATGTGTGTCACTTTGGATCACAAGAGATTCTCTCTGGTTTCGGTCGGCTAACAGAACTGGTAAAGGCTGCCAGTCTTGCTTGCAAGATGAAAGCAGAGCTGACCATTTTCAGCATAGTCGACAGGACCGGTTGCGGACCTCTGGTACATAACCGAGTGGAGGGTTTGAATCAAAGGCTCCGGCGGTTCTGCGACCGTGTATGCTGCAGATTCCTCGACTTGCGCCAAAGGGTGGTTGGGTTTCGGGTTCCGCTGAATAGGTCAGGTGTCCACTATACGCAGGAGGCGGCTAAACCTGTAGCAGGGGCTCTGTAGCGTGGACTTCGTGGTTTTTTAGGTTAGAGGGTCTCGGGAAAACATAAGAAGGGCTTCAGTCACAAAGGGTGCTGGCTGAACACAGGGAGAACGTAGATATGGGAACCATTGGTATAACAGTGGTAAATTGTAGTAGCTGCGTTGGGAAGTACCAGAGCTCCAAGCGCTAATAGAAAGCACTGATTCTCAAATCGTTATAGGTACTGAAAGCTGGCTAAAGCCGGATATAAGCTCAGCCGAAATTTTTGCGAAGAACCTAACGGTGTTCCGAAAGGATAGACTAAACACAGTTGGTAGTGGCGTGATTGTTGCTGTTAGTAGTAGTTTAACTTGTATTTGAAATTTGAAGTAGACACTTCCTGTGAGTTAGTATAGGCAGAGGTCATTTTTGGCAAACGGAATAGAATAATAATTCGATCGTTTTATCGACCTCCCAATTCAGATGATACAACAGCTGAAAGGTTCAAAGAGAACTGGAGTTTGATTTCAAACACGTACCCGACTCATACGATAATAGTTGGTGGTGACTTTAATTTACACTCGATATGTTTGCGAAAATACATGTTCAATTCCGGAGGTACACATAAAATATCATCCGAAATTGTGCTAAACGCATTCTCTGAAAATTATATCGAGCATTTAGTTCATGAGTCCATGGGAATAGTAAACGGTTGTGGAAAGACACTTGATCTCTTAGCAACAAATAATCCTGAGTTAATAACGAGCATCAAAACCGATTCAGGGATTAGTGAACACAGGGTTGTCGTAGCGAGATTGAATATTGTAATCTCCAAATCCTCGAAAACTAAGCGGAAAATATACCTATTCAAAAAAGCAAATAAAAATTCGCTTGATGCCTTCCTGAGAGACAATCTGCACTCACTCCGAATTAATAATGTAAGTGTAGACCAGATGTGGCTTAAATTCAAAGAAATAGTATCGGCAGCAATTGAGAGCTTTATACCAAATAAATCAACAAACGACGTAGCTGATCCTCCTTGGTACACAAAACGGAATAGAACACTGTTGCAGAAATAACGAAACAAACATGTCAAAATTAAACAGACGCAAAATCCCCAAGATTGGCGGTCCTTTAGCCGGCCGGGGTGGCCGAACGGTTCTAGGCGCCACAGTCTGGAACTGCGCGACCGCTACGGTCGCAGCTCTGAATCCTGCCTCGGGCATGTATGTGTGTGATGTCCTTAGGTTAGTTAGGTTTAAATAATTCTAAGTTCTAGGGGACTGATGACCTCAGAAGTCCCATAGTGCTCAGAGCCATTTGAACCATTTTTTGGCGTAACTTAAATCACTTAATAAAAGCAAGTCTTCTGGTCCAGACTGTATACCAATTAGGATCCTTTCGGGTTTTGCTGATGCATTAGCTCTATATTTAACAATCATATACAACCATTCGTTCGACGAAAGATCCATACCCAAAGACTGGAAAGTTGCACAGGTCACACCAATATTCAAGAAAGGTAGTAGGAGTAATCCACTAAATTACGGGCCCATAACGTCGATATCCAGCAGGATTTTGGAACGTATATTGTGTTCGAACATTATGAATTACTTCGAAGAAAACGGTCTATTGACACACAGTCAACATGGGTTTAGAAAATATCGTTTTTGTGAAACACAGCTAGCTCTTCATTCAGATGAAGTGCTGAGTGCTATTGACAAGGGATCCCAGATCGATTCCGTATTTCTGGATTTCCGGAAGGCTTTTGACACTGTACCACACAAGCAGCTCGTAGTGAAGTTGCGTGCTTATCGAATATTGTCTCAGTTATGTGACTGGATCTGTGATTTCCTGTCAGAGAGATCACAGTTCGTTGTAATTGACGGAAAGTCATCGAGTAAAATAGAAGTGATTTCTGGCGTTCCCCAAGGTAGTGTTATAGGCCCTTTGCTGTTCCCTATCCTCCTATGAAACACAACTAGCTCTTTATTTTTAAATGCGAACATTTTTACGTTAGGCTTTACCGTGACTGTTACTGACATTAAATGAATCAACAAGTTTACTGTTACCAGTCACCGTTTTATTTATTTCCGCGACGCGTTTCAAAGGTTTGAACCTCCATCATCGGATGGATTTACATTAGTTAGTATGACATTTGTGAGTGTGTTGTGTTACGAGTTTTTGGAGGAACTTCTGGCACTGCCTAATGGAGAAACAAGACACTATTTCAGAACATGGTTTAGGATTACTTTTGACAAAAAATTATACTGATATCTAGTGGTAAACATAAATAAGTAAACTAGAGTACCTCCAGTGGTCACAGGTTCCTTTCGCTGTCGTAACACATCACATGTATACTGTCACATTTGTGAACAAATATGGCGTCTGGAATCTGCTGGGTGCAAGGTTTGTATAGCAGAAGAGAAGACATAATCGCAAAGTGCAAAGAATATACATCGTAACAACATTATTACAGAATAATTGTTTAAAGCGTTTGGAGGTGTTTGTTTTGAGGTGTCGAATACATATGTGTGCACTTCAGGTGGTATATAAATCCAATTTTGACCATTTAAAACAGCTAAACATTCGTACTCGTTTATACAATCAGGTGAAATGTTAAAATGGCTTAAACTTCATACTTGTTAATAACAATCAGGTGAAATGTTAGAGACTTGAAGTTCAATAATCATATAGGCTACAGCAGTAAAATCATACGTAGATAACACTATTTGATTGGGATTGATAAACAGATGTGAGAGGCTGGAGGAAGGAGGAGAGGAAGAGAGAGAGAAAGTGAGGGAGAGAGAGGGAGAGAGAGAGAGAGAGAGAGGGAGAGAGAGAGAGAGAGGGTGGAAAGAGTGATTGTATGAGAGCAAACATTTACATGGCAAGGAGTCTTAAGATTACATGTTACATATATTAGCTGCCTAAAGGTTGGGGTAATACATTGGTTAATGCTATAAAATACGCAGATAGATATACAATTTGTGCCATTAGTTGATGTACATACAGTTTAAGCTGACAAGGGGTACAAGCTGTTGGTGTGATGAATTATCTGTAAATGAGGTCAATCTCTTGTACTCTTGGTGGCTGTCAATATTTATGGTAAATATCAAGATGTGTGCACATGTGTGTGTGTGTGTGTGTGTGTGTGTGTGTGTGTGTGTGTGTGCGTGTGTGCGTGTGTATGTGTGTGTGCATTTTTAAGAGTGTAGGCAGTTGCTGAAAACAGAGATGATACTATTGTAAATATTGTCATTTTTGTCATTGAAGACGGATTCTGGTTGTTTCGTTTGGTGTTTGTATATTTGGAGTGTTTCGAGGATGTCTAGTTTTCTGCCTTATGGTTGGATGTGTAGGATGCTAATACTTGTGTTGTTAACATGGTGTTTTGTTTCATACAGGTGGGTAGCTATTGCTGATGTGTGGTATTTTTTGTTTTTTAGTGCTGCCATGTGTTCCTTGAATCTAATCTCAAATGATCTGCCTGTCTGGCCTATGGAGAAGCAGTAACAGTCCAAACATTCAATTTTGTACACACCTGTGTGATGAAGTGGGTTTCGTGTGCCGATGTTGTGGGGTAACTTCTGTCCAATCTTGTTGTCTGTTGTAAAGGATATGCTTATGCCTTTTCGTTTGAAGACATTGGCAATCTGGTTTGAAATGTTACCTAGAAAGGGGATTGTATGGAAGATGTTATTTTCTTTTTGTTTTTTGTGTTGTGATTGCTATCACGAAAGTGCGATGGTAGCTTCTCACCTGGATCACGAGAATCCTGTGAATCTGGTTTGATTTGTGTGCTTGTTTTGGAGAGTTCCTTCGTTTAATGGTGAGCTCTGATAAATTTCACCGGGAAGCAGTTAGTCTTATGGAGAAATCTACCAGTCTTATCGCGCTCTCATTTTCTGCCACCTTATATATATTTTTTTAAGAAGATAGTGTGGAGAATGTGAGAACGAGATGAGTGTAGTTATCAGGGCAGTGGTAACAATTGTCCTGAGACTTGCAAAGTAACTGAAGCGTGCTGAGCACGGGCAAGTGTGGTGACTGAGTGGTTAAATAATTACATAAATGTGTAAGATAGTGGTCGCAGCCGTTCATACGTTCAAAGGGTTGTTATGAGTCGAGTCGGTACATTATCTTTTCTTTTTGAGTCACCGGTTCCTTCATCAGCACGACAGTTGCTGGAGTCCAAGTGGTTAAATTTTCGTTATTTGTGGATATCTGAAGGGTTTCCTTTTTTATTTAATTTGTTCTGAGCTAATGCTTATAGTCCTTTCATGTGTTTCATCTAGCTTAATAATTGTGCTTGTGAATTCTGAAGCTTCTACGGGCGGGTGACGAACGCTATGTATGTCATGGCTCAGTGGCCCCTTATTGCAAACAATCCTTAAATTCCGTCAACAGATGACAGTAGCTAAGCCCACTAGCTCTGGGTGTGCCTAAGTGTGCTATTACTGTAATTCTTGAGACAACGTGCAGCATTACGGGCGTGTAAAATTTAAGTCTTTCAGTGGGTCAAAAGGTAATACATTTAATAAAATCCTGTGTAAGGTTTTACTTAATTTTTAACTTAGTTACTTTCTTGCAGTTATACTATAAACTTTGTCACAGTAAGAGCTCTTTACTTGCAGCCACAGTAATTTTCTGGAGTTTAAAACTAATTGAGTGTTTCAAGGCTTAAATGAGAAGTTGCGACAGAGTTTTCTTCTGAAATACTCACTTGTTTAAGTCCACTGTGGATCAATTAAATGTGAAGTTAACATCCGGTTTATCCTACAGGAAATTTTGTCTGTGATAAATGTATTTTAAATTATTATGTGTTTATTAGTTACCCGGTCCCCCACCACTCCACTACCTAGCTCCTGGCTATCGTGACATTTCGACTAGATCCCCTACATCTTCCATGTCGACTCTTGTTTCTTCTTCTATCACGTCGTCAGACACGTCCTCAAATTGGACGTTGATGTTTCAGTTTTGTGTATATATTTTAAATCATATTTCTACAAAGAAAAAGAAATTTTATGTAAGAGTTTGTTTATTGTAGTCACTCATAACAATGATGAAAACGAAATAATTATAAAAACTGTTGATTCCTTAAGTACAAACAACATTTACTTGTAAATATTTAATAATACTGAAATTATTAAGTACAAAACAAAGAAAATCTAACTTAGTACGCAAACAGTATTTCAGCATTGTAGTACAAAACGTTTTGTTACATTAATATACTTCAGTTCGCTAAGTATTTGGTGCATATAACTTTGGAAAGCATTTCAAACACACTTCCTTCGAAAGTACCACACTATGGTGAAGACTGGTTAACACCTGTGTAGGGAAGATCTCTCTTCGTTTTCTACAGTGTGAAGCTGGTTTGATGAACCCTCTGCCAGGCACTTCAGTATGATTTGTATAGTAGCTGTGTGGGTGTAGAATGTTGACGCAGTTCTCCTCGTGTTTTTTGCTCCTCCTACTGCTGCTAAGTAGGTAATTCCGTTTCTCTGCCCATCAGAAACAACTTGATTCACCCTAATAATATGCGATACATGGCTATTAGCAGTTTCCTGACAACGTTTTCTATGTTATATTAGTTTTAGTCTCCTTGAGAAATATTATTCTTTGCGTATATTTACAAGAGTTCATTTTGTAAACGACACAGACGTTCAATGCGCAGACATTTAAAGAATAGAACACAGCAAGGGGCCGTGTGCTTGTTTTAGGCCCAACGCTTTACTTGCTGCATAAATGTCCTCATTTATCCAATCCTCCCTTAGTGCAGTTGTAGAAAGTCACATATTTTTATGGGCATATGTATCTTCATTTACGTTGACGTTACGTTGTATGGTTATATTAGAACTAAACGCTGTGACTTCCTTACAGTGCACTACACATTTGTCTCGTAAAACCAAGGAACCAGTTTTAGTGTGATCAAATTTTTCCTTAGGACAGCGTCACATTTAGATAACAGTCTTTATCAGCTGCAAAAAATTTCCTTTCATTTCTGCCAGCATGTACCTCTGTGGTTACGGAATGGAAAATTTTGTTCAGTCAAAAACGTAGTGAATTCTACACTCATATCTGTGGTTATTGGGCAGGAGCTCAGCAGGCATTTCACGTTTATTTTTGCGTAGTTCCACAGTCTAACACGTACAGTCGCCGACGCTCACTGCTGTGAAAACTGCTGTCATCTGAGAGTTGGTGTGACAGTAGCACATCAAGCGGTGAGAAAGCAGCCGTAAAATTAAAGTCAGTTTTTAATTGTTTTTCTAGTTAATTAGCAGAATAGTTTCTAAATTTTTGCGGTCTAAACAATATTAAATTAACAGCCGATATGAATGATCATGAAACATATGTAAAAACAGCCAACTCTCCTTCGTTCAGTGACATAAGCTACAACTTAATTGTGATGAAATACTTTCGAATATGTTTATAATTTCAGAGTACTCCACTAAAAAGGAAAAAATATAAACACATATTTCACGCATAAGGGAAATATATTTCTTTTGTTGTCTGTTCGTATTGTGACAGGCACTTTTCATGACACGTAACATTTTTTAGGGTGCCTAATGTTTCGCACAGTCTTGCGCTTCACTCGACTTTCTAACGCATATTTGTTTTTTTAAACGTAATTACTTTGTTCCAAAAGCCAATATGTTGAAGATTCTTGCCGTTTGTGCCCCAAATGCAGCAACAATTGTGGAACTGGTTTCTTTTATGTTGGGAAACACTTTTATTATATATACGAAGACAGTAACTTGTTCTCGAAAGAACAGTTACTGCTGATGACCGTACAGCTTTTCCCTGGAATAAATGATGACTGACTAAAAACGTCAGCTGCTGACAGGCTTTGTTGATATACCTCGATGTGGGCAGCTGAAAATGTGTGCCCCGACCGGGACGCGAACCCGGGATCTCCTGCTACATGTCAGACGCTCTATCCACCTTTTTTTTTTTTTAGTCTCATTTTGTTCGCTTTTGTTCGTTGCGTCTGCTCGGGGCGGACGTCGTAAGACATCTGTTTAAGTTCGTTGGTGATAGATTAACTCAGTTTTTTTGTTGCAGAGGGCTGCCAACCCTCTGACTGAACACGCTGAGCTACCGTGCCGGCTTCCATCTGAGCCACCGAGGACACAGATGAATAGCGCGACTGCAGGGACTTATCCCTTGCACGCTTCCCGTGAGACTCACATTCCCAACTGTCCACAATTCTACATATGTATTGTACCTTATAGACATTTGCCCACTCACTCATTACTTAAAAGGCTACCCAGCCATTGACCTTCGTCTGTGCGAATGCGCACAGGTTGCCCAAACTCTTACGGGAGTCGCCAAAGCATGCGCGAGTAATGAGTGAGTGGGCAAGTGTCTATAAGGTATAATACATATGTAGAATAGTGGACAGTTGGGAATGTGAGTCTCACGGGAAGCGTGCAAGGGATCCCTGCAGTCGCGCTATTCATCTGTGTCCTCGGTGGCTCAGATGGTAGCTCAGCGTGTTCGGTCAGAGGGTTTCGCTACTCTCTGTAATAAAAAAAACTGAGTGAACGGATCAACGAACAACCTGAACAGGTGTCATGAGACGTCCGCCCCGATCATATACAACGAACAAAATAGAACAAAATGAGATAAAAAAAAGATGGATAGAGCGTCTGTCATGTAAGCAGGAGATCCCGGGTTCGAGTCCCGATCTGGCCACACATTTTCAGCTGTCCACATCGAGGTATATCAACAACACCTGTCGGCAGCTGAGGTTTTTAGTTAGTTATCATTTTAAACACTTTTATTGCTTTTGTTCTTTTATTTTCTCGTCTGTGAGGTTTTTCTTTTAGTTACAGTTGTGGTAGCTTACCGACTACGTTGAATAACGGAGATACTGCATCCCACACACGTTACCTATGTTCCGCATTCACTGATTTGACTGGTATTGTTTTTGAGTAGATGGACGATGCCTTTCTGCAAAATATCATGTCTCCTGCTGTTTACTAGCAATTTTTTTTCAACGACATGGCATTCTCCAGTACCGTAAATTTTTCTAGGTTGCAAGAAAATCTTAAATAAACGGTTCTGCAATCTAGCGGTTCACACTTCCTAGGATCGTTAGGAAACCTAAAAAAATACAAATGTGGTATCTTCTTGTTGTTGTCACTGCAGTTTATTGCCCTACAAATGCTCCAGTTTGTAAAAACCATTTTACAGACCAATGTGAACAATTACGATTCGCATTCGCTTTCATTAAGATCATGCCAAACTCAACAATATAACTTCGTGGCTGCATGGTGCGCTGCAATCGCAGTAGGTAACAAAATAGGGACGTGGCATGATTGCTATGTTAGACAGTGGTAATACTCTCGCTAAAAATACCAACAAAGATCAAGATTCTGGCGAGTGGTTATGATTGTCACAAATGAATGGGAGAAAACCACTACGGTGTAAGTAACATTTTTTGAAAAAGTAAGTAAAGTGCACTTCAGAACCTGAACGAAGGGATACACGTTAGTAGCAGAAAGATACTGCCACCCGTTAACTTCTGCCATCTAGCGGCATGTGGTATAATGACATTTAAACAATAAAAACGGATAGCCAATGTCAGTATGGTACAAGCTACACATAGTTGACGCTCCCAAGAAAGACAGGTTAAATTCTCAATTATTAACGGATTCTCGTAAAAAAGTGAGTAATTCTACCTTTCAGAAACGATTGACGAAGATTTATCAGATAATTATTCAGTCGCAGATGAAGTTATGTTCCTGATCAAGGTAATTAAAGGGAATGCCTTTTGTCTAACGTTTTAGCAATTGCGTAACGTTATGTTCCCAAATTATTAATGACTTTTGAGGAAGATGAAAATGACATGAACTATTTTTTAGTTTACTACCACACTGTATACTAGCATGATAACGTCCCCCTGTTACCAACAAAAATTATGCTCCTCATGAAAAATATTGTCACGAAAATATTGTCACTTACACTGGTGTGTTACTGATATGCTTAACATCTTTAAGGTACGCTGACATTCACTTGAAGCAATTACATTCGCCAAAATGACATGATTGTGAAGTGCATTTTATGTGTGAAACAGATTTATATATTGATTTTCGCTTTATGTCGGCCCTACGTAGTATGTCTTCTACCCAGACACATCATCTCAAGATGAAAACGAAGATAACAGCAACCGACAAACAAAACATAACATGGCAAAATGCAAACTACAGCTGAACCATTTTGCTTACAAGCACGTCATGCAGAAACTGGAGAAAACATTGTTCCAAGAAGAATAAACAGAAATGTGGAGGCCTGGAAAGTGAATAACGGAGAACGCTAAGGACTCTTGTACAAGAATATACATCTACAGGAGGAAATGTTATGCGTGGGAGAGTCATTCAGCCATTTCAACGTATCTGCCGATATGAATAAAAGACATTCTTATAAGAAAAAAATGTTCAAATGTGTGTGAAATCTTATGGGACTTAACTGCTAAGGTTATCAGTCCCTAAGCTTACGCACTACTTAACCTAAATCATCATAAGGACAAACAAACACACCGCGCCCGAGGGAGGACTCGAACCTCCGCCGGGACCAGCCGCCATTCTTATAAGAAAAACGAACAATTATCCATGAGTAGTATTGGAAAACTGGTTCTATGCAGCAACAAACGTCCTTCATAGTGACATGTGTTTCATCTACCGTACCAATCGAAACTAAATAGTAGGAAGTCAAAAACACAAATTACTGTGATTAATCTGGATGGTACGCGAGTGTGTAAGGAGTTCTTCCTTAAGGCACTAACTAGGACCTATAAGCAATAGTCGGTTCACCACATCTGCATTAACCAAACCAAGAATGGTAAGCATATCTCCTGTTGACAAACGTGATAAACATGCTCAGAACCATAAGCGACTGAGTAAAAAGCGTAACTTATTACACAAGTCACTATTCACTTCACGTAAACATAACCTTAACAGGAAATACATGTCACTGGAGTCATATATCTCAAAAACGTATAAGCTTTATACTGATAAGTGTGAAGAAGAAAATCTTTTGCCAGTGAAGACCTGCATTTACCTTAAGATGTTCATTTCTGAATTTAATCTGTTATTCAATAGCCTAAGAAGTGACAACTGCAATAATTGTGACAGATAAGAAAATTTAATCAAAGCGGAGGTAGACGGCATAAAAAGAAACAGTCTAATGCTTTAGAGAGAGCTTCAACTAAGAAGAGACGATCAGACAAGAGGCTCAACACATGTAATTACTTCCGATTTTAAAAAAGCATGGCCAACTCCAACGCTAACGTCTTGTGTTATGTACAACAAGAGAGAACTGTGTTGACATTTAATCTTGGAATCATGACTATAACCCAGAACACACTTTCGTACACTCGTACTCTGAGAATATAGCTTCACATGTCCCTTCCGAAGTAGGTCATGCTTACTGAAGTATGTAAAATCCTTTGCATCTGAAATTAAACATATTACTGCCTTCAGTGACAGCTGGGGTGGGCGAAACAGAAATCAAATAATCGCTATACACATACGGAAACTATTGATCATAAGTTCCTCATGCCTCGTCATACTTACCTTGACACTGCTGCTGATTTTTCTCACATTGAGAGGAAGAAAAAGAAAACTCAATTTACACTTGTACCATCCGAGTTGGATGAAGCTTGTTAAAATGCCAGAACGACATTTCATGTGTATAAAATGATTAAAGATGGTCTTCTATCTATGGAACAAATTGCAGAACTTCTGATCAATAGAAAAATAGACACTGAGAAGCAAAAGGTTAACTGGTTGACAATGAGATAGGTGCAGTTCGGAAAAGATGAACGGAGGGATTTCTTCTTCAAGAAAACGTTGAATGAAGACATAACATTTCGAAAAGTAAACCTTGAGTGTCCATGTAGGCCTGATATCATACCTGAACATCGTCCACCTCTTCAATATCGACCAGTACGTTTGCAGAAAGAAAAAAATTGATGAGTTGATGTCGTTGCTACAGTTTATTCCTCCAGTGTACTGTGACTCCTACGAGAATCTAATAGCAACACAGAACTCAGATCCGACCAGGACTTTGTAACCGTCCTTGAATCACGGTAGGGCTCAACAATATGTTTCCATACATTCGCAGTACATCTCCCAGCCAAATGATTCTGCACAATCAAGTAATGAAGAAAGCCACCCTGATAATTGTGAAAGTCAGCAAATGAATGAAAGTGAGTAAGTGGAAGGATGTATTCATTAGAAGCACAGTGATACAAGTGATGTTCTATGAAGACATTTTGAAGTCATAATGGTACAAGCGAAGTTTATTTTTTTTTTTAAGCAGTGATGCCTAACACCCTGGACCTTTAGCTACTTACCTTCTGTATGTACTTTAAGTGAAAAAATTGTGAAATTTCCTATTTCATTTTGTGTAATCTGTAACTTTATATTAACATTGAAACGTTTAAGGTCGTTTTTCTTGGAATAACCTTTATGCTATTTGTACCATTCTGACCTTTACTCATTCAAATCTTTTACGTGAGTAACAAAGTGTTTAAGAACACCTGAAAGACGATTAGACTGCCTGAACAAACCGCCAGACTGCATTTCTGCGTACCCCTGAAATGCGTGCAAATAGAAATTTCTATGGTCTACTTTAGCAACCACCTTTGATTCCAAATTTCTTTGGCTTTTAGGCAAATAATGCATAAACAGCAATGCTTTCGAAATGAAGTGAGTTAATATTCACTCGTCAGATATTCTGTAGGAGAATATGGTTCCATGCTTTTAATTTTTTTATTTTACTATAAGAGTAAGAAATTCTCAAACAGCAAACAATAGACTAACAAGTATCAGCTGTGGTGGTCAACATGACTAAAATTAATGGACAAATTTCTTCATTTCATATCACATACATAACACGTAAATACCAAATACACCACTATTTGACTTTTGCAATTTTCACTATATTATTGTTGCAGTATACAATATATTCTAAACTAGTTTTATCGTTGTATCCTGCTTTTGCACATCTGAACACTTGGTCGCCCTAGCTCCAGGTAAATGTGTGGTAATAATATCGTGTTTTTTAGCAGGGCTCCTTTGGCTAAATGGCTGCTCATTTTATTTGATTTTACCTTTCAGATCAGAAAAAAGGAACCATTATTCACAGTGACCATTTCAACAACAAGAGTGGTGATAATATCTGAACAAGTTTCGTATTCACTTTTTCTATAAGCGTATTACGTTTAAGATCAGAGAAACCTCAGAGATTCATCATAATCATCGTCGTTGTCGCAATGTAATTGTGCAAGAATTATCAGGCCTCTAGTCATCTTCCTTACAACTAAGAGAAGAAGACAGATATATTGAAAACTTTTCAAAAATGATTCTATTAACTTAAGAACAAAGCAATAAATATTTAATTCGATCCTCTGTAAGCTATAATTTGCGGAAAAAATTTGCGCATTCAGTCACGCATAGCAACACAATGATGTGAACACCTACGTTAATGTCACAAGCACAATAATGGCGGTTTAATGTGAAACGGTAATAGCAATAATGACCCCAGTTACACTGTTCCAGACATGTATGCTATTTTAGCAGTAAAATGCGCGCATGCAGGCAGCACAGTTCGTATGTTCTCTAGTTGTCCACTCACTCTCAGAAGGGTCAAGGCTGAAATGACCATTAAAATATTCTGACAACTCTTACCACAGAACCTAGTAAGTTTTGTCACTCCCACGGAGCTGGTACCTGGTGTGGACTGCACCTTCTGCACATCCCTTCCTTCTTCTCTACCAGCAGATCAGTTGCCTACCTAGTCTGTAGTTTATCATCCTGCTACATTGGTTCGTCGGGATCACCGGACTGTCATGAAGATATTGAAGCGATGGGTTTAGGGAGACCATATTCAAGGCCATCTCAGCAGCCCAGTGCAACTAGCGCCCAAGAAAATGGCTCTGAACACTATGGGACTTAACTTCTGAGGTCATCAGTCCCCTAGAACTTAGAACTACTTAAACCTAAGGACATCACACACATCCATGCCCGAGGCAGGATTCGAACCTGCGACCGTAGCGGTCACGCGGTCCCAGACTGAAGCGCCTAGAACAGCGCCCAAGAGGACAGATATACTGATCGCTCATCTGTGTAGAATCATACAGCGACGTCATGTACCGTGTGTCAGCAATTGCGTTTGTTTGCAGCAAAACAAATACGTACATGGACAGTGTGACGAATCTTGTGGCGCCACTATGCCATCTATGACACAGATGCCTAGGTTGGTATTAGCAGACGTATGTTGGCTATACTTCATAGTTGTTTGTCCCTTCCATCTCTGGAAGCGGAAGTGCTTATGTGGTGGCGGACAGAACATGAGACGAAACGTGGTTGGTTGCTCTCTCAGGAAGACCTTTTTCCATTCCTTTCAGTTGTATGGGGCTTGGAGGCGGTGCAGTGACTATCGTGCGTCTACTCAGGTATGAAGCATGGACTAAATCCATGTATGCACCTGACTGAAAGAAGTATTGTGTCTTGGTGTGGGTATAGCATCATTTTCTAGTTGCTACTCAGAGATCGTGCGCCGAGAGGACTTGACTAAATATTCTGTCCTTGAGTTCTATATGCGACGACGGACTTTGCTTGATTGTTGTATGATTAAAACATTTTCCAATTCCTGGCGGGATGATATATCAATCAGCGATAAATATTTTCAAGAGATAAACAGTTTTGGCTGCAAAAGATGCTTTATTATTTTATATTTTGTCAATATTGCATTTCGCCTTGTTTAAGGCATCTTCAGATTGTCTGGTACAACAGGCACTAAAAACATGGGCTGCACCCTATGCTCTACAAGTGCGCAGCCCGAAGCCTCTTAAAACTCGACAAGGACAAGTATCTACTGAGGTCTTATATGTATTTGAAACATGACTTCCCAAATGCTCAACACTATTTTATACCAGGGCACCACACATCGTTCTTACAATATTGACAATGGTGACTGCCTTGTAAGACATTTTCATGGACGGCAGCCTATGTATTTAACGCCTGTTGTGCCAGTCAAACAGAACTACACTATGTGATCAAAAGTATCCGGACACCCTCAAAAACACACGTTTTTCATATTAGGTGCATTGTGCTGCCACCTACTGCCAGCTACCTCAGTGGTCATTAGACATCGTGAGAGAACAGAATGGGGCGCTCCGCGGAACTGACGGACTTCAAGCGTGGTCAGGTCATTGGGTGTCACCTGTGCCATACGTCTGTACGCCAGATTTCCACACTCCTGAACATCCCTAGGTCCATTGTTTCCGATATGATAGTGAAATGGAAACGTGAAGGGACAGGCGCAGCACAAAAGCGTACAGGCCGACCTCGTCTGTTGACTGACAGAAACCTCCGACATTTGAAGAGGGTCGTAATGTGTAATAGTCAGACTTCTATACAGACCACCACACAGGAATTCCAAACTGCATCAGGATCCACTGCAAGTACTATCACAGTTAGGCGGGAGGTGAGAAAACTTGGATTTCATAGTCGAGCGGCTGCTCATAAGCTACACATCACGTCGATAAATTCCAAACGACGCCTCCCTTGGTGTAAGAAACGTAAACATTGGACAAATGAACAGTGGAATGTTGTGTAGAGTGACGAATCACGGTACACAATGTGGCGATCCACGGGCAGGGTGTGCGTACGACGAATGCGTGGTGAACGTCATGTGCCAGCATGTGTATTGCCAACAGTAAAATTCGGAGGGCGATGGTGTTTTTCATGGAGGGGACTTGCACACCTTGTTGTTTTGAGTGGCACTATCACAGCACAGGCCTACATTGATGGCTTAAGCACATTCTTGCTTCCCACTGTTGAAGAGCAATTCGGGGATGGCGATTGCATCTTTCAGCATGATCGAAAACCTGTTCATAATGCACGGCCTGTGGTGCAGTGGTTACACGACAACAACATCCCTGTGCTGGACTGGCCTGTATAGAGTCCTGACCTCAGTCCTATAGAACACCTTCGGATGTTTTGGAGCGCCGACTTCGTACCAGGCCTCACCGACCGAAATCGATACCTCTCCTCAGTATAGCACTACGAGAAGAATGGGCTGCCATTCCCCAAGAAACTTTCCACCGCCTGATTGAACGTATGCCTGCGAGAGTGGAAGCTGTCATCAGGGCTAAGGGTGGGCCAACACGATATTGAATTCCAGGATTACCGATGGAGGGCGCCACGAACTTTTAAGTCATTTTCAGCCAGGTGTCCGGATACTTTTGATCACATAGTGTATCTTAAACAAGGCGAAACGCGTTATTGGCAAAATATAAAATAATGAATCCTGTTCTGCAGCCAAGACTGTTCATCTATTCAAAAAAGTTTTACGATTATCTTCAACATCTTTGAATTAGACGGACATTGATGTTGTTCAATAACTGTTCGATAATTATTTTATAACTGAAGCCTTGTGGGATGGCACATGGTTGATGAGCAGTTGGTTTGTTAAACTAGGGCCGGCCGGGATGGCCGAACGGTTCTAGGCGCTACAGTCTGGAACCGTGCGACCGCTACGGTCGCAGGTTCGAATCCTGCCTCGGGCATGGATGTGTGTGATGTCCTTAGGCTAGTTAGGTTTAAGTAGTTCTAAGTTCTAGGAGACTGATGACCTTAGAAGTTAAGTCCCATAGTGCTCAGAGCCATTTGAACCATTTTTGTTAAACTAGTACTAGTTCCCTGTTGTTAACATTCCGTTGTTTCAGGGTAGCCTGTGACTTTTCCTTAGGTGCGTGTTTACTTGTGGACTGAGGTTCCAGTACCAACACTTAAGTGACGGCGCTATTCTGATTGGAAGTATTTGGGCTCCTGCCAAGAGAAGGGTCATTCCTAATTATTGTCTTCGTTGTAATTATTCTTCTTAATTGGTTAAAATTCTTCTTTATTCGTTGATTATACACAAAGCGAATACTGATGCTCTCGGTTCAATTACCCTTGTGACTCTGATGCACCAGTTTGTCCCCTATGCTATAATACTGAAAACAGTGCTGAATTTAAATTAAAAATTTTATAAGCGTCTTGTTAGGTCTTGAATTTTGGAATAACGCTATCTATGAACGTTTAATGCTGCAATATCGAAGACAGTGCAGATATTTAATCAACTGTTATTCTGTCATTGTTATCATTTTTTGTTTCGGTCTAATATATTCACGAGCTTAAGTAGTGTAAGTCACTGTAAATCAAATTACATTTCTTTTTCTGTTATCAGTAAATGGATACTGCTACAAAGTTAACTCAGTCAGTCGGTTCCACCCTTTTATTTATCCTAAGAGCCAGCCTACGGCCATACTACTGACTGTCAGTCCCCTTGACACGGTAACAGGGTACGAACCGACGACCGCTCTCGACACTGAGGTAACATTACGTCGTCTTTTCAGACGAGTCTAGTGTCTGTGTGCAGCATTGTGATGCACATATCTGTGTGTGGACGCAATGGAGAGAACGAGCGTTGCCAAACGTCATTCATCGTCAGACAGGACCATCGTGTGATGGTATGAGGTGCTATAGAGTACATGAAACTATCACCACTTGCTCCCGTAACCGATAATCTGGACAGCAGCTGTTACATTTGAGACGTGTTAAGGCTCTGACCTACCTTCGAGGTTTCCGTGATATTATTTTACAACAAGATAACGCAAGAGTGAATGTTGCCTGTACTGTTCTGACCTACCTCAATACAGAGATTGTTACCCAGGCGAGCACATTCCCCAGATTTTTCACCAAATGAAAATATGTGATCAAAGGGAGCCGAGAAACTAGTAAGCCACCGCTCACAAACCACTACGACTGAGTGACGAGTGACGTAGATAATTTGCCATCCAGGCCCTGTTCAACTCGATGCCCAGCTGCGTGAGAGCTGTTTGCGCTGCCAAACGTGACAGCTCTGTGTGCTAATACACCCTATATACCCCTAACCCACTTACAAACTTTGTACTGCGCACTTCCTGTATAGCAATGTGTAGGTATAACACATAAAAAATTTCGCAATTTGTTATCGTTGTCGGTGCTGCAAATTTATTGGCTAGCAACGTAGTGATCCGCGACTTACCTCATCCGAGAGAGCACGGTCATCATCTCTGACAAGGTCAGCAACGTCTGCGTCCCGTAGGAAGGCCAGAAGTTCTTCTGAGGACCCATTGTCGCCCCGGTAGCCAATGGAGGCCGCCAACCGGAAGGCTCTGTCCCGAGCTGTCGTGGCCACTCCCCGCGGACCGAGGGCGCTGCTCGACTGCATGATAGCCCTCTGGAACAGACCTGAGGACCACCAGTGCTACCACATCCTCTCATTTGTCGCGATCACCAAGCTATGTTACCATGAAACTACACTATTGATCATTAAAATTGCTACACCAAGGAGAAATGCAGATGATAAACGGGTATTCATTGGACAAATATATTATACTAGAACTGAAGTGTGATTACATTTTCACGCAATTTGGGTGCATAGATCCTAAGAAATCAGTACAAAGAACAACCACCTCTGGCCGCAATAACGGCCTTGATACGCCTGGGCATTGAGTCAAACAGAGCTTGGATGGCGTGTACACGTACAGTTGCCCATGCATTTTCAACACGATACCACAGTTCATCAAGAGTAGTGACTGGCGTATTGTGACGAGTCAGTTGCTCGGCCACCATTCACCAGACGTTTTCAATTGGTGAGAGATCTGGAGAATGTGCTGGCGAGGGCAGCAGTCGAACATTTTCTGTATCCAGAAAGGCCCGTACAGGACCTACAACATGCGGTCGTGCTTTATCCTGCTGAAATGTAGGCTTTCGCAGGGATCGAATGAAGGATAGAGCCACGGGTCGTGATACATCTGAAACGTAACGTCCACTGTTCAAAGTGCCGGCAATGCGAACAAGAGGTGACCGAGACTTGTAACCAACGACACCCCATACCATAACGCTGGGTGACACGCCAGTATGGCGATGACGAATACACGCTTCCAATGTGCGTTCACCGCAATGTCGCCAAACACGGATGCGACCATTATGATACTGTAAACAGAACCTAGATTCATCCGAGAAAATGGCGGTTTGACATTCGTGCACCCAGGTTCGTCGTTGAGTACACCATCGCAGGTGCTCCTGTCTGTGATGCAGCTTCAGGGGTAACCGCAGCCATGGTCTCCGTGCTGATAGTCCATGCTGCTGCAAACGTCGTCGAACTGTTCGTGCAGATGGTTGTTGTCTTGCAAACGTCCCCATTTGTTGACTCAGGGATCGAGACGTAGCTGCACGATCCGTTTCAGCCATGCGGATAAGATGTCCTTCATCTCGACTGCTAGTGATACGAGGCCGTTGGGATCCAGCACGGCGTTCCGTATTAGCCTCCTGAACCCACCGATTCCATATTCTGCTAACAGTCAACGTGAGCAGCAATGTCGCGATACGATAGGCTACAATCCGACCTTTATCAAAGTCGGAAACGTGATGGTACGCATTTCTCCTCCTTACACGAGGCATCACAACAACGTTTCACTAGGCAACGCCGGTAAACTGCTGTTTGTGTATGAGAAATCGGTTGGTAACTTTCCTCATGTCAGCACATTGTAGGTGTCGCCACCGGCGCTAACCTAGTGCGAATGCTCTGAAAAGCTAATCATTTGCATATCACAGCACCTCTTCCTGTCGGTTAAATTTCGCGTCTGTAGCACGTCATCTTCGTGGTGTAGCAATTTTAATGGCCAGTAGTGTATATGAATTTTTTCTTCAACTTGTAACCTGTAATTTTAGGAAGTAGCTATGTCCAAGGAATTCCCTACGCGCTACCATGTAGCTACTTACTAACAAAAGTTGTGTGCATATTAATCACATATGTACTAAAACAAGATCTCAGTCTTTTCTTTAATTTCTAGAATTGTATGAATTCTGAAAAATTTGCGAATACTCTTGTTAATATTACCCCCACGTAACTTTAATTTATAATTTCCAGGAACTGGATGTGCCAACACAGTAAGACTTTCCTTTTAAGACATTTTAGAAATTTAAATCTGAATCGTGTGCATTCAGTTTCCCAAATGAATTGCATGCCATTTCTATCCTCTTGTTTACTTATTTAAGTGTTGTTGTGTTTCCAGTTTTCCTGCATATATAAACTCGTCAACTTTCCCTATAACAAAAAATTACTGTTAAAGTTATAAGAATAGTGGAAAAATGAACATACTTGGGATATATAAGAACAAGAGGATGGAGACTTTGCGATAGGTGAAAAGAACAAGAGGATGGAGACTTTGCGAATAAATAGGAGTGGTCTTCGAGTTGATTTGGAATTCGCTACGTGTCTTAAAGAGCGTCTCTGACCACGGTAAACTGCCAGAGTAAGACAAAGAAATTAAACATTGACACTGAATGTTCAAACTGTTCAAAGATTGACACTCCCCATTCGTGCCATGAAAAGAAGCGTGCTGGCCATATCAAAAAGGGACAGAAGAACAAGTAAACTGGTAGGACAAACAGGAGTTGAGGACGTGATAGTGATTGTTGCGAAATTAAAACGTTGATGAGCTAATGTCTGCATTATCCAACTACGTGATTCAGGAAGCCAACAAAATCCTTGTGATGAACGATTTGCCTAATTGTGATAGCTGTTTTAACTTGAATAAAATGTGGAACACGTCTCAAAGGCAACGGTACAGCATCGCTGTCGTCAGTGCCTAGCGTTTACAAAGCAGAACGTGTGGCACGGTGTCGGTTACAGGGGGGCGTGACAGTAGCGTGCATCTCTGGCAACCACGTGAATTTGCTGCGGCAGTCTTCGTAACGCGTTTGTAACACGAGCGGGAGGACTGCGCCGTCAGTCCTACGTTTCAGCTCAAAAGCGAGCACAGGAGACATAATTTCTCATTATTTTATACATCATGCAATACTCCACGAAAACCTGAACATGTAATTGCGGTGCCACACCGTCCAACGGCAGCAAATCATTATCAGAACGTCATAATCAGATTAATTAGAGAACCCAGCAATTACAGTCCTGTATGAAGTAATTAATTTTGATTTTAATCTGATTCGTGATTTTATGTGCACTGCTAAGGTGGACGAGGTACCGAATGACAGTAACGGTGCGCCAGTATAGAGGTATTGTCCAGAATTTTTGCTGACCATAATTGGAATTAACTCATAAGTAAGTCATTTTCACCAAGACCGGGTTTTACGTTGTAAGGGTCTGAATTTGAACGGTTCTTCGCGTATGGATACACCAGAGGCACCAGAGGAGTGGTTCTTACCGTTGGATTAAGTCAGTCTCTACTAACCTAACGTTAGTAATCACCCTGCTCAAAAGTGTGCAAATGAACAGAGTTAGAATGGCTGTAAAAAGCAATGCCCTCTACACAGTCGACTGTTTTCTTCGAAACAGGAGGTTTTAAATAATCCCATAGCAGGAGAACTGCCTGACTGAGCTCAGAGTTCTTCGGCCACAAAGACGTATTTTCGGTAGCTCGTACAGTGAGTCTTCAGACCACTTGGCCCTACTGTTTAGATGCCATGTTGAGACGGTTTAGCTGAGTGCTACAGGTGCTATAAGGTCGATAAAACGTTGTCGGTTAACTGGGAGAACAGTTAATGACCTTGTTGCTACCCAGCAGCGACTGTCAGAACATTCCAGGTTTACGGTCGCGAATCTTATTTACTAAAGCATCCGGACCAGCGTCGCCCTCGTGTTGTCGCTAAGGTAATCTGCCACATTCGAATGTCATGTGCCATCCCAATACAGTACATATCTTGATCGACCTCAATTACGTGTTTTATACTTTCATTTTGTGTACCCAAATAACTTAAGTGTTGTCTTTCTTGAGTGACCTATTATTGTTCCCCAGTGCGGAAATAACTATCTTGTTCCTAGGCACTTTTTATCTACATTTACATGAATATTTTACATGAAAACTTTAAATGCCTTTCACTCTTATCTCTCTGCCATTCCACTTCCCAACAGCGCGCGGTAAAAACGTATGTTTAAATGATTTCGAGTGAGATCTGATTTTTTTATTTTATTACAATGATCGCCTTTCCCTATGCGTCTGGGTGCCAATAAAATATTCGGAGTATGTTGGTGATTCAAAAATTTTGTGTACAGAACTCGGCGAAACGAAAAACGCCTTGAGTTTCAACGATTGCCAACCAAACTCATGTATCATATCCATGTATCTCCCATGTTTCATGAAACATAAAAGAAGCTGCACTTCTTTGAACTTTCTCCACGTCCTCCCTCAATTCTATCTGGTGACGATCCCATATTGCACCGCACATTATCTATGTGTAGGTTCCAATTTAAGTTCTTCGTAAATGTAATTCCTAGGTATTTAATTGAATTGACATCCTTTAGATTTGTGGTGTAACCGAAATTTAAGCGATTCCCTTTAGTACTCACGTGGATGACGTTACACTTTCGTTACTTAGGGTTAATTGCCTCTTTTTGTCTCAATAATTTTGCAATTGGTTTTGATTTTCTAATGATTGTATTAGAAGGTGAATGACAGCATTATCTGCAAGCAACCTAAGATGGTTGCTCAGAGTGTGTTCTAAATCAGTTATAAAGATTGCTTGGGGAAGGCCAGGTATCACTTCTGTTTAACTAGATGTGACGAACTGTCGTAACTAGATGTGACGAACTGTCACCTTTCTCACAGGAAATCGCGAATCCAATTACACAATTTAAACGATAGTCCGTGGTCAGGCAATCTGACTAGAAGCCACTTGTGAGTATCGGTATCAAAAGCCTCTCTGGAATCTGAAAATATGAAATAAATCTGAGACCCTCTTGCGGTGTTCCACATGAACGATATTTTCTGAATCTGTGCTGACGGTGTGTCAACAGATTGTTTTCCCGGTGAGGTAACTCATACCGATCAAATACTGTATATGTTCGAAAAGCCTACTGGAAATCGACAGTGGTATGGGTCTGTAATTCATCGGATGGAGTGACCTGCGCAACTTTCCAGTCTTTAGGTACGCGTATTTCAGTGTCATTTTATCCTGTCAATAGTGCGAGCTTCATCGTTTATATTTCTGCGGAGCTTTCCAATTTTACTGAGTCAGTGGGCGATTCTTATTTACGTGGAGTTGGTCTAGCCCCTCCTGTTCTTGAACTATCATTACATCTTTTGTAGTTCATTGTCATTGTGAAGAAAAGCGCGAATAACGCCTGTTGTAGGAAATGAATTTCATGTTTTAGACACTGTCAGGAGGGGAGTATGGCTATGTTATGTTAACCGGGGACCTAGAAATGATGGAGAGGCTCCGTCCCCGCCGCAGCTGCAGTGGTCCACAATCCCACGACTACCGCCGCAGTCCACTTCACCCCTCCGCCGCCCCACACCGAACCCAGGGTTAGTGTGCGGTTCGGCCTCCGGTGGATCCTCCCAGGGAACGTCTCACACCAGACGAGTGTAACCACTATGTTTGCGTGGTAGAGTCATGGTGATGTACGCGTACGTGGAGAACTTGTTTGCGCAGCAATCGACGACATAGTGTAGCTGAGGCGGAATAATGGGAACCAGCCCATATTTGCCGAGGCAGGTGGTAAACCGCCTAAAAACCATCCACGGACTGGCCGGCTCACCGGACCTCGACACAAATCCGCCGGGCGGTTTCGTGCCGGGGACCGGCGCTCTTTCCCGCCCGGAAAGCTGTGCGTTAGACCGCACGGCCAACCGGGCGGGCCTAGGAGTAGGGTAGTGAGGGCTCGTTTACAAGCCATACAGCTTGGAAAGCTGTTTCAGCTTTCCTCTGAATGTTGCTATTGCACGCGTTTTTTAGCCCGTCGACTACGAGCTGGTCACCTCATAATTATAAGCGGTATCTGACGGTAAGTTGGAGAGAAGTGTGGACGTACTGATTACCTGCAGAGAGAGGCGACATCAGGTGCAGGGAGGTGGATGTGCTGCCCGCACTCTCCCCAATCAGCGTCACTCTTCCGGGATCCCCGCCGAAGGCGGCGATGTTCTGCTGCACCCACCGCAGGGCGACGATCTGGTCCTTGAAGCCGTAGTTCCCTCGGATGACGGAATCCTGGGTGCTCAAGAAACCTGCCGTGCAGGGTAGAAGCGTCATTAGGCTCACTGTAAGGTACGTGTAGGTGCAATGGTATTACGAAAACAAAACATCCTCACAGTATTAGCTGCAGCTAGAGAGATATGCGTTCAACAAGGCAGGCAGTAGCGAGGTACTCAATTGCAAGGGACGCACGTCACTTGATACACAACCAACAGCGTCATTTGTCTTCCTATGAGGAATTAAATGATCTGCTGAACGGAATTAACAGTCTAAAGAGTACACGGTATGTTTTGAGAGTAAATCGGAGAAAGACGAAGGTAATGAGAAGTAGTAGAAATGAGAACAGCGAGAAACTTAACATCCGGATTGATGGTCACGAAGTCAATGAAGTTAAGGAATTCTGCTACCTAGGCAGTAAAATAACCAATGACGGACGGAGCAAGGAGGACATCAAAAGCAGACTCGCTATGGCAAAAAAGGCATTTCTGGCCAAGAGAAGTCTACTAATATCAAATACCGGCCTTAATTTGAGGAAGAAATTTCTGAGGATGCACGTCTGGAGTACAGCATTGTATGGTAGTGAAACATGGACTGTGGGAAAACCGGAACAGTAGAGAATCGAAGCATTTGAGATGTGGTGCTATAGACGAACGTTGAAAATTAGGTGGACTGATAAGGTAAGGAATGAGGAGGTTCTACGCAGATTCGGAGAGGAAAGGAATATGTGGAAAACACTGATAAGGAGAAGGGACAGGATGATAGGACATCTGCTAAGACATGAGGGAATGTCTTCCATGGTACTAGAAGGTGCTGTAGAGGGCAAAAACTGTAGAGGAAGACAGAGATTCGAATACGTGAAGCAAATAATTGAGGACGTAGGTTGCAAGTGCTACTCTGAGATGAAGAGGTTAGCACAGGAAAGGAATTCGTGGCGGGGGCCGCATCAAACCAGTCAGTAGACTGATGACAAAAAAAAAAAAAAAAAAAAAAAAAAAGATGAAGGACACTTAAAAGACAGAACATTTATTGGCCGTGTTCCTCCACTTCCAAACCAGTAAGAAAGTTACGCATGCTGTACTGACCCGATAAGAGAAGCGAAAGCGAAGTGTATCGCAGAGAGGAAGAGGTAAGACGGCTGAAACCAAGCCAAATGAAATTTTAGGCAACGTACTCCAGATGAGGAACCAAATTGAGTAATTCCTGTTTTGGCTGTCCCCCTAGCAGGAACGTTGTCCGAGGCGATTGTTACGAGGATGGTCACATCGTATCTCAGTCGGTATTGACATCATTGAGGGTACTTCCACCACAAAAATTGGACAAACTCTAGAAGGGGAAAGCATACTGCACTCAAAAAAGTGCACGAAACCATTACAGTTGCGCCCGAATCACTGTATAAAAGAAACATTTCCCAAGCAATCATTCTATAAGCTGAAGGTTCAAAATGGTTCAAATGGCTCTGAGCACTATGGGACTTAACTTCTGAGGTCATCAGTCGCCTAGAACTTAGAACTAATTAAACCTAACTAACCTAAGGACATCACACACATCCATGACCGAGGCAGGATTCGAACCTGCGACCGTGGCGATCGCGCGGTTCCAGACTGAAGCGCCTAGAACCGCTCGGCCACACGGGCTGGCATGTAGCTATGTTAAGCGCGTTTTCTCCAAGTCACGACGATTCATAAACGGCACATGATGCAACTTCACGTTACAGATAACGAACATCGGTTTCACAGATAACTAGACAGTAGCTGAAATCGATCTGCAATAAAGATTTTAAAAAATCACGACCACCACTATCTTCCTCCCGTCGTTAGTAACATGTCACACGAGGATGCGGTTTTCAGTGTCACAAAACAGGTTCCGATCTGATAATAAAAAAGAAAACTACAGCTGAAGCGGCTTCTTAATCCCCAAGAACAGGAGCTATTCCGCTGTCTGTCTCTATACCATCACTAGCCGGGACATTATGACCGAATACCTACTATCGATATAAACCAGCTAAACCAGTCGACGCGATAGCAGCGTCACCTGGCGAGGAACCACTGCTAGTCAGACACGCGCACGGTGCATGTACACTACTGGCCATTAAAATTGCTACACCAAGAAGAAATGCAGATGATAAACGGGTATTCATTGGACAAATATATTATAGTAGAACTGACATGTGATTACATTTTCACGCAATTTGGGTGCATAGATCCTGAGAAATCAGTACCCAGAACAATCACCTCTGGCCGTAATAACGGTCTTGATACCCCTGAGCATTGAGTCAAACAGAGCTCGGATGGCGTGTACAGGTACAGCTGCCCATGCAGCTTCAACACGATACACAGTTCATCAAGAGTAGTGACTGGCGTATTGTGACGAGCCAGTTGCTCGGCCACCATTGACCAGACGCTTCCAGTTGGTGAGAGATCTGGAGAATGTGCTGGCCAGGGCAGCAATCGAACATTTTCTGTATCCAGAAAGACTCGTACAGGACCTGCAACATACGGTCGTGCATTATTCTGCTGAAATGTAGGGTTTCGCCACACATTTGAAATGTAACGTCCACTGTTCAAAGTGCCGGAAATGCGAACAAGAGGTGACCAAGACGTGTAACCAATGGCACCCCATACCATCGCGCCAGGTGATACGCCAGTATGGCGATGACGAATACACGCTTCCAATGTGCGTTCCCCGCAATGTCGCCAAACACGGATGCGACCATCATGATGCTGTAAACAGAACCTGGATTCACCCGAAAAAATGACGTTTTGCCATTCGTGCACCTAGGTGCGTCGTTGAGTACACCATCTCAGGCGCTCCTGTCTGTGATGCAGCGTCAAGGGTAACCGCAGCCGTGGTGTCCAAGCTGATGGTCCATGCTACTGCAAAAGTCGTCGAACTGTTCGTGAAGATGGTTGTTGTCTTGGAAACGTCCCCATCTGTTGATTTAGGGATCGAGACGTGGCTGCACGATCCGTTACAGCCATGCGGATAAGATGCCTGTCATCTCGACTGCTAGTGATACGAGGCCGTTGGGATCCAGCACGGCGTTCCGTATTACCGTCCTGAAGCCACGGATTCCATATTCTGCTAACTGTCATTGGATCTCGACCAAAGAGAGCAGCAATGTCGCGATACGATTAACCGCAATCGCGATAGGCTACAATCCGACCTTTATCAAAGTCGGAAACGTGATGATACGCATTTCTCCTCCTTACACGAGGCATCACAACAACCTTTCACCAGGCAACACCGGTAAACTGCTGTTTTTGTACGAGAAATCGGTTGGAAACTTTCGTCATGTCAGCACGTTGTAGGTGTCGCCACCGGCGCCAACCTTGTGTGAATGCTCTTAAAAGCTAATCATTTGCATATCACAGAATCTTCTTCCTGTCGCTTAAATGTCGCGTCTGTAGCACGTCATCTTCGTGGTGTAGCAATTGTAATGGCCAGTAGTGTAGTATTAGTGAGCGTGGTGTCCGTGCGTAGCATGGGGAAGGCGCGTGTTCTACCTGAGTTTGACCAGGGGCAAATTGCGATGCCCTGGAGACTCGACGCGAGCATTTCGGAAACTGTACGACCTGCCGGGTGTTTGAAGAGTGCTGTGGTGAGTGTCTATGGTGAGTGTCTACAAAACGTGGCGAAACCAACGTGAAACCACGTCTAGACGTTGTGGGGTTGGGCGGCAACCCTTCATTACAAATGTCGGATGTCGTAGGCTGGGCAGATTGGTAAAATAGCACAGGTGG
Organism: Schistocerca cancellata; assembly: GCF_023864275.1. NCBI lineage: Eukaryota > Metazoa > Arthropoda > Insecta > Orthoptera > Acrididae > Schistocerca > Schistocerca cancellata. Next base: position 111,706,162 of record NC_064633.1, on the reverse strand, counting down.
TGAAATTCGGCGGAACTAATGTCAGATTTTAATGCTGGCAAAGAAAAAATGTGTCTGGACACGCAGTGCGCTGAACAACGATTGGCCTATGGAGTCTGACCCATTACGTGTGCCAATGTTAACACCACGACATTGGAAACTACGAATGAAATGGGCAAGTGACCATCGTCACTGGGCGTTTACGTAATGGCAAAGCGTTGCATAGTCCGGTGAAGACGGATAGCTTCTTCATCATGCTGATGGGAGGGCGCGATTCCGTCGTCTTCCAGGGGAACAGATCCTTGATGCATTTATTGCGAGACGGAGGCAAGCTGATGGCGTCTCCTTTACGTTCTGGGGAACATTCACGTGGGCATTCATGGGTCCAGGTGAGCCCTTCATGACGATCATGTTTCCCGACAGCAGAGGCATTTTACAACGAGATAATGCTCTGTGTCACAAGGCTAGGGACATGATGAAGTAGTTCGGGTAACTCAGTGACGATTTCCAATTGATGAGCTGTCCCCCAAGTCGCCAGATCTGAACCTGATCTAACACTTCTGAGACATGCCTGAATGAGGCATCACAGCTCATCTCCCCCTCCCCAGAATTTACTAGAAGTAGGTGACTTGTATGTGCAGATGTGGTGCCAACTCCCACCAGTGACCTAACAAGGCCTCATTGCTTCCATGTTTCGACTCGTCGCTGCTGGTATCCATATCAAGATTGGTGGTCGTAATGTTCTGGCTGATCAGTGTGTAGCGGTTGTTCTGAGAAGTCGAGGAACATACGATAGGGACTACTTCTCTGGATAAGGATGGGGGATTACGTACAAAATATGCAAAATGAAACTGATCCGGAAAATATTTCATGAGCCTTAAGATAAGAAATTAAAACTTGGAGGTTCGCCGATGACATTGTAATTTGTCGGAGACAGCAAAGAACCTGGAAGAGCAGCTGAACGGAATGGACAGGGTCTTGAAAGGAGAATATAAGATGAACATCAACAAAAGCAAAACGAGGATAATGGAATGTAGTCGAATTAAATCGGGTGATGCTGAGGGTATTAGATTAGGAAATGAGACGCTTAAGGTAGTAAATGAGGTTTGCTATTTGTGGAGCAAAATAAATTGTCAAAGTAGAGAGGATATAAAATGTAGACTGGCAATGGCAAGGAAGGCGTTTCTGAAGACGAGGAATTTGTTAACATCGAGTATAGATTTAGGTGTCAGGAAGTCTTTTCTGAATGTATTTGTATGGAGTGTAGCCATGTATGGAAGTGAAAAGTGGACAATAAATAGTCTAGACAAGAAGAGAACAGAAACTTTCGAAATGTGGTGCTACAGAAGAATGCTGAAGTTTAGATGGGTAGATCACATAACTAATGAGGAGATACTGAATAGAATTGGTGAGAAGAGGAATCTGTGGCACAACTTGACTAGAAGAAGGGATCGGTTGGTAGGACATATTCTGAGGCATCAAGGGGTCACCAATTTAGTATTGGGGGGCAACGCGGAGGGTAAAGGTCGTAGAGGGAGGCCAAGAGATGAATACACCAAACAGATTTAGAAGGATGTAGGTTGCAGTAGGTACTGGGAGATGTAGAAGCTTGCACAGAATAGGGTAGCATGGATAGCTGCATCAAACCAGTCGCTGGACTGAAGACCACAATAACAACAACAACATAGCCCCTGGGTGTGGATGATGTAAGTTTCGTTGTCCATCATATGGGTTTGCTAACTATGCCTATCAATAGTTAGTGCCTTCAGTAGTTAGAATCTTTTATTTAGCTGGCAGTACTGGCGCTCGCTGCATTGCAGTAGTTCGAGTAACGAAGATTTTTGTGAGGCAAGTGATTCATGAAAGGTATAGGTTATTGCTAGTCAGGGCCATTCTTCTGTAGGGATTATTGAAAATCAGATTACGTTGCGCTAAAAATGTTGTGTCTCAGTTAAGTGATGATCAGAATAAGTAAAGAGAAAACTGTTTGAGTACTTTGAGTTTTGCTCAGCTGTTTGAAAATCAAATAACGTAGAAATTTACCAGCACAGTCATTCATAATTTTTCAAAGGGGATGTTTACAAACTTGTAGGAACTTGTACAGGGGGGTGAAAGGTAATATTTTGAACTGGAACGCATATCCTGAATCGCACCGTATAATTTCTACAACCATTTGAAAACATGTTGGTAACACGACTATTTCTACAAGTAATTGATTAGGAGTGACCCAGTACACCACTCGTTTTAAAATTCCACTCATTAATAGCCAAAGAAATTGCTCGAGGACTCGTTGACGGGTTCTATTCAACATGATGCAATATTGTCGCTTCCAATTCAGGTGTGTGGCGACTCTTTGGAAGACCACAGTCACGTCTGCTGACCGTAAAGGTACCCTGTCTCAAAGACGTAGCGTAATTGTGTCGAAGAAGGTATGCGATGGAGTCAGTCGTTGTGGAGAACAATCTTGATAAAGATGACGAGCAGTCTTCCATTACCATGAGCTTAACCATTTTTCAGAAGGATCATTTCTGTGTGTTCTGGCAACGTATACTCAGCCATGTTGCTTCAACACACACAGACACATGAATGAGGCTCGAACCGGGTCAGAGAGATAGGATAGACATCAAACGACATTAGCCGATCCGGCGTAACCACCCCCACCATGACTACACTGTTGAATACCTACTTAGAAAACTCGTTTTCAAACTGCTGTAGCACGAAAACGGTACATTTCCGGACTTGAGTTCCTATTTAGAATATTATGAAGCGACTTCCCTCTACAAGCGCTAGAAGCCTGTAACGGGAATATCCGAAGAAAACCAGATCTCTTGTGAGCATTTGAAATGATAAGGGGTTCACGGGTATGCGACGCTACTCCAGTATCGTGTAATAGGCTGGGAATCTGGGTCAGCTGGAAAGCGTGCTCGGATGGCCGACGCCCTTAAGGGAGATCCGGATTTGGGTCCCAGTTCGGCAGAAATTTTCACCTGTTACCGCTAATTCATTTCAGTGTTTAAATGATGTTAACGTTACTAAAAACATTTGAAATGTTTCATTTTGCCCAGAGTTAGAGTTATTTTGAAAACCGAATGAGAGATACGTTAGTGTAACCACTTATTTCAATAAAAGTGTAAATATCAAAGGTCTATAAAAGCAGTTTAATTTTAAAGTATCGCCTAATTACCTAACGAAGTCCTATGTTTAAGTGAAAGAGTGGATTCTTCACTTGTCTCATCTCTTAAGACTTAACTGAAGTACATACCAGTAGAATTCTGCTGCCTAGCCATCAGTCGGAATTAAGGTGCAGCCTAAACGTAACAATTTGCAACCGCCAAAACACTTGATCACTACAGTCTGTCTGCATGCAGTAGTGCGCATTGAACATTTAGCGTTGTTTCTTCGTTTTAGTGATTATGTGATGACAGCTAGTCCGCCACTGTAGTGTTCACTCTGGGTGACACAAAAGCAAGCACGACGAATACCTCCTTAACAGATAGTAGCAACACGTTTCAAACGTACTCGGAGTATCGTAATTCCAGTAAACGTGGGTTCGCAAGTCAGCCTTTTGAAAGATGATTGCGAATGTGTGGTCACAAACTGCTACTCACTTCATTAAGAAACATTGTTGTAGTTCGTAAAAATACAGAGGGGTCCAAAAAATGTATCCACCGTTTAAAAGTCCATAACTGGCAAACTAATTGATGGAGTTGTAGTTCCGATAATCGCACAAGCGTTGTATTGCATTGTTTTGTTTTGTCAGATGACAGTCGCCAGATAGTGTTTTGTTCTTAGTTGCACCTAGTTACTCGAGTAAACATGGCTGGCGCAAGGTTTACATTCGATGGAAGCAAGTCAGTTTTGAAGTGGTATTTTAAGCACGGAAACATTAATGAGGTTCAACGGCAACGGCGAAATGAGTATCAAACAGAGTCACCGACACGTTTAACGATTCGTCGCATCCGAGACAAATTTGAAGCCGAAGGCAGAGTCAAAGATGTACACAAACAAAGATCTGGACGACCTGTAACAGTAACAAGTTCAGCTAACTCCCGTCGTGTGTTACAACAATTCACTCGCTCACCACAGAAGTCTGTGAGACAGTATGCCCGTGAAACTGGAGTGAGTCGCTCATGTGTTCGGCGAATTTTGAAGACAGCAAAGTGGAAGTGCTACATCCCACGATTGCTACACTCAATGAATGAGGACGAAATGGCTCTGAGCACTATGGGACTCAACATCTTAGGTCATAAGTCCCCTAGAACTTAGAACTACTTAAACCTAACTAACCTAAGGACATCACACACACCCATACCCGAGGCAGGATTCGAACCTGCGACCGTAGCGCTCGCTTGGTTCCAGACTGAAGCGCCTAGAACCGCTCGGCCACAGCGGTCGGCTTCATATTTAACACATGGCCTACATTAACAAGAAGACAACACTACTTCAGAATGTTACCTATCCAATTTACTGTACGCTCGTAGCCGAGTGAGGTGGTATTGTAAATGTCGTCCTCGCATTTGGACGCAATACTGAAATCGTCGTGGCTGTGGTGATCCAGCAAGTAGAGCACTAGGCTCCAATTCTGGAGGTCCCGCATTCAGTCCCAGGGAGGGGCAGAGAATTTTCCTCATTCCTGTCCCTCGAGGACAGGTCCACTCAACACGCTAACAAATCGAGTTCAGGGATTCCTTCCCGGTGGTAAATGGCGGCCGAGGCGATGGACTTGTTACCCTCCTCTTTCTAGTGCCGTGGAGAACAAAAAGCTGCACTCTAACTGTAGCCGTCAGTCCAGCAGTCCGTTCACGGGTCGAACGCCACAGACTTTCCCTTCAGCTGAACTCGCCTCTGGAGGGAGTTACGAACGCTGCACGCTAATAGTGGCAGCGTATTTATTGCTGTAAACAGCTCGACATAATATCTAGTGAGTTTATAACATAATAATTTAGGGAAGCTAAGCGTCAAAGGTGGGCCAAAGATTTTAATCAGATGATTTTATAGGCTGCTTGCATCAGGGACCGTAGTGGCAGAAAGCCTCAAATAAAATTTCGAGAATATCACAAGGACTCTTCTTTACGATGCTGTTGTAATCGGGGAAGCCATTTGACACCTGTAGGTTGGGGAAGTCATGAGATTAAAGCTGGTGCCAGGACAAATCTTTGTAAGCTATTGTTGTGAAAGTATTGGCTGAAAATTACTTGGAGCAGATAGAGAACAGAAACGTGATGGCGCCATCTTGCGCCCCCTGGTAACTAACAGACCCGATCATTTCGAATCAATCAATACAGGGGAGGGTATCAGAGAACATACGGGTGTTATAGCCTCAGCGACTACAGATATTACTATGTATGTCAAGAATGGCAGGAAAATGTTTTTGCTTAGTAAGAGTGGAAGGAGACAAATTGTGGAGTATCTGAGTAAGCAACTTTGGATTTTCAGTTTTGAGGCCAAAGATATGAAGTAAAGTGGATAAATTTAAAAAGCTTTGTACGACACGTCTTCGACGAGTATGTGCCGAAGGATGTTGTGGGAAATGGGAGAGATTCGCCGTCATTCAATAACCAAGTTAGAAATTTGCTACTAAAGCAAAGAGATCTGCATCACAGATTCAAATAAAATCAGAAGCTAATTGACAACAAAACGACCATAAGCAGCATGAGAACTATTCAAAGCGGAACGAAAATGTCTCCTCATTCGCTTAGTGACCACAACTGAACTAAAACGAAGGACAATAGAGCGAAGACTGAAATGCTGATTTCAGTCTTCCGAATTTTTTTTTACCGTGGAAGACCATTACACAGTTTCTCGCTCCAATCATCACATGAATGCCAAAAGAACGGATATGATAAGTACTCGTGAAATAGAAGATCAACTAAAATTGCTTAACAGTGGAAAGAGAACTGGACCAGATGAGAGGTTCTACAGACATTATGCTTAAGAACTTGCTCCACTTCTAGATGTAGTTTTTTATAGGTTATTGGAGTAACGAAGGATATCTAGAAATTGCAAAAAAGCGCAGGTCATTCCAATTTTCAAAGTTCTGATTAATTACAGGACTTTATCGCTGACGCCATCCTGTTGTAGGATTATGGAACATGTTTAATGTACACGCATTATGACGTTCTTCGAGAACGAAAATCTTCTCTATAAAAATCAAACTGGATTCCGCAAACAGAGATCTTGCAAAAGTCAGTTTCCTCTGACCATCCATGTGGTCCGGAGCACTGTAAACAAAAGCCCAGGTTGAGACTCTGTTTCTGGAAGGTATTCGATACCAGTGACCAAAAAACTAATTTACCGAGTATTGGACCAAATTTGTGATTGGGTACAGAACTTTCTCACAGATAGAATTCTGCATGTCATTCTTAATGAAATAAAATCGACAAAAGGTAACTTTGGGGTGTTATTTGGCAGTTTATACCTGACCCGCCAGCTTAGCCGAAAGCGCTAATGCGCTGCTTCCTGGACTCGGGTAGGCGCACCGGCCCCGGATCGAATCCGCCAGCCGGCACACCGGCCATCCTGGATGTTGTTTTTAGGCGTTTTCCACATCCCTCTAGGTGAATACCAGGCTGGTCCCCACATCCCGCCTCAGTTAAACGACTCACTGACATTTGAAACACATCCGCACTTTTCCATGATTTAGACGCATACAGATGGGGTACTCTGATTCCGTCCCTGGGGAGTACGGGGTGGCGGCAGGAAGGGCATCCGACCACCTCGCAAATTAACCTTGCCAAATCCGATTGAACCACGCCAACCCCGCGCACAATGCGGGATAAAGCGCAAGTGATAGAATTTGTTAGTTTATGCCTATTTTTATAATGCATTATGTATATGTCGATAATCGGTATAGTCAATTCTTTAATAACTGCAATCTATATTCACTGCTGTGAATGACTGCACTGTTAATCACAACTTCATCCCTTTTCCTCTTGCTATGATGTGGGAGGTCTGTTATTTTAGGCGCTCAGTCCGGAACCACGCGACTGCTACGGTCGCAGGTTCGAATCCTGCCTCGGGCATGGATGTGTGTGGTGTCCTTAGGTTAGTTAGGTTTATGTAGTTCTACGTTCTAGGGGCCTGATGACCACAGATGTTAAGTCCCATAGTGCTCAGAGCCATTTTTGAGCCTGCTATTTCTGCATCTTGGGAGCTTTTTAGCTGACTCGCAGGGAAGAAGTTAACTTAAGGACAGGAATGTCGTAAAGTTGTTTGGTGCAGACAGCCGTCTCTGGACAGGTACAGGACAGGAAAAGGCAGTCTGCCGACTCTGCACAGCAGGAGCATCACAGTGGCTGGGCAGCAGACCATAAAAAACTGCATAGTGTGAGAAGCTACAAGGAATCCTTTTTACCTACATAAGAGCTGAAAAATGGTTCAAATGGCTCTGAGCGCTATGGGACTTAACTTCTGAGGTCATCAGTCCCCTAGAACTTAGAACTACTTAAACCTAACTAACCTAAGGGCATCATACACATCCATGCCCGAGGCAGGATTCGAACCTGCGACCGTAGCCGTCGCGCGGTTCCAGACTGTAGCGCCTAGAACCGCTCGGCCACTCCTGCCGGATTAAGATCTGAAAGCCAGGTGAAAACATAGAGCTTCAGGGCACGAGCCCATTGTGTTGAGTGCTGTCGTGCTATGCATGAATGTTTGTTCAAAACCTAGTAACGGGGTTCAGTGACTGGCTCTCAGTAGTTTTTTCGGTAGAGGGGGATTTCCAACAAGTTCATTGATGCAAGGCTTATGGTTGGCCATTGTTAGAAATCTGCTGCGTAGTGGGAGACATTTTCTGACATCTCCCTGGCCATAACTTATTGGTTAACCAGGACAATATCCGTGAGAGCAGGAAATTGTTAAACTTGCTTATAAAATTATTATTGATCGGATCTCACAAGTCTGCTGCAATTGGCTGGTGAGATTCCGACACTGATAGGACCAGCTAGGTTTTGTAAAGTCAGAACACATTTCACCTTATGTCGCAATCGAGAACAGACTAGCAGCAGAGGGAGTGAGGAAGACACTTGTTCCTGGTCATTGCAGAGAGCCACAGAGAAGGATGCCTCGACTTGTAGTGTAGTAGAGGGGCAGAGCTAGACTCAAAAGTTCCAGCAGCTATTGCAGCCCTCTTCCACACCCTCACTACTTCAGAACGGCAAGCATGCACCATCGATACAGCCATCGAGATGAAGGTTTCATTGCACAGATTTAATATTCACAGCCAGCTAGGTACAACCATCACTCTCCTTGACGAAAGTACTGGTGTTCGTTCTTCCTTGTATGGGGACCCTTCTTCAGATCACTAACCTTTTTTGCAGTAATCGCCTGTACTCATGATGCAGTTTCATATTATGTTTTATATGCATTTATCCACCTATGCCAAGACTATAGTTCGCATTTCCATTCTCTTGTCCACTTATTAAAAGTTATGTACTTGGTTTAGTGGATAAATCATTTTCATTGATGTCTTACGGCAGTAAACCAAATTGTTGTAGTTACTGCTGCTATCCTTTAGTATTCTGGTGACTCCATTCATACAAGGGGTATCCAGAAAGTAAGTTCCGATCTCTTGCGAAATGAAAACGACTATAAAAACCCGATGAAGCTTTGCACAGATGTGTTCGACAGTGTCTCTAGCATGCCTGTCGGTTGGACCACTTCCCTCTTTTCAGTTCTGTGCGTATGGCGAACACATAAAGACGCGCAGAAAATAGTCTCTGGCCAAGTATGAGGTCGTAGTGGGAGATTTCGCCTGATGCTATGCAGCCCACATAACTGTCATACAGTTCCTACTTCGTAACAATTCTCGGTCGCAATCTGCAGGGGCGATGAAAATGGGCCTCCAGCGTTTTCGATGGGAAGTGTTTGATCACCTGCACTACAGCCTGTAATTGGCTCCCTCTGTGTTTCATCTCTGCTCACAATAACTACTGGCTATGAAGACAACATTTTCTCAAAGAGAACGAGGTGTAGATGAGCGTGGAGAATTGGCGGGAAGTACAGGCGGCTGCCTTCTATGAAGACGGTGTTGGAAAATTGGTACAACGCTACGACAAATGTCTAAGTCGGAGTGGTGACTATGTAGAGCAGTGGTTGGAAGCTGTAGCTAACTGTTGCAGATGAAATATTTCTGATTATCACAGTGGTTTCCATTTCGCGATCAATCGGAAATATAGCGTTAAGAGTAATAAAAGCGACAAACTGCAGGGACGGATTCCTGACTGGAAATAGAGGCAAAATGTCCTATGGACACGTGCCTGGAAATGCACCGTTGCCACGATGGATAGCCCTGACGAATGACAGTTCCTGAGACAAAGTGGTCAGTGTTACTTGTCTGTTGCAGGCAGTGTGATCGTCGCAGCGTACTTTAAGCAGCAGAGTGGTCCGGAATTCATGACTGGAACAAACTGAGATGGTGTCTGTGTTCGGTCAAGCAGATGGAAACAGTCGAGAGGTTCCACGGCGACACGCGCTGCTTCCTGGACTCGGGTAGGCGCACCGGCCCCGGATCGAATCTGCCCGGCGGATTAACGACGTCCGCCGGTGTGTCGGTCAGCCGTCAGCCAGAATGTTTTCTTTTTAGGCGGTTTTCCGCATCCCGCTAGGTGAATACCGGGCTGGTCCCCACGTTCCGCCTCAGTTACATGACTCGCAGACATCTGAACACGTTCGCACTATTCCATGGGTTACACTAGATGCAGACAGCTGGAGTACACTAATTCTGTCCCGGGAGGTACGGGGTGGCGACAGGAAGGGCATCTGGCCACCCATTAAAACTAACCTTGCCAAATCCGTTCTTAACCGTGCCGATCCTGCGAAACCGCGGAACGAGGCACCAGCGAAAGAAGAAGAAGAAGAAGTGTGATAAGGGGCTCTTTCAGACAGACGACCGTGCCAGTAGTCTGCAGGAAGTGTGTACACAAGATCTGGAGGACTGGGTTCTACAGAACACTGAGAATAACAATAGAAGAAGGTCCAGGCGAGTGGCCAGCCAACATGGTGCAAACCAAAGTACGATTATGCGTATCCTGCGTGACAATCGCTACTATCCCTATCACCTCCAACCCACGAGGAACACACGGCATTCGGTCAGAGGAACTGTCATTCGTCAGTGCCATCAACGGTGGCAACGATGCGTTTCCGGGTACTTGTCCATAAGACATTTCTTCCTACATTTACAGTCAGGAATCCGTTCCCGGAGGTTGTAGGTTTTATTAATGTTCACGCTGTATATCCATGTGATGTGCGGTACCCGTACTTTCATGCAGAACTCATCTACATATACATCTACGTGATTACTCTGCTATCCACAAAAAGTGCCTGGCAGAGGGTTCAAAGAACCACCTTCAAGCTGTCTCTCTACCGTTGCACGGCACGCGGGAAAAACGAGCACTTAAATTTTTCTGTGCGAACCCTGATTTCTCTTATTTTATCGTGATGACCATTTCTCCCGGTGTAGGTGGGTTCCAATAGAATGTTTTCGCAATCGGACGAGAAAACTGGTGATTGAAATTTCATGAGAAGATTCCGTTGCAACGAAAAACGCCTTTGTTTTAATGATTGCCATTCCAATTCACGTATCATGTCTGTGACATTACCTCCCTGTTTCGCGATAACAGAAAACGAGCTGCACTTCTTTGTACTTTTGCGATGTCATGCATCAACCCCACCTGATGCGGATCCCACACAGCACAGCAGTACTCCAGAATAGGGCGGCCAAGCGTAGTGTAAGCAGTCTCTTTAGTAGACCTGTTGCACCTTCTAAGTGTTCTGCCAATGAACCGCAGTCTTTGGTTTGCTCCACCCACAATATTATCTATGTGATCGTTCCAATTTAGATTATTTGTAATTGTAATCCGTAAGTATTTAGTTGAATTTACAGCCTTCAGATTTGTGTGACTTATCGCGTAATCGAAATTTAGCTGATTTCTTTTAGTGCTTATGTGAATAACTTTACACTTTTCCTTATTCAGGGTCAATTGCCACTTTTCGCACCATACAGATATCTTATCTAAATCATTTTGCAAGTCGTTTTGATCATCTGATGACTTTACAAGACAGTAAATGACAGGATCATGTGCAAACAATCTAAGATGGCTACTCAGATTGTCTCCTACATCGTTAATGTAGATCAATTCTTACCAATTTTGATTTAAGAAGACGTTATTCATTGCATGAAACTGTTTCTCTTAAATTCGCATGATCTTATACGGAGCTTCCAGTTCCAGTACATCACCAGGTATTGGATCTGTACCACGTTACGAGTATTCTAAACAGTTCAACAGATACCTCAAAGGCAGCATCACGAGGGAGAGTTATAGGACTGCTTACAGCAGTTAATGTTAATGATCTAGTGGATAACATTCGAAGCTTGATGAGGATACTCGCGAACGATGCCGTTGTTTATAGGAAGGTTGTAACGCCAGAAGTCCGTAGTGAGGATCGAAGTTTGGCGCAGGGATCGCCAGTGGAGCCTGAACGGAAAAACATGCAAGGTATTGTTCAGAAATGGGTGCAGAGATCCACTACTGTTCGGTTACGCTACTGGCGCCAAATTTACTACGTCGCAAAAGTAACCATCCAGAACGACTTAATGTGGAGTGGCCAAATAGACAGAAGGAGAATGAGATACCAGATTGAGATTCATTGGGAGGATCTTAAGCGAATGTAATTCACCCGTGGAAGAAGTGGTTGATAAAACGTTCATTGGAATTCTTCTGTTCTGTTCATCAGTCTGGTTGTCTTACCGAGTAGTTTCAATGGACGAGAAGTACCAACGAAGAAGGGCGTGTTTTGACACGGGATCATTTGGTCGGTTGGAGAGTGGTATGGGGATGCCCAACAAACTCCAATGGCATACGTTGCAAGAGGTATGCTGTGCATCGCAGAGAGGTTTACTGTTGAAGTTCCGAGTGCGTACGTCGCAAGATGGATCGGACAACACATTACCTTTCCCACATACGTCTTGCGATGGGATACTGACAAGAAAATTAGAGAAATTAGATGTTATTCGGAGTTTTACTGAGAGTCATTTTTCCCATACATCGTCCGTAAATGGGACATGAAAGGCGGAAAAGATAGTAAATTGGGGTGTGGAGTAAAGATGTGGATGTAGGTTGTAGATATACCCCTTGCTCGAGCAACTGAACATCAGGTACATAAAACATGCAGTGACAACAAGAAATATTAATAAGGCATAATTTGAGCCCTATCCGGCTAAAGAAAATCAATACAAATATTTTTTATTCCAGTCTTTGATCACAATATGAAGTCCTTCGACGATGACGATGACCGGTTTCGGTCAGTAATGACCATCTTCAGATCTGTTGTACAACATGTAGTAATGAAGATGGTCATTACTGCCTAAATCCGGTCATTGTCGAAGGACTTAATATTGTGATCAAAGGCTGGAATAAAAAAAAATTTGACAGTACCTGGATCACTGTTTATATTAAACGACTATGTCGCAGCAAGTGAAAATCAGTATTTTGACGTATGGATGTGAATATCAATATTCTCCATATTTTGAATAAAGTGAAAATATTCGAAGACATGGGGATTCTTGCTTGCGAAATTTTGAAGGAAACACACCCAACGCGCAGTGATCGTTGAATATTGTAACTAAGTTAAACTGCATGACGTAAGAAATGTTTCATAGGTACTTACCTATTGCGCCGAGTCTGTAGTTGAGGGTGACGAAGACGATACCGTCCACTTCGAGGAAGAAATCAGGACCGTAGACAGTCGAATCTCCAGAACCGCTGGTAAGTGCACCCCCATGGAGATACACCATTACAGCAGCACCTCCATCCGACCCGTCGAGCTGTGGTATTACAATGTGACAGACATATATTTTTCATTATTATTATTATTGCTATTATTATTATTTAAATGTTTTTTATATTCTCTTATTACGAGGGTCACTCCAAAAGAAACGCGCACTATTTTTGTAAAAATACAGTTTTCATTCAGCATGTGTGAAAGTTTCCCGCTTGTTTTCAAACTTAGTTCAATCTGTTCCCGAGAGTGGCGCCGTCACAGCATGTCTTCAAAATGGCTGCTACACTTACGTTCGTCAGAAACTACGTGCTGCCATAGAATTCCTGTGCTGTGAATACGAGACAGTGGGAAACATCCACAAAAGGTTGAAAAGGTGTATGGAGATGCTGCTGTCGATCGCAGTACAGTTGGTCGGTGAGCAAGCAGGTTACATGATGAAAGTGTTCACGGCAATATTGAGGATTGTCCTCGCAGCGGCAGGTCTCGTACTGCACACACTCCAGACAATGTGCAGAGAGTTAACGAATTGATAACTGCTGATAGATGCATCACAGTGAACGAATTATCACGCTACGTTGGGATAGGGGAAGGAAGTGTTTGCAGAATACTGAAAGTGTTGGCGTTGAAAAAGGTTTGTGCCAGGTGGCTTCCCAGGAAGTTGACAGTAGCTCACAAAGAAACAAGAAAAACGGTATGCAGCGAACTTTTGGAACAGTACGAGAATGGTGGAGATGAATTCCTTGGAAGAATTGTGACAGGTGATGAAACATGACTCCATCATTTTTCACCAGAGACGAAGAGGCAATCAATGGAGAGGCATCATGCAAATTCACCCAAGAAAAAAAAATTCAAAACCACACGTCTGCTGGAAAAGCTATGGCTACGGGGTTTTTCGATTCCGAAGGACATCATGCCAAGTGCAACCACCATAAATTCTGATGCATATGTGACGATACTGAAGAAACTTCAAGCTCGACTGAGTCGTGTTCGACCACATCGACAAAAGCAGGATGTTTTGCTGTTGCACGACAATGCACTATCACATGTCAGTCAAAAAACCTTGGAAGCGATCACAAAACTCGGGTGGACAACACTGAAACACGCGCCTTCAGTCCCGACCCGGCTCCATGTGACTATCATCTCTTTGGGAAACTGAAAGACTCTCTTCGTGGAACAACGTTTGAAGATGATGACTCCCTTGTACACGCTGCCGAACAATGCCTTCAACAGGTTAGTCCAGAATTTTACCGTGCGGGTATACAGGCGCTGGTTCCAAGATGGCGTAAGGCAGTTGAGAGGGATGGAAGTAATGTGGAGAAATGAAAATATTATTCCTAAAGGATGTATCTACACACTGCAAAACTTTCAAACATGTAGAATAAAAGATGGATTAAAAAAAATAGTGTGCATTTCTTTTGGAGTGACCCTCGTACATGTGGGCAGACATCGCCTAATCTGCAGCCTTATTACCTTTTTATTGTATAATTTTAAAACTTCACATACAACCGTCATCATTATTTAGCCTACAGCACGAAAATATAAGGGGTATTATCCACAGTCTAAAGCTTTACATACAATAGTTATCGTTATTTAGCTTACGACCCACAAATGTGGGGAATGCAATCCACAGTTACGCTCAAGCCATCTGGGTGTTTGTATTCAACCCTTCACACAAAAGCTCTTAAGAATCACAAAATAATCAAAACAAGAACAAATAAAGATTTCGGACATAAATTTCTTGTCTTATTTTAAAACTGGCAACAGCTGATCCTTTGTTTCGCTTCTCTATTCTACCGGCCGTTAACCAACAACGTGCTCCTTTCATATAATTGTAACACCAGTTACATCTGCTGCAAGTCACACTCGCTCCTATCCATGCACTGGCCAAGTAACTCCACTGAGTCATCAATCATCCCACTGTATGCCAGAGAAATCTCAGGGGACTTGAAAAAAAAAAAAACGACTTACCAATAGTATATATTCAAATTTGGAAATTTGTGGTAAGGACTATGGGACCAAACTGCTGAAGTCATCAGTCCCTAGGCTTAAGTACTACTTACTCTAACTTAAACTAACTTACGCTAAGGACAACACACACACCCATGCCCGAGGAAGGACTCAAACCTCTGACGGGGGCAGCCGTATACAGGGTGGTCCATTGATTGTGACTGGGCCAAATATCTCACGAAATAAGCGTCAAACGAAAAAACTACAGAGAACGAAACTTGTCTAGCTTGAAGGGAGAAACCAGATGGCGCTATGGTTGGCCCGCTGGATGGCGCTGCTATATGTGAAACGGATATCAACTGCGTTTTTTTACATAGGAACCCCCATTTTTATTACATATTCGTGTAGTACGTAAACAATTATGAATGTTTTCGTTGGACCACTTTTTTCGCTTTGTGATAGATGGCGCTGTAATAGTCACAAATATATGGCTCACAGTTTTAGACGAACAGTTGGAAACAGGTAGTTTTTTAAATTAAAATACAGAACGTAGGTACGTTTCAACATTTTATTTCGGTTGTTCCAATATGATACATGTACCTTTGTAAACTTATCATTTCTGAGAACGCATGATGTTACAGCGTCATTACCTGTAAATGCCACATTAATGCAATAAATGCTCAAAATGATGTCCGTCAACCTCAATGCATTTGGATATACGTGTAACGACATTCCTTTCAACAGCGAGTAGTTCGCCTTCCGTAATGTTCGCACATGCATTGACAATGCGCTGACGCATGTTGTCAGGCGTTGTCGGTGGATCACGATAGCAAATATCCTTCAACTTTCCCCACAGAAAGAAATCCGGGGACGTCAGATCTGGTGAACGTGCAGGCCATGGTGTGGTGCTTCGACGACCAATCCACCTGTCATGATATATGCTATTCAATACCGCTTCAACGCACGCGAGCTATGTGGCGGACATCCATCATGTTGGAAGTACATCGCCATTCTGTCAAATAGTGAAACATCTTGTAGTAACATCGGTAGAACATTACGTAGGAAATCAGCATACATTTAGATTGTCCATAATGCGGCACCATACATTAACCCGTCAAGGTCACTGAGGTTTCACTTGTCGCAGCCATCGTGGATTTTCCGTTGCCCAGTAGTGCATATTATGCTGGTTTACGTTACCGCTGTTGGTGAGTGACGCTTCGTCGCTAAATAGAACGCGTGCAAAAAATCTGTCATCGTCCCGTAATTTCTCTTGTGCCCAGTGGCAGAACTGTACACGACGTTCAAAGTTGTCGCCATGCAATTCCTGGTGCATAGAAATATGGTACGAGTCCAATCGATGTTGATGTAGCATTCCAACACCGACGTTCTTGAGATTCCCGATTCTCGCGAAATTTGTCTGCTACTGATGTGCGGATTAGCCGCGACAGCAGCTAAAACACCCGCTTGGGCATCATCATTTGTTGCAGGTCGTGGTTGACGTTTCAGATGTTTCTGAACACTTTCTGTTTCCTTAAAAAACGTCACTATCCGGCGAACGGTCCAGAAACTTGGATGATGTCGTCCAGGTTACCGAGCAGCATACATAGCACACGCCCGTTGGGCATTTTGATCACAATAGCCATACATTAACTCGATATCGACCTTTTTCGCAATTGGTAAACAGTCCATTTTAACACGGGTAATGTATCAAGAAGCAAATAGTGTCCGCACTGGCGGAGTGTTACGTGATACCACGTACTTACGGGTTTGCGGCTATTACAGCGCCATCTATTACAAAGCGGTAAAGGTGGTCCAACTGAAACATTCATAATTCTTTACGTACTACACGAATATGTAATAAAAATGGGGGTTCTTATTTAAAAAAACGAAGTTGATATCCGTTTGACCTATGGCAGCGCCATATAGCGGGCCAACCATTTCGCCATCTGGTTTCCCCCTTCAAGCTAGACGAGTTTCGTTCTTCGTATTTTTTTCGTTTGATGCTTATTTCTTGAGATATTAGGCCCGGTCACTACCAATGGACCACCCTGTATATTCAGATTGCCTACATATAGGCCTATCATATTACCGCTGATCTCAAAAAAGATCAGTAAACCTGCGGAAGAGAGCGTTTCTGTTCTCTTCTGTTTGTACGTTATCAAATCTATCTGGTGAATTGCAATTTTGAGTTTTTCAGGTAGAAGAAGTTATTTCCATTTTTTCTTTAAGTGCATCACCTCTAAATCCTCATTCACGGTGTGATTCAGCTGCCCCTTCCGCTGGGTTTTATGCAGCCCACAACGCCTTCTAATATCACTTGCAAGAATCTCATATTGTCTTGCTCACTACGCACAAACTGTTGTCCATATAGAAAAAAATGAACAGGACTTTTCTGTAGGAAATTTAACGTTGTTAGATTTTGTACTGGGATACGTTTTCGCTCGAGTCCACGGTTTTCGAGTTATTCAATAAAAACGCGTTATAAATTCGCTTTTGCATGTATTTCTTGAATAATTCGAAAACTACAGCTTCTTTATTTTAAAATAAGACACGAACTTTGTGTCCAAAATCTTTATTAGGTTGATTATTTTGTGAAAATGTGTCCCAGTAAAAAATTTAACTGTATTAAATTTACTATATAAATGTCCTGTTCATTTTTTGTGTAGTACTAATATTTTGCGCCTAGTGAGTGAGAGAATATGAAAACATTGCATGTGGTATTTGAAGATGATGCGGATTGCAGAAAACGTATTAGTAGGGTATAAGTTAGGCTGTCAGCGATTTACCACGACTGCCCAGTCTGAAGGCGTCGTAGTACTCTCTATACCTAATCGTAAATTATGTTCCCTCCTGCCCTATATACTTCGTGTTACAGGATGTACAGTCTATTTGATATACAACCATTTGTTCTGATTTACTTATCTTGATCCCAATTTCATGCTTTAAACTGCATTGAACTTTTTTTCACTCTTAATGCCTACTGGACATTGAATGTTTTAAATATGTTCACAAATTTTTCTGATATTTTCCGATTACATGGTACAGCAACGATCATTTTATACTTAGCTCGTTCCTCTCCTCCTGTAGGTAAGTCGGTTTACGATACTTATATCATATCCACTGGTTACTGCAGCATGTTTAATAGCGTTTAATTCAATTAATCCGCTGAGCTCACTGGTTCACTAAACTTCTGAAGGCCACTTCTTCTTAAATATGCTGGTGGCATGACTCGTTAACAATCAAAACTGTTGCTGTTCGCTTTCTAAAGATTTTATATGCGTTACCTAAAGATCCAAAAACGAAGTATGATTATTACTTTTGGGCTTTTGCTTTAAAGTAACTCGAGGACCTGATGTCCAAATATCTTTAATTGTTTTGATTTTACGTCTGTTTTGTGCTTTTTTAAGTGAGAGTGTGTGAAGAGTAGAACGCAGGCAGCGAGAAGAAGGAGCTTGACCAAGTAAATGTGTAGCTGTAGATTAAGTCCTCACATGTGTTTGTTGTATATGCTAAACAACGAGAACACTTATCTTCAGAATCGCTCCTCCAGCATTTAAGATGGATAGTGTAGGAATTAATATACACTAATTTAAGAGTTTAGATGTTTATGACAAAATGATGATGTTGTGATGTAAAATCTTTTTATTATGAAGATGATATGATGAGGTTCCTCGGAACTGTGGCTAGGGATTGTGATGTAGAAAGCACTGGAGATGATGATGTTTGGTAAAGGATGTGGGGTGTCTGTGTGGGAAGGAACTGATGTTTTCAATGTGTGTGATGGAAGATGAGTGGGATGTGAACTAGACAAGCATAGGGTTTGTTCTATACTTCATTTGGGATGGGTATGGTAGGTTGTGGTTGAAGGGAATGGTAGGTTTCAGGGATGATTTCTTCGTCTGAGTTATGCTGGGAAGGGTCATGGAGTGTTTGCTGATGAAGGGAAAGGTGGGATGTGTTGATAGAGGTGCAGCAGTAAACCAGAGCTTTCATGGATGTGAGGGACGGCAGGATGTTGGGACTCAAATTTATGGAGATATAGAAGAGGCGAAGGTGTTCTGTTGTTTCAGGAGGTATGGGAACTTTATGAGCTGTAAAAGATACGAGGCGGAGTACATGCCGTTCCAGGATTTGATTGAAGCAATAAGTCTTGGGAGGAGTGGAAGCTGATGTTACATTAGCGTAGGTACGGTTGTGACGGTTGAGGGTTCTATATGTAATACCCATATTCGTCGGTTAGTAGTGTCAGTCTGTTTTGGGCTTTTCTTTCTTTTTTAGCATCGGTAGACGAGGGTTTCATCTTAATTTTTGATCGACTGTTAGTGTAAGATGTTTTTGAGTTTTAACTAGGCGGTGTGGGCTGTTGTGGATAGCGAAGTAAAATTCTCTGGGATCAAATGGTTTCTGAAAAATTTATACGCTCTAGATGATGATCAAACAAATACTAATACATCTGTTAATCAAAGTCCACACCAGGTGTGGCTGTGTCAGAGAATGGTGGGCAGGGTGACACATTATTCTTTATTTTAAATCTATGACTGAGTGCAGTTTCAGGTGCTTCAAACGTCAGTTACAATAAAAGTTGTTAGGCTTTCTAAGGCATTTAAGCTACATGCGCCATGTCTCTGTCAATCTTGTGTACTGTATTTCTGGGTATACTCTCATCTGAAAGGTATTCTAGAAGAAAACTGTCGAGAAACCACATCTAGCTTGGCGGTGGAACACATTAACACTCTCTGTAGCAGCGGATTCGGTCATGGTCTAGCATGCCTCTCTCTCTCTCTCTCTCTCTCTCTCTCTCTCTCTGACGCTAAGTTTTACGAGCAACTAATCTGAATAAATGATTAGATATGGAAAATCTGCTGGGGGCACAGATTTTTTTAAAATCAATATTACACCAGTACATTAACCTTGCATCTTAAGATTTTTGTACTAGCTACTTCATATCTGAACATCTCGTGCCGGTATCAACGAAAGAGTCTTGTAATCCTGTGAAAACCCTCAGGGACACTCGTGCTCCCTCATCTCCTACGTACTCTATGTACTGATTCTATGATGTGATATTTGCTCTCGTCGAAACTTATTTTCCCACCTAATTTAGCATTTTATAGCGTCTTACATTCTTAAGTGATAAAGGAATGTCATACAAGACAAACAGCTTTTGTTTAGTCCCATCTCTGACAGGCCTATTGAAAATGGGATTGTTTTTTCGAATGAATGTCATGAAGGAATTGTTTGTTTTTATGATGTCCAATTTACACTCCTGGAAATGGAAAAAAGAACACATTGACACCGGTGTGTCAGACCCACCATACTTGCTCCGGACACTGCGAGAGGGCTGTACAAGCAATGATCACACGCACGGCACAGCGGACACACCAGGAACCGCGGTGTTGGCCGTCGAATGGCGCTAGCTGCGCAGCATTTGTGCACCGCCGCCGTCAGTGTCAGCCAGTTTGCCGTGGCATACGGAGCTCCATCGCAGTCTTTAACACTGGTAGCATGCCGCGACAGCGTGGACGTGAACCGTATGTGCAGTTGACGGACTTTGAGCGAGGGCGTATAGTGGGCATGCGGGAGGCCGGGTGAACGTACCGCCGAATTTCTCAACACGTGGGGCGTAGGGTCTCCACAGTACATCGATGTTGTCGCCAGTGGTCGGCGGAAGGTGCACGTGCCCGTCGACCTGGGACCGGACCGCAGCGACGCACGGATGCACGCCAAGACCGTAGGATCCTACGCAGTGCCGTAGGGGACCGCACCGCCGCTTCCCAGCAAATTAGGGACACTGTTGCTCCTGGGGTATCGGCGAGGACCATTCGCAACCGTCTCCATGAAGCTGGGCTACGGTCCCGCACACCGTTAGGCCGTCTTCCGCTCACGCCCCAACATCGTGCAGCCCGCCTCCAGTGGTGTCGCGACAGGCGTGAATGGAGGGACGAATGGAGGCGTGTCGTCTTCAGCGATGAGAGTCGCTTCTGCCTTGGTGCCAATGATGGTAGTATGCGTGTTTGGCGCCGTGCAGGTGAGCGCCACAATCAGGACTGCATACGACCGAGGCACACAGGGCCAACACCCGGCATCATGGTGTGGGGAGCGATCTCCTACACTGGCCGTACACCACTGGTGATCGTCGAGGGGACACTGAATAGTGCACGGTACATCCAAACCGTCATCGAACCCATCGTTCTACCATTCCTAGACCGGCAAGGGAACTTGCTGTTCCAACAGGACAATGCACGTCCGCATGTATCCCCGTGCCACCCAACGTGCTCTAGAAGGTGTAAGTCAACTACCCTGGCCAGCAAGATCTCCGGATCTGTCCCCCATTGAGCATGTTTGGGACTGGATGAAGCGTCGTCTCACGCGGTCTGCACGTCCAGCACGAACGCTGGTCCAACTGAGGCGCCAGGTGGAAATGGCATGGGAAGCCGTTCCACAGGACTACATCCAGCATCTCTACGATCGTCTCCATGGGAGTATAGCAGCCTGCATTGCTGCGAAAGGTGGATATACACTGTACTAGTGCCGACATTGTGCATGCTCTGTTGCCTGTGTCTATGTGCCTGTGGTTCTGTCAGTGTGATCATGTGATGTATCTGACCCCAGGAATGTGTCAATAAAGTTTCCCCTTCCTGGGACAATGAATTCACGGTGTTCTTATTTCAATTTCCAGGAGTGTACTTATTAGTTTTGCAGGCCATCACTGCATTTGTTTTCCTTCGATATCATCAAGACACCGACATAAACTTTCTAGGGTTACTGAGGTTCCATCTATTGCCATTCTGCCGTAATACCTGTATGTGATTCCTCCTCGTTCCCTCCAACCCCCCCCCCCCCATCTTCAATTACATTTCTACTCTTTGCCTTTGCTATCCTTCATACAATGTCCTCTAGATCCCCTCTCCCACTTTTGTCAGTTTCCCTGATGAATACAGTTCCATATCAAGTGGTCAGTTCCTGAGATACAGGTACCACGTTCAACACATAATACAATATTCGTTCCCTATCTGTAACATTCTCGTATTGCAGTACGTACTGTACCATTCTACCTTTGTCACACCTCGTGCATTACAAGACATGCTTACATAATGGTCTTAATAGTCCAGTCACATACATGACCACTTTGTTTCCTTGTTAGCAGTTTTGAGGTGCTTTCGATTCGTGACCAGGTGCAATGCGGATTAATTTCGATGACGGGTAGGTGTCTTCTATTAGCAACATTTTCTGTGTGCCGGGGAACATCTCGCAAACACACTGTTAGCGTCGCTGCTTCTTGCCTCTATCACATTACCTGATTTCAGGTTTATAATTGTCTGCCACCTTAACGGAGTACTAATTATCGAGACTTTTTTACATTGTAATCCCACACACATTAAAGAATCATTTCTAATGACTCGGACAGCCTTTCATCTACCTCTGCTGATTCCTGCCTACACCATACGCATGACTTCACGATAATGGACATATACAACACACAAATATACGGTAAGTTAGTGTTTCTCGATCTATGTAGATATAACCATATGGGTTGTCTGAGTTAGCAGTAAACCATAACCATCAAAGACATTCACTCTACACAGTATATCGTTGTTAATGGGATACAAACCATATACATAACTGTAATTTTCGTGTGGCCGATTGAGGGCGATTTGGGCTCACACTGTTCATCCTTCCTTTCTTTTCCCAACTGATACGACGTGCTGTGAGGAAGAAGTAACGATCGCCTACAGTTGCTCATTAATGACGTCTTCTAATCTTCGATTGCCATTCGACGTTCAGAAAGGAGTCAACAGTCGCGAGATTACAATGTGGAGTTCCCAGAGGTATCAGCTATCTTAATAGCTGATCGAACGACTACTGTCTTATCATATCCTGTAAATCGCTTTCTTCAGTTATTACAGTGCCCTCAAATATCTCTCAGTCAACATTAAGCCAGGTGGAACAGTGATTAGGTCATCAAATTCCGTAGAAGAAGAGTTCAAAGCCTCATACAAACAACCAGGTTTAGTTTTTTTGTGGTTTCCGTTAGTTGATTAAGGCTTATGTTGACCTTGTTCCTTCAAAAACGGTACAGTAGACTTTCTCCCATATTTTTGACTTACATGAGCTTGTACTCCTTCTTTAAGACCACTACGTCGACGGAACATAGGACTATAGTCTATATTTCTTCCTTTCTTCGAAGGGAGCGTTAGCGTCAAACATGCCATAACTTGCTCCAAAACTCGAAGGTTAGCCGTAGGAGCTGGAAATAGTACAGTGTATCACTTTATTATTAGAGCAGCCTTATGGTCTAGATTTTATTATAATATATTAAGATATTGTTTTGCGTAAAACAAAGCAAGTTATATAATTTTACAATACACGAACAAAAAAGGTAAACAAAGAAGTTGGCATAAATAAATGAAGGGTATTAACGAAGAGGCCATAAACCGATACCATTTTCAAAATAGGTCATATTACTACATTCAAATGGGCAACAGTCTCAGGTTGGTACCACTGCCTTCTTCCTACTTCATTTAAACCGTTTCACACATTTCCGAGCAGTTTGTCCGACGTATTGTCCCTGGATACTGAACCACTTTACATTCGACCTATTCTTTAATCTTTTTCTTGATGAAATTGGCCTCTGTCTTCCACTTCTGTCCAGACTGTCTTGAGAGTCAACAGAAGAAGTGGTATCCAGAAATTGTGTAGATGTATGAGTAATTTTGTGGCAGTTACATTCTAGGCCTAGCACTTTCTATGTCTTATCTTTCGGATAATTTTTTCAGTAGTTTTCAGGAAAGACTCTTTTATAACGGACCGATTCATTGTTCCATAGCATTACTGGTAAAATTTAAATGTCGTGTGACGAGGCCCTCCCGACGGGAAGGCCGTTCGCCGGGTGCAAGTCTCTCGATTTGACGCCACTTCGGCGATATGCGCGTCGAATTACTGGTAATTTTTCTGTTCCATAAAATTTCGGGCGTGCAGCCGCATAAATTTCACTTTTTCTTCTGATATTTCGGCTGTATACCGTCCAGCCATCTTCAGAGTGAGGCGTGGTGACTGACGCTCCGGCACTTGCAACGTGTATTTAAACCTGCGGAACGCGTTACTGCGCATGCGGCCACAGGTATGCAAGGTGCCAGGGACGTTGATCGGCGGCAAAGAGGTACAACACATGCATGAAATCAGATCTAAGGCTGCGCACAGTGGTATCAATGTATTACTGCGAGCTGCACCGTTGCGACAGCTTTGTGAGTTTATTACAGAAAGTGCCGGATTCCATGAATTGTCCATGCTGAAGTCACTATATCTATTAATTAAATTCGTTGCCAACGGAACTTCAATTGAAACTTCCTGGCAGATTAAAACTGTCTGCCCGACCGAGACTCGACCTCGGGACCTTTGCCTTTCGCGGGCAAGTGCTCTACCACCTGAGCTACCGAAGCACGACTCACGCCCGATCCTCACAGCCTTACTTCTGCCAGTATCTCGTCTCCTACCTTCCAAACTTTACAGAAGCTCTCCTGCGAACCTTGCAGAACTAGCACTCCTGAAAGAAAGGATACAGCGGAGACATGGCTTAGCCACAGCCTGGAGGATGTTTCCAGAATACGATTTTCACTCTGCAGCGGAGTGTGCGCTGATATGAAACTTCCTGGCAGATTAAAACTGTGTGCCCGACCGAGACTCGAACTCGGGACCTTTGCCTTTCGCGGGCAAGTGCTCTACCAAAGTACAGCACTTGCCCGCGAAAGGCAAAGGTTCCGAGTTCGAGTCTCGGTCGGGCACACAGTTTTAATCTGCCAGGAAGTTTCATATCAGCGCACACTCCGCTGCAGAGTGAAAATCTCATTCTGGAACTTCAATTGCTTCTTTCACTGTTGAGTCGCAGAAATATGTAGTCGAAGCTAAACTTTTGACGTTATCGTACACCATTCAATGCCCAATGTTAATACAGTGCTACCACCTCCGATTTATTAGGTTGTAAGAGCCAGGTGTACCTGCGGTGCTCCGAGCATGCTTCATGCACTTACGGGTCGTCTGTCCGATGTATGAACGGCCATACTCGCAAGGAAACTTGTAAGCGCCTGGCTTCCGACGCACCAAATCATCTTTAACGGAACCCAGGAGTGCTGCTGTCTTTGGCGGAGGGTGAAAAATCATTTTCACTTTGTTTTTTCTGAGGATCAGTCCTATTTTTGACGATAGACTTCCCATGTATGTTAGTAAAGTCATGGATTTAAAACTTTCCGTGTCTTGTCCAGCATTCCTTATGCCCACTGTTGGTTTCATTTATGTCTCTTACATATCTACTGTGGAGAATATCCGTTGGCTTCAAAAACTCTTCTCAAATGTAGAAGCTCGTTCTCTAGACCTCGTCAGAAATGACGTGTACTCTGTGTACCAGAGTTATGACAACACTCATTGCCTGCGAAGGATGGTAGCAGCTATTTGCAAGCAAATGGAAATCTGTACTGGTCGGTTTCCGATATACAGCATGTCCCAAAGTGCCATCATCTTTGCGTCATACCAAAACATCCAAAAATTGAAGGCATCCTTCTTTTTTGATTTTCATTTTGAACTGAATTTGTCTATGGATGGAATTCAGATGATTTAAAAATTCCTTTGATTTATCTTCACGTATCATCAACATACCTCGAAAATACTGTGGGCTGCAAGCTAGCAGATTTCCTCCATAAAGCAATTGCCCACAAAGGTCGACAAAGGATTACCCATGGCGACACCGTCAGTCTGTTCATAAAATTCGTTGTAGAATAAAAGATACGTAAAGGTGAAGACATGTTCAAACAAAGCTGAAATCTGAACCTTTGTGAACAACGACATTGCATCGAAGCTGACTATTTCAATCCCCGCACAGCTTCTGGCGGAAAACGGGAGGCGTTCAGAAGCGAAGCAGTCCTCCTTACTATATATAATGCGCCTAGATGATACTTAGGAACCAACGTTATCACCTGGCGACCTGTGAATCCGCCGTTATTGTAGAATTAGATGCTCAAAATTTCACTACTTCTGAAGTTATCCGAAAAGTCGCCACCCCAAGATGTGTGTGTTATTATTAAAGTTTTTGAACGACTGAATGAACATAAGTGTAGCCAGTTCAAGCAAAGAAATTCGCTTCAATTTGCCGTCAAATGCTCTAAGATCAACTATCAACAAAAAATCTGTTTTTATTTTATTTACAAGAACAATATAAACTCATTTTGGTATATAATTCGCTTTTGAATCCAGATCTAATTTCACAATTTGTGTATCGGCATCAGTTTTCCGAAATAATAGATTTGTTTACACAACATATGTATTACATGTATCCAACAAAATGAGACACTCTCGCAACCAGACTTGCAAATGCCAACAGAAAGAAAAAGCACTGGCATTACGTAAAGGAATCTAAGAAACGAGTAACGTACAAGTAAAGAAAAGAATCGTACCTAAAAATGTTTCCTTCCTGACTTCCTGTTATACTTTGTTACACGAACGTCATTTTGTAAGGACCACCATTTGCTGGACAAAATTGTGGTCTTCCAATTGCCTCGATAACACTTTTCAGTTTGAGATGTTCTGATGCAACAGTTCTCCATATTCGTCACTAACGGCGCCAAGTTTGTCCGGCAAGAAATGCAAATTAACATTCAAGAAATGTAGTTTGCGTGACATTTAAAATCCCATAAGGTGGTATTATCTCAATAGTTATTATACAATATCGTAACAGTTCTTTGTCCTAAGTTTGCCCAAAAAGTTTTGGCGGACACTTCTCAAAATCAGTCATGCCATTATCTCAACTTAACTCATTATTTTACTCAACATATCAAGAAATAAATCATGATACATTATTCCATAATTTATGCTATTATAAATACTCTTTCCTTTATTTTTGCATCAGGGACCCATGAAATCTTCTCTCCCAAGTTCATGAACCCGCGTGAAGTTTTGTCGAGTTTTGTTTTGAGGAAACCCAACTTTAATGCGCAGCGAAGTTAGATATACATTTTTGGAGTCAACGAGAGTCCAGTGAGTAGATAATTTCGAGCAAGCAATATTTTCTCATAACAGTGATTTTTCTGCTATTGGTTTTTATAGAATGCAGCAGTGCTTTGTATACTCAAGTTTAATCTCGAGAAGAGTTGCAGTTACTTTCAGAGTTTCATATACACCCCGTTTGTACTTCAAAGTCTGAATAAGTGTGAACAGCTGTTTAAAGTTCTCATGTTTCTTCTACATTAAGCGAAAGACAATCGGAATAGAAAGGAATTTGATCCCACTGTGGAGAAGTACCGTTTTCTGACTATAAAGGAATTCTAAGAAAAAGCACCACTCATCATGGTCAAGAATTCCATAACTGACATTACAAAGAACTACGGCACCTTTCTTGGAGAAGTATTCAGAAGAAACACAGCATGGATGTTACAGTGAACGCTGAAGAAGCAGGTTCCATCATTTTAATCAGTAACCTAAGAGCTCATCCCGTAGCTACGACAGTGTTTCAACACAAACAAGATCATTGAGACAAGAAGTGTGACCCATCTGATTCACAGTGGTGTTGAAACGTAAGGACGTCACGCACATCTCCTTTGCTCTCTTCGACGTTTGGTCACTGCTTTCGCCTAACTGTCACATTCTCAGTAGGAGCTAGTATCGGAAATTCTTCACTGTGATGTACAGATCTGATAGCAGATAGTAAATTACGGTATCTCACAGTTTTCCTTGTTTTCGCCAAGAGTGCGTTGTGTGGTCCGTTGATTCCCTCTAAATCATGCAGGGGGTGTAGCACATTATCACCAGCATTGGACATGGGTGAGGGGGGAGAGGAGGATGGCCCATTTCTTGTCCAGGTAACAAACCTTACAATGAAATAAAGTTCGTAGCGCCTTTTTACAACAGATGATTTTCCTGTTTTTTCAATTTCAGAGTTAACTACCACAGATATAATAAAATAAATTTGCGCTATTTACACAGTTACAAGGCGTTTCTTCTTCTGAGTTAACACGAAGTTTAAGAATTTAGTACAGCAGCCAGTTACTTCTAACAACTATGCGAACTCTTGCTGCTGATATGCAAGTGCAAACGTGATAAAACGTTTCTAAAGCCGTCGGCACACGGACCGTGCATCCGAACGTTGAGCGTTGAGCGTGCCGAGTTTCTGACGTCATAGCGTGGAATAGCACGCTCGGGAGTCTTTCCGAACGTGCAGAGCGATATCTGGCGTGTCAGATATTCTGAGCGTGCGTCTAAGCGTTGACCAATGAGATGGCACAACGCTACCTACGTCACAAGCACGCCGTCTCCCTTCAGTACAGAGTTGTGAGGCGCCATATTGGCACTCATTTCAAGCCTATATGTATATATGCTGTTTCTGAGCACCAGCAAATTGAGAATCACTGGAAAACGCGTTGTTAACTGTGTGATTCGTTCCAATAAAATAATGAGAAACAGCATATTCGTGGCAAAAGAATTATTGTAACTTCCGTATTATGAGAGTAGGCTATTTGAAGGCAGCGACACACTGACGATCCACCCAAAACGCACTGTTCTTCGTACAGTTTGTTATAATTAAATTTCAATTAGTAAAATATCTACTATTAAAGTTTTCAGTAACGGGTAACATAATATGATCAGATTCTACAGGCGTGATGTTGGTTTAGCGTCATGAGTAGCGTCATTATCCTGTAAAGAATTGAATGGTGGGGTGGTGGTCCGCGTCTTGAGTTTTACAAGGTTTTTTTCCTAATATTCGCGTTTTCATCAGGTTCTGATACTTTATTATTAGTTTAATATAAGTCTGTACTATAGTATTTGATGTTATGTAAATATAAGTTCACCTTTTTTGAAGGGTGACTTTGTTCGATTGGCTTAATCTACAAGACAGCTTGCGCTACTTGTATAAAGATATTTTGCTCCTTTTGCTTTTACGCTTCGTAATTCACATGTTGCAAAGATTCTGATACTGGGTAGGAACAGTGATCAAGTAAGACTGACCTTGGGGCTTTACTAAAATGTGGGAATGATGAACTAATGTTTATCTTACGCGCAGAAGTATTCCAAATTTGTAACGCACTGTTCGTAATGGAACTTTTGTAAACCTGTGTCCTTATTGATTGGACATGGTACTTTCCTTTTTTTGGACGATGGAGGAAATGTGCGTTTTAATGCAGCTAACGTGGGAATTTTACGCGCGCCCGTTGAGTAAACTGTGTGATTTACGAACTGGAAACATCCCTCAATTGCCACAGGAGTGCGTTGCGAACGCGTATACCACGTTGGGGCCCACATTCCGTATGCACAAGTCGCATCGTTCCTGAGCGTTCAGCAGCACGTTGAACTTGGCACGCTCAACGTTAACGTCCGACAGCACGGTCCGTGTGCCGACGGCGTAAGCATGACTCATCGGCAGCGCTGCCAAACCACCTTCATTTCTTGGAGTTAGATTTCCGAACTGAAAGTCATATGTGGTTATTGCTTGTATGTATTGCGATTATTTTTTAACAATTAAATCTGCAGAATATTTAAGTTAAGATGCAGAATAGTAAGTAATATGCAACGTTAGTGAGGATTTCTATAGGAAGAGAGTAGTGTGTCTCAAGCAAATTTAGCTCAAAAGCCAAAAACAAACATTTTCGATTTCAGCACTCACTACTTAGCAAATAACGCCATTCACGTGCCTTGAACGAAAATGTTGTCGAAAAGTGTATTAAACAGTACTGCTGTCAGAGATTTGTCCAGGTCACTGACCTGCCTTGTGTAGACGTTGAGGTAGAGGCAGTCCTCCTTTCCGCCGCTCTCTTGGGCGCAGTGCGGCGCGTCTTCCAGTGCCTCCACGCTGCCATTAGACGAGTAAGGGATGGGATCCTGCAGAAATCACGCAGAGCATTACCGTAAACAGAAGCAGCTGAATCACGAGGCGTACTCACATAAAACTGTACACTAGATTTGTTCGTATGAATCGAAGCGTGAAGAATGTATAACAGTAATAAGTTAATTGATTTAGTCGTAAACCTTGCAGCGGCCTTTTGGTTCAACAAAAGCCAAACGCAACTACAGCAGAGCAGTCAAGCGGAGTGGTGAAGTGAAAGCTAGTGCTTCTTTTTATGTCTCGTCGACATCCAAGGGTGCAGTTTCAGCTTATGAGTGAATTCTAACACAGAACAATTCTGGGACTCCGAAAAATGTGTTTACCGTACAGCGATATTTTGATTCTTGCAGGGCCTAATGTTACGGTGGAGACGTATGCGCGAACGTAATAGACAGAAGTGAATCGTATGTAGCGACAAGAAGGTAGCGGAGCATCACAGCATAAAATATCAAACAAAAGCATGTGTAGTGCTAACGGCCCGTGTAGCGTTATCCGTAATGTTTGTAAGACGCTGAATCATTGTGGCATATGTACGTCTGTCTGTGTCGACATTCAACGCTCCTAGCTTGACAAGTGTCTCACATACAATTGTGTCGTCTTAGGATATCTAACGAAACAGCTTCATACTATGAATTTAGCTTCAGTATGATAACTTTTTGTCAATATTTTGGTAGTTTCATACACAGTTTTCTTCAGCTATCACACACTGGGCAATCGCAACATGGTATAAAGGGTAACTACCATATCTCATACTATCTCATTCCATAGAAAATATGTAATTGCCATTTCTTAAATAAATATGTTGGTAAAATATCCTTTGTGTTTTACTCTTTGTTATCTTGTCCACATGTTTTCTTAGTTTGTGTAGAAATAATGTTGCAAATATTTCTACATATTTTCCAAGGAGACTTAAACTGGGGCCTGGTTAGACTATTTTTTCATACATCTATGTATCTTCCGTTGTCCCTTATTAGGGATGAACTCCATCTCTGACACTAATAAAAAATTTCGACACAATCAATGTCTTGTTTTGAAGCTGTAGTATCAACCGTATTTGAAGACTAAATTGTGGGGAATATCAGTTAAAATGGCGAAATAACAGAAAGAGTAAAGCCACACAACCGTAAGTGGAATTGCAACAAAAACAGGAAAAGCAAAGCAAAAAGCTCAACACAATCATAAAAAAGTCAAGAATGAATCACATAATATCCATGACAGAATCGACACCTAACATAAATCTCGCCAAACAAGGGAACACACACACACACACACACACACACACACACACACATATATATAAGAGTTTTTAACAGAATATGAACACAATATAAAGGAAAAGAAAGGCTCAGCACACCAAATTTTAATGGAAACATGACAACAAAATGAGTTGTTGCAGAAATGAAACGAATACTCAAAAGAAACGAAAGCTGAATACTTGAAGACCATGCAAGAAGGTTCAACAGCCACTAAAATAACACCAATGTATACTGACAAAAGCAGGTAATAATAATGTAATGATGGTCATGAAAGAAAAGGGGTAAACAAACAAAATCCTGGGTTTCTTGATTGATAACTACGTTACCAAGATGACCAATGATCCAACTGAAGATACCAGAGTAACATCCAACGAACACTAAGAAACATCAAAAACACGTCCCTGAAAGAGACAAAATATTCGTCTAAGACCAGTCAATAATTTTAGAAATGCTGCACCCTATAACTTCACCGAGCATGCACACACACATTCAAACACACACACACACACACACACACACACACACACACACACACACACACACACACACAATACTATGTAAGATGTACATCTTTGAAAACAACAAAACCTAGAAAATTTCAGGGTTAAAATAGGGGGATCAAGACATAGAAATTCCAGGCGTAGAAAGAAAGCCTTATGTCATTTGATGTCACGTCAGTGTATACTTAAAAACCAATATATGAATCAACATCATCAAAAATGGAATAAGCAAGGGAATCCACCAAACACATAAATTGAAGAAATGGCAATCATTCTCAGGACTATAACTGGTCAAAATTAATATGAGTTCAATAACCATTTTTACTGTGAAGTACAGTATGAGTATTTTAAAAGGCTTTCTGTTTTGTTGCCAAACATGTTTCTCTGCTTTTGTTTTCTATGCATCTCCAGCAACCTGTTTTACATATTGGTTTTCTCACTACATTTTAAATATTATGTATGTTATGAAACAGTTCAAAATATGTTATTACATTATAGTTGTTTGGCTATATCTACTTTAACAGCAAGTTTCTCAGCACATGTTACGCTAGGCTTTCAACAGATTTTTGTTCCGTCTACGATTTAGTATAGTCCTTTGTAATTATATGCACCACTATGGAATTATTACTTGGTTGTTCTGTACAGTTCACGATGTCCTATACTTGACACCTGCATACACATTTCACATCTATACTTCCTTTTTACGAAAGTATTTCTAAAACTTTTAGTTTGTTTGTGCATATACTGTCTGTAGTATTACCAACTGCTGACTACCGTTACTCTGTCGCCTTTCGATGCATAATGCTGGGAGCACACGGTTCCTTTATTTCATTCGTTTGGTGTTTATGTGTTTCAGCGGGAGGGGCGCATTGGGTAAGGTGAGGAATTTGGACAGTGGAAACTTTCTTTCAGGAGTGCTAGTTCTGCAAGGTTCGCAGGAGAGCTTCTGGAAAGTTTGGGAGGTAGGAGACGAGTTACTGGCAGAAGTAAAGCCGTGAGGACGGGGCGTGAGTCGTGCTTAGGTAGCTGAGTTGGTAGAGCACTTGCCCACGAAAGGCAAAGGTCCCGAGTTCGATTCTCGGTCTGGCACACAGTTTTAATCTGCCAGGAAATTTCATATCAGCGCACACAGCTGCAGAGTGAAAAATCTCATTCTGGGAACTGATAATATTGGTTTTATAGTAGTCTTTGCTTTATTTTTATGTAAGTATGGAGGAGGTGATGGTGGTGTTGGTGAGATTGTATGAGCTATAGTTTCATATAGCTTTATTCTATTTCTCGTGGTTTTTATGTTGTCTCTCTGGCTTACATGGAGACTAACTTATTACTTATATTAATTTGACAGTTAATTGCTTTCTTATTCATTTAAAGGCCTCTTGTAAATGGAAGTTCTTCTCTATATTTAGAAGCTTTCTGTTATATTTCTTTATTATAATAATTTTACCTTGTTGCAGGATTGGTGCTTGATGGACGATTTCTTATGTGTTTTATAATTTCTGCTTGTCGTTGCCAGATATACTGATTACCCACTCACTGGAACGTGTAGGATGTATCGTAATTAATACTGAATACTGACATGGGTGAAAATATACAACAAAAGCAAAATAATCGAATAAAATAAGATTCGCAAAGGAGCCGTTTGTGAGATAATGGCAAATGTGTCATTTTTCACTATTAATTATTATAGACACTGTATATGTTGCTTGGGTTGCGTTACTCCACGGCAGACCGTCAATGCATAGTATTACTGTTCGTTTTTGAAGCATCACCTGCGACCAGCTTTGCGAAAGAAGCGGCGACACATTCTGCGCAACCCACCCATAACTTTGCACGACAATGTAGGGGTGCATACAGCCCAAGCTGCGGCTGCTCTGTTTGGTCGTTGGGACTGGGAAGTACTGTAACATCCACCATACTCCCCGGACGTAAGCCCTTGTGACTTTGATTTGATTCCGAAGATGAAGGAACCACTCGTAGCATTCGCTTCAGAACTGTTTCAGGGATTCGACAGGCAGTAGGCCGTCCCATTCTATTTATTTCTTCAGTTCATTTAATAACCTGAGTGACGATCTGTGTGTGTTTGATAATTTATATACTGATTTTGATCTATATCGGTGGTTCTGTTCTCTGTGACTGTGTGTACTGCAGTATTCGTGATCCTTGTGGACTTTTGTCTTTTGTGGTTCTCTTATCTTTTCCATGTTATCTTTTAACTTTATTTGAATCTGGGTCCTGTTATCGAGTTTTAGTGCAATATGGGAGTTATGTCCATTGGTTAGGTTTATTTGTAGAATTGTTTCCACCTGTCTTCCATGTTTTTGTGCGTTATGTGGGATTTCATTCAGTCTATGTGTCCTGCATTGGAGAGCTGCTAGTTTATGGTTTTGTGGCTGATTTTGTGCCTGTTGCTGTTGGTCATCTATAAATGTCAAACTTGTGATTGTCATCATTGCTAATAATTGTTGTGTCCAGGAAATGAATATTTTTTGTTCTTCCTTTGCCTGTAGTGGTTTGAAAGTTGTTCTATATCCTACTTATGTTTGCATGGAGCTTGTATGTTTTAAGTTGGTTTACCTGCCAGACATGATACATCGTCAACAGGTGTGTACCAGAAGAAAATATTATAGTCTTTTTGTGGTTATTAAGCAATGATTTCGTTGTAAATGTTTTATGAACATATTCCTGATACTGGAGAGCTCACTGGGAAACCATAATTTAAGTAATATTTCTTCTCAAAACGGAAATGATTTTGTTCTGTAATTAAATTTATACTATTGGTTATCTCTTGTTTGTTAGTAATTTCTCTGAAACACAGTCTGAAATCCACATGAAGTGGGAGCACACACAACGAACTTAGCAATTCCACAAACATTTTCCCACCTTTCTTTCCATGTGGCCAACACTTACTGTACATACTGATTCCGCTTACAGAGACAGCAAAACTACATGAAGAGAACCGATGCAGAGAGATGAGCAGGTTCCAAATGAGGGCCTCGAAAGCACTACTTACTCAAGACCTCCTATCGGCTGAAACATTCATTTTCACCAACGGCTCCTTATTTCAAAGTACTGAGCCTGAGGTGCACTATCGCCTGTATAATTTTGACATCTGGAGTGCCTGCTTCCTACGTGCACAAAACATCGTACGACATGAGCTACGTGCTGCATACGTCACGTGAAACAGCGGCATTAGAAACTAGTTTGACAGTGTACGGTTACGTGTTCAGCCTAATGCACAGCCACTGTCGAAACGCAAAGACACGCATCCCTCATTCGAAAATCATACACAGGACGAGTCACTTACAACGTGACTTCATTTATATTAAATTAAAGGAACAAAGTTTTGAAATGAGGTGTCGGCAGCTAATAGTCTACCACACAGAAGAGTACGTAATTTTCTTATACTGATAGTGAGACTTTGTGGAAAAGATACTTAGATGTCGATAGGACAATAAGAGCGTCATCCTCCATCAACTCATGTGATTGGAACTGAGGTATTTACCCTTTTCTATTCTTATTTTTTAAAGGCTATTCAGGCCTTACGAAAGTCCAGCCGGTTTGGTTGAAATAAAACGAAATCTGCCTGGTTTAAACACTTGAAACCAAAATCAATTAGTCTCTTATTTACCATCATCGTCATTTTCTCTAGATGTCCGTGTACACGCTACAATTTTCTTACACATTGTGAAGTGTTATCGACTGGAAACCTTGCCTATCCATTTCCCTGCACACATTGCCGTTAGTGAGTAAAAGATCTTTCTCTGTTTTATGAGCGTCCTGTTTATACCAAGACTGCAGCATGGTGTCCTATGTGAGATCGTGTAAAAGACCGCAAGGATGAATAGCAAATAAGATAATTAGTCTTTTCTAACACGCAGAGCAGAATTTAAGGGCTTGGCTTGTTAAACGTGTCACTCACAGAGATGTATACAGATAAGTAACTAACCATGGTCGTAACTTGTTGTCGTTGCACAAACAAGGATTCACATAACCATGCCCAAGGTAATGATAAGGATGACTGTCTAGGAGAAAAGTACACTGCATCAGGGACAAGAGCGCTGTGATAGATTCTTCTCAGACTTACACAAAAAGATTAAGGGATATAATCTGGATTAGTAACAGCCAAGGATCCCATGGCTACAGTAGCACTCTACATAGTCTATAAAATAATCTGCAACGATTTCGAGACTAAAAATTAATATCGAAAGCTATATGCAACGTTAGTTCTAAATATGTCCGATTGATACACCATATCATCCCTGCGAAGAGATAAAGAACACTTCATTTTGGTGTAAAAATTGTCGACAGGAATCAGCAAATTTATAAAAACGTTAGCTACAATGTGAACTAGTCTACTAACTTGCCTGAGGTTTTGCTGACTTCTAGAGACATAAATGTTTATACAGCAATACTTGTGTAATAATCTAGGCATTAATACAATTAATGTTTAATGGAGAGCGTTCTGTCGAATGAAAGTACGTAATGCGGAAAAACCTTGCAGCAAAATTATGTGAGGTGTAGCGTAATATATTACACAAAGAAGTAAGCTTGTATATAACGACGAAGATTTTAGAAGAATCCGTGATAACACTTGCAAACACTACGAGCGTTTTTATGGGTTTGTTTCGCAATGTAAAATGAATAGAAAAAACTGTTTTCTTTCGATCATCAATTTTTTTCCCAGTGGTTTACTCGGTACAGCGTTTTAGCAATACGTCTCAACACTTTCTTTCTATCTGAGTTTCCTCCACATGGTCTGCGCTAAACGTATCTCCTGTTTGCGACCAGCGTTCTTGTGATAAAACACGCAGCTGCACATCAGTCACAGATAAAGAGTGCTTTCCACGTACCAACGATACTATCGATACTGGGAGGCAAAGACGTGCTACGGACATGTTGCTCACTGCTACACAACTGGCCATTAAAATCGCTATACCAAGAAGAAATGCAGATGATAAACGGGTATTGATTGGACAAATATATTATACTAGAACTGGCATGTTATTATATTTTCACGCAATTTAGGTTCATAGATCCTGAGAAATCAGTACCCAGAACAACCACCTCTGGCCGTAAATACGGCCTTGATACGCCTGGGCATTGAGTCAAACAGAGCTTGGATGGCGTGAACAGGTACAGCTGCCCATGCGGCTTCAACACGATACCACAGTTCATCAAGAGTAGTGACTGGCATATTGTGACGAGCCAGTTGCTCGGCCACCAGACGTTTTCAATTGGTGAGAGATCTAGAGAATGTGCTGGCCAGGGCAGCCGTCGAACATTTTCTGTATCCAGAAAGGCCCGTACAGGACCTGCAACATGTGGTCGTGCATTATCCTGCTGAAATGTAGGGTTTCGCAGGGATCGAATGAAGGGTAGAGCCACGGGTCGTAAGACATCTGAAATGTAACGTCCACTGTTCAAAGTGCCGTCAATGCGAACAAGACCTGACCGAGACGTGTAACCAATGGCACCCCATACCATCACGCCGGGTGATACGCCAGTATGGCGATGACGAATAATGCTTCCAATGTGCGTTCACCGCGATGTCGCCAAACACGGATGCGACCATCATGATGCTGTAAACAGAACCTGGATTTATCCGAAAAAATGACGCTTTGCCATTCGTGCAGCCAGGTTCGTCCTTGAGTACACCATCGCAGGCACTCCTGTCTGTGATGCAGCGTGAAGGTTAACCGCAGTCGTGGTCTCCGAGCTGATAGTCCATGCGGCTGCAAACGTCATCGAACTCTTCGTGCAGATGGTTGTTGTCTTGCAAACGTCTCCATCTGTTGACTCAGGGATCGAGACGTGGCTGCACAATCTATTACAGCCATGCGGATAAGATGCCTGTCATCTCGACTGCTAGTGATACGAGGCCGTTGGGATCGAGCACGGCGTTCCGTATTACCCTCCTGAACCCACCGATTCCATATTCTGCTAACATTTATTGGATCTCGTCCAACGCGATCAGCAATGTGGCGATACGATAAACCGCAATCGCGATAGGCTACAATCCGACCTTTATCAAAGTCGAAAACGTGATGGTACGCATTTCTCCTCCTTACACGACACATCACAACAACGTCTCACCAGGCAACACCGGTCAACTGCTGATTGTGTATGAGAAATCGGTTGGAAACGTTCCTCATGTCAGCACGTTGTGGGTGTCGCCAACGGCGTCAACCTTTTGTGAATGCTCTGAGAAGCTAATCATTTGCATATCACAGCATCTTCTTCCTGTCGGTTAAATGTCGCGTCTGTAGCACGTCATCTTCGTCGTGTAGCAATTTTAATGGCCAGTGGTGTACATTTAGAACACTGCAATATCCATTCATTATATTGTGAATGAAGGATTGCGTGGAAGTTGCACCACTGATCTGATGTTAGTGACGGGCAATCTCATCTTATAAAAGTCAGGTTAAATACAATCGATAGGAATTATTCGACACGGTTCGGAAGGTGTGTATTTCACATTCCACAACGGGGATCTGCTTCCGTGTCAGGCTTCTGTCGGGACATCTGAACTGCGAAGTGAGGCTCTCACGACCTACAGGCTATCGTTTATCTACAACAAAAGACTGAAGGGAAATTCAGTGCCATTCTTCGAAGTATGAGATACAAAATCTATAGAAGACAGCACAAGACGACACCAAAACAAGCGGAAAAATGCTCCTGTCGGAGCACAAAAAATGCAAATTTCTTCCTGCTTATTAGAAAGAGTGACGAAAAAGTAGGGTATCAGCTGCCTCATTCTACCTTCCTCAGAACCTTCAAACATTTTCTCAAAAGTATTCTTGCTACACTTCCACCCCCGATACTGACTATTCTAACAACCCTACCACAACAAAGGTAGCATTTTAATAACGATTGTGGTGTTGCTCACGCTGCTAAATACTGCATTATCGGGCAACAACAGTCATATTATGTGGCAGGTGTCACTAGAGCACAGTTAATAAAGTCAATTCATATAATAATCAAAAAACTAGGCACTCATCGTTTCGTATTTCCCACGCTGGTCTCGTCGTAAAATCATGGTTCAATCGTTGAAAATCTAGGTGGTTATGATTCCAAGCTCGGATGCAAAGAGGCCTAGGTTTTATCCTGCTATATTCAAAAGTTTTGTAGATGCGCTTCACAAAACATTCTTCAAGATTAAACTTTTGCTGGACAATGGTGATGTAAAAAAATAATCAGCACTCCGAATTTAAGTTACACTTCCTTTTAATTGCAATACCACGTAAACACAAAACATCACTTCACAATACAAAACAGCTTGAAAACATCTTCCTCACATTTTATAAGCCAACTACAATATGCATCTTTCCAACTTGACGTCCACGACTTGATTTTCTCAACGTCCGACTCTCTAACAACTTAACAACTAACTAATAATCGCTTACGTGCCCAAAAATCAGAGTTTCAAGTACGTCAAAGATCATAGTGACAAAAGAAAGAATACACATAAGAATAATATCATTGCAATATAAACATATCGATGAAATCAAATCTGAATGTTGTCTCAGAAATATGCCAACTACTTTGCAGAAACACAGTAGAATATTGGTGGTATCGAGAGGTTCAGGTGAGGTGCCGTAATGGTTGCGTAATTCAAGTACCATTACACTATGCAGTTTAAAAATCCACTTCACCCATTCCAAAATGTGAATTTTGCTGTCCATACTTCTCGAATTTCTAGTGTGGAATGGAGATTCCTTCCTTTTATACGTTTTATTTTCAAAGACAGCGCTAAAGTATCGTTACTTGTTGTGAAAATTCTCTATTGCAGTATAGCATAGGTTATATTTCTTCCAAGTATTCCATCATCAGGTAAAAAGATCTTTCCTTACCAGCTTTATACTTTTACGCTCTACATCACAAGACTAGAATAATAAACTCATTTTTGGCGCATTACGGAGTGCTAAGTACGTACTTTACCTCTGTCACAGGATACCTCGTCACTTTCGAACTCTCTTAAGGTAACCAAATGCCTCATCACTTACGAAATCTCTTAGGTTAGCCAAAGAGCAGGACAGAAGAGTTGTAGTATAAGGTTAATACCAACCATCACTGTATAAATTCGATAATATAGGTGATTTTATTACGATGGCCATCTTTCCCTGCGTAGGCGGGAGACTGAACTTTTGTTAAAAGATTTCGCTGCAACGAAAAACACCTAGTTGCTGCTCCAGTTCGCGAACGAAGTCTGTGATACTGTTGCCCTCGCTTCCACCCACCTGTCTATATGTCACTGATATGATGCCAAAATGGGTTGTAACCATTGTCGAATACCTGAAGATGTACAACGCTACTTACGTTTTGTTAGTCGGTTGCTTTGTCTTGCTGGTGGAAGTAAGCACTTAAAATTTCAGTGTACTGCTCTCGAACTAATTCTGTTGAGACCCATCGGTCTATGGGGGCAGTAGGATGTTTCACTCTCTCCTCCACCGCCACAATACCTCCACCCACATCCCCACTGCCGCCCGCACTCAGGGGCTATGCCGCTCCCAGCCAACAAGCCACCGCTCCCTGAGCAGAACATCTGTTAATGATTCCAGGCTCACAAAAATTGTACCGTTTTTCTCAGAAGGACTGGGCACTTAAATGTCGCTGGGGGTAAATACCAAGATGTTGAACAATATGCTTCCAGTCCTCCCAATTGCAAACCGAAAGGTTCCGAGATGTACACTCCTGGAAATTGAAATAAGAACACCGTGAATTCATTGTCCCAGGAAGGGGAAACTTTATTGACACATTCCTGGGGTCAGATACATCACATGATTACACTGACAGAACCACAGGCACATAGACACAGGCAACAGAGCATGCACAATGTCGGCACTAGTACAGTGTATATCCACCTTTCGCAGCAATGCAGGCTGCTATTCTCCCATGGAGACGATCGTAGAGATGCTGGATGTAGTCCTGTGGAACGGCTTGCCATGCCATTTCCACCTGGCGCCTCAGTTGGACCAGCGTTCGTGCTGGACGTGCAGACCGCGTGAGACGACGCTTCATCCAGTCCCAAACATGCTCAATGGGGGACAGATCCGGAGATCTTGCTGGCCAGGGTAGTTGACTTACACCTTCTAGAGCACGTTGGGTGGCACGGGATACATGCGGACGTGCATTGTCCTGTTGGAACAGCATGTTCCCTTGCCGGTCTAGGAATGGTAGAACGATGGGTTCGATGACGGTTTGGATGTACCGTGCACTATTCAGTGTCCCCTCGACGATCACCAGTGGTGTACGGCCAGTATAGGAGATCGCTCCCCACACCATGATGCCGGGTGTTGGCCCTGTGTGCCTCGGTCGTATGCAGTCCTGATTGTGGCGCTCACCTGCACGGCGCCAAACACGCATACGACCATCATTGGCACCAAGGCAGAAGCGACTCTCATC
Source organism: Schistocerca cancellata (assembly GCF_023864275.1). NCBI lineage: Eukaryota > Metazoa > Arthropoda > Insecta > Orthoptera > Acrididae > Schistocerca > Schistocerca cancellata. The sequence continues at coordinate 111,665,438 of NC_064633.1, read as the reverse complement.
GCTGAAGACGACACGTCTCTATTCGTCCCTCCATTCACGCCTGTCGCGACACCACTGGAGGCGGGCTGCACGATGTTGGGGCGTGAGCGGAAGACGGCCTAACGGTGTGCGGGACCGTAGCCCAGCTTCATGGAGACGGTTGCGAATGGTCCTCGCCAATACCCCAGGAGCAACAGTGTCCCTAATTTGCTGGGAAATGGCGGTGCGGTCCCCTACGGCACTGCGTAGGATCCTACGGTCTTGGCGTGCATCCGTGCGTCGCTACGGTCCGGTCCCAGGTCGACGGGCACGTGCACCTTCCGCCCACCACTGGCGACAACATCGATGTACTGTGGAGACCTCACGCCCCACGTGTTGAGCAATTCGGCGGTACGTCCACCCGGCCTCCCGCATGCCCACTATACGCCCTCGCTCAAAGTCCGTCAACTGCACATACGGTTCACGTCCACGCTGTCGCGGCATGCTACCAGTGTTAAAGACTGCGATGGAGCTCCGTATGCCACGGCAAACTGGCTGACACTGACGGCGGCGGTGCACAAATTCTGCGCAGCTAGCGCCATTCGACGGCCAACACCGCGGTTCCTGGTGTGTCCGCTGTGCCGTGCGTGTGATCATTGCTTGTACAGCCCTCTCGTAGTGTCCGGAGCAAGTATGGTGGGTCTGACACACCGGTGTCAATGTGTTCTTTTTTCCATTTCCAATAGTGTATTTTCGAAGTATGCCAGAAAGGTAGACCCAGTGAACAAAAGGAAAATACCAGCCCGTAAGGACCAGAAAGATACACTATGAGAAATTAGTGCTCATATGGAGGCAAATAGATAGTCTTTTTTCTGTCGCACTATTTGGAGAGGAACAGGAAAGGAAATGACTAATATCGGTACAGAGGACCCTCCGCCACGCGCCACACAATGGCTAATCAAGTACGAGAACAGATGTAGGTGTAAATTTACCTTACCAATTAATATGTCGGTCCATCCATTAATGGACACAGAAAACTCATAAAAGAATGTTGTCTCTTATTTACCGACAAAACAAAAACTTGTGCTACTGATTGTTTCCGGTGAAAATTTTTGTATTAGTCCCTAATTTTCCCACTAAACTCACTTCGGAAGTCGTATGTTAGAGACTGTAATATGTCTTTCCACAACACGCAGAATAAGCGCTATAGATATCACCTCTCAACTCTCCTTTCATGAGAGTATCGCTTACCTGCCATATTCTCACGATCTTTTCGATATATGATATTTGAAACCACCTGATTTCGACGAGTAATAGAGGTCCCCCGCCAGGTCACAGACTCCTGCTAATTCTTCGAAATGTCATCACATTCCGACAGCACTGTTTCATTAGGTGGAAGATTGTCTACTCCTCTATCCGTCACTGACCAGAGAGCCATCACAACGAGAAAAATAACATACTAACGTACAGGGTGAAAATCACAACCATGTAGAGAATAGGTGAAAATCATAACCATGTAGAGTGTAGGTGGACTGAAAATAGAAATTCTGAAGCATAACATCCACAATTTATCGATATCGACTGTATGTATATAAATGTCCTCCTGCTCGTATCCTAATCCTATCGTATTCAGATGTAGCATAGCTCCATTGTACGATTCTAACAGTGTCACAAAGCTTCAAATACACCGTCAATTGAATCATTTACACAGCTGCAACAGCTTCACACCTCCACGCATAATTCACTGCTACTACAAGAGTAGGGGGAGATTCGCCACTTAATCAGGGCACTGCTCATTTTTTTACCTCTATGTGCTGTTCTACATCTACATCTACATTAATGCTCCTCAAGCCACCCAACGGTGTGTGGCGGAGGGCACTTTACGTGCCACTGTCATTACCTCCCTTTCCCGTTACAGTCGCGTATGGTTCGCGGGAAGAACGACTGCCGGAAAGCCTCAGTGCGCACTCGAATCTCTCTAATTTTACATTCGTGATCTCCTCGGGAGGTATAAGTAGGGGGAAGCAATATATTCGATACCTTATCCAGAAACGCCCCCAGTTGAAACCTGGACAGCAAGCTACACCGCGATGCAGAGCGTCTCTCTTGCAGAGTCTGCCACTTGAGTTTGCTAAACATCTCCGTAACGCTACACGGTTACCAAATAACCCTGTGACGAAACGCACCGCTCTTCTTTGATCCTCTCTCTCCCCTCTGTCAACCCGACCTGGTACGGATCCCACACTGATGAGCAATACTCAAGTATAGGACGAACGAGTGTTTTGTAAGTCACCTCCTTTGTTGATGGACTACATTTTCTAAGGACTCTCCCAATGAATCTCAACCTAGCACCCACCTTAGCAACAATTAATTTTATATGATCATTCCACTTCAAATCGTTCCGTACGCATACTCCCAGATATTTTACAGAAGTAACTGCTACTAGTGTTTGTTCCGCTATCATATAACCATACAATAAAGGATCCTTCTTTCTATGTATTCGCAATACATTACATTTATCTATGTTAAGGGTCAGTTGCCACTCCCTGCACCAAGTGCCTGTCCGCTGCAGATCTTCCTGCATTTCGCTGCAGTTTTCTAATGCTGCAACATCTCTGTATACTACAGCATCATCCGCGAAAAGCCGCATGGAACTTCCGACACTATCTACTAGGTCATTTATACATATTGTGAAAAGCAGTGGTCCCATAACACTCCCCTGTGGCACGCCAGAGGTTACTTTAACGTCTGTAGACTTCTCTCCATCGAGAACAACATGCTGTATTCTGTCTGCTAAAAACTCTTCAAACCAGCCACACAGCTGGTCTGATATTCCATAGGCTCTTACTTTGTTTATCAGGCGACAGTGCGGAACTATATCGAACGCCTTCCGGAAGTCAAGGAAAATGGCATCTACCTGGGAGCCTGTATCTAATATTTTCTGGGTCCCATGAACAAATAAAGCGAGTTGGGTCTCACACGATCGCTGTTTCTGGAATCAATATTGCTTCCTACAGAGTAGATTCCGGGTTTCCAGAAATGACATGATACGCGAGCAAAAAAGATGTTCTAAAATTCTACAACAGATCGATGTCAGAGATATAGGCCTATAGTTTTGCGCAACTGCTCGACGACTCTTCTTGAAAACTGGGACTTCCTGTGCTCTTTTCCAATCATTTGGAACCTTCCGTTCCTCTAGAGACTTGCGGTACACGGCTGTTAGAAGGGGGGCAAGTTCTTTCGCGAACTCTGTGTAGAATTGTATTGGTATCCCGTCAGGTCCAGTGGACTTTCTTCTGTCGAGTGATTTCAGTTACTTTTCTATTCCTTGGACACCTATTTCGGTGTCAGCCATTTTTTTGTTCGTGCGAGTATTTAGGGAAGGAACTGCAGTGCGGTCTTCCTCTGTGAAACAGCTTTGGAAAAAGGTGTTTAATATTTCAGTTTTACGCGTGTCATCCTATGTTTCAACGCTATTATCATCCCAGAGTGTCTGGATATGCTGTTTCGATCCACTTACTGATTTATAGTGGACCGACCATGATACTGTATTCCGTCTAGGGCAGAGTATACCCACAAGAGTAATATGCATATGCACAGAGATAGTTATGTATCTGGAAGCAAACGCACTACCTACACACTTCGTACATGGAGAGATAATTAACCAACCAGTACAAACCAGACCAAAGCAATGTCAGCGTCTCCTCCAACAAGAGCAGTCGTTTTAGGACCTCTCACACCTCGAGACAAATTGTAGTACAACAGTTTACTTTTTTCGGGTTCATGAACATTTTATTTTTATCTGTTATTACTTTTATGTTGTAATTTCACGTACTCACACGTTCCATGACCTTGGAGATTTGCTCCTCAATTTGGCCCTACGGATCTTGACGTGTAAATAAAAAAAATAATAAAAGTCTGTAAGCGGGCACTCGCTTACTACCCCATCAGATCTTGGTGGGTCGTTACTAGCTGCTTGAAAATCCATACAGAAGAATTTGAGCCTGACATATTCTTGTGCATTAGCTCGCCTACTCTTCAGCTCTTACTGTTTGGATCGAGTCCCTTAAGAGGCCAGCACATATATCCGAACCCCATATACGCATTCTACTTCAGGTCGCTCCATATGCTTACTGCTAGGCACTTCACGGCAGTTAACGCTTCCAATGACAGCGATTACTGAAACAAATACACTGCAAGCGGATGTAGAGTGCACGGTGGATGCTACATATCACCAGTATTAAAGATTACTCGTTTATCCCAATCTCAAACACTGATCCAGTGTAACACCGCCTGCTTCAGGGTTCGGCAAGTAACTTTACTTAGGGTCCAGATACTTTTGAAAATTTTTATCTAAGTCCAAAAGAAAAATCTTATATTCTTCACTATTTTTTAATTTTTATTTCCTCACAAAAAAATAGAATACAGTAGATAGGCATATTTATGTTGAAAAATCCAGAAAAAAACATATTCATTACTATTTTTTAATTTAATTTTCCCCTCACAAAATACGAAATACACTCCTGGAAATGGAAAAAAGAACACATTGACACCGGTGTGTCAGACCCACCATACTTGCTCCGGACACTGCGAGAGGGCTGTACAAGCAATGATCACACGCACGGCACAGCGGACACACCAGGAACCGCGGTGTTGGCCGTCGAATGGCGCTAGCTGCGCAGCATTTGTGCACCGCCGCCGTCAGTGTCAGCCAGTTTGCCGTGGCATACGGAGCTCCATCGCAGTCTTTAACACTGGTAGCATGCCGCGACAGCGTGGACGTGAACCGTATGTGCAGTTGACGGACTTTGAGCGAGGGCGTATAGTGGGCATGCGGGAGGCCGGGTGGACGTACCGCCGAATTGCTCAACACGTGGGGCGTGAGGTCTCCACAGTACATCGATGTTGTCGCCAGTGGTCGGCGGAAGGTGCACGTGCCCGTCGACCTGGGACCGGTCCGCAGCGACGCACGGATGCACGCCAAGACCGTAGGATCCTACGCAGTGCCGTAGGGGACCGCACCGCCACTTCCCAGCAAATTAGGGACACTGTTGCTCCTGGGGTATCGGCGAGGACCATTCGCAACCGCGTCCGTGAAGCTGGGCTACGGTCCCGCACACCGTTAGGCCGTCTTCCGCTCACGCCCCAACATCGTGCAGCCCGCCTCCAGTGGTGTCGCGACAGGCGTGAATGGAGGGACGAATGGAGACGTGTCGTCTTCAGCGATGAGAGTCGCTTCTGCCTTGGTGCCAATGATGGTCGTATGCGTGTTTGGCGCCGTGCAGGTGAGCGCCACAATCAGGACTGCATACGACCGAGGCACACAGGGCCAACACCCGGCATCATGGTGTGGGGAGCGATCTCCTACACTGGCCGTACACCACTGGTGATCGTCGAGGGGACACTGAATAGTGCACGGTACATCCAAACCGTCATCGAACCCATCGTTCTACCATTCCTAGACCGGCAAGGGAACATGCTGTTCCAACAGGACAATGGACGTCCGCATGTATCCCGTGCCACCCAACGTGCTCTAGAAGGTGTAAGTCAACTACCCTGGCCAGCAAGATCTCCGGATCTTTATCAAAACTAGACATAGTTGTCTCACTGGGAATTCCGCGATCGTTCATTAAGTAAAATATGGAGTTTCAGTCTTCGATCGCTATTCTTTATTGTCAATTACCGGTTTCGGGCTAGCTGCCCATCTTCAGATCTGTTAGACAATGTTAAAAATGTAATTAATAAGATAGAGACAGTTAGTGAAAAAATATCTAAGTTTACAAAAATAAATTTTGGAACGTATAAAATGCCAACATACCATATGTTGTAGTTACAGAGTAACTTGTCCGTACAGAACACACAGTTCACTGTCATAAGTAAAGTAAATTTCAGTCTGTTAAAACATTATATCGCAGTATTTAAGAGTAACCTGATTGGTAACAGTAAAAAGTGCCCTCTACTTATAACAATTGTGCATCTGTTATTATTTCGCCGTATATATTATTGGCGAATATTCTTTTTAATAAAACAATTTTTAAGGTAATAACAAATGAATAATCTTTTTGAGTGGACCATGAAACGAAAAATTTTTACATTAATTTAAAATTTCTTTATAAAGAAACATAAAATATAATTAAAATGTAGATATCCTTCCGAAAATGTGCGTTTACTCTTCTTTGTTTTTGATTGGTGGTTGAGTGGATTTCCCTACGTCAGAACGTATACAACGCCACGCCGAGTTGTCTTGCGCCGCGCCCAATTCACCTCGCCGTCAGTACGCTGAGGGCCGTTCCGCTGTAGAAACAGCTACATCTAGTGCTATGGCGTAGCAAGGCGCGTTCTGCAGAAGTTCGAGCAAACTGCTTTTATTTTCGGCAGCCAAAATTTCGGTCCTTCATGAATAGCTTCTTGCCGACAACGGAATACCTTGAACTGCAGCAACAACATCCTCTTTCTCTTCTCAGAGTCTGAAAATGGCTTCTGGTGTTTATTGAGCGTCCAACACACACGCGTCGCAGCTTCTGCAGATTTCTCTTTCTCTCTTATAGGGTGAACTAGGAAGGCCGTGCTTTTTTTTTTGCAGGAAGCTAGGTATGATCGGAGCTTCACTACCCAGACGATAATTTTTATGGAACTGCTGATGAGTTGTTTAGTATTGTCGCTTTAAATTACGTCTTTTAACAAGAGTGACAGTTGTGTATGACTGGAACAGCTCCAGGTCTATAAGGCGCCGTAAAACAATATTGTTGTTCTTCCAGTTTTCACTATCAACTTTACGCTTTTTAGGATCCATATCAATGCAAAAGAAACGTTATAACCCTTAATAATAACGAAATGCTACGAACGAGATCGCCACTACTGACGAAGTGGCGACAAAATTTGTGTGCTTTATTTAGATTCGTTCTTTGTGAAAATGCCAGCGCCCGGCACACAGCAATTGCCGATGCACCGAAAAGGAGCTACTTCCGTGTCAAAGTGTATGCTGCCACATACTAAAGGAGCCACACTGCAAAGGAGGCTTTCCGTTGTCAAAGAAGGCCGCCGACGAATGAACTCACCCGACGTTTCATAAAGTAGCTTTAAACTGATTTATAAAATTACCTTGTTCATTAAACAGAATTCTTTTGTTGTATTCTTCTGTACATAGCTTTTACGTGGATCGACATAGCATGATCCTCTGGCAGGCTAGCTCGCTCCCTTCCACCCCCGCTATTCAGCGTTGTCCTCTGCGCTGCACAGCATGTATTTAATCTACCTGTGACTAAACATTAAGAATTATAATTATTCAGCAGTTAATTGCACACTACGAGAGAAAATTATAATGGTGACGCTCAAATAATTTTTATCTACGGAAAAATATTTTTTAAATAATTTGATTACATAATTAATACTTAAAAAATATTTTTGGAAGGCTGGTTTGTGACCTTCAGCGTTCAGGACTTGGACCGCATTCTGCCAGTTGCCGACCGCTGCCTTATACAGGGTGTTACACAAAGGTACGGCCAAACTTTCAGGAAACATTCCTCACACACAAAGTAAGAAAATATGTTATGTGGACATGTGTCCGGAAACGCTTACTTTCCATGTTAGAGCTCATTTTATTACTTCTCTTCAAATCACATTAATCATGGAATGGAAACACACAGCAACAGAACGTACCATCGTGACTTCAAACACTTTGTTACAGGAAATGTTCAAAATGTTCTCCGTTAGCGAGGATAATGCATCCACCCTCCGTCGCATGGCATCCCTGATGGGCTGATGCAGCCCTGGAGAATGGCGTATGTACCACAGCCGTCCACAATACGAGCGCGAAGAGTCTCTACATTTGGTACCGGGGTTGCGTAGACAAGAGCTTGCAAATCCCCCCATAAATGAAAGTCAAGAGGGTTGAGGTCAGGAGAGCGTGGAGGCCATGGAATTGGTCCGCCTCTACCAATCCATCGGTCACCGAATCTGTTGTTGAGAAGCGTACGAACACTTCGACTGAAATGTGCAGGAGCTCCATCGTGCATGAACCACATGTTGTGTCGTACTTGTAAAGGCACATGTTCTAGCAGCACAGGTAGAGTATCCCGTATGAAATCATGATAACGTGCTCCACTGAGCGTAGGTGGAAGAACATGGGGCCCAATGAAGCCATCACCAACAATGCCTGCCCAAACGTTCACAGAAAATCTGTATTGATGACGTGATTGCACAATTGCATGCGGATTCTCATCAGCCCACACATGTTGATTATGAAAATTTACAATTTGATCACGTTGGAATGAAGCCTCATTCGTAAAGAGAACATTTGCACTGAAATGAGGATTGACACATTGTTGGATGAACCATTCGCAGAAGTGTACCCATGGAGGCCAATCAGCTGCTGATAGTGCCTGCACACGCTGTACGTGGTACGGAAACAACTGGTTCTCCCGTAACACTCTCCATACAGTGACGTGGTCAACGTTACCTTGTACAGCAGCAACTTCTCTGACGCTGACATTCGGGTTATCGTCAATTGCACGAAGAATTGCCTCGTCGTGCATTTTCAACTTCTCGCGGCGTAATGAATAATCCATTAAATTTCGGGCATGCAGCCGCGCAAATAAAATTTCTTCTAGAAGAAATTTTATTTGCGCGGCTGCATGCCCGAAATTTAATGGATTAATTGCCTCGTCCATTGCAGGTGTCCTCGTCGTTCTAGGTCTTCCCCAGTCGCGAGTCATAGGCTGGACTGTTCCGTGCTCCCTAAGACACCGATCAATTGCTTCGAACGTCTTCCTGTCGGGACACCTTCGTTCTGGGAATCTGTCTCGATACAAACGTACCGTGCCACGGCTATTGCCCCGTGCTAATCCATACATCAAATGGGCATCTGCCAACTCCGCATTTGTAAACATTGCACTGACTGCAAAACCACGTTCGTGATGAACACTAACCTGTTGATGCTACGTACTGATGTGCTTGATGCTAGTACTGTAGAGCAATGAGTCGCATGTCAGCACAAGCACCGAAGTCAACATTACCTTCCTTCAATTGGGCCAACTGGCGGTGAATCGAGGAAGTACAGTACATACTGACGAAACTAAAATGAGCTCTAACATGGACATTAAGCTTTTTCGGACACATGTCCACATAACATCTTTTCTTTATTTGTGTGTGAGGAATGTTTCCTGAAAGTTTGGCTTCACCTTTTCGTAACACCCTGTATACTTCGATACATATCGTAATCACAGCCGCTACGTTTCCGGGAAAAATTCCAGAGATTTTTTTTCCATCACCCATTCAAATGGCATATGCCAACATATACGATCCTAGCAGCATCCATATGATGCTTCTGCTTCACAGATCAGCCACGTAACATGAACAGATCTGGCTCACAAGACTGATAGGCAGAGACTACGCAGCGTGGAGCTGTCTTATAGACGTTACTGATCACCAGTATGTATCTATTAATCACAAATGGGTCTACGTGTATCACTATTGATACAGCAACTGACGATGACCTCAAAGTTATAGTCAAATCTGAGAATATGTAGTGAGGTAAGAAGACGGAGGTATCTATGCAGCATACTGACATATTTGTCGAGGAGCAGTTGATGGCTGTCTCGGCACTCCCTTCTTTATCAAAGTAGCAGTATTATTGCATCAATATTCATTGTGCTTGGTGTTGCTACGTTAAAATTAACAGCTCGAGAGTCATCACAGGACGTATTTCCAAAGCAACAAAGTGCCGTGAACACGCATGGTCTGCAGGAAGTGCTGTTTGCTGCAGTGGAGCGAGAATAGATGTGTGGTATTGTTTTGCTTAAGATAGTGGGAGCACTGAGATGGGGATGTGCTGTTAGTGATTTCAGTCACTCGATTAGGATCAATGAAAATTCACTGCAAGATGGTATATCTACTCCAACAGATTTCGCATGCAATAATTGTGGAATACAAGCATGCAAACACGGTTATTTGCGGAGTACTGTCGCACAGTTTCCAAACGTCACTCAGTGCTATTTAAATACAGTAATGTTGTGCATGATGCTCCCTCCAACATTAACAAATGTGCTATTAAAAATACAGTCTTCTGTGGCGTATATTTGATTTTGAAAAGTAATTTTCTTAGGAAGTAATCCAGCAGGGCGATGGAATGCGATGTGTGTAATTTAATCTCCAAACGCCCATCAGAGTTATTTAAGGACAGTGATACTGTATGTGGTACTCCCTCGCGTCATTAACACATGTTCCATTAAAACTGGAGTGTTCCATGTCATATACATGCCTACAGACTCCAATATTATTTGGAAATGTAATCTGCCTGAAGAAAAAATGCCCAGTAATCCTATGGTGCATTGGAATCAGATGCATGTAACATTGGTCCCAAACAGCTGTCAGAACTGTGTAAATACAGTGACGCTGTGTAGGTTACTCCCATCTATAATTAACAAATGTTCCACTGAAACTACAACCTGCCGCACCAAATACACCCCATACGGATTTTTTAAATGTACTTCCGTATCGCTAGCATTTAGACAGGATCACACTCAATCAGTTCATTTCCGTAGCTATAAATCAGAGCTTAAAAACCAGTTCCTTTTTAGCAGAGGAAGATATAAATGTTTCTCCCAAACATTATGTAGCCACACATATCCCTTCTGATTATCTGAATCCATAAACTAGTAGTCGTTCGTAGAAGACCACTGCAATAATACGGGTGATGGTCCATCTCAGCATCATCCGTTCTGCTTTAGATGGATTTTTTTTGTATTCCCATTACATCCATACCAGTTTCTCCTTCTGACAGTGGAATATGCTACAATGTCTCTACAGTGTGTAGACTCCCCCTATTAAAGTAATGATTCATGACATCATCCTTCCATCCAGCACCGTCAATCACCAATTCCGGTTATATCTACTGTGTAAGGCTTTATACTATAATAATATTATGCATGGTCATACGCAGCACTCAGATTTTCTTTTCCTCCCTGCAGTAAAACCCAATACAGAATCTAATCGCTACTAGCTTAGTGGTGTGTACACGTCGAAAAGCACTTGTTATAGGATCAGATGGAATTCTACAGCACAGATGTTAACAATAGTACCCTGAAGAGGCACGAAATGATTTTGTGAACACTTAGCGCAAATGCGCCATTTTTCTACATGTACGTGTATTGTCTTCACTTGGGGGCCTCCATGGTAAACAGTAAGTTCAGGACAGAATCGTGGTAGAGCTCATAAGTGGATTCACCACGTGTTATGTTTGGGATAGGGTTCGAAGATGAATCTACAGACAATGTGTTTGGGATGATGTCTGAATGTGGATTCACCAATGGTAGGTCCGGAGTAGGCTTAGGGAGCCTTTCCATGTGAAACTGAAATACATACATGCAGAAAAACAGCGCAGTTGCGCTAGGTTTAGTCAACTGTACTACATTTACAAGCAAATTTTGAATATGTGGCCAGAAGCGATGTCGTGATCACACGAGCAGATGTGTCAGCGTCTTCGATCTTTAGTGTTGGATATATATATATAAAGTGAGCTCTGAAAGCATGTCGCTCTGTAACATAGTGGATGTCTGAGTGTGTTGGGGATATATGTCGGTGGGTCGAACTATTTATTTCGCACAACACTTGTAACCTGTGCAGAATGGAGATACACTCACAATCATCTCTCTAATCTGCATCGTTATGCAGTTCAACGTGTGACGTATGGGAGACTAGGTTAGCTCACTATAAATACACATTATACTGTGTGAAACTGGCGTCTTTCAAAGATTGGTCATTAGCAATTAAGCAACGTCCTGAGAAACTAGGTGAAGCTGGATTCTTTTATGCTGGTGGTGGAGAAGATGCCGTGTGTTTCCGTTGTGGTTGGAGGGTTGAAATATTGGGACGAAACGAATATCCCATGGCTTGAACATGCTGTGTGGTTTCCCAAGCGCTTGTTTGCGCTTGTTGCGAGGGGTAAGGGTTTTGTGGATAATATATGACAGAAGAGTGACGCAAAAAATTACAGTACAGGTTGCAGCTGATGTTAAACTGCGTTAAATCTCCTGAAAGCACCAACAGAACACCGTGTGATTGTGGGGGTTTCTGACAATGCTCACCTGTGTAATATCTGCTTCGAGGAAGAAGTGGGAGTAGTGTTCTTTCCAGTCAGACATATCGGTGCTCGTGTTAAATGTGAAGCAACCCTTACGTCATGTGCTGGGTGTCAGTGACCTGTATTACCTACGGTAAGAGCATCTTTGATGAAGTCAACGATGCTGTAAGAGGTACTATTGTTTTATGATGTACTTTTTATACTTCGTTAACACACATTGTGAAGCATAAAGCATTATCGTGAAAATGCTCCCTTTTCTTGTTTTTTCCTAGATAAATCACACTTAGATCTGCTCTTAATATGATAGCTGTGATTACACTGTGATCTTAACACCCCCTGATCTTTGTTGAAACATGGAACTGATATACAATACTATCATTCTGTCAACGTATGCTGTCTTCCATGAGGTTAAAAAAAAGAAAAAAAAACACGTAATTTCATCCCTCCAGCAGAGTACTATTGTTAAGATGTGTGCTATAAAGTTCCATATGATTCGATAGCAAATGCTTTGCTACATGTACATCCCACTAAACTAGTAACGACTAGATTTTGTATTGTGGTTTGTAGCAAGAAGAAAAAGAAAACTGAGTGCTGCCTGCTGCCATGCATCATATTACTTAATTGTAAAGCACTACAGTGCAGATTTAGTTGGAAATGGTGGTAGAAGAAGCTTGTTTTCTTAATGTATGAACTATACGCTGGATGGAAGGATGACGTCGTGTATTAGTACATCAATAGGGGAGTGCAATGAATTCTAGAGGAACTGTACCTTATTTAATAGCCAGGAGCATGGTATACATTAGGCGATATTGGTATGGATACAGCGAGAATGTAAAGGACTCATCTAAAGCAAAACTGAAGACGTTGAAATGAATTGCAATTGTCTTCTATGGATGACTACTGGCTTATGGATTCAGATAATCACAATGAGTATGTGCGACTACATAACGTTTTAAGGAAACATTTATATCTACCTCCGCTAAAAGGAATCTGGTTTTTAAGTTCCAGTTTCTACCTACGGAAATGGACTGTTCGAGACTGATTCTGTCAAAATGCTAGCGATGCGAAAGTACGTATGAGAAATCAATACGGGATGTATATGCTGTGAAAGACTGTAGTTTTAATGGAAAATTTAATAATTATGGAAGGGAGTAACCTACATAGCATCACTGTACTTAAATAGCTCTTACAGTTGTTTTGGACCATTGTTACACACATCTTATTGAAATTTATCATTGGATTACTGTATATTATTTTCTTCATAGCCAAATTACATTTCAAAATTAGAAGGGAGTCTGTATGCGTATATGTAACATGGAACACTCTAGTTTTAACGGAACATTTGTTACTGCACGATGGAGTATCACACATAGCATCAGTGTACTTGAATAGCCCTGACATACGTTTGGAGATTAAGTTACACAGACCACATTCCATTGCACTGCTGGATTACTGGGTACTTGCGTTTTCTTCCTAAGAAAATTCGAAATCAGGAGGGTGTCTATATACACGCTTATACCATGGAAGACTGTAGTTGTAATAACACATTTGCTAATTATGGGACGGAGCACCACACATAGCATTACTTAAATAGTCCTGAAAGACGTTCGGTAATTATGTTACAGATATTTGAGTTCATTGCTTCGCTAGATGGGCTGTATTTTTATCGTCAGCAGATTACGTTTCAAAATCAGGATGGAGTCTGTATGCATGTATATCATATGGAAGACTCTAGTTTTAATGGAATATTACTTAATGGTGGGAGTGAGTAACACACACAGCATCACTGTACTTTAATAGCACTGTGCGACGTGTCGAAACTGCGCCACTGTCTTTCGCAAATAAATGTTTTTTGGAGTAGGCATACCATCTTACAATGAACTTACGTTGATTTTAGAATGACTGAGTGACCGAAATCAACAACAGCACATCTCCATTTCAATGCTCCCACTGTCTGAAGCAAAGCAATACCAAAGATCTACTTTCGCTCCACCGCAGCACGTACCATTTGCTGCAGGCCATGTGTGTTCACAGAATTTTGTTGCTTTAGAAACTAGTGATGTAATGAATCTCCAGCAGTTAATTTTAACGTAGCAACACCAGGCACAATGAGTATTGATGCTTTGACACTGCTGCTGTCGAAAACAAGAATGGCGAGATAGGATGTGTCGTTCTTTGATAAGTATGTCAGTTTGGTGCACAGCTACCCTCATTCTATTTGAACTAGCCCACCTTCGTACCGCACTATACATTCTTAATTTCCACTATAGCTCTGAGGTCATTGTCAGCTCCTATCCGAACATTAACACGCATAGATCCATTTGTGGTTAAAGGATGCACACTGGCGAACAGTAACATCGATTCGACAACTCGATCCTTCGTAGTCGCTGTCTACAAATCTTGTGAGCCCACATCTGTTCATGTTATGTGACTGATCTCCCAAGAAGGAGCATCAAGTGGATGCTGTCGTCATTGCCGGCATACTCCATTCGAATATGTGAGGGGAAGAAATTCTCTGGAAAAGACGACGTATTTCTCCCGGGATCGCAGAGGTGGATTGTAGTACATATATGGAAGTATAAAGCCAATGTTTTACTCGATCAGCATGTGAGACTGGGATAGATGAGTAATCGTTAATATAGGTGAGATGTACCTCTACTCTGCGCTTTACATCCACTTGCAATGTATTGGTTTTAGTCATAACTGTCACTGGAACCTTTAACTGCCGTAAAATGCCTAGTAGTAAACATTTGTGGCGAACTGAAGTAGAATGCAAATGTCTGGTTCGGTTTCATTTGCTGGAATTTTAAGGGAAGCTATCCAAACACTAACCACTGACAGGTCGGTGAGCTAAAGCAGAAGAATATGTCAGTCTGAAACTCATCTGCATCTATTTTTAAGGAGGATGTGATCCGCCTACTAAGATGTAATGATGTAGGAGACGGGTGCCCACGAATCCCATCAATATGTCATATACGGATTGTTGCTCTACAATTCAGATCGAGGTGTAAAAAGTACCAAGGTAGTCTGTGACCGAGCGGTTCTAGGCACTTCAGTCCGGAACCATGCTGCTGCTACGGTCGCAGATTCGAATCCTGCCTCGGGCATGGATGTGTGTGGTGTCCTTAGATTAGTTAGGTTTAAGTAGTTCTAAGTCTAGGGGACTGATGACCTCAGATGTTAAGTCCCATAGTGCTTGGAGCCATTTGAATTTGACTGCTCTCGTTGGAAGAAACACTGATCCTAATTTGATCTGGTTTGTTCTTGGTGGGTAATTAGTTCTAGATGTACAGTAGTTGAATAAGCTTGTGAGTAGTTGGTTTGCTTTTAAATAAAGAACTAACATTATGCTTATGAGTACTACCCTTATACCTTGCTTTAGACAGAATACAGTGTCATGATCGGTCCACTATCGAACGGCACATGGGGGTAAAAAAATGAACAGTGCTGTGATTAAGCCTCGAATCTCCTCCAGTAGTTATGAAATATACGTGGATGTGTGAGGCTGTTCCAGCAATGTGAATCATTCAATGGATAGCGTGCTAGAAGCTCTGTGATATTGTCAGATTCGTGGTATGAAGGTATGCTCCATCTGAAAAAAGGTAATGTATTTCTCACTAAACACTATGCTATCAACGAAGACCCCATTACACTGTCGTATTTCTAATGTAGTTATCACAGGAATACGATAAAGGAGATTAGGACATGTGCAGGGGGATATTTATAGACAACCATTCAATATCGATGAATTGTAGGTGTTATGCTTCTGATTTCTTCCGCCTACGCTCAACATGGTTGTCATTTTCCTCTTGTACGTTAGTGTGATATTTATGTCGTTGTGATAGCTCCCTATCTAGTTACTGACTGATGGAGAACTAGACAGGCTTCTATCTAACGGAATATTGCTCTCGGAACGTGATGGGGTTTCGAGAGCAGTCATACTACAACCTCTCACATAAATCTCGCAAACTGACTGCACTGAGAGAATTAGTGGCTAATATGGAAATTTTCACTGAGAAACAATTAGCAGCAAATGTTCCGTCTCTTGTTTTCTCGATAAATAAGAGACAAATTCTTCCGTGAGTCTTGTGTGCCTATAAATGGATGAGCCGACATCTTCATAGATAGAGTATACTTACATTTACATGTGTAGGCTTACTTGCCAAGCCATCGTACAGTGCGTGGGGAAGGGTGCCCTGTTCCACTACTAGTCATTTCCTTTCCTATTCAATTTCAAACACAGCGAGGGAAAAGAAGACTGTCTACATGCCTCCATATGAGCACTGATTTCTCGTACCTTATTTTAGTGGTCCTTACGAAATGTAGTGAGCTTCAAATGTGGGTTCTCGAAATTTTCACAATATTGTTCCTCGAAAAGAACATCACCTTCTCTCCACAGTTTCCTATCTGAGTTCTCGAAGCATCCATCTACTAATTTGGCGGGAGCCAATAGGAAAGCTTCTACCGAGCTGTATCCTCAGAGAAACCCAGGGCTGTGGGCTCACACGCTTTGGGATGGGGCGGTCGGAAGACAGCTATTTTGCTTTTGTTCAATGGGTCAACGTTTCTGGCATACTTAAAAATCACATCTGAGAACGTTTCGGTTTCCGGGTAGAAGGATTGGAAGCGTATTGTTCACTATCTTGGTATTTACCGCCAGCGACGTTTAAGCATCCAATTTGTCTGAGAAGGATAGGAAAACTTTTTCGAGTCTGGAATCATTTACAGCTGTCCAAGGTTAGTGGTGGCTTGTTGTCCAGGAATGATACAGCCCCAATGTATGCGCAGAGGTCTGCAGCCCAGTGGCAGTGGTGGCAACTGTTCGCATGCGACCTGGCGGCGGAGGAGGGGATGGGGGTGGAGGCATCATGGTGTAGAGGAGAGTGAAGCATCTGGCTGCCCCAACAGTCTGACAGATCTCAGCAGGATTAGTTTAGGAGCACTATAGTGGAATTCTAAGCGACTTCAAGGCACACAACACAGAGAGAACATAACCAGCATTGGATATCTACATGCTGTATAACGAATGCTAGCACCCATTTTGGTATCAGAGGAAGTGACTACCTAGCCTGTGGGAAGCTCCCAGAGATATCAAAGAAGCGTCTGTAATGATTACATGGCTTGTAATGCAACTGCAGGAAAAAGATTCTCACCGTGCAAAGGAACTCTCATTATGAGTAATTTAATTAATTAGTGAATCAATCAGTGATGCGCTGCTGGATTGGTGGAAGTGTGGGCAACGGTATTACGGATGTCACTTGCGAGTTGGAGTAGAATCAAACGATTTTTCGTTGCAGTGAGATCTTCTAAGGAAATGTTATGAAGTGATCGTGTGAACACGATATTTACAACTCCTCCGTGCTGCTCTTTGGCTTCCTTAAGAGATTTCGCAGGTCACGAAGCATTTAGCTACCTTTGGGTATTTCGATAGTAACGTGGAATCTGTGATACAAGTAGGGCACGCTGTTAACACTACGCCAAGAGTCCTGTGATGCAGGGTGTAACAGATATGAAGCTGATGAGAACAAATTTTTTAGCTGATGAAAGAGTCTAAGAGGAAATATAGCCTAAGCTGTACTGTTGTAGAGGATTTTCACAATAAGTAACGATACTTTAGCGACGTGGAAACGTGTGTATGCTCCAGTTTCTTCTGTCTTTGAAAATAACTCGTATAAAAATGAGGAATCTACACTTAGTATGAGAAATTCGAGGTTTGTGGACAATAACATTTTCATTCTGGATTGTTTATAGTAAATATTTTTAAACGGGAGTGTCAATGTCGAGGTGGAATTGCAGTCTGCACCTGTTTGTCTCACAGTGTGGTGGGGTGTAGGTATGCCCACTCGCAGCCAGTGGCAGGAATGGTCACGAGGCTTTTGGGTGACCGGAAGCCACGGCTTAGCCTCTCGCTACTGGCGGTGGTGCTCGCAGTGCTCTCTTCGTGGCTGAATAGCAAACTATCCAGTATGCTGGCTGAGCGGCGACAAAAGTGGACTAATACGTTGTGTGTATTCTCCGATTTTTACATGCAATTTGAGAAGATTCAATATGGATTCAATACCCTGGACCATTATTATTACCATGTAAATTGATCG
Source organism: Schistocerca cancellata (assembly GCF_023864275.1). Lineage (NCBI taxonomy): Eukaryota > Metazoa > Arthropoda > Insecta > Orthoptera > Acrididae > Schistocerca > Schistocerca cancellata. The sequence goes on along the minus strand of NC_064633.1, from coordinate 111,647,306 downwards.
ATTGACGGCTGCGCAGTCACCGTGGCACTCTTCCGGCCTCTGCACGCCTGATACGGCCCGTATGTGGATAACGTGAGATGTGCGTGCAACTGCTGGTCTGGCACTCCTGCAGTCGATGTATTGGGGGGTGCTTCGTGATCACGAGTGTGTGCAATCGGAAGGTTATTTTCCGGCCATGTATTTTTAATATAAAGTGGAAACGTTGTAGTGGTGGTTAGTCGGGTAGCGTGTGGCGGAGGGTGCTTGTGTTTTCAAACGCTGGTGTATACAAGACCTTAGATGTATTTAGCACTACGATGTATTTGTGGTGAGAGTTTAATTACTTAATTTGCAAACTGTATATGTGAATGTGTGCATGTGACTCTCAAATTTTGAAGTACTCATATATATATTATCATGAAAATGAATCATCATAAGGTGGTGGTGAGTGTTTTAAGCGATCTGTTTGACATACATCTTCCAGATCTCTTTTACCTACCTTGTATCCTGTAAATTGTTAAATAGTTAGTTTGATAGGGTAGTGCAAATGCACTATTTCCTGTCATTTTTGATACTATAATTGTACCAGCTACCCATTTGTTCTGTGATGTCATGAGAGTGGGCCATTTTGAGTGCCCAAATAAATAGAACCACAACCCAACATTTACCTCCATTTAATTAATTAATGTTTAAATAAATAACAATATGGTGCTCGAATTTGCGGCACGTTTGTGTCCTCTGTTGGTAGCTCAACACAGCCTCAGTGTAGCGAGGGGAGCCACGTGTAGGAATATCCACAAATCGGACGTTGTTGTTGTTGTTGTTGTTGTGGTCTTCAGTCCTGAGACTGGTTTGATGCAGCTCTCCATGCTACTCTATCCTGTGCAAGCTTCTTCATCTCCCAGTACCTACTGCAACCTACATCCTTCTGAATCTGCTTAGCGTATTCGTCTCTTGGTCTCCCCCTACGATTTATACCCTCCACGCTGCCCTCCAATACTAAATTGGTGATCCCTTGATGCCTCAGAACATGACCTACCAACCGATCCCTTCTTCTGGTCAAGTTGTGCCACAAACTTCTCTTCTCCCCAATCCTATTCAATACTTCCTCATTAGTCATGTGGTCTACCCATCTAATCTTCAGCATTCTTCTGTAGCACCACATTTCGAAAGCTTCTATTCTCTTCTTGTCCAAACTATTTACCGTCCATGTTTCACATCCATACATGGCTACACTCCATACAAATACTTTCAGAAATGACTTCCTGACACTTAAATCTATACTCGATGTTAACAAATTTCTCTTCTTCAGAAACGCTTTCCTTGCCATTGCCAGTCTACATTTTATATCCTCTCTACTTCGACCATCATCAGTTATTTTGCTCCCTAAATAGCAAAACTCCTTTACTACTTTAAGTGTCTCATTTCCTAATCTAATACCCTCAACATCACCCGACTTAATTCGACTACATTCCATTATCCTCGTTTTGCTTTTGTTGATGTTCATCTTATATCCTCCCTTCAAGACACCATCCATTCCGTTCAACTGCTCTTCCAAGTCCTTTGTTGTCTCTGACAGAATTACAATGTCATCGGCGAACGTCAAAGTTTTTATTTCTTCTCCATGGATTTTAATACCTACTCCGAATTTTTCTTTTGTTTCCTTTACTGCTTGCTCAATATACAGATTGAATAACATCGGGGAGAGGCTACAACCCTGTCTTACTCCCTTCCCAACCACTGCTTCCCTTTCATATCCCTCGACTCTTATAACTGCCATCTGATTTCTGTACAAATTATAAGTAGCCATTCGCTCCCTGTATTTTACCCCTGCCACCTTTAGAATTTGAAAGAGAGTATTCCAGTCAACATTGTCAAAAGCTTTCTCTAAGTCTACAATTGCTAGAAAAGTAGATTTGCCTTTCCTTAATCTTTCTTCTAAGATAAGTCGTAAGGTCAGTATTGCCTCACGTGTTCCAGTATTTCTACGGAATCCAAACTGATCTTCCCCGAGGTCACAAATCGGATAACTCCCTCAAAATAACTAAAGTAAATAAATAAAGAGACTAAGTTCCATTCTTCCTCTGCAGTAGCTCAGCAGAGACTGCGTCTTTTTTCCACCAATCCCAAGTGGGGCACGAAGGACAAATTGGGAGGGAAGGGGGTGGGGGGTGGGCAGGCGTGGGGAACTGGGGGAAGGGGAAGGAATAGGGGTGGTGATTTCAACAATGTGATTTGCGACATCTACCCCCAGGGAGGGGGGGGGGAGAGTTGTGGACCCCTCCACCACAGGGAGAGCCGTCATCTTGAATAAATTAAAACTGCCTGGTTCTCTCTGTGTTGCACTACTTCTGCCCTATCTTGTAATTCTCTGCTCTACTGTGCAACCCATGATTTCGAAGTTGTGCGATGAAATTCCTTACATGTCTCAAAATGTAAATGTCACACGGTTCGCAAAGAAAGGTACATTTAGGTGGTATCTGTTTCACAATGCAGGTCAGTTAAGTATCATTATCGATAAAGCTTTATCTAGTGCATCTTGTATCATGATGCAAATAACTGTCAATTCATAATAAGATATACGTATTTCATTATTAATCATAGCTCCCGAGGTTTACTCCAAAAAAGGCAAAAGATAATTATCGGATACACTGAAAAAATGTCGAATAAATGTGCTACGACGAAGACTCGAACACAGACCAGCGGTTTTGTGGTGTAACGCATTGAACACTCGGCCGCCAGCCTCGATCTACTAGAGATGTAGAATCACGGATGCCCTAGCTACAGCGTAAAATACAAAAACGTTAATACCTCGAACATTATTAGTTTTAGGCCTGACTGCATATTAAAAAAATATCTTTTTTCAGAAAATATTTCGATGTATTGCATTTAAACTACTTTTTCGTCACCGACTTTTACATAATTTTTTTCAAAAATTAGGTAGTTAGTAGCAAAATGTCGAAACACTTGTCACGATATTTTCAGTATAAAACATCCTTACAAAAACTGATCAAAGTCGGTGACTCACGTATCAGACCCTTCTCTTGATGAACATCTGGCTTCACTGCAGCCGACCTCAACATTTTCAAACTTGATGAAACGACATCGCCAATTACGACAGCATTGGTCACGGGATTATCGAGGCTGGACCGTGGATCAACGGAAACTTGAACCCCGGTTGAAGGAATCATGTGTCTTGCTATATCATGTCGACGATCATGTCCAGATACGACGTCACTGCACGGACGCGGACTGTTGGGGTCAGTATTATGCTATGGGAGACAGTCAGCTGGGCTTCCACGAGGACTTGGTAGTAGTCGTAGGCACCATGACAGGTACGAACTATTGTGAACATTATTGTGGACCACTTCCATGTCTTTACGCTTCACGTCTTCCCCAATGACGAACGCATCTTCCAGGAGGATAAGCGTCCGTGTCGCAAGGCCAGAACTGTACTACACTGGTTTAAGAAGCGTAGTAATTGATGCTTCAGCTACCAAATTTGGTTGATTTGTATCCGATGAAACCACCGGTCCGCACTTACGGGAGTAACTTGATCTGTGCGCAGATATCTGATGTCACATAGCTCCAAAACCTACCAATGGCTTGTCGAATCCATGGTACGCTGAATCCTTGCTCTATTGCATTACAGAGGGACATGCTTTTAAGCAGGCTGTTCATAATCTATTGGCTTACCAGAGGATCTCAGAGAAATTGCAGCTTACATGCGAGAACTTACCGTGTAGCGCAATTTTCCAGTCGGAGGAACGGCGTAAGGAATCCCACGAAAGCTGAAGTATGGGACTCCCCTCACGGTTGTCGTCTTTAAGCCAACAATCTGCAGACCAGATGACAGTGAAACGATGATGCTATTGTCTTGCTGCAAAGAAACAAAGTTTTCGTTGATTGTATGCGAGAACTGTCCTGAAATGAATGGCTAAACGAAGTACTAGATCTGTTGCTGTTGCGGAGCCAAACTGCGCAATCTGCAAGCGTGTACAGCAGTAACAGAAGGAATCCCACGAAAGCTGAAGTATGGGACTCCCCTCACGGTTGTCGTCTTTAAGCCAACAATCTGCAGACCAGATGACAGTGAAACGGTGGTGGTACTGTCTTGCTGCAAAGAAACAAAGTTTTCGTTGACTGTATGCGAGAACTGTCCTGAAATGAATGGCTAGACGAAGTACTAGATCTGTTGCTGTTGCGGAGCCAAACTGCGCAATCTGCAAGCGTGTACAGCAGTAACAGAAGGAATCCCACGAAAGCTGAAGTATGGGACTCCCCTCACGGTTGTCGTCTTTAAGCCAACAATCTGCAGACCAGATGATAGTGAAACGGTGGTGCTATTGTCTTGCTACAAAGAAACAAAGTTTTCGTTGACTGTATGCGAGAACTGTCCTGAAATGAATGGCTAGACGAAGTACTAGATCTGTTGCTGTTGCGGAGCCAAACTGCGCAATCTGCAATCGTGTACAGCAGTAACAGAAGGAATCCCACGAAAGCTGAAGTATGGGACTCCCCTCACGGTTGTCGTCTTTAAGCCAACAATCTGCAGACCAGATGACAGTGAAACGGTGGTGGTACTGTCTTGCTGCAAAGAAACAAAGTTTTCGTTGACTGTATGCGAGAACTGTCCTGAAATGAATGGCTAGACGAAGTACTGGATCTGTTGCTGTTGCGGAGCCAAACTGCGCAATCTGCAAGCGTGTACAGCAGTAACAGAAGGAATCCCACGAAAGCTGAAGTATGGGACTCCCCTCACGGTTGTCGTCTTTAAGCCAAAAATCTGCAGACCAGATGACAGTGAAACGGTGGTGGTATTGTCTAGCTGCAAAGAAACAAAGTTTTCGTTGACTGTATGCGAGAACTGTCCTGAAATGAATAGCTGGACGAAGTACTGGATCTGTTGCTGTTGCGGAGCCAAACTGCGCAATCTGCAAGCGTGTACAGCAGTAATAGAAGGAATCCCACGAAAGCTGAAGTATGGGACTCCCCTCACGGTTGTCGTCTTTAAGCCAACAATCTGCAGACCAGATGACAGTGAAACGGTGGTGCTACTGTCTTGCTGCAAAGAAACAAAGTTTTCGTTGAATGTATGCGAGAACTGTCCTGAAATGAATGGCTAGACGAAGTACTAGATCTGTTGCTGTTGCGGAGCCAAACTGCGCAATCTGCAAGCGTGTACAGCAGTAACAGAAGGAATCCCACGAAAGCTGAAATATGGGACTCCCCTCACGGTTGTCGTCTTCAAGCCAACAATCTGCAGACCAGATGACAGTGAAACGGTGGTGCTACTGTCTTGCTGCAAAGAAACAAAGTTTTCGTTGACTGTATGCGAGAACTGTCCTGAAATGAATGGCTAGACGAAGTACTAGATCTGTTGCTGTTGCGGAGCCAAACTGCGCAATCTGCAAGCGTGTACAGCAGTAACAGAAGGAATCCCACGAAAGCTGAAGTATGGGATTCCCCTCACGGTTGTCGTCTTTAAGCCAACAATCTGCAGACCAGATGACAGTGAAACGGTGGTGCTACTGTCTAGATGCAAAGAAACAAAGTTTTCGTTGAATGTATGCGAGAACTGTCCTGAAATGAATGGCTAGACAAAGTACTAGATCTGTTGCTGTTGCGGAGCCAAACTGCGCAATCTGCAAGCGTGTACATCAGTAACAGCCGGTTGACAAACAATGCAGACTCAACCTGCCTTATTTTAAGTACACTTCACCATTTTTATGCCCAGGTCCCAATTATTAAACTCACCATCGGTTTATTGGCAGCCATGCACGTCATGCTCGCCACGTACACACAATTTCATAAACCACTCATCCCTCCTGGATCATGCCAAACGGTGAGTATCTCAGAGAGTTACGTCTTCATTGGTTGTGTAGACTACTGGTCCAGCGAGCAAAGGACAGTTGAACTGGGCCTGGTGATCTTCATCAGTCCGCCGCGACCGCAAGCTCTGGGCGCGCTCAGCCACCACCGTACTGCAAGGCGTTGGTACGTTGTGTGACACAGCGAATGAGAATCTTGACAAACCAGTATAAGGGCAAACCTCACAACATCACAGTGTACTGCATGGCGGAGGGAATGACTGTTGAAGCGAAACAGTCGTTAGTGGGCAACCTCTGGAGTATCTGCCACATCTTAGTTCTCGAAAAGTTTCTAAAATATGCCAAATTCTGCTTGATTCAACTTCTGATTCTCACGACTTCTCATGGGAACGAGATGGATCCATTGAGTTCTTCCTGGTAGGATGGGCGTACCACAGTGTAGCATATAATAAAGTTAGAGGCCTCAATTAACAAAGTAACCAGCCAACATGATGTCATTTGTTTGCATTACATGTGCTTTTGAAGAAGATGCCCAAAGTAGTATCAAAAACGAGTTTAGATAAATAATCTTCCTGCAACTGACTGGCTGGTTACTTAAGTAATTGAAGTTTAGTCAAAGTAGCTGTTAGCTGCCATCTTCAAGACTGTGACCGCATCTAACTATGAATTCAGAAAATTTGGTTTAAAGGAAGGTTCAAGAAAAACTAACAGAACATATCGCATCGCGGCAAGAACGGTGATACAACTCGCAAATGCAATACTGAAATAGTCTGAGCTTTCCTTTAAATTTCAAGTATGTATTTTTGGCAGTAAATTCCATTATATTGTATAAAAGATAATATGGACATATAGTTCTTTTCTCGTCGAATGTGCAGCATTATTAGGTACTAACTAATTAGTTCTTTAAGTTGATTTGATAGTGACCAACTCGTCTAGCTTGAAGGGGGAAACCAGATGGCGCTATGTTTGGCTCGCTAGATGGTACTGCCATAGGTCAAACGGATATCAAAGGCGTTTTGTTCTAAATATGAACCCCAATTTTATTTACATATTCGTGTAGTACGTAAAGAAATATGAATGTTTTAGTTGTACCACTATTTTCGCTTTGTGATAGATGCCGCCTAATAGTCACAAACGTATAAGTACGTGGCATCACGTAACATTCTGCCAGTGCGGACGGTATTTGATTCGTACTACATTACCCGTGTTAAATGGACCGTTTACCAATTGCGGAAAATGTCGATATCGTGTTGATGTATGGCTATTGTGATCAAATTGACCAACGGGCGTGTGCTATGTATGATGCTCGGTATCCTGGACGACATCATTCAAGTGTCCGGACCGCTCGCCGGATAGTTACGTTATTTAAGGAAACAGGAAATTTTCAGCCACATGTGAAACAGAACCACGACCTTCAACGAATAATGATGCCCAAGTAGGTGTTCTAGCTGCTGTCATGGCTAATGCGCACATCAGTAGCAGACAAATTGCGCGAGAATCGGGAATCTCTAAAACGTCGGTGTTGAGAATGCTACATAAACATCTATTCCACCAGTACCACGTTTCTATGCACCAGGAATTGCATGGCGACGACTTTGAACGTCGTGTACAGTTCTGCCACTGAGCACAAGAGAAATTACGGGACGATGACAGGTTTTTTGCACGCGTTCTATTTAGCGACGAAGCGTCATTCACCAACAACGGTAACGTAAACTGGCATAGCATGCACTATTGGGCAACGGAAAAACCACGATGGCTGCGACAAGTGGAACATCAGCGACCTTGGCGGGTTAATGTATGGTGCTGCATTATGGGAGGAAGGATTATTGCCCCCATTTTATCGGTGGCAATGTAAATGGTGCAATGTATGCTGATTTCCTAGGTAATGTTCTACCGATGTTACTGCAAGATGTTTCACTGTATAACAGAATGGCGATGTACTTCAAACATGATGGATGTCCGCCACATAGTTTGCGTGCGGTTGAAGCAGTATTGAATAGCATATTTCATGACAGGTGGATTGGTCGTCGAAGCACCATACCATGGCCCGCACGTTCACCGGATCTGACGTCCCCGGATTTCTTTCTGTGGGGAAAGTTGGAGGATATTTGCTGTCGTGATCCACCGACGACGCCTAACAACACGCGTCAGCGCATTGTCAATGCATGTGCGAACATTACGGAAGGCGAACTACTCGCTGCTGAAAGGAATGTCGTTACACGTATTGCCAAATGCATTGAGGTTGACGGACATCATTTTGAGTATTTATTGCATTAATGTGGTATTTACAGGTAATCACGCTGTAACAGCAAGCGTTCTCAGAAATGATAAGTTCACAAAGGTACATCTATCACATTGGAACACGCGAAATAAAATGTTGAAACGTACCTACGTTCTGTATTTTAATTTGAAAAACCTACCTGTTACCATCTGTTCGTCTTAATTTGTGAGCCATATACTTGTGACTGTTACAGCGCCATATATCACAAAGCGAAAAAAGTGGTCCAACTAAAGCATTCATATTTCTTTACGTACTTTTCGAATATGTAATAAAAAATGAGGGTTCCTATTTAAAAAAAACCTAGTTGATATCCGTTTGACCTATGACCTATGGCAGCCGCATCCAGCGGGCCAACCATATATATATATATATATATATATATATATATATATATATATATATATATATATATATATATATATATATATATATATATATATATGTTTAGTGTAATACAGTACGACATTCGAACCTCCATCAGGCAAAATTTAGTACTTAAGTCAGCACTGAAAATGAAAAAATAAGTTGATACTGTTTTATTAGAAAAACGCAAGATGCAAAATTATAATTTAATAAGGACCATCAATTAGATACAATTTAAAGAACACAATTTACGAAAACATAGAATCATAAATGTGCTTATATAATGTAGGAATGCTTTTCGCCGAGAGACTGAAGTCTGGATGAACTATCTTTATAGTAGAAATTGATAGTTCTTTTTCTTGTATGCTACAAGGCATGGAATTCGTAATATCTACAATAACTGTAATCTACAGAACAGCAGGACACTGTAATGTACGATACAAACACTGTATAGAAAAGTGTCCAATTTAGAATGCGCCGCTATTCTTGAATGACCGACGCACACTTGCCAGGAGCAGATAGTAGTGATACTGTTCTCGCCGTGGCGAATCATGAAGTAGCCTACAACAAACTGCCCTGACGTGGACAATATTGCTATATACAGATGTGGCGGTTTTCGTGCACGTTGAGGAATTTCATATCTATTTTTCAATGACATAAACCAAAAATTGCCGGTGTGTGATTTGTTACTATACTCAAACATAGAAAGAGAAGTCCGCAGCTTCGAAAAGAATCACCTCTCTACATCTAGAAGAGCGTAGAGATCGTGGGCAACAGCATAATAGAGCTTCTGACAGCTAACACACGGACTCGAGGAAACACGCAAGCATTGCCAGTGTCGGGAAAGTTCCACTGTCTCCTTCGGAGAAGACGCAGACGCAGAATAAAATATCTCAAAAACTGTCATAAGAGTTAGATCCATTTATGTTTTACGGTTCTAACTGTTACGTTGCAAAGACCAGGGAAAGCAAGTATTCCTGCCAGAACCATCCAGACCCTCAACTAAGCCATCACCGTCGCAGGATCCCTCCTAGGCGGAAGGGCAGGAGAACCTCACCGATCAAATGATTCCTTTAGTGGAAGATCAACATGGACAAATAAACGTAGAAAGGACATCATCAGTGGTGAAAGCTAAAGGTACTGCCATATTTTTAAAAGCTACATACGGTTCTTCTACTCTTTCCCTTTACGAGCTAACGGTATGCAGTATGTTCCCTCTATCTGCGCTCTCACCGAACTGTAGATTTGGGTGCTCTAGTCGACATCATAGTAGATTTAGTTCGATTATGCATCATGTGTCGAGATTTCAATTCATACAGTGTGGCATGGGGCTCATCTCATCTGTCCCTGGAGTAGAGGCATGAGACCCAATTTTTGTCGGAAGGTTTACGTCTTCTGCATCAACATGTAACGCAGTTATCCTAATCAGTCAGTTATGGTCGTAAATATAATCAGCCTTGAACATGTCTGGCGCTCAGTAACCGTATTTAAGTTTCAACGGGCAAAAACAGCCAACCCGTTGCACGAAGTTTACTGCATTCACCTGGTTTCGATACTGACTAAGGATATCTGCATCAGAATAAGTATAGTTACCTATGAAAAAATTATCAACATAGGGGAAAAACAAACGTTTCAGAAACCTTAAGTAGCACAAGAAGTATTAAAAGCAAACTGCTAGTACTTACATAGGTTCACATTGCATGGAGAGGTAACAAAACTGTATGAGCCGCAGTGCTCAAGTCAAATAAATAAAAGTTGTCTTGTAAAGGCAACACTCGTCAAGTGATTACACCGCTACGTGCAAACAGCGCAGCGGTCACCACCCAAGGGGCCCGTAGCACAGCGCAAAATAAAACAGTTAAATGAAAATTCCTATAACAAGAGACTAAGCTTAATTACAGAGGTATAAACAGGTAATAAATGAAATACACAGGAAATGCTAAGAACTGATACAGCAGTTGATACATACCATCTGTCAAGTGCAAATACAGTAGCATTAAAGTGCCGAAAATGAACGGAATTACACTACTGGCCATTAAAATTGCTACACCAAGAAGAAATGCAGATGATGAACGGATTTTCATTGCACAAATATACTAGAACTGCCATGAGATTACATTTTCACGCATAGATCCTGAGAAATCAGTACGCTGAACAACCACCTTTGGCCGTCATACCGGCCTTGATACGCCTGGGCATTGAGTCAAAGAGAGCTTGGATGGCGTGTACAGTTTCAACACGATACCACAGTTGATCAAGTGTAGTGACTGGCGTATTGTGACGAGCCAGTTGCTCGGCCACCATTGATCAGACGTTTTCAATTGGTGAGAGATCTGGAGAATGTGCTGGCCAGGGCAGTAGTCGAACATTTTCTGTATCCAGAAAGGCCCGTACAGGATCCGCAACATGCGGTCGTGAATTGTCTTGCTGAAATGTAGGGTTTCGCAGGGATCGAATGAAGGGTAGAGTCACGGGTCGTAACACATCTGAAATGTAACGTCCACTGTTCAAAGTGCCGTCAATGCGAACAATAGGTGACCGAGACGTGTAACCAATGGCACCCCATACCATCACGCCGGGTGATACGCCAGTATGGCGATGACGAATACACGCTTCGAATGTGCGTTCACCGCGATGTCGCCAAACACTGATGCGACCATCACGATGCTGTAAACAGAACCTGGATTCATCCGTAAAAATGATGTTTTGCCATTCGTGCATCGAGGTACGTCGTTGAGTACACAATCACCGGCGCTCCTGTCTGTGATGCAGCGTCAAGGGTAACCGCAGCCATGGTCTCCGACCTCATAGTCCATGTTTATGCAAACGTCGTTGAACTGTTCGTGCAGATTGTTGTTGTCTTGCAAACGTCCCCGCCTGTTCATTCAGGAATCGAGACGTGGCTGCACGGTCCGTTACAGCCATGCGGATAAGATGCCTGTCATCTCGACTTCTAGCGATACGAGGCCGTTGGGATCCAGCACGGCGTTCCGTATTACCCTCCTGAACCCACCGATTCCATATTCTGCTAACAGTAATTGGATCTCGACCATCGCGCGCAGCAATGTCGCGATACGATAAACCACAATCGCGATAGGCTACAATCAGACCTCTATCAAAGTCGGAAACGTGATGGTACGCATTTCTCCTCCTTACACGAGGCATCACAACAACATTTCACCAGGCAACGCCGGTCAACTGCTGTTTGTGTATGAGAAATTAGTTGGAAATTTTCCTCATGTCAGCACGTTGTAGGTGTCGCCACCGGCGACAACCTTGTGAGAATGCTCTGAAAAGCTAATCATTTGCATATCGCAGCGTCTTCTTCCTGTCGGTTAAATTTCGTGTCTGTAGCACCTCACCTTCGTGGTGTAGCAATTTTGATGGCCAGTAGTGTAATATAGTAGGAATAACAGCCGTTGAACTCAACGAATAAAGTTACAGGAGGGGAAAAACATCGTCGGAGAACTGTCCGTAAAGCTCTTTAGCCAAAGAACAATAGCATGTCCAAAGTTGCTGGAAGCGGTTTCAAGCCCCAAATGACCTTGCTGCGATGTAAGGATGGTAAGACAAGTCCACCCCACTGCTGTGGATGAACAGTTCAGAATCAGTAAATACGAATACTTTGAAGCCAGTACTGTAACACTTTAGTTTCACTGAACACTTTACTTTCGATGCACAGCAAGAACCTATTCCATTCGTCAGCCTGAGAACAGTACTCTGAAACTGGCTCGACGATGCTAACTAACTGACGACACTCGAGACACACACTAGCGTTCAACACATAATACCATAGTGAGGTGAATTCCCAATACACTATAACTGTGGTATCACAGATTGATACGACCCTACCGATATCTTAAAGTTGGCAATGGAACCGCAAGTTTCCATCAGACGGCCATAGCAGTCTTGCGGGATCTGGCAGACCCGATGGAGCACGCCCGCTGAACCCACGTCCCCCAATGGCTCTGTACCATTAGCCCCTACTGTTTTGGTGTAGGGCGGTTGGTGGCAGCCCCACAGGTCACTCACACTCGGAGCCACTTCATTGCCTGATGCTACACAGACGTTACCTAGTTGCAGCATCGTTCGTCCTTGTTGCTATTGCATTCCTGGACTTACCTGCTACGTGTTCATTTGTAAAAGGTCTTCGTACGCTTGGAGAAAGCTACCAGTAACGCTTCTGTTTCATGTATTTACTTGTTCGCTGATCATTTCTGCTCCTGTCCAGCTTCCTACCACATTAGCTGTAGCACCTATCTATAGCTCACGTTACCTTACGTAGCAGTACACAAGAACTACTTGTCCACTGCCGCCTTTCTCATTAGAATTCTGCTCGGCTGTGGCGCCTGGGAAATCCGAGGGGTGTGGCGTGAGGCCTGCACGGATTGCTGCTCTGGTTTACAGCCTCTTTGCGGTTGTCATCCTCTTGCTTTGAATTTCATTAGTCGATGGCACTGCAGGTTGCGTAGGTCTACTCTCGGCACGCAAAATTTTAGCCGATTCAATATATCCCGAACCCCGGACAGTATTTTCGCTTGGAAACGAACTTCCACCCATTTTAGGTAAGAATATAGAGAAGTTTCTTATGAGGACAACAACGTGCAAGTTAAGTATGGGGATATAATATACACTACTGGCCATTAAAATTGCTGCACCAAGAAGATGACGTGCTACAGACGCGAAATTTAACCGACAGAAAGAAGATGCTGTGATATGCAAATGATTAGCTTTTCAGAACATTCACACAAGGTTGCGCCGGTGGCGACACCTACAACGTGTTGACATGACGAAAGTTTCCAACCGATTTTTCATACACAAACAGCAGTTAACGGGAGTTGCCTGGTGAAACGTTATTGTGATGCCACGTGTTAGGAGGAGAAATACGTACCATCACGTTTCCGACTTTGATAAAGGTCGGATTGTAGCCTATCGCGATTGCGGTTTATCGTATCGCGACATTGCTGCTCGCGTTGGTCGAGATCAAATGTCTGTTAGCAGAATATGGAATCGGTGGGTTAAGGAGGATAATACGGAACGCCGGTCTGGATACCAACGGCCTCGTATCACTAATAGCCGAGATGAAAGGCATCTTATTCGCATGGCTGTAACGAATCGTGCAGCCACGTCTCGATTCATGAGTCAACAGATGGGGACGTTTGCAAGACAACAAACATCTGCACCAACACTTCGACGACAGCAGCATGGACTATCAGCTCGGAGACCATGGCTGCGGTTACCCTTGACACTGCATCTCAGACAGGAGCGCCTGCGATGGTGTACTCAACGACGAACCTGGGTGCACGAATGGCAAAACGTCATTGTTTCGGATGAATCCAGGTTCTGTTTACAGCATCATGATGGTCGCATCCGTGTTTGGCGACATCGCGGTGAACGCACATTGGAACCGCGTATTCGTCATCGCCATACTGTCGTATCATCCGGCGTGATGGTATGGGGTGCCACTGGTTACACGTCTCGGTCACCTGTTGTTCGCATTGACGGCACTTTAAACAGTGGACGTTACATCAGATGTGTTACGACCCGTGGCTCTACCCTTCATTCGATCCCTGCGAAACCCTACATTTCACAGGATATTCCACGACCGCATGTTGCAGCTCCAGTACGGGCCTTTCTGGATAGAGAAAATGTTCGACTGCTGCCCTGGCCAGCACATTCTCCAGATCTCTCACCAATTGAAAACGTCTGGTCAATGGTGGTTGAGCAACTGGTTCGTCACAAGACGCCAGTCACTACTCTTGGTGAACTGTGGTATCATGTTGAAGCTGCATGGACCTGCACACGCCATCCAAACTCTGTTTGACTCAATGCCCAGGCGTATCAAGGCCGTTATTACGGCCAGAGGTGGTTGTTCTGGGTACTGATTTCTCAGGATCTATGCACCCAAACTGAGTGAAAATGTAATCTCATGTCAGTTCTAGCATAATATATTTGTCCAATGAATACCCGTTTATCATCTGTATTTCTTCTTGGTGTAGCAATTTTAATGGCCAGTAGTGTATTTAGCGTGTTTCACAAACTCTGTTACAGGCTTCTAGCGATTGTAGATAAAAGTTAAGCATCCATAACCGGAAACGTATTAACTGGAAATAAAATAATTTTGAAAACTAGATCACTTTCGAGAATTCCGCTTCACAGTACAAACTCAAACTGAGAAGAAGTCACCTTCGTCAGTCTCTGTCTGCTTATGGCATCACGCACCATCCTCGTCCGACTACAACAACAGCAGTGAGAAACCAGCACGTTCGCAACTAGAAGGCTCCGAAAAAAAAAATCAAATGGGTCTAAGCACTATTGGACTTAATATCTGAGGTCATCAGTCCCGTAGACTTAAAACTAGTTAAACCTAACTAACCTAACGACATCACACACATCCTTGCGCGAGGCAGGATTCGAGCCTGTGACCGGAGCAGGAGCGCGGTTCCAGACTGAAGCGCCTAGAGCCGCTCGGCCACAGCAGCCGGGGGCTACGAAAAGTTGAATAAAATCCAATGACGATTACTCGAAACGTTGACAATGCCATGGGCTCCTGTAGAGCACACTTGTCTCATCTCGTTGTCTCTGCTGTTTGTGGACCTTAAAGCAGCATATTATTTTTTACCCATATGGTACATTTCCAACCATGGATATCTGGTCAAAACTTTATCTACTAAATCCACTCAACTGCCCCTAGAGGCCTGCAATAGAAACTGTGGAACACCCCGGTATATGTAGTGCGCGGCTTAGGCTCTCATCCAAATTCTTAGACAGGATACTATAATCCGCATCACTGCGGCTGCTACACACTTTTTTCAGTCACTGATCAACAGTCCATAACTATCAAATCACTGCCTTACAACGAAATGAATCTAGGGTGAACAGCCTGGCATGAGTGTGCATAGGACACAATATTTCGGCAATCGACCACGTTGCCATCATCTGGTGCGCCATGGTACTGACCGGCGGTGGGCCGGCGCCATGTACACTCCTGGAAATGGAAAAAAGAACACATTGACACCGGTGTGTCAGGCCCACCATACTTGCTCCGGACACTGCGAGAGGGCTGTACAAGCAATGATCACACGCACGGCACAGCGGACACACCAGGAACCGCGGTGTTGGCCGTCGAATGGCGCTAGCTGCGCAGCATTTGTGCACCGCCGCCGTCAGTGTCAGCCAGTTTGCCGTGGCACACGGAGCTCCATCGCAGTCTTTGACACTGGTAGCATGCCGCGACAGCGTGGACGTGAACCGTATGTGCAGTTGACGGACTTTGAGCGAGGGCGTATAGTGGGCATGTGGGAGGCCGGGTGGACGTACCGCCGAATTGCTCAACACGTGGGGCGTGAGGTCTCCACAGTACATCGATGTTGTCGCTAGTGGTCGGCGGAAGGTGCACGTGCCCGTCGACCTGGGACCGGACCGCAGCGACGCACGGATGCACGCCAAGACCGTAGGATCCTACGCAGTGCCGTAGGGGACCGCACCGCCACTTCCCAGCAAATTAGGGACACTGTTGCTCCTGGGGTATCGGCGAGGACCATTCGCAACCGTCTCCATGAAGCTGGGCTACGGTCCCGCACACCGTTAGGCCGTCTTCCGCTCACGCCCCAACATCGTGCAGCCCGCCTCCAGTGGTGTCGCGACAGGCGTGAATGGAGGGACGAATGGAGACGTGTCGTCTTCAGCGATGAGAGTCGCTTCTGCCTTGGTGCCAATGATGGTCGTATGCGTGTTTGGCGCCGTGCAGGTGAGCGCCACAATCAGGACTGCATAAGACCGAGGCACACAGGGCCAACACCCGGCATCATGGTGTGGGGAGCGATCTCCTACACTGGCCGTACACCAATGGTGATCATCGAGGGGACACTGAATAGTGCACGGTACATCCAAACCGTCATCGAACCCATCGTTCTACCTTTCCTAGACCGGCAAGGGAACTTGCTGTTCCAACAGGACAATGCACGTCCGCATGTATCCCGTGCCACCCAACGTGCTCTAGAAGGTGTAAGTCAACTACCCTGGCCAGCAAGATCTCCGGATCTGTCCCCCATTGAGCATGTTTGGGACTGGATGAAGCGTCGTCTCACGCGGTCTGCACGTCCAGCACGGACGCTGGTCCAACTGAGGCGCCAGGTGGAAATGGCATGGCAAGCCGTTCCACAGGACTACATCCAGCATCTCTACGATCGTCTCCATGGGAGAATAGCAGCCTGCATTGCTGCGAAAGGTGGATATACACTGTACTAGTGCCGACATTGTGCATGCTCTGTTGCCTGTGTCTATGTGCCTGTGGTTCTGTCAGTGTGATCATGTGATGTATCTGACCCCGGGAATGTGTCAATAAAGTTTCCCCTTCCTGGGACAATGAATTCACGGTGTTCTTATTTCAATTTCCAGGAGTGTATATATATAGGACAATCCCCCTCCCGCTTTTACCGCCGGTCAGTACATCAGCGCACCTGATGATGGCAACGTGGTCGATTGCAGAAATATTGTGTCCTATGCACACTCATACCAGGCTGTTCACCCGAGATTTATTTCGTCATAAAATACGCCTGGAGGAATTGAAGAATCACATCACTGCCTTACAATTTTTACCCTTTCATCATTTTACTTTTGTTTTAAGGGGCTCCGGAACGCCCTATACTTGCAATGTTAAAATAACGCTTATAAATTACATCTTTCCTCACAAAGTATTTGAGGTAGGAAGTTGAACTTTTTACAGATTATTTATTGGAATATGGGCTACAACTTAACACAGGGATTTTACAAAATTTTAGTTCAGTTATTAAAGATGATTTTTTTTCAATTGTAATGAAAATTCACAACATTTTTTTGCAATTTTTTATTTACATATTCAAAAATATACAGTTTTTTGAAAAAAGGCTGTGTTAAATTATGCAGAAGGTACTGTGTAACATTTACTGAAAGTTTGAAACAAATATGTTTGGAAGATCCTTAGAAAACATGTAATTAGTATGAGAAAATAAAAGTTTTGGGAATCGAGCGACA
The DNA here is from genome assembly GCF_023864275.1 of Schistocerca cancellata. Taxonomy (NCBI): domain Eukaryota; kingdom Metazoa; phylum Arthropoda; class Insecta; order Orthoptera; family Acrididae; genus Schistocerca; species Schistocerca cancellata. The sequence continues at coordinate 111,629,837 of NC_064633.1, read as the reverse complement.
AAGATTGGATTAACTTTTTAGTGCATTCCAGGTCCATAGGACGGATTATCTTCATCCTCTGCAAACTCCTCCTCCAGCTTCCTCTTGTTCCTCCTCCTGTTTACTCTTGCTTGTATTTCTAGACTCTTTATAGCCCTGTCGGCAGCCCGAAGGCGTTCCTTGTCTAAAGCAAACATCGCTCGTACCATGTTAGAACCTATCTTCATTCCCATATTTCTAAATACCTTGCACCTTACAATGTTGCCATCATTGAAAGTCGCAACAGCATCATACACACCAAAGTGAAGTGTTTCTATTCCAACAAATACAGTCTTGGGGATTCTCGACCATATAACACTATTTACACTTTCATTGGGGTTTTGAGTTTTTCCGTGAATACACTTTTTCAACAGTTCAGGTGCTGCTAAGTCTCTGAAAATAGGTTTTATCACCTCAATTATTGCATGAGGCAGACTATACTTATGAGTGTACACTTCACCAGTTAGCAATCTTTTGTTATATTTACACCAACTGTCTTCTTCTTTGGGACACAAGCTATGTTGGGGATTTTCATCGGTTGAAGAAGTATGAAAAAAAAAAGAGCCCAAACAGCCTTCTTCATTTCGTCGACACTTTGTGTATTTTGCCTAATAGCCATTCCATAATAGTTCTGTATTTTGTCAATTACACTGTCAGTTAACCTTCCCATCCCATCCAACCCTTTACCATCACTGAGTTTTTGTTTTTTGTACGAAGCTTTCAGTCGCCGAAGTCTTGTTCCCATTCGCTTCTGTACGTGTCCAATACACTCAAATTTCTGCACTACAACATCATCACCATAGGGCTTCAGTCCTTGAACATGTTTGAAACTTTTGGAATCACCGTCACCAAGGTAATTAACATATCGCACTTTATCACACGCCTCAGAACGCTGGAATATACTGGCAACACCAGCCACTTCCATTCCTCCACTACTGCCACTATAGTTAGCTTTGTAATTATTTTCGTGTGTACCTTTATATTTTTGTGGACATCTACAATACTTTGATATTACTGCTACATCTAAAACTTCCCCTGTATACATACTGGTGGCAGATACTACACCATGAAGAGATGTGTGTCCCCGTTTATGCCAGGTACCATCGAACGCTGCAGTCAAATCTCTGTTACCATTATTTTCCATTACTGCCTCTTCCACAGCGTTCTTCATAGATTCTATACAGATATCTTCTACTTTAGACCCTATTAATTTATTATAGGTCGTAAACTTGGTTGGGGGATTTGGAAGATTCATGATGCCACAGAAAATTGCACCTGCAGTAGCACCCTTACCAACTGAACGCAAGGAATAAACAAATCTAATGTTGTGTTCGTAGATTTTGCTACCATTTTCTTCAGTTGCAGTTACTGCAACACTGTTCCAAAAGGTGGTCATGTATGAACACTTATCACATTTCAGTTGTATTTCACTAGCAAGTCCTACGTGCTTTATTATGGAGAGTTCCAGACCAACTTCACTACAAAGAATACATCTTACACAGTTTGAAAAAATTCCTTTGAGAACCGACATATCAAATATTTCATTCACACCCGATTCGCCCATAAAACATTCATAGTTTTCACTCATTGAACCAAGCTTCTTCCGTGAAGTATTTTCTTTCCCACTTTGACTGCTATGGGCAGGTGTACTTGAGAGGTTAGGTTCACCCACTTGGTTATCGTCTTTATTGTTTACAGTAATAACACATACCTTTGGCTTTCCAACATTTCTCCTTTTCTTAAAAGCCTTCAGAGGATTTCTAATAACTTTACTTTTACTCATTATTATACTTCAACAAAACAGAGACTCAAGAAACAGAATTAATTACGAATATTTTCGAGATAACGACAGAGTAAATAAACATGAAACAATCGACAATCACACCAGCGATATATATTGAACCATCACAGGTTAGCCACAACACATACTTTATCTCACATCACTAAAATGTACCTGATGAACACGGACGTTAATAATAACACCATTTGACAGCAGTTTAACAGCGCCACAGTGGGTCACTCCCATGTAGAACACATTTCAAAAAAAAAATTTAAAAATAGTTGTAGTCTTCGGAATTGAATAAATCATATATCTATTAAAAGGTAACAGTCTGCAGATTCAGAAAACGCAAAAAAGTAAAAAATGAACTTTTCATGATTTTGAGCCTTTCCGGAGCCCCTTAAATTTTACCAATTTCTTTAGGTTTTTATTTACAACGTTTCTAAAAATCGTGCAACACTTTGTGTATTAATAGCTCAACTGAAATTTACTTTTCTATCAGAAATATTTTACTTATTTTGGTCATACTCGTAAGGGGGTTATAAATGCACGGTCGCTTTAACCACCAAATCACGATCATCGTCGGGTTCATATTTGATCCATCGTATTCTGGTAGGGGTCGTCCAAGTCTACAGTTGTACCTCAAAGGGCTACATAGTTTTCAGAAAAGAAGCGGCACAACTATTCCCTTATCAATTATTTAAATGTGATAATTCGATCAATTTTCAAACAAAGTATTGAAACCATAGACAAGACTTCAAGAAAAGACTTTTTTTTATAGAATACACAAAATTTGGGGCCATATCTGCTGATGAAGAGGCTACTTGACTGAAAGAAGAACAGAGTTACACCTAACACCTCACAAAACCACGTTCCATTGCGGTATCCAAATGCCCGACGAAGTACGAAACTCAAAAATTCTACCTTTCAAAGTGATACTTCAACCAGTTACGCGTGGAATGTATTTTGTATGTCAGTAATTTGATTTAAGACGCAAATTTAATGCAAAACCTTCCTCTCCTGGATATACTTATTGCAGCAAAGTCATCTCTAATGGATCTGGCACTTACCGCACAGACGGAAAATACAGCCAAGAGACAGGATAATGCGAAGCGTGCGAACATGTCGGACTATCTTTGCACAGTCCCTGCGGTCACGCGCTTCTCTGGACGAGTACCGCAGATAACTCGCATTTGGGCCGAAGTTCGTTATCTCTCCTCTCAAAATGCGATGAAGAATAGCGTGCCGTATATGTGATTGTGTTGTGTATAACGCAGCAAGAGCACTTCAAGAGTTACTCTAGAATGTTGCGCAACAAACTCTTTAGAAACATGAATCGCATTATTTTTTCTCGGTGTGCAGAGTGGGTATGCAAATACAAGTATGAATATCCAGTAGTATGATTCAAACTTAGTACTTAAGTCATTATTCTATGCGAAATGTGCTATGGTTAACTTTCCTGTTGGCACCTAACTCTGTGACCATTATTTAACGTTGCCTGGGGAGTTCTGAGAAAAAATTGGAGTGAGCTCCAGGGAAAGAACCGAGAGTAAACAACTGCACAGTAAGACTAACAAATAAGCGTTCGGATTAAAAAGAGCATAAGACAGGGGTGTTTTTTTTTTCAATCTATACATCGAAGAAGCAAGAAACGAAATATAAGCAATATTCAAGGGTGGGAGTAAAATTTGGGATGAAAAGATACCAGTGACAAGATTCGCTGTTGACATTTGCTATTCTCAGTGAAGGTAAAGAAGAATTAAAGGATCTGTTGATTAGAATGATCAGTTTGATAAGTACAGAATATGGATTGACAGTAAACAAAAGAAAGACGAAATTAATTAGAAGCCGAAGAAAACAGAATACCTAGAACTTAACATCAAAAGTGGTGATCATGAAATTGGTAAAATTAAGAATCTGCTGCCTTGAAAGCAAAAAGCCACTGGCGGACGAAGCAAGGACGGCATGAAAAGCAGACTAACACAGGAAGAAACAACATTCCTGTTCTGGTACTATCAAACATAGGTCTTAATCTGAGGAAGAAATTTGTCCAGGAAAAACAGAGTACCTTAAAACACTATAGACAGGGCGTTCACATTCATAGGACATGTACATTAGGATGTTCTACAGAAACTGTTATCATTTGAACCATGTGGACCCGCGGGTTCAGGATTAACATCTACACTACTGGCCATTAAAATTGCTAAACCACGAAGATTAGGTGCTACCGAACTGGTCAACAGATATATTCACTGTTTTCAAGATGCAGCACACAAACCTGAGAACACTTTTAAAGACAGTGGCTCTGAAGAAATTGCAGCAAGTTTTTTTTTATTGAGGAATTACGGGAAAGCTCTGAAACTATTGCGTTCCTTGTAGAACGCGTCATACCACATTCAGGGAACAGGGGACTGATAAAATGGCTGGACTTCTCATGAAAGCGCGAACACTCACAATTTGCTATATAATCAGAATCACAAACCTCAAACTACGCAGTAACATGGCATGAGTGCTAGGAAATATATCAGCAGACGTGGAGGCGTTGTTCTTGAGAATCTATCTTTCAGACTTCATAGCCCTGGATACAATTTTTGTGGACCTGTAACGAAACAGAAACAGTGCCTAGCTCGTGGTGATAAGGGGAATTAATATCCTAGATAAAGTGCACAAGAAGAACAACATCGCTTACATTACAAATAAAGCTCACGGCACTGCAGACCAAATATTAGCTGATAAGGCTAGACAGATACATTGAAGAAGGGATATTGGTATCTGAAAACGTAATGCTGCATTTGTGCTCGAAAAGGCAATGCATGTCACGCTTAAACAGGGTTTTGAATTAACCCTCAAGCAAATAATGAATGCAGGTCATCGCACACTAAAGAAGAAGGAAAAAACCTATGATATATTCAAAAGATTGCACTGAATCAGTAGTGACAGTGGCGAAAAGTACCTTGAGGCAGAAAAGAAGAAGGAAAAATGTGTTTAAACACCCAGGATTTTGCGAGTACCACAGACAACCGGCGGAATAGCTCCTTTTATGATCCCTGCATTTTCTGAGCTCTTGGTCGTTAGTTCATTAGCGAGGCCAGCTGCTGCCATAACTCAAGAAGTAAAGAATGCCCAAAATGCTGAGAAGCAATTAAAAGAAGTTCAAAACACAATATGGTACAAAAACAGAAAAAAGCTCATAACGATACTATCAGATGGACCATTTACAAAAATAGATCTGTTTAAACTAGTCAGAAAATACAAAATCCTAGATTTAGCGGCGTGTTTATGTGGGATACATTGTCTGAGGCAATTTGGAAATCCAAAAATCGAAAGAATGTGAGATTGTCAGTTTAGATGTTCTGGGGAGTAGGCAATTCATTCGATTGCATATGTCACAAAAAAAAAAACGGAATACCATTTACTACTTTGACTCATTCAGCGACTTAAGACCTCCTTAAGAATTGTGTTGTTATTTCACTGACTAAGTCGTTTTACAGATTGTTGTACAATTTTCGACGCTATCAGGAGTCCAGGTCATTCCTCTATGTCCATATCTGTCTAATTTTTCTCCTGACAATTGCGCATGAATAAACAGGATGCACATCACTGCATCATCTGAAGTTGAGATGTTATGTTTTTCACTCTAACTCTAAAAGAACATTCATCTAAATTAAAAGCAGACTACTTTCTACCAGTAGACCTGAGCACGTGGAGGCGGAGTACAGCACTGATCGGTCTGGAAACATACAACAGCATAGCTATATGTCACTCAGGTAAATAATAGACAGAATCTAGGGAGTGAGGAAGTTGTGGTAATACGTCCCGGCTCCTAGGCAACATTGACGATTCAAGTGCAGACATAAAAGGATTTGGAAAAGGATTTGAGCTACATGCAACTGTTAATAGTTTGAAACAGAGATGAGAACAACAGAAGAGACAGTGAACTTCAAAGGTTCAATAGGCTCACTACTAGGTTTCTTGAGAACAAAAGCTGACGCATAAAACTGATAAAATTGAGAGTGGAATCAGCCAATGGACATACTATCAGTCAGTGAGCTTCGTACAGAGTATCACGACGAATTTGTGCCTTTACGACAGATTAGCACACACTACATATGCATTATTTCCTACAGCGCGTCAGGCATACCAGAGATCACAAAGCTGCGGAGTACGTCGCAAGATGTTGGCCTTTAGTGAACTTCAAACGGTGTGCAATGGTAGCTGTTCTATTCAGGAGTCCCAGTTAACGACATCTCCAAGACGATAAAAAAAACGATGACTAATGAATTCATTCTATTCTCTCACTAATTTACTATTCTGCTAATCATATGTAGCAGAAGTTCACTATGACACAGCACGAAATGGCGGAACAGGTGGCAGTTGTAAGTGGTTGCTAACGAGCAAGTTCACGCCATGAGTTGCTAGCTAGAAAAAGGAGTCCAAAGCAGAGCAACGTCACCATAAGCGTACAAGATCAATCCAGAGCGAGTACTAAAAGGGAGAAACCGTACAACAAGCTGCAGTCAGATACTGTATCAAGTGGCGTGATCCAAAGGCTTCAGGACATAACAGGTAAGTGACTGTATGTGCCCGAGAACTTAAGTGCTCATTGTACCCTCCGTTTGGACTGTCTACAGAACCAAGAAGGACTGTTATTACACTGTCTGATCATAAGTATCCAGAAACTCCTATGTAGTGTGTAATTGACCACTAGATGTCACAAAAAGCGGATGTTCCAGTATGAAACGTGCTGACTACCATTGTCAGCAGTATCAGCAGAATGGGTCAGTCGGGAGAGCTCAGTGACATCGAACATGGACTAGTCGTTGGATGTTACCTGGGTAACAAATACACTACTGGCCATTAAAATTGCTACACCACGAAGATGACGTGCTAAAGACGCGAAATTTAGCCGACAGGAAGAAGATGCTGTGATATGCAAATGATTAGCTTTTCAGAGCATTCACACAAGGTTGGCGCCGGTGGCGACACCTACAACGTGCTGACATGAGGAAAGTTCCCAACCGATTTCTGATATACAAACAGCAGTTGACCGGCGTTGCCTGGTGAAACGTTGTTGTGTTGCCTCGTGTAAGGAGGAGAAATGCGTACCATCACGTTTCCGACTTTGATAAAAATCGGATTGTAGCCTATGGCGATTTCGGTTTATCGTATCGCGACATTACTGCTTGCGTTGGTCGAGATCCAATGACTGTTAGTAGAATATGGAATCGGTGGTTTCAAGAAGGTAATACGGAACATCGTGCTGGATCCCAATGGCCTCGTATCACTAGCAGTCGAGATGACATGCATCTTATCCGCATGGCTGTAACGGATAGTGCAGCCACATCTCGATCCCTGAATCAACAGATGGGGACGTTTGGAAGACAGCAACCATCTGCACGGACACTTCGACGACGTTTGCAGCAGCATGGACTATCAGTCGGAGACCATGACTGCGTTTACCCTTGACGCTGCATCACAGACAGGAGCGCCTGCGATGGTGTACTCAACGACGAACCTGGGTGCACGAATGGCAAAACGTCATTTTTTCGGATGAATCCAGGTTCTGTTTACGCATCATGATGGTCGCATCCGTGTTTGGCGACATCGCGGTGAATGCACTTGGAAGCTTGTGTGCTGCCTATGAGCGCAGAACAGTTCTATGCTCATTGGCAGCACACCGCACCTGGTACACGCAGCGCTCGGGGACCACAGCACAGCTACGACACCCGATGATGGGCTCATAACAGTCCGAAACCGGTCGTGTAAAAATAAAGTAATTTACAACTGAAGCGGTATTTTGCTATAATGCTCAGTTGCGGATGTTCTTCGAACAGGGTTGTTTAAAGCAGTTACACCTACAGCATGCACTGGAACAGAGACCGCTCTGGAAGCCTTATGTTTATGTCTTCCTAGACCTTTTATGGCTGAACGGACCAGCGCTTCTCTGACAGTGGTTTGCTGCGAGTGTGGCGTGCCGCTGGCGATCTGTGGCCGAGGTGGAAGTCGAGTAGCGTTGGCTGGTGAGCGGCCTCATTCACGAGCGTGCCTGGGAATGAGGGAGGAAGCACATGGTAAGCGGCAGTGCCTTAAGTAGCGGCTGGCCTGTTTATTGAATTTGTGGCCGCGATCGCTGAGCATGCTGGAGATTTTTGTGCTCTGCTCATCGAGTGCAGGCTGTTTGTCTGTCTGCCACTTCTTGGTGTCACGCACGGAGGACAGGCCGAGCGTGGATGTCGTGGAGTAATAGGCATCGGGAGCATGCTGTTGGCCTATCGTTATCTCAATGCCGTGTACTGAATATTGTGTCTGGATGGACGCTATGGATTCATCAGCAATAGCTATAAGCTGTGGCCTTCCCATTTTCTAGCTGCTTTGTGTATGGAGCACAGAACACTGGGGACATATAACGGTGCTCAGCTGAGACTGTTACTGGTCGATCATGTATATGAGAAACCTTGTGCTGTCGCTCATTATGCTTTGCAAGTATGTTTTTTTTTGGGGGGGGGGGGGGAAGGGGGTTAGCAATCTTCTATGTCATGTTCACTGAGTTGTGTTGGTGTTGCCTGCTGCACGTGAGTCTGTGTCTTGTTAAACTGAATATGTCAGTTTGTTGGTCTCTCATGTAAGCCAGGGGGGCGTGTTATAGCATATTAAGTTTCGCTCTCGTTTGCTCCTGTTTATTAAAATTCGTGTTAGGTGCAAGCTGTCATGTATGTTCCCTGTAACCAGGCGTTTAATTGCTGCAAGGAACTATCCTGCTTAGGTTAGATGCGAAGACTTCTATGTGTCTCAAATTAATTAGTGTGCATACTATGTATGTTCTTAGGTAGACTTTTCCTGTGAACATGTTAATTTTAGTGCGCCATTTGTGCCGGAGTGTGCAAGTATCTTGAGATGTCCAAAGTGCACTGACGTACATGCCATGTCTCTTCTGATGTAAAGTTCTGTGTGGATAATCACTTTAAAGAATTTGCTGAAACATTTGTCTTAATTCTTTGGGGTTTAATATTGCTCATTTGGACTTAGTTATCTTGTTTCCTCTATAACTGTGTTTTGAAAATATGTGTATACCTGAGTTTGTTATTCGTTGTTTTAATATAATGTGTATGAAAGATTACAGGCATATGTTTTCATATATGTTATAGGTGTAAAGATTTGCTGTCTTGCAGCCTAGTGTCATAAACATATTCTGTGATCTAATTGTTGTGATCAGTCAGCGTGAATTTGTTCATGCAGTGAAGTGTAAAGTTCAGTTTTAGTTTCTATTAATAAGTGATGAAGTTACATTTGTTCAGCAAAACCACCAGCACCTTCAACTGCCCTACCTCCATACTTCTTACCGTTTCAGCAGTAAGTACCAAATTCCATGGAAGAAGATTTAATCCAATATTTCGATGTGCGTTGCCAGTCAATACATGGAATTATGTATGAGTTTCCAATACTTGATGTAGGTACGGAATTGCATTCTTAGTGTGTATGTATGTGTCCCCAGCTTCATGTAAAAATAAATGAATTTTTTGTGTCACATCTATGTTCCATTTTTGATCCTATATAAGGCAATGTAGGCCATAGTTGTTGTATAGCCCTCAATATAAGTGGATAGGCGAAACATCCACGTCACAAAACGTTTTGGTAACTGACTTGTCTGAGAATGCCATAAAAAAACGGCGAGAAGGTGTTCTCTTTGAGAATCTATATGTATCTTCAAAAACACTATTAGAGTCCAAGTACCAGTCACTACAGGACATACATACATACTTCCAGATATTGCTATTACATAGGAAACATTCTCTGAAAGTTACTGTGTCCTCCTGCCTGAAATCATAAGCTGGAGGCATGTAGCAGTCATTTTTCTCTCATTCTATTTGCCATTGGAACAGGGAAGAAAATGAGTAGAAGTGATACGGAGTACCTTTCGCTATGTACCATACAGTGGCTTGTGAAGTATGCATGTGGATGTCGACATAGATATTGTGTTTATATTTGATGATATGGTAGTGTAAATCAAGATCAAATATGAAAATACTTATGTTTATGCTAACACAGAGGAGGTCAAGCACTCAAGGATCCAAAAGTTGGTAATAATATCATTATACAACATGTTCTGGACAAATTTGTGTGTAAATCCACCCACAATTAGTCAGAGAGCACTAGGCAGATTTGTCTGTACATTGACGCAAAAATTCACACTTTCGACTATAGTATTAAATGCCATACTGCTAGACTTGAAGCACTCAGCAAAAATATCAAGGAAGCAAATACTCGTCTTCAGGCCATTCTGAGATTAATATGTGAATAGAATGCAAGGATTGATATGATTGAGAAGAAGAAAATTAGAGAGTGTATAAGTTGATACTGATCCAAAGTTTGCTTATTACACAACAACATGTCAACAAAGTTCTTAAAGCAAGCAAGGCTACCCAAGAGAAATTATGATTGCTGGTGCTAGAGTCTTTGGAAAGAGACAAGTCACTCAGGGAAAATTTTTGGCCAGTTACAGAATATATTAACTAACTCTCGAAGGCAAACGACTCTGAAGAAGCTATTGGAGATTTCATTAAAAATTACAGTAATATTCAGATAAAACAATGTAGGGAGAAACTACATATGCCGGGTACTCTAACTTCAGCTACTAATGCAATACATATCAGTGATGGAGAATTTGAAAGAACACCTGGTTTACCGAATCTGATATTTTTATAAACTACAAACTCGACGACTGTTCACCAAAGAATGTACAAATATACGTAAGACAGAAGTGTATAAGAAAGAAAGAATAGCAGTACTCTGAGAGCTAAATGTAATTTGTGTGGGTGCTATTTGTGAAAACAAAGATGGTGATGGCAGCAGCATAGGTGTTTGATCAATTACTGCAGACAGCAACCAGTTCCAACCCAGACAATCTTCACACAGATAGTGACGGCGAGGTTTATCATAGATATTTCAAGATGGTAATGAAACGATATGGAATACATCACAGTCTCTCAGATGTAGGCAGATATACTGGAATGTTTGAACTGAAACATAAAAACTGAAATGTGGATGTACACTCCTGGAAATGGAAAAAAGAACACATTGACACCGGTGTGTCAGACCCACCATACTTGCTCCGGACACTGCGAGAGGGCTGTACAAGCAATGATCACACACACGGCACAGCGGACACACCAGGAACTGCGGTGTTGGCCGTCGAATGGCGCTAGCTGCGCAGCATTTGTTCACCGCCGCCGTCAGTGTCAGCCAGTTTGCCGTGGCATACGGAGCTCCATCGCAGTCTTTAACACTGGTAGCACGCCGCGACAGCGTGGACGTGAACCGTATGTGCAGTTGACGGACTTTGAGCGAGGGCGTATAGTGGGCATGCGGGAGGCCGGGTGGACGTACCGCCGAATTGCTCAACACGTGGGGCGTGAGGTCTCCACAGTACATCGATGTTGTCACAAGTGGTCGGCGGAAGGTGCACGTGCCCGTCGACCTGGGACCGGACCGCAGCGACGCACGGATGCACGCCAAGACCGTAGGATCCTACGCAGTGCCGTAGGGGACCGCACCGCCACTTCCCAGCAAATTAGGGACACTGTTGCTCCTGGGGTATCGGCGAGGACCATTCGCAACCGTCTCCATGAAGCTGGGCTACGGTCCCGCACACCGTTAGGCCGTCTTCCGCTCACGCCCCAACATCGTGCAGCCCGCCTCCAGTGGTGTCGCGACAGGCGTGAATGGAGGGACGAATGGAGACGTGTCGTCTTCAGCGATGAGAGTCGCTTCTGCCTTGGTGCCAATGATGGTCGTATGCGTGTTTGGCGCCGTGCAGGTGAGCGCCACAATCAGGACTGCATTGAACCGAGGCACACAGGGCCAACACCCGGCATCATGGTGTGGGGAGCGATCTCCTACACTGGCCGTACACCACTGGTGATCGTCGAGGGGACATTGAATAGTGCACGGTACATCCAAACCGTCATCGAACCCATCGTTCTACCATTCCTAGACCGGCAAGGGAACTTGCTGTTCCAACAGGACAATGCACGTCCGCATGTATCCCGTGCCACCCAACGTGCTCTAGAAGGTGTAAGTCAACTACCCTGGCCAGCAAGATCTCCGGATCTGTCCCCCATTGAGCATGTTTGGGACTGGATGAAGCGTCGTCTCACGCGGTCTGCACGTCCAGCACGAACGCTGGTCCAACTGAGGCGCCGGGTGGAAATGGCATGGCAAGCCGTTCCACAGGACTACATCCAGCATCTCTACGATCGTCTCCATGGGAGAATAGCAGCCTGCATTGCTGCGAAAGGTGGATATACACTGTACTAGTGCCGACATTGTGCATGCTCTGTTGCCTGTGTCTATGTGCCTGTGGTTCTGTCAGTGTGATCATGTGATGTATCTGACCCCAGGAATGTGTCAATAAAGTTTCCCCTTCCTGGGACAATGAATTCACGGTGTTCTTATTTCAGTTTCCAGGAGTGTATTTTAACCTTTTCAGTTATTATAAGTGGACTGTTATCCTCCTGCAAATCACTGGCCTGAAACTGGACTGTGCACCGAAAAATACAAATGAAACCAGTTGACTTTCATGATAATGAGTTCTTAAACGTAGTACACAGTCGTACTGAAATGATAGATCTATGCAAACAGAAATTTAATTTGGGTGATTTATACAGGGTGGTCCATTGATCGTGACTGGGCCAAATATCTCACGAAATAAGCGTCAAACGAAAAAACTACAAAGAACGAAACTTGTCTAGCTTCAAGGGGGAAACCAGACGGCGCTATGGTTGGCCCGCTAGATGGTGCTGCCATAGGTCCAACAGATATCAACTGCGTTTTTCTTAAATAGGAACCCCCATTTTTTATTACATATTCGTGTAGTACGTAGGCATATGAATGTTTTAGTTGGACCACTTTTTTCGCTTTGTGATGGCTGGCGTTGTAATAGTCACAAACATATGACACAATTTTAGACGAACAGCTGGTAACAGGTAGGTTTTTTTAAAATTAAAATACAGAACGTAGGTACGTTTGAACATTTTATTTCTGTTGGTGCAATGTGATACATTTACCTTTGTGAACTTATCATTTCTGAGACCGCATACTGTTACAGGGCGATTACCTGTAAATAACACAATAATGCAATAAATGCTCAAAATGATGTCCGTCAACCTCAATGCATTTGGCAATACGTGTAACGACTTTTCTCTCAACAGTGAGTAATTCGCCTACCGTAATGTTCGCACATGCATTGACAATGCGCTGACGCATGTTGTCAGGCGTTGTCGGTGGATCACGATAGCAAATATCCTTCAACTTACCCCACAGAAAGAAATCCGGGGACGTCAGAACCGGTGAACGTGCGGGCCATGGTATGGTACTTCGACGACCAATCCACCTGTCATGATATACGCTATTCAATACCGCTTCAACCTCACGCGAGCTACGTGGCGGACATCCATCATGTTGGAAGTACATCGCCATTCTGTCGTGCAGTGAAACATCAAGTACTAACATCGATAGAACATGACGTAGGAAATCAGCATACATAGCACCATTTAGATTGCCATCGATAAAAATGGGGGCCAATTATCCTTCCTCCCATAATGCCGCACCATACATTAACCCGCCAAGGTCGCTGATGTTCCACTTGTTGCAGCCATCGTGGATTTTCCGTTGCCCAATAGTGCATATTATGCCGGTTTACGTTACCGTTGTTGGTGAATGACGCTTCGTCACTAAATAGAACGTGTGCAAAAAATCTGTCATCGTCCCGTAATTTCTCTTATGCCCAGTGGCAGAACTGTACACGGCGTTCAAAGTCGTCGCCATGCAATTCCTGGTGCATAGAAATATGGCACGGGTGCAATCGATGTTGATGTAGCATTCTCAACACTGACGTTTTTGAGATTCCCGATTCTCGTGCAATTTGTCTGCTACTGATGCGCGGATTAGCCGCGACAGCAACTAGAACACCTACTTGGGCATCATCATTCGTTGCAGGTCGTGGTTGACGTTTTACATGTGGCTGATCACTTCCTGTTTCCTTAAATAACGTAACTATCCGGCGAAGGGTCCGGACACTTGGATGATGTCGTCCAGGATACCGAGCAGCATACATAGCACACGCCCGTTGGGCATTTTGATCACAATAGCCATACATTAACACGATATCGACTTTTTCCGCATTTGGGAACGGTCCATTTTAACACGGGTAATGTATCACGAAGCTAATGCCGTCCGCACTGGCGGAATGTTACGTGATACTACGTACTTATACGTTTGTGACTGATACAGCGCCATGTATCACAAGCGAAAAAAGTGGTCCAACTAAAACCTTCATATTTCTTTACGTACTACACGAATATGTAATAAAAATGGGGGTTCGTATTTAGAACAAAACGGAGTTGATATCCGTTTGATCTATGACAGCGCCATCTAGCGGGCCAACCATAGCGCCATCTGCTTTGCCCCTTCAAGCTATACGAGTTTCGTTCTTTGTAGTTTTTTCATTTGATGCTTATTTCATGAGATATTTGGCCCGGTCACTATCCGTGGACCACCCTGTAGATACCCAGTGTCTGTTCTTTCAGATCTTGATCTAGCCGCCATTAAGAATTAAGACGCAAAGGATTTAGAGACATTGGCAGCAAGTGGGTATTGAATGAAATCAATGGAGAAAGTTGGAAATTGATGCCAGACTGGGATTCGAACCTGGGTCTCGTTCTTACTAGGCAGTTGCTCTGACCACTAAGCGATCTGGACGCAGTGGTCATTGCATGGACTATCCTAGCGCCGGCCGATAGACCCAAATTGTCAGTTCATCCACGCACTACTGTTGAAGTGCCCCTCTCTATTATCTTCATTACTCGCGACATCACGCCTATTCTAGTAAGACATCGAGACTGATGTGTATCTGCACTGAAGAGATTTATTTAGAAATTCAGGAAGAACCTGGAACTCGCTGGATCGCATATGTCAAAAGAAAGCGAGCCCAAAATACAGTGAGAGAAAAAAATCGCAGCATGAAGAAGGATGTGTGCAACATGAACGAAAGTAGGCCTGTTTCTACATGTGAGAATGATATCTATTCAATTTTGCACCTGTTGCATAAGAGTGGTGCTAGTAGCACCACTATTAGAAAGCTTAAAATACATGCTGTAACAATTTGAGCGTTATTTATCTTCGAGACTGGACGTAGTAAGTTGACGGTAGTAAGAATTGCCTTTAAGGCGAGAAAGACCCATTATAAACACTGAGTTTGAACGAGACTGTGTAACAGGGGTACGAGGAGCTGGATATTTATCCTGCAATATTGTAAAAAATACTTGGCAGGAATATAGCCACTGTTCACAACAGCTGGCAGTGGTGGTCATGAGAACGTACGGTCGCTAGAAGACTGGGCCCTGGATGCCCACACGGCACTACCTAGAGGTAAAACCATCATGTTCAGCGGATGGCTCTGACGGATCATACTTCATTTTCAGCAGCAATCTGGGCAGCAGTTAATACCACAGTCACACAACAAACTGTTAAAAGTGGGTTACTTGAAGGAGAGCTCCGAATCAGACGCCCTGTGGCGCGCAGTCCACTGACACCAAACCCCTGCCACATGGGACTTCAGTGATGCCAAGTGAGAGCTTATTGGAGGGCATGGTGTAGGTCTGTTGTTTTTTCTCATGAAACCTGCTTGTGCCTTGGTCCCAGTGATTACCATGTGCTAGTTAGAAGTTGACCACTTTTTGGCCTGAAACCAGCCTGTCTGTTTGCTGAACACAATGGAGTTATGGTCTGGGGTTCGATTTCGTATGACAGCTGGGTCACTTGCTAAGGTCTGATCAGGGTGGATCCAGAAAATAAAGTCGGTAGTTGCCAACCGCAAGGTGGAATGAATATAATATCTTTGAGTAGGAGGATCTTTGATGATGTTACTTAAAATCCGTCTTGATTGCAAAAATTTTTTTTTATTATTCATATGACCAGTTTCGGTTCATTCAGAACCATCTTCAGATCTGATATTTCAGTTACAGGAGTAACCCGTCCAAATCCAGCAACTTTCACATGCTACGTCACGCACATGTCATGCACATGTGACGTAGCATGTGAAAGTTGCTGGATTTGGACGGGTTACTCCTGTAACTGAAATATCAGATCTGAAGATGGTTCTGAATGAACCGAAACTGGTCATATGAATAACAAAAAAAAAAAAAAATTGCAGTCAAGACGGATTTTAAGTAACATTATAAAATCGCTGATTGCTGTTATCCCATAAGACATTATGTCTGTTTTTGCAAAGGATCTTTGATGGTTAAGAGAGCCAGGCGCGCGTAGTAAAAAACTCGTGAGTCGCAGCTAGTTGCCCAGAGGAAGCAGGCGTGTGGTGACAACTTTAAGATAGGACTCGTGCTCGCTGCACTGTTACCTTGAGCAAACTTTAGCACGTAAATGAGAGAAGATACACAGAGTGATCAAAAAGTCAGTATAAATTTGAAAACTTAATAAACCACAGAATAATGTAGGTAGAGAGGTAAAAATTGACACACGTGCTTGGAATGACATGGGGTTTTATTAGAACAAAAAAAACACCCCATATTGCTAGACGCGTGAAAGATCTCTTGCGCGCGTCGTTTGGTGACGTTCGTGTGCTCAGCCGCCACTTTCTTCATGCTTGGCCTCCCAGGTCCCCAGGTCCGTGCGATTATTGGTTTTGGGGTTACCTGAAGTCGCAAGTGTATCGTGATCGACCGACATCTCTAGGGATGCTGAAAGGCAGCATCCGACGCCAATGCCTCACCATAACTCCGGACATGCTTTACAGTGCTGTTCACAACATTATTCCTCGAGTACAGCTATTGTTGAAGAATGATGGTGGCAATATTGTGCATTTCCTGTAAAGAACATCATCTTTGCTTTGTCTTACTTTGTTATGCTAATTATCGCTATTCTGATCAGATGAAGTGCCACCTGTCGGACATTTTTTGAACTTGTCTTTTTTTGGTTCTAATAAAACCCCATGTCATTCCAAGCATGTGTGTCAATTTGTACCTCTCTATCTACATTATTCCGTGATTTATTCAGCTTTCAAATTTATACAGACTTTTGATCACCCGGTATAATGATTTCAAAATGGTTTTTTTTAGATAATGTTCAGAGTTAGGATTTGTATGTCCAAGGTTTGACGCAGTAAGCGTTTTGTAAAATTTTTTGTAAGAGTGATTCATGCTACAAAAATGTTGGAAATGTTAGGTTTTGTGTATGACTTAAAATTTCAACAATATATGTATTGAGATCAACATTGTGTTTAAATCTAACAGCCTGAATCATAATACACATCATTTGCTTGTATTGAATATGAAAATGAGTAGTAAAGTAAAGTTACCCACCAAATGAAAGAACATTAAGAAAATGAGGGCTCTATATGTGCAGTTCATGGTTTGAAGTCGATTTTGGTATAACTGAAGTTATCAGAGCAAAGTTATTTCAAATAACAAATTTCATGCCATTGCACAACTGGCATTATTCAAGGAAAGATATGATTTCATTAAGTAAACATCAGGGCCAAAAGTTAATTTTTCAGTACCATCTTAATGCCATTGCACAAACGGCATTATTCTCTTAAACTTGATTGCTGAGTCAAATATATGTTTCATTACTGGCAAAATGGAGGAGTGCAAGAAACAAGTTCGCGGACACAGTCAAAAAATGGTTCAAATGGCTCTGAGCACTATGGGACTTAACAGCTATGGTCATCATTCCCCTAGAACTTAGAACTACTTAAACCTACCTAACCTAAGGACATCACACAACACCCAGTCATCACGCGGCAGAGAAAATCCCTGACCCCACCGGGAATCGAACCCGGGAACCCGGGCGCGGGAAGCGAGAACGCTACCGCACGACCACGAGCCGGACACAGTCAGATGTAGGTTTGTTGAATAATTAAACTGAAACAATTTTATCATTGATACTTCCATGAATTAAAAAGGGGTCAGGTTTAAGTAGTTCTAAGTTCTAGGGGACTGATGACCATAGATGTTAAGTCCCGTAGTGTTCAGAGCCAATTAAAAAGGAAACAATTTTGGTTAGATACTTTCACACTCTCGTGGTTATCCTACACGCCCAACTGCAAATGTGTACGCCAGTCTGGTGACTCGACCCGTTGTTCTGTCATTCATGAATAATATTCCATGGGATGTTTTCGAACAGAATAACGCTCGCCTACATAGCGCTTTTGTAACCCAACGTGCTGTAGAGAACGTAAGCATGTAGTCTTCACCTGCTCGATCACTAGATCTGTCTGCAATCAAGCGTATATGTGAAACCGCCGAAAGACAACTCCAGAATCATCCACATCCAGCTAATGCATTAACCGCCACTATACAGACCGACCAAGCGCAATAGGCAATGAACTCCATCCCAAAAACTGACATCCAGCACCTGTACAATACAATCCATGCCCATTTGCATTGTCGCAGTGAACATTCGGCGGTTACACTGGTTAGTAATGTACCAGGATTTCAAATTCACAATACTTTATCTCAAGCATTAACCTGAGATCTTGCAATGTTAACCGCTTAAATATCTACCCAAACAAAAATATGTCCGAAATTTCATTACACTACATTAAATAATTTTTTGGGGTTTCAATAGTTTTTCTGTCAGTGCAGCGTCAACTACTTTGATTCAATTGGACTCTTGCAGCTATTAGCAGAATTGCAATGCTAATGTACCAGTAACTATGTATTCTACAATTTCCAGTGCTGCTAAAACTTCAGTACTTACCTCTGTGGACAACCACCCTGAAAGCTAGAAGCAAGCAGAAGATATACAAGAAATCAATCAAGCGCTTCAGTTCATCAATTGGGCTTGAGCACCAATGTCAAATGCTTTGATTTTAAAAGGTCGATCACACTGCCAAATGTTGCTTACATTCCACCAATCGAAAGAGCATAGGGGACTGGAGTTTTGAAATGACTGAATTAGAAATGTACAACACTATTCGTAATATCAGTAGATAATACTACAATGGTCACCGGGGAAGCTGTGAAGTTGTGCAAGAACCCCATAGGCCATATGACTTTGATGATTTAAATGTGAAATAGGGTGTACCAGGTTTTGAATTACATGCGACTGACAATACACTTAAAACGGAAATGAGAATGGGCTAAGAAGATCGCAGCTTTTATAAAGGAAAATTCATTAAGATAGCTGTTAGGGTTCTCAACGGATCAAATTCTGCAAAAGGATCAGCATAAATTTTACGAGTCACCTCCAGCTAGCACACTTCGAGACAAGTGCAGTTATGTGTCAAATTTATTTCTCAAAGAGAAATGGATTCAAACAATGTATGGATTCCTCCCTGCATTCTCACCAGGATATAAAGTAGTAGAGATGTCAAGCAACGTCGATCACCTCCTATTAACTGTTAGACACTAGATCAACTCAAGTTGAAGATTGTGCATTAAAACGATCGTCTTATCGACTGTCATGAGGAATCGTTGTATAGCTACATTTGAAGAAGGATGGGTGTATGAGATAAAACCAGCACACACAGCCAACATCACATTACTTTACAACCGAAACATGTAGCGTTAACAATCATTAGGCTTGAAACCACCCAAGAACAATTTCGTCCCTCAAGTCCAATATGATGAACAAAATACCAATCAAGAATACGTCTCACAGATAGTTTTTACACTTCACTGAACTTTGAGAACAATGATGAGATCTAGGTGCTGATCTAACACCAAGATGTTTTGAATATCGCAAGCAACAGTTACCTATATTTGGAAGGAAATTCATCAAAGAGGATGATGTTCCTACAGCAACATCTCATATTAAATACAACACATTTTTAAACCTGATTTAGGAAATGTGAACTGAATGATGTTGCAGCTAATTACACTAAGAGTGTAGGTACCACATCAAACATAAAAACGTAAGTTTCAATGTCAAAATCGGACCTAACGGTTTGGAAAGTGCAGCATCATTTATGGAGAAATCAGCATCAGCTGGCAAATAGAAGGGATTTAGTGCTTGCGTGCCTTTCAAGGTGCTGATGGGATGCTGCAAGAAAATGAAGCGTATTCTAGTTAATATTGTCGCATAAGAAGCTGAGTACCACCGTGCTGTAGTGGCTATGATACTAAATTGTTGCATGGAGGGTCGTGAGTTCAAAACTCAACGGGACTGTACCATTTTAATTTCTATATTCGGTTCGAGTACATTCTAGAAGTATCCACAAATGTCAAGAATCATTGTACTGGAATGTTCTGTAGCCGTACATATACTGTATGTGTTCTCGCCAGAGGCAGTTCACTCCGCGCCTTTGTATGTACAAGTGCTGAATAAACCTTCGCTAAATGAAGTATGTGTTCGTCATTCATCTAATTACACCTTCTACATGACATTATTCTGGTGGAGACGCTGGGTATTGGAATTGTGATAGCGCGCATTATCGACAACACAGTGGTTTCCATCAGGCCACGACAGAGCCACCTTTTACTTGGCGAGAAACTCGAGTTCGAGCCATATTCAACACATCGCAGTCTACGGGAGACAGAAGTAGAGGACATTACGATGACAGCAAATGTGTGCCACCACATGAGACCCGGGTTCTCTGGTGACGATGGCCAAGATCCAAACAAGTGGCCAGTTGCAGAAAACCGTATTCGTCGACAGCAAAACATCTCTGCTGAAGGTGACTAGTGGTAAATATGTAGAACCTACAGGAAGATGTACCATTCGTATGGATATAAGTGGCCATACACAGCCCTTAGATTTCATCGTCTTACAAGAGTGTAGTCATGACGTCATTCTCGGATGGGACTTTTTGAAAGCTTCTCAGGCAATTATAGATTGCGGTCGCTCGAAGATTATGCTAGACGAGATGAGATACTGTGGACAGGAAGATGAGCATCCGGGTGTGTGGAGACTATGTGTGCTGGATGAAGTGATCAACCCAGCGCCAGAAAGGTAAGTGTCACGTGTCGTGCCATGCATAAACCCATGGATCTTATAGTGGAATGTAAGAGAAGCATACCACTGAAGAATAACTTGGTCATCCCAGCCTCTGTCGTCTCATTGAAGAACGGATTCGGTGAATTGTGGACTGTCAACTGTCGCCAAGAACCGCGGATCCTTCTAAGACGCATGTTCGTAGCAAACGCTGAGCCGTCAACTAAAGAACTGCTGATCATCTTAGAAACCAACCATGCCGAATCTGTGGGTGAAATTAGCCCTACCACTATGAGACAAGATCTTCTTGCTCGACAATCACCAGATCTCACTAAGGAACAACAAAAGAAGCTACTTGCCATCCTTGAAGAGTTCTCTGAATGCTTCAATCCACAGGTGAAGAGCAAATTAGACCGAGCGAGGTGGCGCAGTGGTTAGACACTGGACACGCATTCGGGAGGACGACGGTTCAATCCCGCGTCCGGCCATCCTGATTTAAGTTTTCCGTGATTTCCCTAAATCGCTCCAGGCAAATGCCGGGATGGTTCCTTTCAAAGGGCACGGCCGACTTCCTTCCCCGTCCTTCCCTAATCCGATGAGACCGATGACCTCACCGTCTGGTCTCCTTCCCCAAAACAACCAACCAACCAACCAAGAGCAAATTATACAAATCGACGGTGGAGCACCGGATTAGCACTGGAGACCATCAACCAGTAAGCCCGAGAGCATACCATGTGTCAGCAATGGAACGTCGAATAATTCGCGACGAGGTAGAGAAAATGATGAAGAATGACATCATTCAGCCTTCGCAGAGCCCATGGTCGTCACTAGTGGTCCTCGTCAGGAATAAGGATGTCGCTTTTGTGTTGATTACAGGAAGCTTAATAATATAATTAAAAAGGACGTTTACCCTCTTCCATGAATTGACGATACACTAGATTGTCTGAGGGGGGCTAAGTCTTTCTCAACCATGGACATATACTCGGGATACTGACAAATCAAAGTAGATGAGGCTGGTCGTGAGAAAACTGCATTCGTCACCCCTGAGGGCCTATATGGGTTTAAGGTAATGATGTTTGGTTTGTGTAATGCACCAGCAACTTTTGAACGGATGATGGATAATCTTCTACATCACCTGAAGTGGACGATGTGTCTTTGTTATTTAGAAGACTGAGGGCCGTTCTTGTCTCGGATTGAAACTTAATCCAGGAAAGTGTCTCTTTGAGCAAAAGAAATCAACACCTTGTGTCAAACGAATGTGTGCGGCCAGACCCAGAAAAGGTGAGATTTATAACAGAATTTCCTATTCCTAAAACTATTAGAGATGTGAGAAGCCTCCTCGGATTATGTTCTTATTAGTGTCGTTTTATCAAAGACTTTTGTGTCAAAGTCAGACCACTCCAAGAGTTGTTAAAAGCTGATGCTAAATTTGTCTGGGGTGGTGCTCAACAAGATTCTTTCGATGCACCGTGAAAATCTCTGACGACTGACCCTGTACTTGGTCTGTATGATGACAGAACACCTACAGAACTACACACAGATGCCAGTGGGTATGGGATCGGTGATGTTCTGGTGCAAATTTCGGATGGAAAAGAGAAGGTTATAGCCCATACTTCTAGGACACTTACAAAATCCGAGAGAAACTACTCAACTACAGAAAGAGAATGTCTTGCTGTGATCTGGGCCATGTGCAGATTTCGACAGTATCTTTATGGAAGGCGATTCACAGTTGTTACAGACCATCATCCACTTTGCTGGCTGACAGTTCTTAAGGATCCAACAGGACGACTTGCCAGTTGGGCACTACTTCTTCAAGAGTATGACATTACAATAGTGTACAACAAAAGTGGAAGAAAACACCAAGATGCCAACTGTCTCTCAAGAAACTCTGTACACGACCATCAAGACTTTGATGAAGATTGTGACTGTCTCGCTGCACTCGAAGACCTCTCTGATGAGCAGAAGAAGGACGGCAAAATATACTTCCCTTAAATCGGAGAATATGAAAAGACAATTTAAGGTAGTTAATGGATTACTATGCAAGAAATACTTTGATCCGTTTGGAAAGAGGTGGTTATGGTTCCTAAACACACGCGCTTAGAAATTCTAAAGAAATTCCATGACACAACTGAGGCCAGACATTTAGTATTTATTAAGGCATACGATAGAACCCGCAAGAGATTTTTCTGGCCAGGTTTATTTAGGAGTGTCCGTCACTATGTGTCGCACTGTCGAGAGTGCCAGAGGAGAAAGGCAGTTCCTCAGAAACCACCTGGCCGACTCACACCAATTCCACCAGCCGCAACGCCTTTCCAGAGTTTTGGGATTGATCTCCTCAGACGATTTCCAACGTCTGCTAGTGGCAATAGGTGGATTATTGTTTGCACTGATTATCTGACACGCTATACCATTACAAAACCCGTGAAAACAGCCGAAGCATCCGAGGTGGCCAAATTCATTTTGGAAGACATTGTATTAAAACACGGTGCCCCAAGGTCGTTAATTATGGATCGAGGGAAAGTTTTTCAATCGAATCTTGTGACAGAGGTAAAGCGTCGGTGCAACATTACTCATCTCATGACGACTATCTACCATCCGCAAACTAACGGGCTTAGTGAACGCTTTATTCAGACCTTGGCCGACATGCTATCAATGTTCGTCAATGTTGAGCAGAGCAACTGGGATGAGATGCTACCTTTCGTGACGTTTGCCTACAACACGGCGAAACAAGACACCACAGGATTTACGCCAGTTTTCCTGAGGTGACTACGATGATGGACACTCTGTTTCCGTTACTTCCTGATGTGGACGACGACTACATCGGCCAGGTGTTAACCAGAGCTGAGGATACTCGGCAGTTAGCTCGACTCCGCACGCTACAGGCACAAGGAAACAATCGCCGAAGGTATGATGTGAGCCACCCCCCCCCCCCCCCCCCCTGTTGTTTACGAGCCTGGTTACCACGTATGGTTCTTCACTCCTGTTCGGAAGGTTGGTCTCTCTGAGAAGCTCCTCAGGCGCTACTTTGAACCTTATAAGGTTGTATGACAGTTGTCTGATGTTACTTATGAAGATTTCGACCCCGACACAAGACGAAGAAAGATCAGAGATACAGTCCACGTCCTTCGAATGAAGCCCTATAAGGATCCTGCCATCCAGGGTAAATTCGAAGCTTCAGCGATAGGCAACAAGCGGAAAGGTGACGAAGGGTGTAGCGGCAAAAGAAGTTGTAAGTAGATCACCGCCAGGGCGAGAATCAGTCATCGGAGAAGGCAGAACCGATGATTCGTTCCCGGACTAGGAGGACGGAACACCGAGACGTTGTTCTCTTAAGGAGGGAGCAATGTCGCAGAAGAAGCTGAACAGCACCGTGGTGTAGTGGTTATGATACTAAACTGTTGCATGGAGGGTCGTGAGCTCAAAACTCACCTAGATTGTACAATCTTAATTTCTATATTCGGTTCGAGTACATTCTAGAAGTATCCACGAATCTCAAGAATCATTGTACTGGAATGTTCTGTAGCCGTATATGTACCGTATGTGTTCTTACCGGAGGCAGTTCGCTCCGCGCCCTTGTATGTGCAAGTGCTGAATAAGCCTTCGTTAAGTGAAGTTAGTGTCCGTCATTCATCTAGTTACACCTTCTTCTACGTAACAATATTATGCAGGAACTTATTTCAGTAACATGTGGAATGGATGTTAATACATATAACGAGGGAGTTGGTGTCATTCCAGAAGAGTACAAAATTAATTGCTATGAAAAATACCTTTTGTTACTGTAACTGACAAAGGATGCTTACAACTTTTAAAAATATTTGTCTCTCGCCTTCAGTTACCCTTAAATATGAATATCCCCTACGTTCAAGTTCATCCCTACAGTTATGGATTATTAACACATCAGTTCAATTAGATACGCATGGCTTATCACACTCGCATTTTGAGCTGCTCGGAACATGATTCTGAAATGTGCTTTGAGTGAACTGGATACTGTAATTTAACAAAGACAAAAGTTTCCCTTAAATCGGAGTTCTAGCAATATGACAAGTTGCAGTAAGATTGAGCTAATAATGTTTACAGCTCGATTTTCTGGCATACTATGAGATTGCCAGGTCAATCGAAAGGAATTTATGTAGTTAGCTACAACTGTCGTTAAAGATTGCTTAAACTAGAATGAAAGTATGAAGACTGGGGTGCTTGACGTCCATATTGACTTTGAAGCCTCTAAAAACTTCTCAGAAAGCACAGCATCAATCAAATTAGTGACACTAAATGATCATTAACTACAGGCTACTTGTTAGAGCTGTTCACAGGTATGTATAGATAAACAGGTGCAGTATAATAACTAAACTATTTCACAATGGCACCTCAGACTGTGCACATTGTAACTGATGTCCGGACCTTCCTCGATGAATATGGGCAATATGTACACTCCTGGAAATGGAAAAAAGAACACATTGACACCGGTGTGTCAGACCCACCATACTTGCTCCGGACACTGCGAGAGGGCTGTACAAGCAATGATCACACGCACGGCACAGCGGACACACCAGGAACCGCGGTGTTGGCCCTCGAATGGCGCTAGCTGCGCAGCATTTGTGCACCGCCGCCGTCAGTGTCAGCCAGTTTTCCGTGGCATACGGAGCTCCATCGCAGTCTTTAACACTGGTAGCATGCCGCGACAGCGTGGACGTGAACCGTATGTGCAGTTGACGGACTTTGAGCGAGGGCGTATAGTGGGCATGCGGGAGGCCGGGTGGACGTACCGCCGAATTACTCAACACGTGGGGCGTGAGGTCTCCACAGTACATCGATGTTGTCGCCAGTGGTCGGCGGAAGGTGCACGTGCCCGTCGACCTGGGACCGGACCGCAGCGACGCACGGATGCACGCCAAGACCGTAGGATCCTACGCAGTGCCGTAGGGGACCGCACCGCCACTTCCCAGCAAATTAGGGACACTGTTGCGCCTGGGGTATCGGCGAGGACCATTCGCAACCGTCTCCATGAAGCTGGGCTACGGTCCCGCACACCGTTAGGCCGTCTTCCGCTCACGCCCCAACATCGTGCAGCCCGCCTCCAGTGGTTTCGCGACAGGCGTGAATGGAGGGACGAATGGAGACGTGTCGTCTTCAGCGATGAGAGTCGCTTCTGCCTTGGTGCCAATGATGGTCGTATGCGTGTTTGGCGCCGTGCAGCCACAATCAGGACTGCATACGACTGAGGCACACAGGGCCAACACCCGGCATCATGGTGTGGGGAGCGATCTCCTACACTGGCCGTACACCACTGGTGATCGTCGAGGGGACACTGAATAGTGCACGGTACATCTAAACCGTCATCGAACCCATCGTTCTACCATTCCTAGACCGGCAAGGGAACTTGCTGTTCCAACAGGACAATGCACGTCCGCATGTATCCCGTGCTACCCAACGTGCTCTAGAAGGTGTAAGTCAACTACCCTGGCCAGCAAGATCTCCGGATCTGTCCCCCATTGAGCATGTTTGGGACTGGATGAAGCGTCGTCTCACGCGGTCTGCACGTCCAGCACGAACGCTGGTCCAACTGAGGCGCCAGGTGGAAATGGCATGGCAAGCCGTTCCACAGGACTACATCCAGCATCTCTACGATCGTCTCCATGGGAGAATAGCAGCCTGCATTGCTGCGAAAGGTGGATATACACTGTACTAGTGCCGACATTGTGCATGCTCTGTTGCCTGTGTCTATGTGCCTGTGGTTCTGTCAGTGTGATCATGTGATGTATCTGACCCCAGGAATGTGTCAATAAAGTTTCCCCTTCCTGGGACAATGAATTCACGGTGTTCTTATTTCAATTTCCAGGAGTGTATTTAAGTCAGTCACCTTCATCGCTTTTACAGACGATGAGCAAGCTGCCATGACTTTCTCTACAACAGTCGTTTCGAGACAACCTTTCGGAGACGTTAAACACATCAAAGCGCATAAACGTACATGTTGGTTATGTCGAAATTTTCATGGATTTCACTGGGACGATGACTGGACTAGCTTTTGAAGATGTGATGCCACCACTAAGAAGATTTGATCGTACTGAATCGCCAGTTTACGTTGAAAGGTAGTGATAAATCCTTATGGATATACCGAATGAGGCGGTGCAATGGTTAGCACACTGGACTCGCATTCGGGAGGACGAGGGTTCAAACTCGCGTCTGGCCATCCTGATTTAGGTTTTCCGTGATTTCCCTAAATCGCCTCAGGCAAATGTCGGGATGACTGCTTTGAATGGGCACGGCCGACTTCCTTCCCCATCTTTCCCTAATCCGATGAAACCGACGACTTCACTGTCAAATCAAATAACCAACCTTATGGATATATGAGATTTACGAGAATGCCAGAGTTAGGTATCTAGATGTGGATATCTTCTCTGCATCTCTTTAGGATGAAAAAGGTATTACATAATATAAAACTACTATTAAATTATATGACAAATAAATAATTTTTGTTATAAAAACAACCTTCATTATCTTACCATTTCACAAATGTGCATTACATGCTTTCACCTCGCCTGCGGCAGCAGCAACTTCAGTCCGTCCCCACTAAAAACTACACTGCTACTGATTGAAAACAACTCACACACCCTGCCGTTGTGGCCGAGCGGTTCTAGGCGCTACTGTCTGGAACCGCGCGACCGCTACAGTCGCAGGTTCGAATCCTGCCTCGGGCATGGATGTGTGTGATGTCCTTAGGTTAGTTAGGTTTAAGTAGCTCTAAGTTCTAGGGGACTGATGGCCTCAGATGTTGCGTCCCATAGTGCTCAGAGCCATTTGAACCATTTGAACCAACTCACACAGCTGATTGTCTGCATCGGCTTTGTATGGCCAGCCAGTAGGGCATGTTGCACTTCAGTTTCTTCATAGCATTCATGTATGTCGTTAGCATCAGATACAGCATAATTATGAAGGTAGACGGGAGCAGCAGCAGCATCAGTGAGAACTAGTGTTGTCTTATCAAGGGGGACGTTGATAATAACAACCAATCACTCCTCTTAGATGAATACACATACGGAATGTGTGCAGATAAGGATCTTGTACGTAAGTAGCAGTTATTTATTATATGTATGTGCGTGTGAGTGTCAATTTTTGATACTTATAGGCTACTACTGTTTCAGAAACATTAGATAGTGATAACTTTTATGGAAAACCCTGCGGATATGGCCACAAAATCTCAAGGTTTTTCCGCCCACACCATACGCTGCTTCACCAATATTAATCTACGCGTAGAGATGTTCGCAACACCCTTTCAAGATGTCATATATACATATCTGTGTTAATGACTATTTATCACATTTCATTTGCCCTGTATCGTTGTTGTTGTGTGAACAGCTCCGCTCTTGCCTTCTCCAGTATCAGAGGAATGATGTCTTAACGTATACACTGGTGTTGGCCGCACCATTCCAGCGCCTAATGATGAGGATGGCAAGTAATATATGTCTTTGCCTCTCTATATATGTGTGCCAGTTGTTACTTTGTTTCTTCTATTGAGCCAGAAACCTCCAACACGGGGCAGGCTCTTCGTTATGGATCGCTGCATCCCAGAGTATCAATTGACACCATGTCATGGTGGTTTATTGGATGCTGATGATCGGCAACCGAATGTCACAGATGATGAACGAATATACCAGAGAAGGAATAGTAGGAATGTGCACGCATGACTGATTTTCGCGAGTTAGCATTTTTATGTAAGTATGTATATGTCTATCTCTCTACTCATGTGTAACTTTTTTCTCACGATACTAATAGACTGTTGTGCTGTTTCAGAAATGTTGGACGAATTGGAACTGCTATTTCCATTGCCTACACCATCACTTTGGTGTTCACTGTCGACAATACCATCGGTATCGCCAGCGGCTGCAGCACATGACGTGCCCGAACTACGGCAGCTGTCAGCTTTGGAGCCGAGGCCTGGTTTGCAGCAAGCGTGAGAGATGTGAACGCCTGTGGCATCATCGCCAGCGCTTGGACCACTGCGAGCAGCAGCACCATTACTGACACTCGGACAATCTGGTGGAGTCTCCATAGCTTTAGTGATGATTAACTATCGGTCAGATGCAGGCGCCTCTGCCTGTCCTGATAGGAGGAAGGTGATCGTTTATGCCATGCATAATTGCCATACTAAATGTTTCGGTGTACTTGTGGAAAGGATATTCTTTCCTTACATCTGTAATATGGTTTGGCATCATGACGTTACGCTTTTCCTAAGTGCATGCCTGCCCATTTTGGAGAGGGAAATATCCAAGATCTTAAACAATCTGCGGTATGCCTTATATTTAAGTGTAGTACAACACCATGCTGCGTGTTTGTTCTCCCACCAAAGGAGTGTGTCTCCAAGCCGCCGTTGCGTTAAGCAGATGATAATTCCGAAATAATTATGGGGCAGCTTAGTTACCGAGAGAGTCAGGACTCCATCCTGAAACCATCACACGCCTGACTCAGAATGCCAAGAAAGTGATGCTGGAAATGATCTTACGAGAGTCCTGTATTTGGACGTTTATGTGCTTGTGTTTGGTCCAATACATGGGCGGTCTTCCGATATCCCTCTCCCAAAGCATGTAGCGGCAAGGAAGAGCGTTATTAATGTCCAAAATATAAACAATATTGCTTTGTCGGCTAAGATACGAGGGCAGTTCAATAAGTAATGCAACACATTTTTTGTCTCGGCCAATTTTGGTTGAAAAAACCGGAAATTTCTTGTGGAATATTTTCAAACATTCCCGCTTCGTCTCGTATAGTTTCATTGACTTCCGACAGGTGGCAGCGCTGTACGGAGCTGTTAAAATGGCGTCTGTAACGGATGTGCGTTGCAAACAACGGGCAGTGATCGAGTTTCTTTTGGCGGAAAACCGGGGCATCTCAGATATTCATAGGCGCTTGCAGAATGTCTACGGTGATCTGGCAGTGGACAAAAGCACGGTGAGTCGTTGGGCAAAGCGTGTGTCATCATCGCCGCAAGGTCAAGCAAGACTGTCTGATCTCCCGCGTGCGGGCCGGCCGTGCGCAGCTGTGACTCCTGCAATGGCGGAGCGTGCGAACACATTCGTTCGAGATGATCGACAGATCACCATCAAACAACTCAGTGCTCAACTTGACATCTCTGTTGGTAGTGCTGTCACAATTGTTCACCAGTTGGGATATTCAAAGGTTTGTTCCCGCTGGGTCCCTCGTTGTCTAACCGAACACCATAAAGAGCAAAGGAGAACCATCTGTGCGGAATTTCTTGCTCGTCATGTGGCTGAGGGTGACAATTTCTTGTCAAAGATTGTTACAGGCGATGAAACATGGGTTCATCACTTAGAACCTGAAACAAAACAGCAATCAATGGAGTGGCGCCACACCCACTCCCCTACCAAGAAAAAGTTTAAAGCCATACCCTCAGCCGGTAAAGTCATGGTTACAGTCTTCTGGGACGCTGAAGGGGTTATTCTGTTCGATGTCCTTCCCCATGGTCAAACGATCAACTCTGAAGTGTAGTGTGCTACTCTTCAGAAAGTGAAGAAACGACTTCAGCGTGTTCGTAGGCACAAAAATCTGAACGAACTTCTCCTTCTTCATGACAACGCAAGACCTCACACAAGTCTTCGCACCCGAGAGGAGCTCACAAAACTTCAGTGGACTGTTCTTCCTCATGCACCCTACAGCCCCGATCTCGTATTGATGTAGTACGACGTTGGCTCCGACATCGACCAGTGGAATGGTACCGTGCAGGCATATAGGCCCTCATTTCAAGGTGGCGTAAGGCCGTAGCATTGAATGGAGATTACGTTGAAAAATATTGTTGTGTAGCTAAAAGATTGGGGAATAACCTGGTGTATTTCAATGCTGAATAAAACAACCCCTGTTTCAGAAAAAAAATGTGTTGCTTTACTTATTGAACTGCCCTCGTACAAAGCTTACAATGAATACTAAGTGGATATTCATTAGTATTAAAAATATGATGGTGTTGAATTCCCCACGAGCCTTAAGGACATAGGTAAATTTGAGAGGGAGAATTCCTATGTATCATTTCATACAGACAGCCTGAAGGAATGCAAGTAAAATGCTGGAAATGTTTTGTATAAAGTTACTGGATCTTTTCACTTCTTCATATTTGCTAGACAGATTGTGTCACAGGCAGATTTGTTGTTAATATCCAGGGATGAGAAACAACGCTACTGCTGGGTCAGAAACATGAGCATCCTTCTTTTCCACATAATGATTAAAACATGTTACAAACTGTTGTGTACATAGTTCCGCGTAGTCAGCGCGTACACAACTTTCCCAGCAGAGCGCGACGCGCTAAGCACAACGCAGCGCTCGTCCGTCTCTGCACTATGAGATGGCGCTGTCTTAGAGACGGACCAAATTATGCTTCCTCCGATCTGCGTATTAATATGTAACGCAGCCAATGAGATTGCTGCTAACGTAGAACCTTTTCTCCTCGCGGATCACACTCGCGCAGTGATACCTGAACGCTCGATGTATTATAACGAGTGTACAGACCTCCGATTAGTCAGTCTACGTTAATCTGCATTAGTTTATAATCAAGTTTCAGTCTGCGCCTAATAAGATTATCATATTCCTGTACATAGCCATGAAGAGAAATGTATAGACACTTTGTCAAGTATCAGAGATATGTGAGAATAAGATTAACGTACCAAGACCAAAGGAACTTCAGATTGTCAATTGTAAACAGCTTCCAGAATCAAGTTACGTAATATCTATGTCTTTATTATTTTAATAAATGTGTGTGAAAATTAATCAAGTTCTGTCAAAGTTGGTCACCGTCAATCTGCTACTCTAAGTGTGAAAGTGGCATTTCTATAGTCTGACCTAACGGCAGAGGATAAACACGCCACGATAAGACCACGAGACATATTGCTGACACTCGCCTACTTCGTTAGAGCGACGAGTCAAATAATCTGATGGTATGTGTACCGAAGGTCTTACAGTACGCACACCACACAAACGAAATATTTGTCCTAGATGCCTGGACTCAATTAGTACAGTATCAGCTAGGACGCACTTCCCAAGTCCTGGTATATGTATAAATGTCCACTGACCAAATTCTTAAAGTTTAAGAAATTTCTCTATAAGGAGCGAGCACCCTTTGCTCTGCACACCAAATTTGAGTGCCTTCTCGCTTCTGTGGTGGGATGTAGGGGTGACGACACTGTCTCACAGATTACTTTTACAGAACGGCACATATGTTTTGTGGCAGTAAACGAGTCGTACACATTTTGGGTCCTATATTTGAAATGATCGTGCGAGATGGTTATCTCTGTGTATGAAGAGCTTGGAAGGAAAGTTTACTGAACATGCATTCCTACGATTTACACGCAAGAAAACAGTACACTCTACACGAATGCAGTTGATTGCCATGTCTGTGGGCAGACATTATCGAATACAGCTGAAACACTGTATAGTGATCGTTGCCATCTAATCAGCAAATTCGATCCTGCTACACACAATTAATACAATGTGAATTACAAACGCTATCGAAACACACTTATTTTCATCCACACTTTATGTGGGTATGGGACTCATTTCCGTGTAGAGCCCTTGCTGATTTCACTCTACCCAATAGCCAGGTTTGTTCCAGCCTGACAGCACAGAGAAATATATTTCGTTTTCGAAGAGAATCACCAAGAAAAGTTACGCTGAACGTATTGGACTTGATGAGATTTATGCAGACGCCACTACAGAAAATTGCTCGAATAACGCATCAGGAGGATTTACATCTGTAGTGGACTGACCCGCCAGCCAATCCACTATGACTGGTAGCCGAATAGCACGCGATTAAGCTCACGCAGGCTGGCGTGAGGTCTGGAACAGGTCAGAGAAATAAGACTAGCCAAACAAGAGTAACTGGTAGAATACTTAACTTTAATCCACAATTGGTGAACATCGCTCTTGTTGATACTTATACAATCTCAATATGAACAGGTCATGGCGCCTTGCTAGGTCGTAGCAAATGACGTAGCTGAAGGCTATGCTAACTATCGTCTCGGCAAATGAGAGCGTAGTTGTCAGTATAGCATCGCTAGCAAAGTCGTCTGTACAACTGGGCGAGTGCTAGGAAGTCTCTCTAGACCTGCCGTGTGGCGGCGCTCGGTCTGCAATCACTGACAGTGGCGACACGCGGGTCCGACGTATACTAGCGGACCGCGGCCGATTTAAAGGCTACCACCTAGCAAGTGTGGTGTCTGGCGGTGACACCACAACATCACACTCAAGCTGCGTTTCCCTGTGATGTTTCAGCTTATGATGAATAATGGGGTGTTCCAATACGTATATCTGGATTCAGTGGAGAAGCTCAACAAAACCAAATTGCCCAGCATACTCACATTCCCCAATAAAGTTAGAGAAACGGCCACATTGGATGCGGAGTGATGGCATAAAGTCGGTGTTTGGCAATAGTTTAACGTCTCTCACTTAGGGGAACATGCATAGTAGCACATGGAAAGAGACGTATGCATACTTGGTCACATTTTTGAACGGCTGCAGAGTGTAAGCCTGAAAATATATTCTCTCTGGAATTTGCACTTTACTAGACACTGCCAGGTCTTACATGGCGGGATGCCATGTTGAAACTCACATGTGTCAATATTGAAATCTTAACTGGTGTCTATATGCTATTGTTCTTCAAGAAAGGAATTCGTGGGGGATTTTGTCAATCTGACCATAGGCACGTAAAGGGAAATAACACAAATGCATAACCAATTCGATTCAGCTCCCAGATATTTAAGTTAAATGACGCACTTAGCTGAACAAAAATTATATGGACATGCCATACGACAATCTGTACCTACTGGAGAAATTTGAAGGCTGTCTGGTGATGACATCGTCATATAGTGTGATTTATTATCTGTGGAGGCGACTATGAAGTGGGATACGTTTCAGGGGTAATTTTAATGTATTCTCATAGTTTGCGTAATGTGCACAGTGATTTAAAATTATGTCCAGAGTACAAAAATCTGCAAAACACTTCCCACCCCAAACTCCTGACAACAATGGAGGGAAAAGCAAGGTGCATTATATTACACTGACGGAAAAATCACAACACAAAAATTGATTTATGGAGAGTAATGACACTTTAGAAATACATTTCTCTGGGTAACATATTTAGGTCATTAACATGCCAAGATCACGTGATAATGTAATCGTGAGATAAACCATTGTAAATGTAAAATGATGGTACATTAATAATCAGTTTAACCACCAGAATGTTCAATGCAAGCACGCATACGTGCACAGGTGCCGGGTGTCAGTTTGTGGAATGGAGTTCCATACCTGTTACTACTGGTCGGTCAATACAGGAACCGTTAATGCTCCCTCTGGATGAAGCTGGAGTTGTGGCCCGATGATATCCCATATGTGCTCCACTGAAGACAAATTTGGTGATCGAGCAGGTCAAGGCTACTTGTGATATTGGGTTACTACAGCGTTATACAGGCTAGCGTTTTCCCGTTGGAAAATACCCTCTGGGATTCGGACATCCCCAAAAACATACGGTGTTCGTATTAGGTGCATTGTGCTGCCACCTATTGCCAGCTACTCCACATAAGCGACCTCAGTAGTCATTAGACATCGTGAAGGAGCAGAATGGAGCTCTCCGCGGAATTCACAGACTTCGAACGTGGTCAGGTGATTGGTTGTCACTTGTGTCATACGTTTGTCAGTGAGATATCCACACTCCTAGGTCCACTGTTTCCGATGTTATAGTGAAGTGGAAACGTGAAGTTACACGTACAGCACAAAAGCGTACAGGCCGGCCTCGTCTGTTGACTGACAGAGACCGTCGACAGTTGAAGAGGGTCGTAATGTTTAACAGGCAGATATCTATCCAGGCCATCACACAGGAATTCCAAACTGCATCAGGATCCATTGCAAATACTATGATAGTTAGGCAGGAGGAGAGAAAACTTGGATTTCATGGTCCAGCGGATGCTAATAAGCCACACATCACTCTGGTAATTGCCAAACGACGCCTCGCTTGGTGTAATGAGCGTAAAAATTGGACGATTGAACAATGGAAAAACGTTGTGTGAAGTGACGAATCACGGTACACAATGTGGCGATCCGGTGGCAGTGTGTGGGAATGGCGAATGCTCGGTGAACGTCATCTGCCAGCGTGTGTAGCGCCAACAGTAAAATTCGGAGGTGGTGGTGTTACGGTGTGGTCGTGTTTTTCATTGAGGGGGCTTGCACCCCTTGTTGTTTTGCGTGGCGCTATCACAGCACAGGCCTACACTGATGGTTTAAGCACCTTCTTACTTCCCACTGTTGAAGAGCAATTTGGGGATAGCGATTGAATCTTTCATCACGATCGAGCACCTGTTCGTAATGCACGGTCTGTGGCGAAGTGGTTACACGACGACAACAACTCTGTAATGGAATGGCCTCCACAGAGTCCTGGCCTGAATCCTGTAGAACACCTTTGGTATGTTTCGGAACACCGACTTCGTGCCAGGCCTCACCGACTGACATAGATACCTCTCCTCACTGTAGCACTCTGTGAAGAATGGGTTGCCATTCGCCAAGAAACCTTCCAGTACCTGCCAGCGAGAGTGGAAGCTGTCATCAAGGCTAAGGGTGTGCCAACACCATATTGAATTCCAGCATTACCGATGGAGGGTACCACGAACTTGTAAGTCATTTCAGACAGGCGTCCGGATACTTTTGATCACACAGTCTATACATGAATGGCAGCACAACAGGTCGAATCAGCAGACTGACGAACACATTTTCAGTCAGGGTACATGTTATCTACATCTACACCTACATACATACTCCGCAATCCACCATACGGTGCGTGGCGGACGGTACCTCGTACCACAACTAGCATCTTCTCTCAGTGTTCCACTCCCAAACAGAACGAGGGAAAAATGACTGCCTATATGCCTCTGTACGAGCCCTAATCTCTGTTATCTTATCTTTGTGGTCTTTCCGCGAAATACAAGTTGGCGGCAGTAAAATTGTACTGCAGTCAGCATCAAATGCTGGTTCTCTAAATTTCCTCAGTAGTGATTCACGAAAAGAAAGACTCCTTTCCTCTAGAGACTCCCACCCGAGTTCCTGAAGCATTTGCGTAACGCTCGCGTGATGATCAAACCTACCAGTAACAAATCTAGCAGCCCGCCTCTGAATTGCTTCTATGTCCTCCCTCAATCCGACCTGATAGGGATCCCGAACGCTCGATCAGTACTCAAGAATAGGTCGCACCAACGTTCTATAAGCGGTCTCGTTTACAGATGAACCACATCTTCCCAAAATTCTACCAATGAACCGAAGACGACTATCCGCCTTCCCCACAACTGCCATTACATGCTTGTCCCACTTCATATCGCTCTGCAGTGTTACGCCCAAATATTTAATCGACGTGACTGCGTCAAGCGCTACACTACTAATGGCGTATTCAGACATTACAGGATTCTTTTTCCTATTCATCTACATTAATTTACATTTATCTATATTTAGAGTTAGCTGCCATTCTGTACACCAATCACAAATCCTGTCCAAGTTATAACCACGAGAGTGCTCCTGCTGTTGTACGAAATCGATTCCCAGAGCATAAGTCCAGGTCGGTTGCAGGTCCTCAGCTGGCCTCCGCCTAACCGGCACATGGACATCACTGGCACAGAGGCAGAACCAGCTTTCATCAGAAAACACAACAGGCCTCCACACTGACCTCCAGTGAACTCTCGCTTGACACTACCGAAGTCGAAAACGGTGGTGGTTTGGGGTCAATGGAATGCATGCTACAGGGTATCTGGCTCTGAACTGTCCTTGAATTAAACGATTTTTAACAATTCGTTGTGTCAGTCTGGTGCCAACTGCTGCTCAGATTGCTGATGCAGGTGAAGTACAATCCGCCAGAGCCATACACCGAACACGATGGTCTTACTTTTAGGTAGTGCTACGTGGCCTTCTTTCTAGGTAGTGAGTGCCACGTGGCCATCCAGAGCCTAGTCTTCTTGCGGCCATAGACTTTCGTGACAACTGGTGCCAGCAGTCATGTACAGTGGCTACATTCTTGTCAAGTTTCTCTGCAATATCGCAGAAGCAACATACAGCTTCTCATAGCCCTATTACACGACCTCGTTTAAACTCAGTGAGGCGTCGACAATGGCGTCTTTGTAGCCTTAAACGCATCCTCTAACATCAATTCACAATGTGCAGTCTCAAAGGTAACTAACGCTCACGAACGTGGATTTAAGAAAACCAGATTTGCATCCTCATAGTAGGACGACGACCGACTTTCGTTTATGTTGTGCAATATCTTCTTCGTGTTACGACCTTTTTTTTGCGTTAGTATATTTCGAAATATTCAGCGGTGCCTCAAGTTAGCGTTGAAACTGCATAGAGTCACCCACACTGTTTCAATCAATCAGCATCCGTGGTTGAAGAATACATTGATGTAAACACCAAATGTTAAGTTTCCTGATGTGTTTATTTTAGAATTTTTTTTATAAATATGAGTAATGCATATTTCAGGTAAACTATGTAGAATGTTAGAGGCCACTGCGAAATACGCTTAGTCACCCACTGGAAGGAGCTTTATCCCTCAGGATACCAGACTGGAAGCGTGTATTGCTGCTGACAGTGGTCATTTTTAACACAACCAGTGACGGTCAGTTGTCTCGTTACTGATCAGGCTCCACATGACTAGTATATGCACTTGTGTTGTATATGCACTTGTGTTATTGCGTCTGCCACAGGTGTTGTACAAGGGTCAGTGTGGGAACTTTTCAGAATACAATATCTCATAGACGACTCGCACCATAATCCTGCAAAACACCACTGACATTCTAATTTAACCTAATTTTAGGCTTTTGGCGTCAATAGGTCAAATTTTAAATGAGTCACAGTATTAAATAAATAATTCGTCATTCTGGACGTCATGTAGTAGAGTTCCCAATACTTGTTTATGTAGGTATATATACATTAGACCCATCTAAAATCTACGTATACCTGTTCCATTACGCGCTCATAAAAATTTCTTTTGCAGACCCAAAGTCATTTCATAGGGTCGCACACAGATTTTTGTATTGGGTGAAAGGTTGCAATCCATATGAAGTAATAACTTCACACTCTGATGTCTTCAACACATCTAGATATGAATCTGTTAATCCTTATGGCATAAAGATGACTAACAACAATGTTACTGGCTTGATGAATGACAATGCAGATGGGTTATATGTATAATGCATGGATGCAGGTGACACCCTTAGACAGGCTAAGGATGTGTGGTGTGCAATCTGAGTGGCAGCTCTGGTTGAAAATCGCTTGAAGTGCCTTAGCTCCCTCCATGTGTGGTGCATCAAGTAAGTAGTCAATACCAAAGACATGAAGTGCATACTGTATCACATTTAAGATTCTGTCTTCGAGACATGATGAGAAGTGTGTCATTTGCGTAGCTGGTATTGGAACCACTTGAGTGCCATGGCATAAGCATGTATGTTGGTGTTGTATATGTAGTGGAAATGTGTGTATGTTTGTGGAACTGTACGGCCAGCTTATCACAGCATGTGTTTAGGGGTATATATTTCTGTATTTGTAAGTGTGTATGACAGAGCATGTGTGTTTGCGTGACAGATGTCATATTGTCTACCTAAGATAGATTGTACACTATCTGTGTGAGCTAGTTTGTTTTGCATATTATATGAGCAAGTTATATTGTGTACACACTTTGTGTGTGAGAGCATACTATTTATGCTGGTTAGACTGCACATTATGTTTGTGAGTCAGATTACATACATTGTCTCCACGCAAGGTTTAGTTTCTCTGCTGATGGAAATATCCAGAAGATTGTATTTTGTTTTGCTATTATGCCTCACAAGAATATGTAAATATCCTATGTTAACTGTGGTTAAAGTACATCAGCTGCAAACTGTTTTCCAAAAATGTATAATCAGGGCAAAATGTGAGGGGTCCTCTCTGCCAGCAGTATAGGCAGCGGCTGATGCAGCGGTATGATGTGGCTGGTAACATGGACCTCACAGGTGGCAAATAGGTGCCGATATGTGCCTTCAGTATCTGTGGATTAGACTCTCTAGCATTTTTGTTTAAATAAAGGCCTAATATTCCTACAGTGTTGTAAGTGCTTACACATTATGCATGAGCATAGGATAACTGGACTTCAATTAGAAGAAGTAAGGTCTGTTGTTCCATAATTCTGTGAAAATGATTTAAATTGCATGAGTGGGCTTGTAACAGGGTGTTTAAACGTGTAAGACGGACGGGGGAATCATTTAAACACGCAGGCTATACTGTTTTCAACTTAACATAACTGAACTGTAGCATCAGGGAAAACGTATGATTTTTGAATATCTTACCAATTTATTCTTAGAATTGGATTCTAAATTTCGAAAACAGGTGACGTAGCAACCATGTAGGTTGTGCCACTGAACTGTAAAATATCACAACCATGTAGGCTGTGCCAGTATCCTCAGGTCTACCACCTTGGGATGTGACATCATAGAGCTGGACAAATCCCAAAAATCTGACAGTATCTTCAGGTCAGCTATCTTGGATCACCATCTTGGTTCTAATGGCTCTGAGCACTATGGGACTCAATTGCTGAGGTCATAAGTCTCTTAGAACTTAGAGCTACTTAAAACCTAACTAACCTAAGGACATCACACACATCCATGCCCGAGGCAGGATTCGAACCTGCTACCGTAGTGGTCGCACGGTTCTGGACTGTAGCGCCTAGAACCGCTCGGCCACTCCGGCTGGCGATCACCATCTTGAATCTGTCGTATTCTGGACTAACAGGACAATGCTTCATCTTGGATTTTTTGAATTCCCTGTCATTTTACACTTAGGATAATTTAGTGACATCATACACTTGGCAGAAAATCCTCTGTCTAGCACTATCGGACTGATTTGAATATTCCACGAATTTTGTAATTTCCCACCGTTTTACACTCAAGGAAATTTTTCTGTGGCGGCAGAGAGAAGAGGGAGGGGGAATCTGATAACAATGCATGATGTCATTGATAATGTCATAAGGAAAGAGGAGGGGAGAAGTATGGCAATCTAGCAAACAGATCAACGAAACCACTATCGCCTATCAGCAAAGTGAGTTTGTTAAGCGCTCATGAGGGATTTGAATTTCATGTGTGAAGTTTTACTGATTTATGCAGCGAAATTGGTATCAGTTCCTTATACTCTTCGTGTTGCTGGTAAGTCTTCGTCTTATGAGATCAGTTGGCAACAGGGTAGTACAGATAACAAATTCATTCACTCTTCCATTCAGTTTAGCTCTTTAAATATTTTGTATTGTAAATTGAACAGGATTTATATGATGTCTTACATCACATGTATTTATACTGGTATGAAGTCATGTGTTTCTCTGTTCACTTGATACTGTATTATTTACAAGCTTAAGTAGTCCTCATTTAACTTGTCTGATGATATATGGGGTAATCACCTAAAACTTTCGCTGTAAATACTGCAGAAATGGAAAGTGCTATTAATGAGCGGTTTTCACAGAATGGATTGTTAGTCATGGGCTCGTATTGTCAACCAATCAACATATTGTAATAGTACTTAGAAAATGTATTTTTGTGCCAAAATACTTTTTCAAATGAAAAAG
This sequence comes from Schistocerca cancellata, assembly GCF_023864275.1. Taxonomy (NCBI): domain Eukaryota; kingdom Metazoa; phylum Arthropoda; class Insecta; order Orthoptera; family Acrididae; genus Schistocerca; species Schistocerca cancellata. The sequence goes on along the minus strand of NC_064633.1, from coordinate 111,589,485 downwards.
ACCTGTTGACATCAAAAAACTAAAAGTAGGGTATATTAGAATGTCAGTGGTGTTTGTTGCAGGATTCTAGTGCGAGTCGTCTATGAGATATCGTAATTTGAAAAGTTCCCACACTGACCCATGTAAAATACCTGTGGCAGACGCAATAAAGAACAAGTCATGTGGAGCCTGACCAGTAACGAGACAACTGATCGTCACTGGTTGTGTTGGGAATGACCACTGTCAGCGGCAATACATGCTTCCAGTCTGGTATGAAACGACTACTTCAAACGTAGTAACATTTCGGCGGTGATGTCCGAGAGGCTGCAGTAATACGTCGCTTCATATCATCGGAGTAACTGGTGTGTCCTTGTACAGAACGTCTTTCAGCCATCGTCACAAAAAGAAAAAAAAAGAAAAAACCTCTACAGGAGTCAAATGCGGAGAATGGGCTGGCGAAGGTACAGGTCCGCTGAGTTCCAATCCAACGATTTGGAAACAATTTGTGAAGACGTAGTACTTCTTGCACTATGGGCTGGACAGCCATCTTGTTCATACCCCAGGTTCACCCTAGTGTGCAGAGGAACGACCTGTAGCATCCGTGAAAGATGGTCTCTTAGGAGGCTGTAGAACTTGTACGCATTCAGTGTTCCGTCTATGAAAAGCGTCCTATGAGCTGGTGGTTCACTATCCCACACCACACGTTTACACTCGATGGACGATGACGTTCCTCCTGACGAAACCAAGGGGGATAGTCAACAGACCAACAGTGCTTGTTTCGGCGGTTTACCTGCCCATTGTTGGTAAATGTGGCTTCATCACTATACAAGATACATGATACGTCTGGAGTATCCTGTCTCAATGCCCATGTACAGAAGTTAACACGATTCTCACCACCGTTTCCATGCAGCTCTTGATGGAGAGAGATGTGATAGTGATGGAAACTCTGTCAATTGAGAATGTGTAGTACACCTGGCAGACTCATGCCACTTCCTCGTGCGATTGCGTGGGAGCTAACGTGCCGATCAACTGCATCAGTAACAAGAGCGTTACATTCCCCCTGTTTTGAAGTTTCTTGTTTCCTTCTGTTAGTTGTCTAGGTGTTATGCTACCACGTTCACGTAACTGGTTGAAGAGGTTGATAAATAACTGCCGAGATAGTTGACGTCTATTGGGATGTCTTGCTGTATACATCGTACAAGAACGAACTGCAACATTCCTACACTCTCCATGCACCATGAACACTTCGGCTTTTTCTGCTTTCGTAAATCTCATCGTCCACTCACAACATACTGCTTAGACCGTCACACACTAACTGACTAGCAAATCGCAGTGCACTTAAAGCACACACAAGCACACTATAAGCTAACATGACAACATTGTACCTTGCAACTACGCTGGTCGAACGACGCGAACAAGTGTCAAAATACGATATCCAGTAAACGACTCGCACTAGAACCCTGCAACAAACACCACTAACATTGTAATTCACCAAATTTTTAATTTTTAGCTTTAATAGGCATTGTTCCATTTACGAATTGCATGTTTGCACAAAAAGTATACATTCGAAGCCGGCCGCGGTGGCCGTGCGGTTCTAGGCGCTCCAGTCCGGAGCCGCGCTGCTGCTACGGTCGCAGGTTCGAATCCTGCCTCGGGCATGGGTGTGTGTGATGTCCTTAGGTTAGTTAGGTTTAAGTAGTTCTAAGTTCTAGGGGACTAATGACCACCGCAGTTGAGTCCCATAGTGCTCAGAGCCATTTATACATTCGAACTATTACTGCAATCTGTTGATTGGTTAACAACACGAGCCTCTGACAACTAATTCATTCTATGAAAACCGTACAACAGTAGCATTTTCCATTTCTGTAATATCTGTGTGCTAGTTTTAGGTCATTCACCCTGTATATGATAGCTGAGTAAAATTTGACACATCCTTTATCTTGCCAATATTAAATGGTCGCGTGTTAAGAGACGCTACCTTTGACTCATCTAACAGTTGCGCTTGCTAAATTTAGTTAAATTTCCCTCTCACAAATATTATACCCTATTTTGAACATTACGTTTTCCCGTTCGTTGTATGAATTTCGAAGGAAATGAGCCAGCTCATCACGCTGTCGCTACTTGAAGAGACGCTGTGCGGGATTCTGTGGACGTGTATTTGATCAGTTACATACTTGACTGCTTTAATCATAGAAACTGACTTGAAACCCCCATTGCATCGGAACTGACTACAAGTCGTATCGCTAACATGTACTCACCATTCCTGAAATATTAGAGGTGTGTTTCAGGTTCACCAGTGTTTAATTCTTCTACGTTATGCCTCTATTTTTTCATTGCTCTATTAAAGTGCGTTCTGCTCAACTAAAATTCATTCGTCTTACTACAGTTAGACTGTGTTCATTAATTTATTACATAGGTCAAAACTTTATTATAGTGTGCCATGGTTATTTACGATTGTTTCTTTCGGGAGGAGGGCGATGGAGTACAGTGATTGATAATTACACTGAGCGCCTCCTCCAATCAAAGCTGACTGATAGTTGTCAAAGGGCAGAATGTCTGTTTTGTATTTGTTTCCGGGCATATAAGACATTTATTCTAGTTTTGATTCACGTCTATTTCAGTCCCATATTTCACTGATCTGCTAACGAGTAATGTTAGTCACGAATCCTTTATATTAAGTATGATATGAGATAGATTTAACTTTTTTATAAACAATCAGAAGCTATCCAGAAGCTCTTTGGAGTCTAGAAAAATAGCCACTAACTTTTACTGAGTAAAATTTTAATATTTTCAGATGTAGGTGGCGCAGTGGTTAACTCTGTACTCATAGTGGATGTAGACTGTATGCTCTTCGTATACTGTCAGTGTAAATAATAGCAGAAACTGGGACGATTATTTCAGAAAGGACATTCTCAGTGCCCTACGTCATTCTTGTCCAGTCCGAACTTGGGGCGAACGTTCTAGTTGTCAACGGGACATTTAGGTCACATCTTTCTTCGTTCTTTCGAATAATATTAAGTTTGTGAAATGAAAAAAAAATTGATTTTGTCGAGTTTATTTCTGGCTTCACAAGGATCCCATCACAACTTCCCGTTTTTATTTATATTTTCATTAATGATAATATTTTCCATGACGCTGCAACTTGGTAAGTATCATGCTTGTAAGCAACTTTCAGGTATTTTATTTCTTCTACTGGTATCAATCGAAGTTTCCAATAGCCAAAGCACCCGATTCTCGTTTGTGACGATATTATCCCAAACATCCAGTTTAGCCGGCCGGTGTGGCCGAGCGGTTCTAGGCGCTACAGTCTGGAACGCGTGGCCGTTACGGTCGCAGATTCTAATCCTGCCTCGGGCATGGATGTGGGCGATGTCCTTAGGTTAGTTAGGTTTAAGTAGTTCTAAGTTCTAGGGGACTGATGATCTCAGAAGTTAAGTCCCATAATGCTCAGAGCCATTTGAACCACCCAATTTAAAATTTTCTGTAATTTCCCTACATCAGTCAAGACAAACATTACAACGGTTTCTTTATGAATGACATGGCCAATCGCCTTACGTTCAATTCCGACATTTGATTTATAACCGGGGAAACTTTTTTGAAATTCTTGGCTATAAACATAAGATTTGAACAATGTTAATTGGTTCCTCCGATAACACTATCAGAACCAAACATGTATTGCGACAGGTGTGTGTGTGTGTGTGTGTGTGTGTGTGTGTGTGTGTGTGTGTGTGTGTGTGTGTGTACGTGCAAATATTTATGCGTATCAAAGTAAAAAGTCGACGACTTTCTCAACATGTACTGCCTACCAAAGCTATGAAGACGTGCCCAAACACAGTAATCTAGGCAGTTTTCATCGGTGTAACAAATATTTGTTGACTGCGAGGTAAGTTCCCACCGAATTAATAATGCACTAAAGCTATAAGGGGGAGTCAAATGAAAACGATATAGATGGGAAAAAGTACGTAAACTATTTAGTATTTCAAAAGTAATCGTCGTAGCCGATAATACATTTATCCCACTGTGAGGCAAGACGGTCAATTTCTTCATGGGGAAATGTTTGCGGTTAGCTATGGAATCATAATTGTACCCAGGTGTGCTCCTGTTCTTCCGAAGGCAGCTCGACGGCTCCGAATGTCGTTCTCCAGGGCTCCAAAAAATGTGTAAATTACGTGGAGAGAGTTCGGGACGAAGGCTGTGTGATTCAACGTTGTCGAAACAACGTTGGCAACATGTGGGCACTCTTCACCTTGCAACAGGACGATTGATATTTTGTCCAGTGAAGTTACTTGTTTTGTTTAGTGGAGTAACAGGATTCTGAGATTCATTACTATTTGTTTCACTCTTTTACTACAATAAACGTTATTACACGTTATGTAAATTTTAAGCCTCAAAACAGAATGTACATTTCAATGTTATACAATGCAAGTAAGAACCACGCTCAGAGGATTCCGTACAAACGTATCCAAGTAGATAGATAGTTCATCCCTCCCTGGAATCGTGAATCTCGGCAATTTTTGCCTGTTACGTTGGTACCGTAAAGATTTTGGTCCTAGGGTTTCCAAGCCTTTCAAGAAGGTTTTAATTTTGAAATTAAATATTGTGTGTCATTTCGCATCCACGACTGTAATTTTTTATTTACTTTATTAATTTTGGAGTTATATTAACTTGATATGCTACTTGGAAATTACGGATTTCTCTCTTGTCCCTGTTGCAATTGCTGATAAGATCTGACGTAAATCTCCAAAGAGGAAGACGGTATAATTTGCAATAGGGTTATTGTTGGCGCGCAAATGTCCAATTGTTCTGTGAGAAGCTTCTGCCGATATTTTACTCGATATCGAAATCTCATTCCAAACAGTTGAAGTGCAATCCTTCATCAACTACCAACATTACTTTGATCTGAAACATTACAGATGCTGTATATATGGTAAGCATATACCGTCAGAGACAGTTCTTAGGTAAAATGAGATATTCGTAATAGATCTGTGATGCATAGTAGTCGGATGGCTCTACCCCTGTCACCGCTAGATGGCAAATGCATCGTTTCCACAGCGGCACGAGACTTTAGTTCATCGTAGCTCAGCCAATTATCACGAAATATTTATAAATTGTACACAAAAACCTTCCTTGTGAATCACTCAGCTTATTACTGGAAACCTGATAACAATCCCTCGAGTCGTTCCTGAGATTTTTGACGGGTTACGAATCCAATGTAACTTTGTAACGGCAAAAAATTATTTCTTATGCGACATAATTACAAATCAACACTTTTGGTATTTTTCCGTTTACTTGTACCGTGAAACCTTGCTTCATGTTAAATTTCATAATTCTAGGTCAATGGGAAGTATCCTAGTGGTTTTGACGAGTCAGTCTGCGAATATGAAAAAAATGGTAGTGTTTGCTGATTGTCTTGACCTAGAAGTTTAATTTTTTACATTGCCTTGGCACTGTAGACCGTAGTATGAACCATAAATTTCAACTTGATACCTGTACTCGTGTCTGAGGGAACGGAGTCTTAACATTCTGACAGACAGGGAGACAGAGAACAAAGTGATCCCATAAAGGTTCCCTTTTTACTGTTTCAGATAAGGTACCATAAAAACGAACAAACTGGTGTGTGGAAATCTAAGATTGCTGTGTGATAGACAAGTGAGGCAACACATTATTTATTTATCTGGAAAGAAAAACAGTTTTGCACAGTGTTGCTGAAAGACAGAGAGAAAGAGCTCTAAGTCGATCAGTCCCGGAGCAACAGTGCCCCACGCGGCGTCAGGGCCAGGTGAGAGGCAGCAGCGAGTGCATGAAGTCCATCCTGCTGCCGTAAACGTCCCGGGCGGCCGCCATGGGCGCGTCGATGACCAGGTAGTTGCGCTCGGCGTCGCTGCTGTACGGCTGCCACGTCACGCCGCCCACCGGCGTCGGCGTCGGGTTCCTGAAGTAGACACACGGCCAGAAGTGTTACTGAGCTGTTGAGAGAGGTACCTCCACCGACAACAGGAACAACAGAAATTTTATGCCTGTTTTAACATCCTTAATTACACTGTTGCAACTTGAAGCAAATCTGAAGACGGCTCCCACATCTTTATGCGCCAGAAAACATTCAAAACACTTCGAATGTATGTACACTACTGGCCATTAAAATTGCTACACCACGAAGATGACGTGCTACAGACGAGAAGAAGATGCTGTGATATGCAAATGAATAGCTTTTCAGAGCATTCACACAAAGTTGGCGCCGGTGGCGGCACCTACAACGTGCCGACATGAGGAAAGTTTCCAACCGATTTCTCATACACAAACAGCAGTTGACCGGCGTTGCATGGTGAAACGTTGTTGTGATGCCTCGTGTAAGGAGGAGAAATGCGTACCATCACGTTTCCGACTTTGATAAAGATCGGATTGTAGCCTATCGCGATTGTGGTTTATTGTATCGCGACATTGCTGCTCGTTTTGGTCGAGATCCAATGACTGTTAGCAGAATATGGAATCGGTGGGTTCAGGAGGGTAATACGGAACGCCGTGCTGCATCCTAACGGGCTCGTATCACTAGCAGTCTAGATGACAGGCATCTTAACCGCAAGGCTGTAACGGATCGTGCAGCCACGTCACGATCCCTGAGCCAACAGATTGGGACGTCTGCAAGACAACAACCATCTGCACGAACAGTTCGACGACGTTTGCAGCAGCATGGACTATCAGCTCGGAGACCATGGCTGCGGTTACCCTTTACGCTGCTTCACAGACAGGAGCGCATGCAATGGTGTACCCAACGACGAACCTGGGTGCACAAATGGCAAAACGTCATTTTTTCGTATGAATTCAGGTTCTGTTTACAGCATCATGATGGTCGCATACGTGTTTAGCGACATCGCGGTGAACGCACATTGGAAGCGTGTATTCGTCATCGCCATACTGATGTATCACCCGGCGTGATGGTATGGGGTGCCATTGGTTACACGTCCTGGTCACCTCTTGTTCGCATTGACGGCACTTTGAACAGTGGACGTTAAATTTGAGATGTGTTACGACCCGTGGCTGTACCTTTCATTCGATCCCTGCGAAACCCTACATTTCAGCAGGATAATGCACGACCGCATGTTTGAGGTCCTGTACGAGCCTGGCCAGCGCATTCTCCAGATCTCTCACCAATTGAAAACGTCTGGTCAATGGTGGCCGAGGAACTGGCTCGTCACAACACGCCAGTCACTACTCTTGATGAACTGTGGTACCGAGTTGAAGCTGCATGGGCAGCTGTACCTGTACACGCCATCCAAGCTCTGTTTGACTCAATGCCCAGCCGTATCAAGGCCGCAATTACGGCCAGACGTGGTTGTTCTGGGTACTCATTTCTCAGGATCTATGCCCCTAAATTGCGTGAAAATGTAATCAGACGTCAGTTCTAGTATACTATATTTGTCCAATGAATACCCGTTTATCATCTGCATTTCTTCTTGGTGTAGCAATTTTAATGGCCAGTAGTGTATTTAAGAAAAAAACATTCATAGGTGCACAATTTTTTTTATTAACTGAAGAACGACAGGTTTCGCTTAAATAATGCGTCATCAGGTTTCGTTAAAAAATAAAAAACACACCGGTTAAAGAAGGTATGATACTAAATAAAACGTACTATAAGGTAACCTGATGGAAATGACAAGCAATGCAGCACATAATAAGACCTTGCACACAAACTATAAACACAGCCGTGCACTTGAACAGCGCCAGAGGCGCGTCTGTATTAAGGAAGCGCATGTGAACGTGCTTCCAGTGCCTTTCTAGCGCACGGCTGTGTTTACAGATTGCACACGAGGTCCTGTTCTGTGCCGCGATGGCTCTCGTCATCTCAATGAGGTTGTTTTTAGTACATTTTATTCGGTATTATACCTTCTTTGACACTTGCTTTTTGGTAGAATATTTTGGATTTTTGTAACATAAGCTGATGATGCCCTGTCTGGGCGAAGAAAGTCGTTGTTAAGTTAATAAAGAACATTGTGCAGCCTATGACTGTTTTTTTCTAAGTAATACTAATAATAAGGTTGCTGTACCATCACGCCAATATGGAAACAATAAATTTCATGATGATTGTTTAATTGATATCGCCGATCTGGCGTTTTATATTGTAACTTTTTATGTGTGCAGAAATGGTCACCTGCTGGAAGCCAAACTAATATGCAGACAAAGAATTTTTTGTTTCGTCAACAGTTTAGTCAAGAACTAACATCAATGTTTTTCTTTGTAAGTATGACATTCAGAAAGCGCCAGTGACCAGACAGGCAACAGCATCGCGATGTCAAAACAATCTGCTGCATGGTCATATTTCTGTTTCCTGTGGGTAGTATGCAGTGAATACGTCCAAGGGTATGCCACTTGAGCTAGAAAGACATTCATTGAGAAAGGCTACCAGCCAAGCCCACAGCAAGTGCGGTGTTTGCATAATTTCTGACTGTTTTGTACTTGTTCCGTTGACGAAATTTTTATTCATTTTGCGACCAGTCTGTTTCGTTTAGATTAAGTAGCTCCGTGATATATTAATAATGTGATTACTTTTCCTCCAAATTAGTTTTACGTTCCGAATTATCGTTTGTGAGTTAAAATAAAATAGGGACAGCTCTGTTCGTCTTGGTATCTGTGGAAATCAGCATCTCTATATAATTTTCTACACATTTAGAAAGGCCACCGTATATATGGCGTACCAGGAGTAATGGGAAACATTTAGGGATAAGACAGGTATGATCATTCGAAGCGAAAAAGGCTAGTTTACACGGGCTCGAAAATACACTCCTGAGGAGCTATGAGCACTTGTTCATCTTCAATACTGTGAAACAAATCTTTTCTACTGACAGCTACGAGATAGTACGGACCAAAACAAGACGTATATCTTAAGAGCTATGATCAATTGCTCATCTTCGCTACTGTGGAACATCTCTTCCGCTCAACCAGTATTCATAGCTCTGAAGGTATGGGTCTTAGAGACAATGTTTAACAAACAGTATTTTATGTTTCAACCCGTACTACCCCCACAAAATATGGAATGCAAAGAGCTTGGAATAGGAGAGATTTGTTTCCCAGCAACAAAGTTGAAGGGGTGCTCATAGTTCTTAAGGCCTTTTAGAGCGCATGTTTACTGAACTTCTTTTGCTTAGAATGACCGTTCCTGTCATATCCGTAAAATGTAAATGTCATGTGACTAGCGCCTCCCGACACGTAGACAGTTCGCCGGGTGCATGTCTTTCGATTTGACGCCACGTCGGCGACGTACGCGTCGATGGGGATGAAATGATGATAATTAAAACAACACAATACCTAGTCCCTGAACGGAGAAAATCTCCGACCCAGCCGGGAATCGAACATGGGCCCTTAGGATTGACAGTCTGTCGCGCTGACAACTCATCTATGGGCGGCGGACGTCATCTTCGTTAATATTGGCGATTGTTTCTGGGATATCCTATGTACAGTGTATGCAGGGCGTAAAGGGTAAACTGCAGATACTTCTGTTGGTAACTGAGGACGGTGTTCTGGACAACCCGTGAAATCAGCATTTACGTCTTTTGCAAACTGATAATTATACATATTACAGGTCATATGTTTTTAGGTTGGGTAGTACCTCCATGTGGCAACAGCAACCCACTAATGCTCATTTTACTTTGGGCAGCAGGTCAGTTGTTGAGATGTGGATGCATGGAAGCAAAATGGTTACTCTACACCGACAGGTGGAGTCCACTTAGTGGTGCAGATTACGAATGGGCAGAAAACATCAGGTCGTAAAGTTTGTGATGTGTTTGAAGGAATAGTGTTAAATACAGGGAAAAAAAAACAAGCAACGTCCCGACGTTTGAAAAATTTTGGAATGATGCGCTAGAATTCAGTTACCATGTCATGTCTCTCCCAGCGCTGTTATCACGTCACGTAATTCCGCCTGTGTGTATCAGGCTGTGTGTGCCTAGAGCGTGCTTGCCTACTTATCGCATTTATTGCGTGAACTTTTCTGAGCCAAACTGTCACTATTGTGACTACAACCTGTCGTATCGTTTTGGCTAAGCTCAGTCTCCCATGTGGAAGGTCCCTCTGATGTGTTTATTTTTTGTTTGTTTAATGCCTCATCTTGATATATGTTTTTATTAATATACTTGATGGTTTATAAATTTAACTTGGGTTATTGATGGGCTTCGTAACTAGCTTCTGAATTTCACTACTTGTCTGTCACTGTTTGCACGGGAAGTATTTACTGAGTAATTGCCTGTAGCCGTGCTTTTCTTAAATAAAGGAAGTGTTCTGTTTGTGACTGTCATTTAGTACTCTTAACAGTTCCGATTTTTTTTTTTTTTTTTTTGGAAGCGATAGATTCCTTTACTGGCATACCACTGTTGCATGATTATGTGTACCTTTCCCCTTGTTTTTAAAATTGTATTTTATGTGTATTTTAGAGGCAGATAATCTGAGTAGCTGGGGCGGGCTGTTGTGAAGTGTCCCAATTCGCAGTGACGTAAGAGCCGATGTTGTTTAGGCACGACCACTTCCGGAGCTACTACAGGAATTTAATGCCCGAATGAACGACATTTACTGTTTTCAAAATTTAATGCCTTATTCGAAGTATTTAATAATAATTCCTGTTTGGTCAGTTTTGCGCCTTCCCAAAATGAACTTGTCTATTAGTCAGCCGTTGCGCAGTTCTTGAGATTTTCTGTTCAATTTAAGTTTCAACTGGCTGCTCCTATACTCTTATTGCTTCTTAATCAAACTAGTTGCTGTTATCTCTAGTATAAAAAAGTAATTATTGTCTTGAATCTTATGCGTATCTGTGTTTGAATGAAAGATGTATTTTGAAATAATTGGCTAATCAGTATTCTTGTAATGAATGATTTTCAATCCCCTATCACCCAGTCCTTCCTCGTTCAAACTTAGTAAGCGCGCAGTGGCACGCATCAGCGCTCCCTCAATTCTTTAATGAAATGGGGATAACAGTAGACTCTCCCAACTCCCGATTTTTAAATAAGGGAAGGATCGGACTGACTCAGTTATTCATCGTAGTATTAGCCGGACAAACTACACAGGAAGAAGACGGGAACATAAGGTCAACCAGCGACTAGTGTGGGTTCTTGAAACCAGATCACTACTCAGTCGCTCCCAATGTGGCTTCAGGAGGAATCGCTCTACGCTCAATAGCCTGACCCTGCCACAGCGGCGATTCAAGAAGCTTTCCTCCGTAAGCAACAGCTTTTCGGTGTATTCTTTGATTCGGAAAAGACCTACGATGCTACCTGAAGACAATATTTTGTTGCAATTGTACGAATGATGTCTCCTAACATACATACAGAATTCTCTGTCAGAAAGGTATTTTCGATACGGGGTTGGGAATGTCCTGTCAGACCGGTATAACTAGGAGAACGACGTCCTTCAAGGAAGTGCTTTGAGTGCAACAGCGTTCGCCATTGGCATTAACGTATTACGTCCACAGTAAGGCGTCCTGTGCAATGTTCTTTTTTTGTAGATGACTCTCCATATTCTGTGCCCCTTAAAATCTTGCAACGGATCCACGGCAACTGAGTTTGTTAATCCCGTGGCTCGAGGTATGGTGTTACACATTAGGTTTCAAATTCTCTTTGGGGAAAACTATGTGTGCTTTTAATCGCTCCCGCACTCTTTTTAATTCATCTGTTTTACATTTGAGGTACGATTCTTAGTTTTAGGGAAGCGATGAAACACCTGGGACTTACTTTTGATGAGATTCTGAAGTGGTTCCGACAACTTAAAGAACTGAGGAGAAGATGCCTCAAAGCTTTGAACATCCTTAAATGCGTTAGCCGATAGGGTACGACTTCTACAACTCCATAAAGGCTTCATACGACCCAGCCTGGAATGTGGACGCCAGATTTATGGATGTGGAATATCTTTGTACCTCAAAATTTGGAATACCTGTGCACTAGATTAACTAGATTTTACACCGGTACTTGGATTTTGTTACTGTTTATATGGATAGATCTAAGCAGGGGAATTTCATCTCTTCTTCCGGTCCAGATGGTATACCAATCAGGTTCCTTTCAGAGTATGCAGATGCAATAACGCCTTTCTTATCAATCATATACAACCGCTCACTTGACGAAAGGTCTGTTCCTAAAGACTAGAAAGTAGCACAGGTCACACCAAGGAAGGAAATAGGAGTAACCCATTGAATTACAGACCCATATCACTGACCTCAATTTGCAGTAGGATTTTAGAGCATATAATGTACTCGAACGTTATCAATCAACTTGAAGAAAATGACTTATTGACTCATAGCCAACAAGGATTCAGAAAATATCGTTCTTGTGCAAAAAAGCTAGCTCTTTATTCCCATGAAGTAATTAGTGCTGTTGACAAGGGATCTCAGATCGATTCCAAATTCTTAGGTTTCCAGAAGGCTTTTGACACAGTTCCTCACAAGTGATTATTAATCAAATTGCGTGCATATGGAGTATCGTCTTAGTTGTGTGACTGGATTCGTGATTTCCTCTCAGAGAGATCACAGTTCGTAGTGATAGACGGTCATAGGACCTCTGCTGTTCCTGATTTACATAAATGATCTAGGTGATAATCTGAGCAGCCCCCTTAGATTGTTTGCAGATGATGCTGTAATTTACCGTCTAGTAAAATCATCAAACGATCAATTGAAATTACAAAATGATCTAGAGAGAAATTTCGGTATGGAGAGAAAAGTGGCAGTTGGCACTGAACAAAGACAAGTGCGTGGTCATCCACATGGGCACTAAAAGAAATCTGATAGCCGGCCGAGGTGGCCGAGTGGTTCTAGACGCGTCTACTACGGTCGTAGGTTCGAATCCTGCTTTGGGGTGGCTGTGTGTGACGTCCTTAGGTTAGTTAGGTTTAACTAGTTCTAAGTTCTAGGGGACTGATGACCTCAGATGTTAAATCCCATAGTGCTCAGAGCCATTTTTTGAAATCTGATAAATTTGGGGTATACGATAAATCGAGCTGTCAATTCGGCTGAATACCTAGGAATTACAATTAAGAGCAATTTAAATTGGAAAGACCACACACATAATATTGTGGGGAAGATGAAACTAAGACTGCGCTTTGTTGGCAGAACACTTAGAAGATGCGACAAACCCACTAAAGAGACTGCCTACATTACACTTGTCCGTCCTCTGCTGGAATATTGCTGCACGGTATGGGATTCTTGCCAGGTAGGATTGACGGAGGACATAAAAAAATGCAAAGAAGGGCTGCTCGTTTCGTGTTATCGAGCAATAGGGGTGAGAGTGTCACTGATATGATACGCGAGTTGAGGTGGCAGTAACTGAAACAAAAGCGGTTTTCTGTGAGGCGAGATCAATTTACGAAATTTCAATCACCAACTTCCTCTTCCGAATGCGAAAATATTTTGTTGACACCCACCTACGTTGGGAGAAATGATCATCATAATAAAATAAGATAAATCAGAGCTCGAACGGAAAGATTTAGGTGTTCCTTTTTCCCAAGCGCCATTCGAGAGTGGAATGGTAGAGAAGTAGTATGAAAATGGTTCGATGAACCCTCTGCCAGGCACTTAAGTGTGAATTGCAGAGAAACCATCTAGATGTAGATGTCGGTCTTGTTCTGTGACTTTGTAATCAGGATATGACCCCCAGAGCAATCTTCAGTTTATTATGCGGAATTGTTTGCTGTCCTGAGGGCACTGGTGCAAATGAGTTATCTGCGTGGCAAGAAGTTCTTCATCTACTCCGATTACCAAAGTGCCCTTCTTGCTATTGGTGAGATGTATCCAGCGGATGGAATGGTGCAGTAATTGCAGGACGCTCTCCTCCTTTTACAAAGGCAAGAAAAAGATGTAATGTTTAGCTGGGTTCCAGGGCACACAGGGACCTTGAGAAATGAACTCACTGACGCGGCTGCCAAGGAGGCTTGCTCCCTTCCTCCTCCTGCTCGGTGTTCGGTCCCCCTGCAGGAGGTCACCGTACATATGACCCGGAAGACGATGCGTTGGTGGCAGCCAGCCAATGTGGAGCAATAGTATGCGGTCACCGAAACCTTCAGTGCGGATATGGCTTACCTCCACCCGACCACGATGAGTTGAAGAAGCAGCTCTTACAATGCTCAGAGTGGGACACTGCCCACTGCTTTCTCTCACGTCACGAGCATCCTCCACTTAAGTGGGACGTAGCTGTCTATACGACATATTTCAAATGAATGTTTTATATGCTGATGGCCTGTGGGCGTCTCCCATGCGCTCACCCCTCTGTTTTAACTGACACTGGGGCGAGCATGGTTCATGTTTTAAGATTTCGTGTCATTTCCAGACTTCTTCACAGAATAAAGTGTGTTGGATTTCGATGTCTCACTGAGTGGCTCGTCCACAAATTATTTTGAAATCACTGTCACTGTCATCTGTCCCCTTTTTAAACATGTTCGTGCTGGTGTTATATACTTAATTTTATCTAGTTCTTCTGCTGTATTTTTTCTGACCTACATTGTTGCTCTTTTATTAATCTCACCATCTCAGGGCGGTCTTTTCAGTCCTTGTGTGTGCATACAATTTGATTTTCCAGTCTATTGTTAGTTGAATAGATTTTTACCACAATCGTGTAAATTTGGTGCAAGTATGGGAACTGATAACCTTGCTGTTCAGCCCCTCATATATATTCATCCATATCACAAAACTGAGTGTATGTACATATGTATGTATGTGTGTTCCACGTCTCATCCTAAACCAGTGGACCGATTTCAGCCAAACTTGATACACATGTCACTTACTGTATGGAAAGGAATACTGTGGGGGTAAGAACCGACTGGAATACTCTCTTTCGAATTATAAAGGTGGCAGGGGTAAAACACAGGGAGCGAAAGGCTATTTACAATTTGTACAGAAACCAGATGGCAGTTACACGATTCGAGGGGCATGAAAGGGAAGCAGTGGTTGGGAAGGGAGTCAGACAGGATTGTAGCCTATCCCCGATGTTATTCAATCCGTATATTGAGCAAGCAGTAAAGGAAACAAAAGAAAAATTCGGAGCAGGTATTAAAATCCATGGAGAAGAAATAAAAACTTTGAGGTTCGCCGATGATATTTTAATTCTGTCAGAGACAGCAAAGGACTTGGAAGAGCAGTTGAATGGAATAGACAGCATCTTGAAAGGAGGCTGTAAGACAAACATCAACAAAAGCAAAATGAGGATAATGGAATGTAGTCGAATTAAGTCGGGTAATGCTGAGGGAATCAGATGAGAAATAAGACACTTAAAGTAGTAAATGAGTTTTGCTATTTGGGGAGCAAAAAAGCTGATGATGGTCGAAGTAGAGAGGATATAAAATGTAGACTGGCAATGGCAAGGAAAGCGTTTCTGAAGACGAGAAATTTGTTAACATCAAATATAGATTTAAGTATGAGGAAGTCGTTTCTGAAAGTGTTTGTATGGAGTGTAGCCATGTATGGAAGTGAAAGGTGGACGATAAATAGTTTGGACAAGAAGAGAATAGAAGGTTCGAAATGTGGTGCTACAGAAGAATGCTGGAGATTAGATGGGTAGATCACGTAACTGAAGGGGAGGTATTAAACAGAATTGGGGAGAAGAGGAGTTTGTGGCACAACTTGACAAGAAGAAGGGACCGGTTGGTAGGACATGTTCTGAGGCATCAAGGTATCACAAATTTAGCATTGGAGGGCAGTGTGGAGGGTAAAAATGGTAGAGGGAGATCAAGAGATGAATACACTAAGCAGATTCAGAAGGATGTAGGTTGCAGTAAGTACTGGGAGATGAAGAAGCTTGCACAGGATAGGGTAGCATGGAGAGCTGCATCAAACTAGTCTCAGGACTGAAGACCACAACAACAACAAGAGCCAGCAACTTCCTACTGTTCGTGTGGGGGTTATAACTTGAAAAGAGGAAGAGATGGACACAGATGAGGAAAGAGAGGAAGAGAGCGGCAGAGACAGGAGAATGTGGTAATGAACAGAGAAAGGGAAGAGGTGGATAGTATGGAGGAGTATATGGACAGAGAGGCGAGAGGACCTGGGCAAAGAGAGAGGGGAGGAGGAGAGGGACAGAGGGGGAAGGAACAGACGAACGAAGAGGAGAGGAGCAGGTGGCCAGAGAAAGGAAACAGCAGGAAACTGGATGGAGAGAAGAAGGAAGAGGAGATGGACATAGAGGTAGAGGGGATGGGCTTACAAGGGAGTAGGACATGGACAGATGGGGCAGAAGCAGATTGACGAAAGGAGTAGGAACAGACAGACAGACGGAGGGGCAGGAGGAAATGGACAGAGAGAGGAGGTGATGGAAACCGACAGGGGTGAAGCATGGAGGAGGTGGACAGAAAGAGGGAGTGGAGTATATGGACAGTGGGGGATGAAGAGGGGGAAGGACAGAGAAGGGGGAAGCAGGTCATAGACAGAGAGGGGGGTGGAGCATGAGATGGACTATTAGAGGATTAGAAGAACTGAACCACTGGACCAGTCTCAACCCAACTTCGTACAAATATCATTTACTGTCTGAAAAGAATCACTGTGGGGGATAGAACCATCCATCCGTCAAAGAGGTGAGGGTGGGGGATGAAAGGGCAATGTATGCCACGACGCGAGATACCCATGCATTAGTGACCCAATATCTGAGAATGAGAGCATTTAGAAACTTCCAACTTTACATATAATTTCAAATCTTTACGTAACTTTTTCTCGCTGACGATCCCCACCAAATGACAAAAGGAAAAAAGTTAATCACTTACTACATTTTCGCTATTCATGCAGTAAAACTTCCAAATGAAGCACGGCGTCTTCATTTGTTGCTCCTTTACTGCAAACTGTATTCGTGACAGGACAGGATTAACATATATCACTGAATGTACCAGAAAAATAACATCATTATACGACACTTAGTTCAGGAGATATGACATCAGAAACACTCAGATACGTGAAAGGTTACTGCATCTAGCAAAATGTTTAAATTTATTACTTCCTTGCTACTACTTCTATTTGCAACACTTTTGGCAGACAATAACCACATCTGCCGCTGAATCTAACTAGGAAAATACGAGAAGTGTTCAATAAGTAATGCATCACTTTTTTTTCTCGGCCAATTACGGTTGAAAAAATGCGGAATTTGTTGTGTGACATCGCGGAATATTCACGTTTCTGCGCCTACAGTTTCATGAAGTTCCGATAGATGGTGGCGTGATATGCAACCTTCAAAATGGCGTCTAGTGTCTGTAACGAATGCGTGTTCCAGGCAGAGGCTGCTATAGAGTTCTTTTGGCTGATGAGACTTGGCAGTGAACGAAAACACGGTGAGTCGTTGGACGAGGTGTCTGCCATCGTGACAACAAGATCGCGCCAACCTGTCCGCTCTCCCTTATGGTAGCTGGCCGTACACAGCTGTGGCTCCTTCAGTGTTGTGCCGACGCTCTCGTTTGAGATCATCGACAGGTAACAAAAGCATCGCCAAACAACGGGACATCTCTGTTGGTAGTGCTGGCACGCCATTTATAGTATTCATTGTAGTGTGCCCGCTGCTGCACCAAGCATGACATTTTAATTTATTGCTTCCTTACTACTAATACTATCCACAACACATTTCACATACAGCAGACACATATACCACTGGATGTAACAGCAAAGGTATGTCATTGTACAGCACATAATTCAGAAGGTAAGTCGTCATAAGCATTGAGCTGCATGTAAATGAAATAGCACGGTGAAATTAGCTAGATATATAGGTGGAAAAGTTTACAATACGCATGGAAGACTTGACATGTGCATATGTGGGGAATGCCACAAGTAAAAATCTCATCATAAACCCCTGGAATAGTTTCAGTCAAACATGGTAGACATATTAGCTACACTCTGGAAAGAAATACTGTAATGGTGAGAACCGTTGGCCTCCTATTGTGAGTGTGACAATGGGGAGAGAGAAACGAGGATGAGGAAACAAACAGACAGTGAGGGGAAGGAGAAGATAGGCATATATAAGAGGAGAAGGAGGAGATGGCAGAGATAGGAAAGAGGAAAATGGAGAGAGAGAAGGGGGGGGGGAGGGAGAGAGTGAGGGGGGAGGGAGGGAGAGGGGGAAGGAGAGAGAGAGAGGAGGAGACAGACAGAAAAAAGAAAGAGGAAGAGTAGGGCAGAGACAGGGGGTGGAAGAGATGGACAGAGAGGTGGGGAAAATGAAAGGGACAGAGAATGGGAAGATGACGAGATGGACAGTGAGAGGGGCTGGAGGTGATGGACAAAGAGTGGGGAGAGGAGGTGGTCAGAACTTGGCCCCCTTCTAACAGCCGTGTACCGCAAGTCTCTAGAGGAACGGAAGGTTCCAAATTTTTGTAAAAGAGCTCAGGTACTTCCAGTTTTCAAGAAGGGTCGTCGAACAGATGCGCAAAACTATAGGCCTATATCTCTGACATCGATCTGTTGTAGAATTTTAGAACATGTTTTTTGCTCGTGTATCATGTCATTTCTGGAAACCCAGAATCTACTCTTTAGGAATCAACATGGATTCCGGAAACAGCGATCGTGTGAGACCCAACTCGCTTTATTTGTTCAGGAGATCCAGAAAATATTAGATACAGGCTCCCAGGTAGATGCCATTTTCCTTGACTTCCGGAAGGCGTTCGATACAGTTCCGCACTGTCGCATGATGAACAAAGTAAGAGCCTACGGAATATAAGACCAGCTGTGTGGCTGGATTGTAGAGACGTCTACAAACGTTAAAGTAACCAGTGGCGTGCCACAGGGGAGTGTTATGCGACCATTGCTTTTCACAATATATATAAATGACCTAGTAGGTAGTGTCGGAAGTTCCATGTGGCTTTTCGCGGATGATGCTGTAGTATACAGAAAAGTTACAGCATTAGAAAATTTCAGAGAAATACAGGAAGATCTGCAGCGGATAAGCACTTGGTGCAGGGAGTGGATGATTATATGATAGCGGAACAAACACTGGTAGCAATTACTTCTGAAAAATGTCTGGGTGTATGCGTACGGAACGGTTTGAAGTGGAATGATCATATAAAATTAATTGTTAGTAAGGCGGGTGCCAGGTTGAGATTAATTGGGAAAGTCCTTAGAAAATGTAGTCCATGAACAAAGGAGGTGGCTTACAAAACACTCGTTCGACCTATACTTGAGTATTGCTCATCAGTGTGGGATCCGTACCAGATCGGGTTGACAGAGGAGACAGAGAAGATTCAAAGAAGAGCGGCGCGTTTCGTCACAGGGTTATTTGATAAGCGTGATAGCAAACTCAAGTGGCAGATTCTGCAAGAGAGGCACTCTGCATCGCGGTGTAGCTTGCTGTGCAGGTTTCGAGAGGGTGCGTTTCTGGACGAGGAATCGAATATATTGCTTCCCCCTACTTATACCTCCCGAGGAGATCACGAATGTAAAATTAGAGAGATTCGAGCGCGCACGGAGGTATTCCGGCAGTCGTTCTTCCCGCGAACCATACGCGACTGGAACAAGAAAGGGAGGCACGTAAAGTGCCCTCCGCCACACACCGTTGAGTGGCTTGCGGAGTATAAATGTAGAAGTAGAAGTAAAAGGTGAGGGGTCAATGGAGGTGGACGGAGAGAGGGTGGAGGGGCTAATAGAAGATTGAAATAAATATGTAGCCGCACAACGCCAGGTACTCAACTAGCATATATAAATAGCAGGGCACTGTCGGTATTGGTCGAGAATTCGCTAACGTCAGTTTCAGAGCTACCTTGTCTATGGTGTCATTCTACAGTTGAGACATTTGTACACGTATTCGTATTTTGCTGATAGCAGTATCCAGCCACAAGGAGCCCTATTCCCCCGTGGCCTTCTCTTAGCAACTTGCATGAAGCAGCTTGTAGCCCACGTTTCGAGCGCCCGTGCTTCTGCTCGTCTCATTCTTCCATGCCCTTGATGCCACGGTACTATAGCTAATATGTACGAAGTGCTGCATATTTTATAACTGTTTAAAAATGCCTGTCCACGCAAGAAGCGAATAATTATTGATCTACTTGTCATTGTCATTATGTTTTGCTACTATAACAGCAGCAGCAGGTTTTAGATTTTTTTTAACTATCTATGCACAGCATTCTCTCGCAGCATTTGCGTCTTAAGAATGAAATAGACTGACTAAGACGTCGATTGTAAGTATTTTTAAAAAAGTTCGACATTCTTATATCGCATTGATAAACAATCAGTTTTCTATATAAAATTAAATTGTTTTTATTCACAGTATGATGCGACGGGAGTGCTGCTGATGAAGATATTGAAGCTACTTGCTGCTGTCTCTGTGTTATTCTAGAAATTGTGATGAGAATAGCGTCGGCGTGTCACCTCTGGCCCTGATGTGCTTATAAGCCACACTACGTTAAAGTCCTAACCATGCAAGCACAGACATACATACGATAATAATAACAATGTTAGTAGAGGTAGCGAAAATATATTTACGGCGAGTGGTAAGTAGTTCACCCACTTGTGATAGAAATGCCGGCGGTGATGAATAGAAAAAAAAGGCAAGTAACTTTAACTAATAAGGCTAGGGGAAGTCGTTGCAGCGGCAGCCTCTTGATGTGAACATGATGCTGTTCGACCAAACCTACTTTTTTAACACCAGTGGGTGTAAATGTGTCAGTGTCGGTATAATATCTAACGGGGAGCTCTACCCAGCGGTAGTATTTGAAAAACCTCGATTTAGTGACATCAGAGTAATTACTTCACGGAAACGTTTACTCTCTCTTGACTATACTGAGTGAACATAAAATCTCTGTAGAAGGCTCCCCCTGTACGGGTGCAATATTTAACAACAGAGAATGCATACATCTTTTAAGAGTTTAATGAATCTCAGATATGCAATAGAAAGTAGCAGTCGTATGACTACAGATTCTATGACACACTGTAGAGTAATCTAGTGGAGTTAGAGCGTCAAACTATACACCCACCAGAAGAAACTATAGCTCAACACTACAATGCATTTTGTGCATCGATGTAGGTGGAAGCGTATGATGCAACACTACCAGCTGTGAACACTGAAATACAATAGTATTTATATACCTATCTGTATGCAAGTGTTTATCACATCTCCTGCATTTAATGTAAATGAACAGTTACCACCGTAACCGAGTGGATGAAACAACCTCACAACAAGGGTATTATAGTAGCGACTGGTCCTGCTTTGATGAAGCTGGAAACCAGAACAAGACGAATGGATCATTACTTCCTGATATTACACGTGCTTTGGTTACTAGGCATTCGAGCTGCGGGAAAACAAAACTTGTTCTTCCACTACTAACATATCCTAATGGAATCTGCTTCGAGCAAGTACATATTTTTTTTCGGAAACTCTGTTTCAGTCAAAATATCAGATATTGCAGGAGATTTTGCACAGAACTGAGGGAGTAACATACCAAAAGCAGTGATGTTCTGCCATCTGGAAAAGTAAAGCCAAACAGTGCACTCGTGACTGAAGATGTCGCAGCGCAAAATCAGGATGAGATCTGCAGATATTTCTGCATAGGTCGCCATTCGAAAGTCAATATATTTTACTTGAGCCAGGCATAGTCAAGGATCCTGAAGCAGTTGGTTCAGGATAATGCGAACGTTATTATCGGTTTCTAGCAGAACAGTCTGGATTCAAACCATATTTACCAGGTACATTTAGGAATTGACATGTCACTCAATGAATCGTTGCAGTACATGGGGATTGCTGGAATAACTTGCAGTATGGCTTTTTGGTTATACATAAAACTAAGAAATTGCATCAGGATCGATGTAGACAAATCTTCAATGAGACTCTGCATAAAAAGCATTGTATCAGGATATAACTATATCCATATACTGTAGACTACGGGAAGATTTGCAGTTTTGTCGCACAGACCTCCAGAGAGTGTAAAGCACATGCATCTGTTTGACGGAAAAAGGGAGGCACTTCAGAAGTGAAAAGTCTTATCGAGTTAGTGCTGTAAATGCTTGGAATGCTAGAATACGGCAATGTGAACTATGTGTCAATGAAGAAATTCAAGAATTCAACACAAAACTGACTGATATGCATGGATGTATCAAGGCGATAGCTCAAGCACTTGACTCCCATCATGAACAGTAGTCTCAAAGTATATGTAAATTGTAAACTGTCTCAAAAAAAAAGCTTCATATACGGCAGCATGTCGTCAACAATGTGTAAAGTTACTGAGGTGTGGAAGGCTATTCAACGGAAGATACGAAGTTAGGGGAGGTGCAATGAGATCAACATCTATCAGAAATGTTTAAGTCAGTAACCTAGAGTTTGAAGGGACTGCTAGAGCCTACTGACGGAGGTAGAAAAGCATAACAAGTAGAAGAAGGAGATGATGGAGCAAATGACTCAATCAGTCGTATCAGTAATGTACAATTAGACAGAACATACGGTGTTAGCAGGATGAAACCATATGTGCTAGGTAAGCACCAATACTTCTAGTCAAGAATGCAATATGGGCTGTGGATGAAGAATTTCAAAGAATGTGTAGTTTATTAGAGCTAATATACTTAAAAAAATCTTAGTATACAAAAGTATACCCTGAAGGATACGAAAGCATACTGAAAGCGTATGGTCAAATACACTCCTGGAAATGGAAAAAAGAACACATTGACACCGGTGTGTCAGACCCACCATACTTGCTCCGGACACTGCGAGAGGGCTGTACAAGCAATGATCACACGCACGGCACAGCGGACACACCAGGAACCGCGGTGTTGGCCGTCGAATGGCGCTAGCTGCGCAGCATTTGTGCACCGCCGCCGTCAGAGTCAGCCAGTTTGCCGTGGCATACGGAGCTCCATCGCAGTCTTTAACACTGGTAGCATGCCGCGACAGCGTGGACGTGAACCGTATGTGCAGTTGACGGACTTTGAGCGAGGGCGTATTGTGGGCAGGCGGGAGGCCGGGTGGACGTACCGCCGAATTGCTCAACACGTGGGGCGTGAGGTCTCCACAGTACATCGATGTTGTCGCCAGTGGTCGGCGGAAGGTGCACGTGCCCGTCGACCTGGGACCGGACCGCAGCGACGCACGGATGCACGCCAAGACCGTAGGATCCTACGCAGTGCCGTAGGGGACCGCACCGCCACTTCCCAGCAAATTAGGGACACTGTTGCTCCTGGGGTATCGGCGAGGACCATTCGCAACCGTCTCCATTAAGCTGGGCTACGGTCCCGCACACCATTAGGCCGTCTTCCGCTCACAACCCAACATCGTGCAGCCCGCCTCCAGTGGTGTCGCGACAGGCGTGAATGGAGGGACGAATGGAGACGTGTCGTCTTCAGCGATGAGAGTCACTTCTGCCTTGGTGCCAATGATGGTCGTATGCGTGTTTGGCGTCGTGCAGGTGAGCGCCACAATCAGGACTGCATACGACCGAGGCACACAGGGCCAACACCCGGCATCATGGTGTGGGGAGCGATCTCCTACACTGGCCGTACACCACTGGTGATCATCGAGGGGACACTGAATAGTGCACGGTACATCCAAACCGTCATCGAACCCATCGTTCTACCATTCCTAGACCGGCAAGGGAACTTGCTGTTCCAACAGGACAATGCACGTCCGCATGTATCCCGTGCCACCCAACGTGCTCTAGAAGGTGTAAGTCAACTACCCTGGCCAGCAAGATCTCCGGATCTGTCCCCCATTGAGCATGTTTGGGACTGGATGAAGCGTCGTCTCACGCGGTCTGCACGTCCAGCACGAACGCTGGTCCAACTGAGGCGCCAGGTGGAAATGGCATGGCAAGCCGTTCCACAGGACTACATCCAGCATCTCTACGATCGTCTCCATGGGAGAATAGCAGCCTGTATTGCTGCGAAAGGTGGATATACACTGTACTAGTGCCGACATTGTGCATGCTCTGTTGCCTGTGTCTATGTGCCTGTGGTTCTGTCAGTGTGATCATGTGATGTATCTGACCCCAGGAATGTGTCAATAAAGTTTCCCCTTCCTGGGACAATGAATTCACGGTGTTCTTATTTCAATTTCCAGGAGTGTATTATACATGATCGATGCACATATAACCCCGAAAGGATGAATGAAAGCCTCAGTGGATGAGAAATACAAGAGTACAATTAAAACATGAAACCAATAGTAGCAGCTGCACGTAGAGTGGGTGAAGGTAAGATTGGACAATAAATACGCGGTGGTCCATTGATCGTGACCGGGCCAAATATCTCACGAAATAAGCGTCAAACGAAAACACTACAAAGAACGAAACTTGTCTAGCTTGAAGGGGGAAACCAGATGGCGCTATGGTTGGCCCGCTAGGTGGTACTGCCGTAGGTCAAACGGATATCAACTGCGTTTTTTTAAATAGGAACCCCCATTTTTATTGCATTTTCGTGTAATACGTAGAGAAATATGAATGCTTAAGTTGGACCACTTTTTTCGCTTTGTGGTAGACAGCGCTATAATAGTCACAAACATATGGCTCACAATTTTAGAGGAACAGTTGGAAACAGGTAGGTTTCTTAAAATACAGAACGTAGGTACGTTCGAACATTTTATTTCGGTTGTTCCAATGTGATACATGTATCTTTGGGAACTTATCATTTCTGAGAACGCATGCTGTTACAGCGGGATTACCTGTAAATACCACATTAATGCAATAAATGCTCAAAATTATGTCCGCCAACCTCAGTGCATTTGGCAATTCGTGTAACGACATTTCTCTCAACAGCGAGTAGTTCGCCTTTCGTAATGTTCGGACATGCATTGACAATGCGCTGACGCATGCTGTCAGGCGTTGTCGGTGTATCACGATAGCAAATATCCTTCAACTTTCTCCACAGAAAGAAATCCGGGAACGTCAGATCCGGTGAACGTTCGGGCCATGGTATGGTGCTTCGACGACCAATCCACCTGTCATGAAATATGCTATTCAATAGCGTTTCAACTGCACGTGAGCTATGTGCTGGACATCCATCATGTTGGAAGTACATCGCCATTCTGTCATGCAGTGAAACATCTTGCAGCAACATCGGTAGAACATTACGTAGGAAATCAGCATACATTGCACCATTTAGATTGCCATCGATAAAATGGGGGCCAATTATCCTTCCTCCCATAATCCCACACCATACATTAAGGTCACTGATGTTCCACTTATTGCAGCCATCGTGGATTTTCCGTTGCCCAATAGTGCATATTATGCCGGTTTATGTTACCGCTGTTGGTGAATGACGCTTCGTCGATAAATAGAACGCGTGCAAAAAATCTGTCATCGTCCCGTTATTTGTCTTGTGCCCAGTGGCAGAACTGTACACGATGTTCAAAGTCGTCGCCATGTGCATAGAAATATGGTACGGTTGCAATCGATGTTGATGTACATTCTCAACACCGACGTTTCTGAGATTCCCGATTCTCGTGCAGTTTGTGTGCTACTGATGTGCGGATTAGCTGCGACAGCAGCTAAAACACCTACTCGGGCATCATCATTTGCTGCAGGTCGTGGTTGACGTTTCACATGTGACTGAACACTTCCTGTTTCCTTAAACAACGTAACTATCCGGCGAACGGTCCAGACACTTGATGTCGTCCAGGATACCGAGCAGCATACATAGCACACGTCCGTTGGGTATTTTGATCACAATAGCCATACAACAACACGATATCGATATTTTGTGCAATTGGTAATCGGTCCATTTTAACACGGGTAATGTATCACGAAGCAAATACCGTCCGCACTGGCGGAATGTTACGTGATACCACGTGCTTATACGTTTGTGACTATTACAGCGCCATCTATCACAAAGCGAAAAAAGCGTTCCAACTAAAACATTCATATTTCTTTACGTACTACACGAATATGTAATAAAAATGGGGGTTCCCATTTTAAAAAACGCAGCGCCATCTAGCGGGCCAACCATAGCGCTATCTGGTTTCCCCCTTCAAGCTAGACGAGTTTCGTTGTTTGTAGTTTTTTCGTTTGATGCTTATTTCGTGAAATATTTGGCCCCGTCACTATCAATGGACCACCCTGTGTATATATATATCATCTGAATGAAATCATAGACTCATTATGAGTAATAAAAAAATGGCTCTGAGCACTATGGGACTTCACAGCTATGGTCATCAGTCCCCTAGAACTTAGAACTACTTATACCTAACTAACCTAAGGACAGCACACAACACCCAGCCATCACGAGGCAGAGAAAATCCCTGACCCCGCCGGGAATCGAACCCGGGAACCCGGGCGTGGGAAGTTAGAACGCTACCGCACGACCACGAGATGCAGGCTATGAGTAATATATGAGTTGAATAAAATCATAGACTGATAGGCTGATTACGCCTGCTTACCTCATGACCTGTCACTGGTAATACAGGTAACACAAAAGAAATATTATCAATGATATCTGATCTCCAAGAAAGAAGCATCACTGCATACGAGGACTGGATGATTTATGGCAGGCTGAACTCATAGATATACAAGATTCCTCACAATCGAATAACGGTTTCAAGTACATTCTAATGGTCATAGACACATATTCCAAATTTACTTTGATCCTGCCTGTGAAAGTAAAGATGAGGAAGGATGTTTCAGTGGTTTTTGAACGAATGTCGCAGACTGGAATGAATCGCAGCCCCAACAATCTTCGGGCCAACCATGGAGGTGAATTTTACAGCAGGAATTTGAATGCAGTATTGAAACGATATGGGATAAACAATCTGCCAGGAAGTTTCATTAGTTTTTTATTTCTAAATACTTACAAAATCAGCTATATTGAACTTCTGCTTTCGCGGAGTCACCATTTTCATTTGGTTGTATTCTGTATTTAGAAGTCCATTATCATTGACATCAATAGGTCTCTTCTTAATTGTGTACCGAGTAGTGTGATTATAGGCGTCAGTGATTTGTGGTAGGATGTTTAGCAATTTGTACATTCTGTGAAAATTAAATCGTTTCTACATCCAGTTTTTGATCATATTGTTCAACTGTTCGACAATACTTGCTTTTGAATGGGAGAATGTTGTTGTTTCATTCATGATAAAAACAGAGAAGTCCTATTGAGCTGGTCAACAGATATATTTATAGTTTTAAAGGTGCAGCACACAGATCCAAGAGCATGCATCTTGAAGGACAGTGATGGTGAAGAAACCGGTGGGAGTTTTTTACATAGTGGAGTTACAGAAAAGCTCTTAACCGAATGTGGTCCTCAGTGAGAAGATCATAAGACATTGAATGCAAGGTTCTCATGAAATGGCCCAGCTTCTCATCAAAGCACACAAAGCACAACAGTTGCGGGAACACTCGCAATTTGCTATATAATAGGAAACGCAAACCTCGAACTATACAGTAGTTTGACATGACTGCTGGGAAACATATCAACGGAGGCTGAGGAATGTCCTGCACAACGTATGCAAGAACGACCACTTTATTACACTACATGTAAAGATCGTCATATTTTAGGCAAACATCTAGCTGATAATGCTAGACAGATACGTCGAAGAAAAACACTGGTATAGAACTACACATTGCTGCATTTGTGGTTGATAAGGCAATGCATGCCAAACTTAAACTGGGTGCTGGAATAACGTTGAAGCAAATAATGAATGCAACTCGTCGCACACTAAAGAAGAAGAAAAACCTATGGGATGTTTAAAAAAGTTCATCGAATCAGTGGTGACAGAGGTGAAAGGTACACTGTGCCAGAAAGGAGGAAAGAAAAGATGTTCTTAAACGGCAATGGTTCTGGCAAGAAGCTAAATAGCATAATATGGCCATGTAGGCAATTGCTATCGTTAAAGGCCTATACAGGGTGGCGAAGAAGTCAATGGACGCTGGGCTCTGATTTCAATAAAAGATTGAATATATGTTTCACTACAAATACAAACAATGCTTACAATTATTTTTTATATTCAAACGATTTTGTCTTCATTAACACATCTTCGAAGTCATTTTGCAGCACTGCTACATACTCTACGGCATAGTGCGGTATCACTGCCCAAATCATGAAATATGTCGTTTATGTAGTCCTTTAGTTAAGCAATGGTCTGAAGCTTTTGAGAATAAAGAGAGACCGTGACAACACCCCACAGGAAAAAATCCGTGGGCGTGATATCTGGTGATCGTGGAGTCATGTCAATTCTGTCCTTCAATCAATCACTTTTCTTTGGAAAGTTTCGTTTAAATAATCGGGAACGGCAGTGACATAATGTGGTCGAGGACCATCGTGCTGAAAGTAAACTCCTTGAAAGTTTTCAGCGTACGTCATAAGTCCTGGCACCACATAATTCTGAAGCATAATCAAATACACTCCTGGAAATGGAAAAAAGAACACATTGACACCGGTGTGTCAGACCCACCATACTTGCTCCGGACACTGCGAGAGGGCTGTACAAGCAATGATCACACGCACGGCACAGCGGACACACCAGGAACCGCGGTGTTGGCCGTCGAATGGCGCTAGCTGCGCAGCATTTGTGCACCGCCGCCGTCAGTGTCAGCCAGTTTGCCGTGGCATACGGAGCTCCATCGCAGTCTTTAACACTGGTAGCACGCCGCGACAGCGTGGACGTGAACCGTATGTGCAGTTGATGGACTTTGAGCGAGGGCGTATAGTGGGCATGCGGGAGGCCGGGTGGACGTACCGCCGAATTGCTCAACACGTGGGGCGTGAGGTCTCCACAGTACATCGATGTTGTCGCCAGTGGTCGGCGGAAGGTGCACGTGCCCGTCGACCTGGGACCGGACCGCAGCGACGCACGGATGCACGCCAAGACCGTAGGATCCTACGCAGTGCCGTAGGGGACCGCACCGCCACTTCCCAGCAAATTAGGGACACTGTTGCTCCTGGGGTATCGGCGAGGACCATTCGCAACCGTCTCCATGAAGCTGGGCTACGGTCCCGCACACCGTTAGGCCGTCTTCCGCTCACGCCCCAACATCGTGCAGCCCGCCTCCAGTGGTGTCGCGACAGGCGTGAATGGAGGGACGAATGGAGACGTGTCGTCTTCAGCGATGAGAGTCGCTTCTGCCTTGGTGCCAATGATGGTCGTATGCGTGTTTGGCGCCGTGCAGGTGAGCGCCACAATCAGGACTGCATACGACCGAGGCACACAGGGCCAACACCCGGCATCATGGTGTGGGGAGCGATCTCCTACACTGGCCGTACACCACTGGTGATCGTCGAGGGGACACTGAATAGTGCATGGTACATCCAAACCGTCATCGAACCCATCGTTCTACCATTCCTAGACCGGCAAGGGAACTTGCTGTTCCAACAGGACAATGCACGTCCGCATGTATCCCGTGCCACCCAACGTGCTCTAGAAGGTGTAATTCAACTACCCTGGCCAGTAAGATCTCCGGATCTGTCCCCCATTGAGCATGTTTGGGACTGGATGAAGCGTCGTCTCACGCGGTCTGCACGTCCAGCACGAACGCTGGTACAACTGAGGCGCCAGGTGGAAATGGCATGGCAAGCCGTTCCACAGGACTACATCCAGCATCTCTACGATCGTCTCCATGGGAGAATAGCAGCCTCCATTGCTGCGAAAGGTGGATATACACTGTACTAGTGCCGACATTGTGCATGCTCTGTTGCCTGTGTCTATGTGCCTGTGGTTCTGTCAGTGTGATCATGTGATGTATCTGACCCCAGGAATGTGTCAATAAAGTTTCCCCTTCCTGGGACAATGAATTCACGGTGTTCTTATTTCAATTTCCAGGAGTGTATGTTTCACTACAAATACAAACAATGCTAACAATTATTTTTTATATTCAAACGATTTTGTCTTCATTAACGCATCTTCGAAGTCATTTTGCAGCACTGCTACATACTCTACGGCATAGTGCGGTATCACTGCCCAAATCATGAAATATGTCATTTATGTAGTCCTTTAGTTAAGCAATGATCTGAAGCTTTTGAGAATAAAGAGAGACCGTGACAACACCCCATAGGAAAAAATCCATGGGCGTGATATCTGGTGATCGTGGAGTCATGTCAATATCTGTCCTTCAATCAATCACTTTTCTTTGGAAAATTTCGTTTAAATAATCGGGGACGGCAGTGACATAATGTGGTCGAGGACCATCGTGCTGAAAGTAAACTTCTTGAAAGTTTTCAGCGTACGTCATAAGTCCTGGCACCACATAAATCTGAAGCATAATCAAATAGTTATCTCCTCTCACAATACCTACAGAAAATATGGCCCAAATATGACAGACGATGATATCGCCCCCCAAACACACCAGGTTGATTCAGTGGTTGTTCTAGCAAAAGATTATTATCAGCATACCAGTAAGTGCAGTTATGTCTGTTGACTTGTTCACTTAACTTAAAAATGGCGTCATAAGACCTCACAATTTTATTGAACATGTTAGGATCGTGTTTCTGTTGGCCAAATATCAGTCCACAAAACTGAAGCCGTCGATAAGGATCCTCTTCAAGTAACCCATATCGTGAATGTGGAATGCAAGCTTTAAACTTCTGTTTGTGCAATATTTTTGCACTGACCTTGGTGACAAATCCAACGCAGTTGGTAATAGACTGGTTGATTTTTGTGCACTTTGTGGTACAGCTAAACATACCTGAAATTTATTTTCTTCAGTTGTGAATGTTATTGGGAGGCCAGATCTTGGTGCATCAAATGGTTCAAATGGCTCTGAGCACTATGGGACTCAACTGCTGTGGTCTTAAGTCCCCTAGAACTTAGAACTACTTAAACCTAACTAACCTAAGGACAGCACACAACACCCAGCCATCACGAGGCAGAGAAAATCCCTGACCCCGCCGGGAATCGAACCCGGGATCCCGGGCGTGGGAAGCGAGAACGCTACCGCACGACCACGAGATGCGGGCTTTTGGTGCATCGATAACAAATACATGTTTTTCAAATCTATCTCGTAAGTCGTACTCTGTTTGACTAGACGGAGGTTTTGATCTTAAGTGTCTTCCCCTTTCGTTAACACCCGTAGTAGCAACACTTTTACAAAATGTTTTAAAGCGAAAAATTCTGTCTTCTTTTGTTAACATCGTGAGATTTCGGAGAAGTACAGCTGTAAACACGTCTCACAAATGTCGCTTTCTACAATTCACTATTTTGATTATTGTGTTTGTTTTGTTTGTCATTGCATTGTATACCAACTTGACAACGGATAGTTATCACAATTTGGCAATAACAGTTTAACGGGTTAAAACTTCCTACAGTATGAGCAGTGGCTGGCTCATGTTACGCATTGGATTAAATCTAGGTTGCTATCCTGTGTTTAGTCTGCTTATGCTGTTATCCTCTCTCTCCACGAGTGGTACCAGCAGTGTGTATCGATATTCGCACCTTGTAATATCTTTGGCCTGGCGCTTATTGTTTACAGCTGTGTTGTGTGCGACCAGTTGGTCGGCTGGCGTGGAGCAACGAGGAAATCTCCGTGGCGCGTAGTTTGGTCGGGGCCGTTGGCGGCGTCTACGTGTGGTCAGAGTGTGTAGTGCTGTTCCCATTGCTACGAGGTCCGTACCTCACCAATGCTGGACATGAAAGTTGAGTTTTGACTTAATCTACCAGCAAGTCACGACTGTTCACATTGTGTCGTTTGGATTTCGTTGTCGACTGTTGGGACATTCTCGCAAGCAACAACATGTGTTTTCAAGTTGGCAAATTTTAGCCACCCTCCGGTGAAGTTTAACTGCACTTGGTTATTTTAAACTGAAGTGAACCAGCAGAATCTTCTGCCTTGTGGCCGTTAACGTTCCGGTTACCTGCCCTGGCCGTTGACGTAAGTTCAGGCTGTGTATTTTCCTCATCGTGTTTTCGCTGTCCAGCCCGTGTGTAGTTTGACAGCTCAATGTATAATTGGTTGTGGGCGCCCATACTTTCTACATTGTTTCATTGAACTCCCTGTTGTGTGCTGGTCGGGTGGAGCGGAAGTTATCTTGTCGGTGGGTCCGTTGACTGTCTGTCCGTTGGGTTGTCGTCGGATCGAGAATGGTTGGGCTGCCTGCCTGTCTCACCTAAGCGAGCGTTAGTGTTTGAATTCCAGGCCGACCCTCGGAAACTTCTGAGCGCCGTTGGATGTACTGCCTTTTCTTATTTGTTCTTGTTGTTTGTATTTGTATGGCTCCTAGACGATTTTTAAATTAAGGTTGTTTTGCCCTTAAGGCGTAAGGTTGTCTAGGCCTTCACCCTAATTTAAAAAACTGTTTTAAGTAAGGCCTTTGGCTTTTTTTTAATTTAATTTTGTTGAGTCTTATGTGATGAGCCTTCAGCCGATTTTGAATTAAAGTTATTTTGTTCTCAAGGTGTCAGATTGTTTGAGCCTTCAGCCTAATTAAAGAACTGTTTAAAGGTAAGGCCTTTGGCCTTTTAAAAATTTATTTTTGTTTGAGTCTTAAGTGATGGGCCTTCAGCCGATCTTTTTAAAATCAGTGTTGTTTTGCTCTTAAGGTGTAAGACTGTTTGGGCCTTCAGCCTAATTGAAAGAACTAATTTAAGATAAGGCCTTCTGCCTTTTAAATTTCTGATTTTGGCTTGAGTTTTAAGTTATTGGCTTTCAGCCAATTTTAAATTTAAGTGGTCTTGCCCTTAAGGCATGAGATTATGTGAAAATTATTGCTTCTTTTTTATTTCTCGGCTCTTGTAATGTTTGGTCAGATAAATAAAGCTGTATGTTCGAGTGGAACTGCCACCCGCTTATTTTGGCCCCTTTCCACAGTTTAAACTACTTGTCCTGTCCTGCAGGTTTAGCAGGGTGTCTCACAGTACTACGTCTTGCTGTTACTTTTGTTGTCTTTTAACCAACTGGCCAGTGACTTTTGCGCCACCATTCATTTTACACGGTACAGGATAGTGCTTTGGTTGTTCATAAACAGCAACAGAAAAAGAGACCATAGCGATACTAACGGACAGATCGTTTAGAAATTTAGATCTGCTTA
This sequence comes from Schistocerca cancellata, assembly GCF_023864275.1. Taxonomy (NCBI): domain Eukaryota; kingdom Metazoa; phylum Arthropoda; class Insecta; order Orthoptera; family Acrididae; genus Schistocerca; species Schistocerca cancellata. The sequence goes on along the minus strand of NC_064633.1, from coordinate 111,556,664 downwards.
CACTTCTGAGAAAACTTAAAATCCCGAGATTTCGAGACGCGTTTACGCAGGATGCATTGGGTTAGGCAATGTGGAAATCCAAAGAATGTAGTATTGTCACTTTAGACATTATGGGGTACATGGAACTCAGTGGGTTGCATATGTTAAAAAAAAAGAAAGAAAACGGAATACCACCCACTACTTTGACTCGTTTGGCGATTAAGATTTCCGCCGTTGCTTTTCGGCGCTACCAAGGTTTCAGTTTACACCTCTGCAGACATTTCTGCCCAATGCTTTTCTCGACAATCGCACAAAAACAAGCATTATGTACGGGAGACATACGGTATGTTATACTAAGTAAAAATGCCTAATGCTTTTCTCGACAATCGCATAAAAACAAGCATAATGCACGGGAGACATACGGTATATTATACGAAGTAAAAATGACTAACCTATAATAAACCAAAATGCAAGAAGACAGTCAGTACATAGAAGGAAAAAGAATTGTTAATTTACCCTGTCTTGGCAAAATTTGTCCACATGTTGATCATGTTTGTCCTAGTGATGTCTTCGTCAGATGTCTTGTTCAGATTAGGGTTACGATACGGCTGGTAGAATATTAGCCCCAATTCCATGGCATGACTTACACCTGAAAAGAAGAGACGACATTTTTACAATAAAAGCAGGAATAAAATCTATATATGATGGAAGCAGTATTAACTTGTGGGAGAAACAGTAGACTGGCTGAAGAAGACAGCAAAGTAAGTGGGAATAGATTAGAAAAGAATTAACGGCATCAGTTAGTGAATGGGCAACTTATCAAATGGTTCAAATGACGCTGAGCACTATGGGACTTAACTTCTGTGCTCATCAGTCCCCTAGAACTTAGAACTACTTAAACCTAACTAAGGACATCACACACATCCATGCCCGAGGCAGGATTCGAACCTGCGACCGTAGCAGTCCCGCGGTTCCGGACTGCGCGCCTAGAACCACTAGACCACCGCGGCCGGCGGCAACTTATCAATAACTGTGTTAAGAGCTCTGACATTTAAGGTTAAGGAGGAAAGGGAGAGTAACATCGAACGTCCCGTCGACGACGAGATCGTTGAACACAGTTTTCAGATAAGGCTGGTAACTGTTGTTGGATAGTAGCGGAAAAGATACAAGTGTAATCGGAGGAAGTTCTGCAGTGGGAGACAGAGAAGAGTATTTGTATGTAAACTATATGTCTGATTCAAAACTTTCATTCGGAGATGAACATGATAAAATTCTTCCTTAGCATTCTTAATTTTCACTATAATAATCAGCAGTAGCCTTAATTATTTCGTGAAATTCGACAACTATAAAGGCAGAAGGAACCGATAAACCGACGTGACGTAGTTCGAAATTTGGGCTTCGTGAAGTCTGTGCGTTCAGTCTGTCGGCCTGAACATGGTAGACTGGATGAGTAAGTTTTATCTTATGTGTGATAATCACATCTTGATAGTTAATCAACGGGATTCTACTGGTGATACACGTAATGAGTTTTACTGACGTCGCCGAGAAATTTCCCAATAGAGGTTCGTCGTCGTATCTGGGTTTCTAGACGGAAATATTGAGATACCTACAGTTCATAAAGTTAAATGAATTGAATAACGTATTCTTATAAAATTCCTGTTTTTGTTGACTACTTTAGAATACGATTTCGGTTTGTAAGGAGGAAAACTGATTACAACCTAGAAGTATGCTATATAGCTTGAAAATTATTTAAATCGACAAACTGTAAGAGGTTGCACGGGACACCAAAACAAACCTTTTCCTTTATCAGCATGATTACCTATGAGCATTTTTTAATCCTGTATAGGGGGTAATCGCTCTCAGCATTCGTGCAATTGCTCATAACATGAAGAGGAATCAGACGAATTTAAGGAACATCCTTCATGAGCAATTTTAATCCATTTGACTCACAACGTGCGAACGGAACCAGATGATCATCCACTCGGAGCGCAATATCCACATTAGTTATTGGAACAGAGACAAACGCATCCTACACTTTCGTCCTCTGTGCTGTTTGCTGATGAAGCCGCATTCGGGAGTGATAGGCTCTATAACATCCACAGTTCGCGTGTTTGGGTGAGGTTAATCCACGATCTACATTTACTTGCTCTCGTCAGTTGCCGTTCTACGTGAATGTGTGGGCAGATGTTGGTGACTGTGTAACTGAGACATACCTCCCACATAGGCCGTTAAATAACAGGCATTATTAGAATTTCTTCGCCAGAGAATTGCCAAAGTTGCTGGACGGAGTGTCACTCGCTACAAAACCTTACGGTTCGAGCATGGCGGGGCGCTGGCACATTTCAGTCGTTCAGTGCGTCGATTTTTGAACCAGTAGTTCCCAGAAAAGCGGATTGGGAATTGTGGTCCTGTACCATGGCCTGCTCGATCCCCTGATTCGACCGCTCTGGACTTTTTTGTGTGAGGAGGGATGAGCAACCATGTTTAAAAAAGACATGTTGACTAAGAAGATCAGGTTTCCCGGATAGTAATAATAGCAGTATGATTTAAGGACATTCCTGCAGCCTTTGACCGAGTTAGACCGTACATGACCCACAGGTGCAACCTTTGTTTACAAGTCAATAGAGGCATGTTAAACTTCTAGTGTAACTGAAGTAATTATTTGACTTAATGTTGTTGTCTATTGGCAGTAAAGAATTAAAACTTGTTTGTGTTACTTTTTTCGTCACGGATAACCTATCAGAAAAAGTGTTTTTATTGTTTCACGTAACCTCCTATAGTTTGTTAGCTTTATTAATTTTCATCCTGAGAAAACTCCCTCCACCGGTTTAAAAAAACACTCACAGAAAAGTTTAGCATTAGAGAAGAATATTTGTTTTGGTGTCCCGTATAACACCTCAGAGTTTTTTTGTTAAAATAATTTTCACCCTGTATATGCAAAGTTATTATCTGGCAGTACGTAATGGGAATTAGGTGCACTTTGCAAACTCCGTGCTTTGCGTCATACACTGTGCATAGGAAAACACGTCAAGTACCCGTTGCAGGTGGATGTAGGTGCACAAAAACAGTCGCGTCCTGAATAGAACAAGTAATTTTGTAACATGTTGATTGCTGACCCTTTATTTTATCATGAAATATGAGAGTAGTATAATGGTAGAGTAACAGTGACAAAATGAGAAAAAAGGGTGTCATTACATATTACTGAAACCCATTACCGTATAAGATATCGCACAGGCCTTACTGCGAATTTTGTATTACCTAAATGTGAACTTTGGATGGTTGTCATTAATGCACGTAATCTGCTGTGAATGTGCAGGGCCTGCACTATATTTACACTTAGAATGTAAAGGTGCTTGAAAGTGTATCACTTTCATCGAAAATACGTCGGTGTTAAATTGCAGACTAGTGTTAATATAGTAAATGAAAAATTCATTTCACCTGAAAAAAAACTTGCACATATTGTTACAGGTGTGGTACGGCAGGTTGGAGAAATCTGTGTCATGGACTGGACTGTGAGACAAATCTGGAGAGTTTCATGGAAAGTGAAGTAGAAACGACTAGCATACCGTAAACGAAAATGCAAGAAGACAGTATATAGAAGGTAAAAGAAGTGTTAATTTACCTTGTCTTGGCAACATTTGTCCACATGCTGGTCATGTTTGTCCTATTGAGGAACATCGCTGTTCGTACGAACTGACTGGCTTATGGAAAGTCTGCGTGATAGTATGTGACGGAAATTCTGTGAAGACGCTCCAGTGTAATTTGGCCTAACGAAACTTGTGATGTAGGCAGATAGTACGTACACATCCAGTGACGGAGAACGTACAGTTTTCTGTACCTCTTGAAAGTTGATCTAACAGGTCAGTCAGCCTTATGTAGTGCAAACTGATGTGATTAAAGCAGACACAACGCTCAAACGAATGAAGAGGCTGCCATGGCGCAGACGGAGGGGTTCGTAATACTGGTGAATTGTGGGACACTAATCAGCAACGTGAACTATTTTTTAAGCATATTGTTTTGCTTACATGTAACATGTGCAGTAACATCTAATAAAATATTGTTTCAATAGCACACTTGAGTTTCTCCCGGTGTACGAAATGTTCAAATAGTTACGAGAACGCAGCCGAGTGAAGTATTCGACAACCAGCGTTATTTCGACAGGTCCGCATCATGCATGGGTGCCTATTCTCTACCTTTCCGCCATTGTGCCGATCGTTTCGGTACTCAAGAGCACCGAACGGTCTAGTACTCGAATTAGAGCCCCTGCATTATTCAGTATGCATTTCGGTAGCGATACCGTTCGGATCTAGAGAACCAAAGCGTTGTTGTCGGTTTGCGTCGCACAAGCCAATCAAAAGCAAGCGGCCACAGATCCGCGCATGCGCACTGCAGCGCGTACAGCACCACAAACACAAAGCGGCTAGCAGAAGAGACAGGCGCGCTATTCTTCCAAGTACCGAAAATTGCATTTACGATGCCATAACGCATGACGCCGCATTCCATCGAGCTGACGTGCCCGCCTTCATCGCTGTTGCCTCCTCCTTAACAGTATCAGGCGCAGTATATTCATTTTCATGATTCTCAGCTGAAATGCATGGCAATTTTTACAGTTTCCCTGACCGCATGTTTCCACGGATGCATAATAGCGTATTTGATTGTATTCTGCAGATTTCGTAAATGCCACATTATGTCATCTTATTCTCATTCACACTGACATCGTGTTTTGGATTTTACGTTTCGGAAAATGAGTTAGGAATAATATGTAGTACCGCATTGTACTAATACAGCTATAAAAACACCCGAAAAATTGATTCTGAGAGTTTCAAAGAATAAGAATATAAACAGAATGTGATTATAACTCGCTCCTAGAGATCCAGATGATTAAGTAGCCCACTTTCCTATACGATACGTCAAAGATTTGGGTCTTAAAAACAAAATTGAAAAACGCATTTCGAGAGCTCCTGCAGTTCGTCAAAGTTTATAACATGCATCTCATGAATGAAAATGTTTCGTATTTGGCCCTACAGTCTAAAAATATTACGGCGGAGATCGTTCATCTCTGTCTACTGTTGTTGAGGATTCGATCGCAGATAAATACTTGTGACATGCAAGATTATGAAGATGACTGCTGCTAGTTACATTCTCAGTAATCTAAGTTGTGCTCTTAGATTCCTGTCTAACAGCATACTCGGAAATCGCTACATATTCGGAAAAATGGTGAATTATTTCTGACAAGGAAAAATATGAAGGTCAGTATCGGTTGTTTCACTCACAGCAATTTCATATTTCGTTTTTTGATCACACAGTAATCACAAAATCATTACTGAGGAAGTGCGCTCTTACTTGTAAGTAATAACGAATATTGCAGAAAAATCTTAACTTAACACGAATAACAACGTCTCAGAACGTTTTGCATATATGAAGAGGAAAGAAAAATTTTTTGCACCCATCCGTGGGCGAACCAGTGTCCTTGCGCGTAACACTCCCACGCGCTAATCACTTGGCCTCGCTAAACAGCATCTACACATTCCTCAATTGTTTTACTATTGCAGAGAGGAATGTAGGCTGACTTCGTTGCCAAACGATGTTGCGTAAGTCTGAAATGCGTAATAGTTCGGAAGGTTTCCAATATCAGGCTAACTGCTTTCCATTGTTACTTGAAAGTTGTAAACACGTTTAGATAATTACTAACTACACCAATGTGAGAAAAAGTACACAAAGTCACCAGTAACTTCAGTTCACACTCATGTAATATATGTTAGCAGAGCCGATGTCTTGATATTTAATTATCTTCAAACTCTTATTTGCATAAAAATAACACGTATTTCGAAAGAATATTGACCGAAAACGTTTTATTTTTGGATGTAATCATTCACAGTAACAACCTAATCTAACCATGTTTCTAACAAACGAAAATAGTCTTCTATGAACTCACTTTCCAACTGGATGCGTCCTCTGGTGTTTCTTTAGTAACACAATCACTAAATCCAAAGCTAAAGCCGCTAAATATGTTTAAAGTAACAAATTATAGGTGTACATAAACCACAGTTTACCGATCGACAGGGCCACACCGAAATCCAAAACCTCTCGGTACAATTGTCGTAAAATCAGTGGGAGGACCGTTCGGTAACAGGTCTCAGAAGCTTACTGAATAGGATATTTCGATAAAGAACCGAAAATGACGTCACTACCGAGACTAACCTACTACACCGATCGGTATGAAGGATACAGAATAGGACCCCTGAAAAATGACACGGTATGCATCTACCGAAATTTAGGCAGTTGTCAAAGATGTCATCTGGCTGCATTCCCGTAAATTATTAGAACATAACTTCAGTAATTTAATTACCAACATATGCCATGTAGGCTGATTTTTCAACCATTGCCAGACCAATAATATAAACACTCGCCAATACAACACATTTTACATTTATCAGGTTCATTGACAAAGCAAAGGAAAAAAGACTGTTTTTGACAAGTATGTGGCTGAACGGTATCCTCAGTTTTATGGTCCTTCCTGATAAGAAAACTGTTAACCCGATGAGGCAGCTATGCAGTAATATTTCAATACAATCAGGCGGTGGTGGCGAGCCAGCCTCGATTCGACTCCAGATTATTCCGGGTCGGTTCTGGTGGTTGGCCTCATCGTGGTTTTTCGGACGATTACCCAGTTTATACAAAGAGGAAGAATACGAAAAATTTGAGCACTAATACGTAGATAAATTTCTACACTCGTACATCCACCTGTGGCTTTAGCAGGTAGTCATTCTGTTTTGACCAAACATCTACAGAAGAATTTTTTTTTTAAGAAAATGTGTATACTGGATTCTGCACTTCTCAGTGCTGTCATAAAGGAATTATCTTGTTCCTCCATTCTTTTATGCAATACCACATTCTGCCACCGCTCTCCCGAATCCCTTCCTGAAGTCAACGTTTAAATTTTTAAAACCATATTTCGAACAACTTTCCACGTCATTCTCGAGACAATTTATACTAGTGGAAGATTATTATGGTGACTCATGCGACAGACTTTGTAATAATTGCAAATATTCATCATTGTTTTTATGACTTACAGTGTCCTCTCGTAAGTGTTACAGAAAACCACCGTTTTTGCTCACTTTCTATAAAATCCAAATAAAACTTTTTGACAACTAGCATCTTTGGTCGTGAACACTCTGGAAATGACCATATGGCTTAGGGAGTCCGCCCTCTTGGTTTCAATAAATAAAACGAAACGTCTCTTGTCAGAAATATGGCGCAAATTCGTAATGATGCATGGCAGACCAGAGGGTAACAGGGCATGTAAATTAAATTCTTGTCCAAATTTGTAGCAGCAAAACGTGGTTTAGTAAAAACAAATTACCATGACTCTATTCCTCAAATGGTATCAAACACACATATTTGTGACAGTGACATGTAGCTTTACAGATAATGGATACTCGTGCGTATATAATCCTAAACAAAACTGCCAACCGTTACCTTTTCCCCGATATACTGGGCAGTGCGGCTGTGGGGGCCATGACAGCGCGGGGAGTATAGCATGCGCATAGGATGCCACAGGAATAGACCGCTTCTGAACAAATAATTGAACGACAGGTGTATAACCGTCCACTTGTGTACTTCAGTCATACTTCCTCAGATGCTTTCAGCAAATGGGAGCCTCTCGCGAACCTTCCGCTTCTTTTTCCCCTTAAATCTCCCTACACAAGAACTCCTAGATACTTGAAAGTTGTAACATTCTTGTTACTATTCCACGATCGCAAAGTCTAATGATATTGGATTATTTTGTCTGTGTGCTAGCATCACACTAAATTTCTGTCGTTTGCCAATCGTTCCACCAGGTACTGATCATGCGCTAATCGCTTTGAATTTCGTAATAGTTGTCTTATGAAGTCATCTCCCTGTACAGTACTTCGTTGTTTCCAAACACTTCGATCATCGCTGAAAGGCCGAGTAGCTGTAGCGATTCCACGTCGCGCTCTCTTCCTTTGCAAAACAGCGACATAGGGTGTCTTTCTGCTACGACATTTTACTGCATCTCAGTATGCTGACACCTTGAAGGTGCTTATGGAGGACCACGTTGGATAAACTAAGAATAAATCCTATGTCTTTATTCTGCGTTTCACTGATTGACTGAGTAGAGATCTGTTGACCTCATACTTTCTAAAGCTTTCTCTTTTTTCCCATTAGAATCCTTCCGTGTAGGTCAAGGATTCAAAAGTTACTATTTTGAACCGCGAATTTCATTGTGGCAGTTTTAATCGGCAGAGTGAAAATCTCATTATGCACATAAACGGATTACCGCGTTGAGGTTTGGTGTTGACATTACTATGTTGTAAACACAAAGCACAGACACACACACACACACACACACACACAGCAGCGCACATTATGCTATTTAGTGTGATGGATACCCAAGCTGTGGCCTCCCACACACTTTCTCCCTCGCTCCACTGACACATGAGGCTACTTTTGGTCAGTTCCAAATGAAATCAGAGACAAATGCTTGCAGAGAGGGTTGGCCGAAGATAGAGGAACAGTTACAAAATACAAAGCGAAAGCGATAGTTTTGTGTTTTGCTCAGGATCCTTAGCCAGTAGGTTCAACGAATGGGTAGTTCGTTTCAAAATAGAAGGTGGAGTGCTGCTAATATAGTTCATAGTTTCACTCCATTGGGAGCTACATTATAACGAGGAGAGAGATAGATGTGCATTGTAGCATGCTGTCGAACATACAAATGACTGTGTTCTCCTTTGATATGCATGAAAGACACTGTTCGGTGATGATATTTCATGTGTCTAAAATGCATATAACACCCTCATGCATGACAATTTATTTACGAGACACCCACAGGCACTAATTTTGAATGTGAGGATTGCTCTCATACTATAGCAATTTGTCGATGAAAATTGAAAGAAATCTATTGTATCTGTTCCCTTGGAACTTTGACTGGTTTATTATCACTGCGGTTGTGTTTTTCAATAGCTGGTCGCTTATGACAGGCAGGTTAGATAGTTTGACAGAATGTCAATCCTAAGGTCCCGGGCTCAATTCCCGGCTAGGTCGAAGATTTTTCTCTGCTCAGGGACTGGGCGATGTGTTGTCCTAATGATCATCATTTCATCCCCATCGACGCCCAGGTTGCCGAAGTCGTCAAATCGAAAGACTTGCACCCAGCAAATGGTCTCCCTAACGGGAGTTCCTAGTCACACGACATTTATTTCCTTGAAACCAGCGGAAGTTTTCGTTTATTTAAGGATGTGTTATTTTACACTCATGGTAGACATGTAGAAGACATGTATTTGAAGGAGGGGGGGGGGAGTGGCGGCGGTAGTGGCTGGAAATGGTGGAGCTTGAAGACAACTGTATAATAACAAACTCGAAAGTAGTATGTTTGTTAAGTGGTATTGTTGTGTAGGGCATACAGCAATGCTATCTTCTTGGGTGTGTTACAAAGAATATATATTTTCTTTAGTGTACAAGGTAGTTGTTTTATCACCTTAAAATTTGTCGCCACAATGTGTCAGAGAGAAATTTGCAAGGTGTATGTATGTAGGACACTTGAGGTGGCCACTGTAGGATAATACCCTCGAAAATAGATAAAGACGCCAGATCACCTACCCACAGACCAGTACATGTGGATGAGGGCTTAATGCAACTTTCCAACCAATTTCCAATTTCCTCTGTGTACTAGGTCAATTGAGCCCCATAAACCAACGCGAGCCCTCTGGCCAAGCAGCAGAAGGACCAGCAGGTATTGTGTGAGGCCCCCTAGATCGTTATCATCAATAACAAGTCGGCTGTGGACCACCCACGTTGCGAGTCGTTACCCTGTAACCAAATGCCTGTCTGAGAACCGCCACAGCTTGTAGTATTTGTAATCAGAAAACCTGGGGGCGGCTGTAGGACATTTCTCTGTCAATTTCGAGTGGTGTTGTAGACTAGGATACACAAGGCGAACATTTAATCACACTTTCGTAATTGGAAAAAGGGGTGACGGCGCTGAACAATGGAAGGCAGGGTTAAGGGGGTGGTGGAGGTAGCTGTAGGACAATCCAGTAGGATAACACTCTCAACAATAAATAAAGTAAATAAATACCTTTCACTCTTCGTCTCCAGCAGCTCAGCACAGACTGAATCTTCCTACCAATTCACAACTGGGTAAGAGGACAGAAAGAGAGAGAGGGGAGGGGAGAACACCTTTGTGTGCATCTTTGAGGTGCAGATTTTACAACTGGAAGCAGCTACTTGAGAGAGAAATGGAGGTCACTGAAATGTGAGATCAAGAGGAGCTGCTGCACTGCAGCTACTTGCTGATCGTGTGGTAGAACTCGTGATGCTCTCTGGATGGCTGAATAGTGAACTAACCAACATGTTAGCTGAGTGGTGACTGAAGCTAACAGTCAGCGCTTACCATCGATGATGCGTGCGTTACGGACAGCGCATGGAGGAGGGTGCTTGTGCTCTCGTGTGTGTGTGTGTGTGTGTGTGTGTGTGTGTGTGTGTGTGTGTGTTTGAGGTTTACGGGCGCTAAACAGCGTGGTCAACAGCGCCCAAACGCATAAAAACAGGAACACAAGCAGTGAAGGGACTAAGACAAACAGCGAACAAGGAGAACGGCTAAAAGACACAGACCTGACGCAGTTCCGAATCCCCACATACAGAGGCAAAACAAGAGGAGAAGGAACACACTAAAAAGGAAAGGAAACACAAGGAAAAGAGAACAGAAACCGAAGGGAAACAAGGAGGTAATCGTGACTGGCTGACCTCTTGCCTAAAACATGGGTGAGCCAGTCACCCAGCAGCACATTAAAACCCTCTCCCTAAAATCCGAGGCAACAAATTGGATAGGACACAAAACCGTAAGACCTTAACTACAGTCGTTGCGTCATCTTGTAAAATAGAGGGCAAATCCGGTGGCAAAGAAACCACCGCCCTCTGGTCAGAGAATAAAAGACAGTCAAGTAAAATGTGGCGGACAATAATCTGGACGCCACAAGAACTGCAGATTGGGGGGTCCTCCCGCCGGAGTAAAAAACCATGCGTTAAGGGACTGTGCCCGATGCGGAGGCGAGTGAGGAGAACCTCATCCCGCCTGCATGACTGGTAGGACGTACGCCATGGCCGCGTGGTAGCCTTGACCAGACGCAGCTTATTTTCACTGACTGCCAGCCACTCCTCTTCCCACTGACGCATAACGCGAAAACGCAGGAGGGAGGTAACAGCATGGAGGGGGACGGCACATTCAACAACGTGAGGGAGGGAACATGCATCTTTGGCAGCCACATCCGCCAGTTCGTTTCCCCTAATACCCACGTGCCCTGGCACCCAGCAGAAGGAAACCTCCTTCCCTTGCCGTTGCAGGTGGAGGAGGGCATCATGGATGTTCTGGACGACCGTATCCGCTGGGTACAAGTGTTGCATGATCTGAAGGGCACTCAGGGAGTCAGAACAGATGAGGAACTTAAGACTGGGAACACACCTCATCTGCTCCAATGCCCGCAAGATCGCAAACAATTCGGCATCAAAGATGGTAAACGCTGCAGGAAGCCGTAACTTGACGACTCGATCAGGGAAAAAAACAGCACAACCAACAGAGTCCCCCTGTTTAGAGCCATCCGTAAATACTGGTACATGGTCGGGATGCTGGTTTAAAATATCAGAAAATAAGGAGGTAAAAACAAACGCAGGAGTGCAGCGCCTCCGGTACTCCGACAAGTCTAAAAGGACGCTGGACCTCTGGAGCAACCAGGGAGGCAGGCGGGTAAAACCCTGGAGTTGGGGTGCCACACGCTCCACACCAAGGGACTCAAGCAAATGCTTGGCACGAATCCCAAATGGTCTCGTTGCCCTGGGACGACTGGAAAAGAGACGTTCCATAGGCGGTCGGGCAACAGTAGGGTACGCAGGGGAGGTAGGACAGGCAAGGAATTGACACACCCGTCGCACAATAAGGAGGTTTCGCCGGATGGCGAGCGGCGGTTCCCCTGCCTCAGCGCACAGGCTGGGGATGGGACTGGTACGGAAGGCACCAGTGGCCAGCCTGATACCCTCATGGTGTACTGCGTCAAGAATCTTCAGATACGAAGGCCTTGCTGACCCATACACGGTACAACCATAGTCAAGACGCGATCGGACGAAAGCCCTATAAAATTGCAGCAGACGCGCCCGATCTGCTCCCCAGGACCGATGGCTCAGACACTTCAAAATATTCAGTGCCTTGAGGTCTTTAAGGTGAGGCAACCACGACAACTTGGAATCAAAAGTGAGGCCCAGGAACCGCACAGTGTCGCTAAAAGGAAGAATGGTGTCCCTCAGACGCAATTCAGGGGAGGTAAAAAGACATCGAGAACGATTAAAATGAACACACACACATTTGTCTGCAGAAAAGGTAAAACCGGTCTTCGCAGTCCATGCCTCTAATCGCTGTATCGTAAGCTGCAACTGCCGACTAGCAGTGACAAGACTGGAGGAAGAACAGAAAACAGCAAAATCGTCCACAAACAAGGAGCATTGGGCAGGACTCCGGATAGTGGACGTGATACTGTTAATGGCGACGGCAAAGAGGGTGACACTTAAAACGCTTCCCTGAGGAACACCATTCTCCTGCACATACAAATCAGATAGCACATTACGAACCCTATAACGAAAGAGGCGGTGGGAAAGAAAGGACCGAATGAAGATGGGGAGACGGCCATGAAAGCCCCACTCATGGAGTTGATTGAGGATATGGCGGCGCCAAGTAGTGTCATACGCCTTATGAATGTCAAAGAAGACACCAAGACAATGCTGGTTACGTAGGAAAGCCTGCTGGATGGCCGCCTCAAGCAGGGTCAAGTTGTCTATAGTTGAAAGACATCCCCGAAAGCCACACTGAGAGTGGCTAAGGAGCTGCCTGGTCTCGAGCAGCCAAACCAGGCGACGGTTGACCATGCGTTCCAACGTCTTCTCGACACAGCTCGTCAAAGCAATACTTCGATAACTGCTGGGATGCGTTCGGTCCTTCCCCGGTTTGAGGAGACGAATCAAAATCGCCTCCCTCCACGAGTCAGGGTATGTGCCGGATAACCATATCATATTAAAACAATTCAGGAGAACTTCCTTGGATGGCAGCAACAAGTGCTGCAGCATGCTGTACCGAATTTGATCATGACCAGGCGCAGTATCATGAGCCACAGACAGCGCCAAATCCAGTTCCCACATTGTGAAGGGGCAGTTGTAGGGTTCAGAATTTAGAGACCGGAAGTCCAAGTGACCCCTCTCAATGGCAGTTCGGTAGCGGCAGAAATCTGGATCACAGTTAATAGTGGCGGTAGATTCCGCAAAATGCATGGCCAGTGTCTGGGCAATATCTCTCGGCGCCGTGAGGAGACATCCCTGATGCAGCAATGCCGTGACAGGTAGTTGGCTGCGTTTCCCGGAAATCCTCCTGATGGCTTCCCATACTTTCGTAGAATTAGTGGAGCGGGAGATGGAGTTCAAGAACAATTGCCATGACCGTCGTTTGCTCTCTTTAATCACTCGCCGCGCTTTGGCCCTCGCCACCCGAAAGGCCGCAAGATTGTCAGCTGAGGGACGGCACTTGAAGCAGCGCAGAGCTGCACGGCGGGCTCGGATGGCGGAGCGGCACTCAGTGGTCCACCAAGGGACAGGACGCCTCTTGGGATTACCGGATGACCGTGGAATGGACAATTCAGCAGCATGGGAGATCACGGCTGTAACATGGTCTACCCATTCGTGGACGCTGGCACGGTGTTCCAAAACACCCAGTTGGCTGAAAAGTGTCCAGTCAGCTCTGCAGAGGTGCCTCTGAGGCGGCACTGATAATGCCACAGCCTCATCCAGGAGGCGAATCCAAAGGGGGAAGTGGTCACTAGAATGGAGGTCAGCAACAACCTCCCACAGAGCAGAATCCGCGAGTGCTGGAGACCAAAAGGAAAGGTCAATAGCCGATGACGACCCGGAAGCAGTACAGAAATGAGTGGGAGCACCAGAGTTGATGATGCACAGTTCTGCAGACATCATGAGGCTTTCCAGAATGCGACCCCTGGGGCAAGTAGTCGGAGAGCCCCATAAGACATTATGAGCATTGAAGTCCCCCAGCAGAAGAAATGGGCGGGGGAGTTGGCTAATAAGGTCTGTGAGAGCCTCAGAGTCTATCACATCCTGAGGTGGTAAGTAAACTGAACAGACTGTGAGCCTCCGACCCACAAGAAGGTCAACTGCAACTGCTGGTTGGTTGGTTGGTTGGTTTGGGGAAGGAGACCAGACAGCGTGGTCATCGGTCTCATCGGATTAGGGAAGGATTGGGAAGGAAGTCGGCCGTGCCCTTTCAGAGGAACCATCTCGGCATTTGCCTGGAGTGATTTAGGGAAATCACGGAAAACCTAAATCAGGATGGCCGGACGCGGGATTGAACCGTCGTCCTCCCGAATGCGAGTCCAGTGTCTAACCACTGCGCCACCCCGCTCGGTAACTGCAACTGCTTGCAAGTCTGTAACGAGAGGGAGATCAGATGAGGGGTGCACGTCACGGACAAAAACCGCAACACCACCCTTTGCCCTTTGCCCCGTCTGATCATCTTTTCGAAATACGGTATAGCCCCGTAAAGAAGGAGCATCAGTGGCCCGAAAATGTGTCTCTTGGAGACATAAGCACAAAGGGCACTCTCGTACAAGGAGTTGTAATTCGGCCACATGCGTCCTGAACCCATTCAGGTTCCACTGTAATATGGGAGCCAGTGATCAGAGTGGCTGAACTTTCACCCTGCCTCTGGGCTTTGGAGGAGAGCCTGTACTGGCCGGAGATTTATTCCTGGGGCGAGAAGGTCGCCCCCGGTCGATATCAATGTCCATCAGCTCCGATGACGACCCACGGGAGATGTCAGACAGTACGATGGCCTCGTCATCGGACCGACCCTGACTAGTCTCCTCAGGTGTCAAAACTTTCACCTTCGGCGTCTTTGTCTTGGAGGGCTTAGAATGCAGAGCTTTGTCAACAGGTGGAGCTTTGCTCGCCTGGGCAGAAGGCGCCATAGGAGAAGAGGCAGGAAGTACCCCAATGTCAGCAACCACAGCCTTGTCCGACGTTGCGGGGAGAGCCGCAGGTTCCAAAACAACCGCAGCAGCACAAGTGCACTGGCAAACGCAGGTATTAGTGCTAACACTAGCAACCTCTGTTTGCGTAGCAACAGTGGCCAATTGTACAGTGTTTTTCAGAGCGGAAGCGAAAGATGTTGTAAACACAGGAGGTTGCATGGCCTTAAAGAGCTTCTTGGCCTCACCATAGGGGATGCGCTTAGATGTTTTAATCTCCTGTATCTTCCGTTCTTCGAGATAGATGGGGCAAACCCGGCTCCAGACAGGGTGACTCCCAGAGCAATTCACGCACTTCACAGGCGATGAACAATCGGCTCCTTCATGGGCAGGCTGACCACATTTACCACAAGTGGCTATCCCATTGCACCGCAACGTAGTATGCCCAAAGCGCTGACATTTAAAACAACGCATTGGGTTGGGGAAATATGGCCTTACTGGTAAACGTAAGAACCCCGCTTTGACATGCTCTGGGAGTCTCGGGCAACTGAACGTGAGAATAAACGAGTCGGATTTGACGAGGTCCCCATCGACTCGTTTCATAATATGCTGCACGTCAACAATACCTTCATCAGCCCACTCAGATTTTAACTCGTCTGTGGGGATATCCACCAAGTCCCTGCATGTCACAACACCCTTACTATAGTTCAGAGTGGAGTGGAGCTCGGTCTCGATAGCGTACTCTCCGCGACAGGTTGCTTTCTGAAGAGAAGTGACTTGACGGGAACTAGAAGTCTCTACTAACAGAGTCCCATTGCGCAGTCGCTTCACAGATTTCATTGTTCCTGCAATTCCCTCAAGACCCTTGTGGATGTAAAATGGAGAAACCCTTTCAAAGCTACCCTCCTTCCGTTTAATAGTCAAAAACACATTCTGATTATCAGCATGTGCTCTGTTACGACAGTCTGATAAATCTCGATCAACACCAGGCGCTAGAGGACTCGCAGCACGAAGTCGCTTCTTCGATTGGGTGTGTTTTCCTACCAGTGGCCCACCAAAGCCACTGGTAGGGGGAAATGTAGAGGTCGAAGGGTCCATTGCGGTCCCACGAGCAGCTAGGAACTAAAGGTCCGCTCAGACAGAGCCCCGCGTGCCTGAGTAAGCCTTATACAACTGGGGTGCGGCAGGTGCCCCAGAGGTTGCCCGCTTGCGACTGTTCCACCCCTACAGCCATGCATCTCATAGGCGCGGAGCACACCGGAAGATTGAGGGGTTTTTATAGAGGTTGTCCTTCCTCGCAATCCAGGCGGTCAAGCCAAGATTACCATTACCCGCAGCACACAACATTCCACCGCCGCGTCATACGGTGGTCGCTGAAGCAGTCCGGGGGTTACGGTGACAGGAGACTGGCAGCGCTGACCAGTCCCCAGCTCAGGACCCCGGGGTCGCCAAGCCCGTACTCAGCAAAGGAATGCTGAGCCCCTGGGGGCGCTTGTGCTCTCAAACAATGGTGTGTCTAACACCTTGGATAGGTTTAGTGTTATGATCTAATTGTAGCAGAAATTTAAGTACTTCATTTGCAA
Source organism: Schistocerca cancellata (assembly GCF_023864275.1). Lineage (NCBI taxonomy): Eukaryota > Metazoa > Arthropoda > Insecta > Orthoptera > Acrididae > Schistocerca > Schistocerca cancellata. Next base: position 111,540,067 of record NC_064633.1, on the reverse strand, counting down.
AATGGATGTGTGATTCTCATGTGTGTGTGTGTGTGTGTGTGTGTGTGTGTGTGTGTGTGTGTGTGTGTTGTACACTACTGGCCATTAAAATTGCTACACCACGAAGGTGACGTGCTAAAGACGCGAAATTTAACCGACAGGAAGAAGATGCTGTGATATGCAAATGATTAGCTTTTCAGAGCATTCACACAAAGTTAGCGCCGGGGGCGACACCTACAACGTGCTGACATGAGGAAAGTTTCCAACCGATTTCTCATACACAAACAGCAGTTGACCGCCGTTGCCTGGTGAAACGTTGTTGTGATGTTTCTTGTAAGGAGGAGAAATGGGTACCATCACGTTTCAGACTTTGATAAAGGTCGGATTGTAGCCTATCGCGATTGCGGTTTATCGTATCGCGAATTTGCCGCTCCCGTTGGTCGAGATCCAATGACTGTTAGTAGAATATGGAATCGGTGGGTTCAGGAGGGTAATACGGAACGCCGTGCTGCATCCCAACGGCCTCGTATAAGTAGCAGTCGAGATGAGAGGCATCTTATCCGCATGGCTGTAACGGATCGTGCAGCCACGTCTCGATCCCTGACTCAGCAGATGGGGACGTTTGCAAAACAACAACCATCTGCACGAACAGTTCGACGACGTTTGCAGCAGCATGGACTATCAGCTCGGAGACCATGGCTGCGGTTACCCTTGACGCTGCATCACAGACAGGAGCGCCAGCAATTGTGTACTCAACGACGAACCTGGGTGCACGAATGGAAACTCGTCATTTTTTCGGATGAATCCAGGTTCTGTTTGCAGCATCATGATGGCCGCATCCGTGTTTGGCGACAATGCGGTGAACGCACATTGGAAGCGTGTATTCGTCATCGCCATACTGGCGTATCACCCGGCGTGATGGTATGGGGTGCCATTGGTTACACGTCTCGGTCACCTCTTGTTCGCATTGACGGCACTTTGAACACTGTACGTTACATTTCAGATGTGTTACGACCCGTGTCTCTACCCTTCATTCGATCCCTGCGAAACCCTGCATTTCAGCAGGACAATTCCCGACCTCATGTTGCACGTCATGTATGGGCGTTTCTGGATACAGAAAATGTTCGAGTGCTGCCCTGACCAGCGCGTTCTCCAGATCTCTCACCAATTGAAAACGACTGGTCAATGGTGGCCGAGCAACTGGTTCGTCACAATACGCCAGTCACTACTCTTGATGAACTGAGGTATTGTGTTGAAGCTGAATGGACAGCTGTACCTGTACACGCCATCCAAGTCTGTCTGACTCAATGCCCAGGCGTATGAAGGCCGTTATTACGGCCAGAGGTGGTTTTTCTGGGTACTGATTTCTCAGGAGCTATGTAGCCAAACTGTGTGAAAATGTAATCACATGTCAGTTCTAGTATAATGTATCTGTCCAATGAATACCCGTTTATCATATACATTTCTTCTTGGTGTAGCAATTTTAATGGTCAGTAGTGTATTAGAATCCACTGTTTATGACTGGTGGCTTCTTAACTACTATTTCTGTGTGTAATTAGAGCAATGAGTTATTTTCCATGAGTTGTGGTAAGGGTGTGTGTATTGAACCATCATCTGTGAATGGTTCAAGTGCCAAGGCTGTACGATAATTATCAGTTTGGTTTCACAGCGGTGGTTGTAGGACAGTTTTGAGTAGTGTTGTGAACTATGAGCTTACAGCAACACCTCATAAAAGTGAATCGATGTTTTCTTTTGTGTCTAAGGTACTTGGATTATCAGCTTAAAGTCTGTCGCCATACTGCGCCAGAGAGAAACTTTCAGGGTGTATAGCAGATTCTGTAGGATAATTTCCACAGTCCAGTGCATGAGGAATGTTGTGTTCAAATCTCTGCCAGCCAGCAGCAATGGCACACCAAGCATGTGAGAGGTGGACATGCATCTCTTAGCATAGTCGATGCGTGTCTGGGCTTCTCCCAACCGTCGAACGCATGTAGACACGATGTCCTGGATTGCATGTTTCCTGCCATGCCTGTAGTCAGTGGAAGGTGCAGACAGGGATTGCCAGAGAGTTTTAAGAGAGCTTTTTTTTTTTTTGCAAAAATTGCAATATTCTGTGTAGTCAATCAATTTGATGAGATATTTCCCACCATTAATGCAAATGGGGTGTAGCAATTAATGAAAAGTGCCTCAATATTTCTGAGGAACTGATGGGTTGTCGGGGTAATGCAGCAAAGATTTTCGTCTAATTGCACCAGTACCCACCAATAGAATGTAAGGTGACGTCATAAGAGTAGAGGTACTGCAATTGAAGTATTTTCCACCAAGTTTTTACATCAAAAGCGGAGCAGGGTTTTTGGGAGGGGAGGGAGCAGGTGCTCAGAACTGAATTTGGGCGGGGGGGGGGGGGGGGGAGGGAGATGACAATCCCTTTTTCCAGAGGAGGAGAGGGATTAGAGGGTTTGGGGTTCTCAGAAAGACAGATTGTCCCCTGGGGGAGTAATAAATCTATTAGCATAATAATAGGTACCCCATCCAGCATAAAAATAGGTTAAGGGATTATGTCATCAAGTTAATTAATCAACATATCAATTTGATATCAAAAATGGCACATAAGACTTCTTGCCGCGCTACTTATGTTTGCTGATGAATGCTCAGATGTTTTCTGATTATTTTCCTATCGTTCTTGTTAAGCAAAAATGTTTTTGTACCTTGCTGAAATATGTGGTCGATATCTGTAATCTGTCATCCCGTAATAGCCTGGCAGTCCTAATTAGTGACTCTAAGGTCATTAAACCGAAAATTTACTACAGAAATTTCTCCAAGAGGTTTAAAGGTGATAGGTGGATATCACAGTTATAGACGTTCATTCGTAGATCGAGCTGAGAATGCGACAGCGTACTCGATATCGGTTCATAGAATAAGATTTTAATGGAGATGATGCATTTCCTGTTACGTGGCTGGTAGGAGAGCTATTTAATGAAATTAATGGCAAAGGGATATTAGTTGACAGATTAATAAGTGCTACTTTGATCTCTTAAGACTTTCTACATTCCACTTTTATCAGATTTTTGGAAATCCACCTCCTACGCCTAAGTAATAATTACATTTATTGTCATGATTACAGACATGAGCATATCTGTTTCAAAGTTTAGTAACGAGCATATTGAGTGGACAAATTAATATAACAGACCCATTTATAACAGATAAATGGTTGCCACGTAACTATGGAAAATGGGTGCATTGATTTAAAATACAATATGTTTTAATAACATTAAGACACACACAGACCCACATGCGCAGAGCCACACATCAGTTTTACAAATACCCATACCTCAAAACAGCTATTTATCCTTTAAACTCTCGCGCTTTCATGATTTTTACAGTGGAGTATTTGTCAATGCGGAATCTAACGATCCGTCGGGGATTACTTTCACATGGAGTTGGGTTCTCATGTAGTTGCTGTTCGTTCTCGATGAGTATGTGTCAGTGAGTGTGGGCGGACAACTATTCGTGAGTTTATTTACAGCCTGCTTTCAAAAATTTCCGTTCAGTATCTCTTTCACCAACCGACGTTGGTGACCAACGCAAACGGGTGTGCCGTGGAGAAAATGCCCTCGACATTACGCTTCCCTCATTATTGCGCGGCATATAACAACGGCAGGTTTCTCGATACACTGGCAGCAATGAATTGCTGGAGACTGCAGCAACGGAAAGGTTGCTGCTGCACTGGCAAATACGGTGTTCTTCCAGCTAAGTGCTGGTTGTGGCCAACCTCGTTGCTTGCAGGGAGAACTGCAAACTGAAAATCGCTGATTTCGTCCTTAAATTATACTGTATCTACTACCGGCGTCAACAAACTAGGCAATTAAAGAAGTTTACTAGTTTTTCTGAATATGCTCCTCAGTCATGCATAATTAATTGCTTAACGTTGAATGCTTAATTACTAAGAGCTATATCTAGCTTTTATTCACATTGAAAGACATGTCATCCAATACTTATCCATTCTCCCATGATAAAATACTAGTCTCATTAGCTTACGCAGGTGATGGTACTTTAAAGATCGGGTGCAGCCAAAAGAAGTTCCCTTTTACTGTTGCACAAGAAATGTGCTTGATTCTTAAGATTGTTTCCTAATAACGTTAACAATTTAGGGAAAATTTATGTAATGCAAAACACTAACACAAATAATATTAGTATCATACCTTCGAACCTCCCGAGAAGACTGTTCTCATCTTTATAATCAAACTGGTACTCATAAACAGGTATTTCTGACGACTGGTTCACCCAAGTTCGGACCACCATGTCCACAGGCTCAATGTAGTAAAGGTCGCTGATTAGCTGGAATATAAAAACGTGTACTGTTTAATATAGAGTAATTAGTCTACGACTAAAATAGAACTATGGGATCGTTATCCTTCCGTTAAACGGAAGGCCACATTGTGGCAGCATACACTTACGTTGCACATTAACAAATAATAAGAAAAGCATGGCTGGGTACGTACTGGGAGATGAAGCAGCTTGCACAGCATAGAGTAGCATGGGGAGCTGCATCAAACCAGTCTCAGGACTGAAGACCGCAACAACAACAACAACAAGAAAAGAACATGGGCTCAAATAAGACAGACAGTCTTGACTAATATTTTGTTTGAAATTCAACTGTGCTTCGCTTTCACACGCGTGCGTCGAAGACATATGTGCCATACTCAAGCAAATAACATTGGGGATGATACAGGAATCCCATATATGTGTCCTCGACAAGGTCCTAGAAGAAGTGGTTTTCAGCTATCATTTTTCTGCCTGTTATGGAATTTCATGTATTTATCAGTATAAGGCCTTCAAATTGATGGGAGAAGGTGCAGTGCGTAAGTACGGATTGAGACGTCTGGTGAATTTCTACAAGACACTGTGAAATTTTGACAAGGGGCATGACTGCTGGTAAGATGGACTCTTGTACTAGTTTAGCTACAACTTACAGATGCAATGGGCTAATGTTTGATCGTGTCGCTCTCATTGTCGGATAACAGTGCATAGTATTTAGAGGAAATGGGTAAAGACTTCAATAGAGTAGTGATAAAATCTTTTTATTTGGGCAAGTGGTCTGGAGTCCAAGTGCAGCCCATGTTGAAAGATGTACCAGCGCACAAAATCATTTGTGGGTGTTACGGGACACACGAAGTTTTACTTGGTCGTAGGGGCGCTGCAGGTTTTTCATATTCCAGTTGCCAGTCTGTGGCATTATGCTAGGCGTTTGCAGTGTAATGACAGAAAATACCATCGCATTAAGAGCCTTAGGCGTCAAATGTGAACAGGTGCGTAGTATCTTCAGGAAAACTATGCACATTGTCGGTTTGCGTACCAAGCGAAGCAAGCCGCCGCTTATTAGACACCGCGTGGTATACCAAGGCTGAGAGGCAGCTCCAGAGTACAAGATATGTTTGTAGTGTGTATCAGAATTAGTAGCGGGAACTGAAACGGGTGAAAGAGTACGAGGGAAAAGGAGGGAGGAAGAGAGCGCCAAATAATAAGTCGCTTGCGTCAAACATGTCCTTGAGCTAACCTTGCCTTTGCATATGAAGAAAGTAGGTGCTTAATAGTTCCGTGTTTGTCAAGCTCACCCCAAAAACGCCAACGGAAACTTTTCACTTTTGGAAAAGATTTTACTTATGTGTTTAGCACCTGATTTATTCATGTCAAATAGCTCCACAAACGGAGCAAGTCAGTAACGTATTGGTTCAACTCTGGTTGTTACGCAGGCAGTTACTCGGCATTGATTGTCAGAGTTGTTGGATGACATCCTTAGGGATATCATGCCATATTCTGTCCAACTGGCGCGTTAGATAGTAATAATCCCAAACTGGTTGGAGGACCCTGCCCATAAGGTGTTAGATGTTTACGCCTCATCATAGCACAGGGAAATCAAAGGCTTGACCGCTCTATAAAGTGGCTCAGATGATGATCAGCAGGCGCAGGTTCTTAAAAATGGGACAGTGCAGCAGACGACTCCTGCATATTGTCAGGCTGACCCAACGACATCGTCGATTACTGTCATTGCAGTGGGTACGCGATCATCGAGATTAGATCAAAGGAAATTTACAGCCTGGTCGGATAAATCACATTTTTGTTACATAAGGTCGATGGTCGTATCAGGATACGCCTTCTTCTAGGCTAGCAGCTGCTCGGAATATGGACCGTCCCTCGGACAAAGGCCAGTGGGAGCAGTATTATGCTTGGATAGCTCAGTTGGTAAAGCACTTGCCCGCGAAAGGCGAAGGTGCCGAGTTCGAGTCTCGGTCCGGCACACAGGTTTAAATCTGCTAGGAAGTTTCATATCAGCGCACACTCCGCTGCAGAGTGAAACTCCCATTCTGGAAACATTCTTATGGGGTATACTTACCTATCTGTTCAAAATGGTTCAAATGGCTCTGAGCACCATGGGACTTAACATCTGAGGTCATCAGTCCCCTAGAACTTAGAACTACTTAAACCTAACTAACCTAAGGACATCACACATCTCCATGCCCGAGGCAGGATTCCAACCTGCGACCGTAGCGGTCGAGCGGTTCCAGACTGAAGCGCCTAGAACCGCTCGGCCACACCTGCCGGCTTACCTATCCGTGTCACGAGGCCTAAGTCGTTCAGCAGTGGTTGGAGGGGATCGATAGTGAACTCAAGTCTTGGCCACCAGATTAGCCTGATGTGAACCAGGTGGGATGTTATCGGGACGTTATCGGGCACCAGCTCCGCAAACAAATCACCGGTCCACAATTTACCCGTATGTGATCATCCAGTATCGCATACCTCAGAGACTTTACAAGGAATTGTCGAATCCATGCCATTCAAAATCGGTGCTGTATTGCGTTCCAAAGGCTGATCAACACGCTATAAAGCGGAGGATCATAATGTTTTGGGTTATCATCAGTGGCCGAGGGCACAATGGCGAAGACTGTGAGCTGTGATCTATGTGCCTGAGCTGCTGTTTACGTCGTGTAGAATAACCACGTTCTTGAACTGAGCTTAAGTGTTCGGAGGTGAGCATCGAAAAAACTCCTTTGGAATAGAAAAGGTTCTCTTACATTATACTTCAGAACGATATAACTAATTGGAAAACAGTGAACAAGGACGATTATAACATTTCAAAATACTAAAATACTCTCCGGTGGGATCCGTCCGGATAGTCATAAATTTTACACACTCAGAATCACAATCCACTTGTATTTGGATAATACTTTCCATCGACTCACATCAGTAACTGTTGTTGTTGTGGTCTTCAGTCCTGAGACTGGTTTGATGCAGCTCTCCATGCTACTGTAACCTGTGCAAGCTTCTTCATCTCCCAGTACCTACTGCAACCTACATCCTTCTGAATCTGCTTAGTGTATTCATCTCTTGGTCTCCCTCTACGGTTTTTACTCTCCACGCTGATCTCCAATACTAAATTTGTGATCCCTTGATGCCTCAACACGTCCTACCAACCGATCCCTTCTTCTAGTCAAGTTGTGCCACAAACTTCTCTTCTCCCCAGTCCTATTCAATACTTCCTGATTAGTTACGTCATCTACCCATCTAATCTTCAGCATTCTTCTGTAGCACCACATTTCAAAAGCTTCTATTCTCTTCTTGTCCAAACTATTTATCGTCCATGTTCCACTTCCATACATGGCTACACTCCATACAAATACTTTCAGAAATGACTTCCTGACACTTAAATCTATAATTGGTGTTAACAAATTTCTCTGCTTCAGAAACGCTTTCCTTGCCATTGCCAGTCTACATTTTATATCGTCTCTACTTCGATCATCATCAGTTATTTTGCTCCCCAAATAGCAATATTCCTTTACTACTTTCAGTGTCTCATTTCCTAATCTAATTCCCTCAGCATCACCCGACTTAATTCGATTACATTCCATTATCCTCGTTTTGCTTTTGTTGATGTTCATCTTATACCCTCCTTTCAAGACACTATCCATTCCATTCAACTGCTCTTCCAAGTCCTTCGCTGTCTCTGACAGAATTACAATGTCATCGGCTAACCTCAAAGTTTTTATTTCTTCTCCATGGATTTTAATACCTACTCCGAATTTTTCTTTTGTTTCCTTCACTGCTTGCTCAATATACAGATTGAATAACATAGGGGAGAGACTACAACCCTGTCTCACTCCCTTCCCAACCGCTGCTTCCCTTTCATGCCCCTCGACTGTTATAACTGCCATCTGGTTTCTGTACAAATTGTAAGTAGCCTTTCACTCCCTGTATTTTACCCCAGCCACCTTCAGAATTTGAAAGAGCGTATGCCAGTCAACATTGTCAAAAGCTTTCTGTAAGTCTACAAATGCTAGAAACGTAGGTTTGCCTTTCCTTAATATAGCTTCTAAGATAAGCCGTAGGGTCAGTATTGCCTCACGTGTTCCAACATTTCTACGGAATCCAAACTGATCTTCCCCGAGGTCGGCTTCTACCAGATTTTCCATTCGGCTGTAAAGAATTCGCGTTAGTATTTTGCAGCCGTGACTTACTAAACTGATAGTTCGGTAATTTTCACATTTGTCAACACCTGCTTTCTTTGGGATTGGAATTAATATATTCTTCTTGAAGTCTGAGGGTATTTCGCCTGTTTCATACATCTTGCTCACCAGATGGTAGAGTTTCGTCAGGACTGTCTCTCCCAAGGCTGTCAGTAGTTCTAATGGAATGTTGTCTACTCCCGGGGCCTTGTTTCGACTCAGGTCTTTCAGCGCTCTGTCAAACTCTTCACGCAGTATCATATCTCCCATTTCATCTTCATCTACCTCCTCTTCCATTTCCATAATATTGTCCTCAAGTACATCGCCCTTGTATAGACCCTCTATACACTACTTCCACCTTTCAGCTTTCCCTTACATCTCCAATATAACACGTCCATAAAGAAGACTCGTCGTACCTCTAGATCCGTTACCCTTACGCCACACAGAGCGCGTTCAATTGTGTCTGTGCACGATCTGCACTGCTGAAGTATCGTTTACAGCTAGTTACTGTCACCTACATTGAAATAGGATTGCAAGGCGCATCCGAAATTTCTTCTACAAACCCACTACCACAACAGTAAGAGTACAAGCGTCATATATCAGAGTTTAACGCGACAGAGACCTTTGGTCGTGTATTGCATGCGAACGTACAGCATCTAACATGAAAATGCATTGTTTGCATCTAACTACGTATGACTATTTGGAAGCATTATAGCAAGACACGTCCTATATTATCTCGATTGCTCCACGGTAACACTCTTATGCCAGAGTTTTACGACCGGCCGAAATAATAATCCTTAAGGATCCCATTGTGGACAGTCGTTCGTAGACTTTGATGCTCTTGACAGGAATAAAAAGTCTGCATCAGCAAACAGCCCTTGCTGTTATCTTCTGGGCATTTTCTTTCCTAGTAGCTGTGCATAAGACGATAACTTATCAAAATTTGAGGATAGAAGTGATAATATAATTACCACTCTATCCACGAAATATATTAAAAATGAAATCTTCTGATTGCCGTTAATCGAGAGAAAGGCCTGCAGTGAATGTTAACTTGAAAGTAGTCGCCTTAAGAGAGAAAACAAAGCAATTACTTCTTAAAACTTCGAAGCAATAAATAATTGTTTCTCTGAATTAAAATGTAAGACAGCAACGCTTCTGTACTGCAAGATGCTTTTTCGTATGAGCTTTCGTCTTCATCTCTAGTGTGGCTGCCAAATGAAAGGTGGGCATACGTTTCGTCTGCAAGGATAGAATGGAGCACTATGATTTAGAAGTCGCAGATGCCTATGATATGACTTTCACTATTGCTAGACAAGTTGCTGCTTAAAAGGAGCATGACGTTATTGGAAAAAAGATTAACCCTCACATTTGTTTTATGTGTGTAGACTTCCGCGGCCGGCTTCAGTTTCAGTAAAGTTCGTCTGTGTTGTTGCCACGTTACGCTGTAAAATTTTCCAATGTTTCGCTGCTATGGCAAACGATACCCTGATTGAGACTACTTACAACGTTGTCTGAGTTATTTCGATTGTTATACCACATATCACAATTCACTTTATTCGAAAATTAGTAATAGTATCGACTTTTTGAATATAAGAGTAATAACACTTTCAAAAAGCACTTAAGCGATTATTAATGTAGCAGTAATGTTAGTAGAGACCGAATGCGTGGATTGCACAGTGCAGTAGGAGTGTATTTTTTGTGTTTTTTTTTCTTCTGTTCCAACGATCCGACGAAATCCTCAAGAAATACTTCCTGGCTCTGAACAGTCGAACAATGCTTTAGGAAGGAAACAGTGTTTTAAGGTAATGGATATGCTTCAACACATCCGTTTCATTCTTCGATTTTATTTTCTCACACAATTTTAATCAAACAGCAGACTGTATTCTGAAGTTCAGCTACGCATACTGGTGGGATTGTTTGCAGATACACGTAATCACGCTATATAAGTCAGGTTTATGTTTGTCTTAAGAGCAAGGATATTTAAAATCAAATTGTTCCTGCCCGCGTCTAGGACGGCGAAGAGTGATTGCGTCTCTAGGTTCACCACAACTAATTCGATTTATTTGTTTATTTATTTTTGGTAGACGGGGTTGGCAGCAACGCTATCTGTGACAAATAGTGTAGTGTTCTGCAATAAGAAATGCAAGGGAAGACCGAATTTGAAAATCCTAGTGCCTTTAGCCAGCTAGAGGCCCTTGAGAGTGTCGGTAGCCAGAGTACTCCAAGATGTCGTATGCCTAACTATATTACAACACGGCGGAAAGCGTCTCCGGCATTTTCCAGGGAAAAAATATCCTCTGAGAATAATTTCTAAACAATATTCCTATTCAAACAGTTTGGAATGTTTGTACTATTAAGAGAGTCATAAACATTATCGCCTAAAACTCAAAATGGAACATACAACTTTATTTCTCATTTTAACGTTACGAACTAATTTTTAGTCTCACACATTATCCAACAAAACGTTTGTGATTTCCGTTAAGCGTTGCTCAACTCGTCAGAGTTATGTAAATTATGTAACGAAATCGGTACAAGATACCAAAAACTTCCCTATGTAAAATAAAAAAATATTGAATTTTAGTGACTCTAACTGTAATAATTATTTGACTGAAAATTTTTTGTTTTATACCATTTATTTATGTCCATCTTCTCAACTACAATTTTGAATCTGAGCGATATTCCTACAATGTCTCGCAGATTACAGACGATGTACGCTGCACCAGTCACAGTTTCTCCTTAGTGGTTGGACTGAAATGGATTTTACTCGGGAAAGATTCGACTACCCATTCGTAACACTAATGGCTACAGAATATCTCGAACTAACTGTACACTACAGAAACGCAGTCACATGTTTCGGGCGTGAGACATTCGTTCTCAATTTTAGACAGACAGCTATTCAGAATATGATATTGCTAGTAGAGGGAACGTGAATTTATGCAGCTAAACATTAAGTAATAAGATTTTATGAAAGACGGTAGTATAATTATAGAGATGTTTCGAGTCTCTCACCGCCACGAGGGGGTAGAAGTCCTCGCTATCGATGGGTTCGTCGCCGAAGTAGAAGCTGCGTATCTTCTGGGCGGCCTCCCGGCGGTACTGTTCATCGCCCACACGGATGTCGAGGCTGATGGAGTCGACGAAGCCGGCGTCGAAAGCTGCCATCGACTCGTTGCTTCCGAAAATGTTCTTACCTGCACAGTTGAGACCAGGACACAAATGGTTCAAATGGCTCTGAGCACTATGGGACTTAACTTCTGAGGTCATCAGTCCCCTAGAACTTAGAACTACTTAAAACTAACTAACCTGAGGACATCACACACATCCATGTCCGCGGCAGGATTCGAATCTGGGACCGTAGCAGCAGCGCGGTTCCAGACTGAAGCGCCTATAACCGCTCGGCCACCAACGGCCGGCAGACCAGGACACGGTCAACATTATTGACGTGGCAAGTTTCCCTGGTAGTCGCTTCATTCAAACAAAAACACAGAACCATTGAACTAGGGAAATATAGCTGGCTAGGCGAAAACACCACCACAATTGAAACTTCCTGGAAGATTAAAACTGTGTGCCGGACCGAGACTCGAACTCGGGACCTTTGCCTTTCGCGGGCAAGTGCTCTACCAACTGAGCACGACTCACAACCCGTCCTCACAATTTTGCTTCCGCCGGTACCTCGTCTCCTACCTTCCAAACTTCACAAAAGTTCTCCTTCGAAACTTGCAGGTCTCGAGTTCGAGTCTCGGTCCGGCACACAGTTTTAATCTGCCAGGAAGTTTCAAAATCCGCACGCTCCGCTGCAGAGCGAAAATTTCATTCTGGAAACATCCCCAAGGCTGTGGCTAAGCCATGTCTCCACAATATTCTTTCTTCCAGTAGTGCTAGTCCTGCAAGTTTCGTAGGAGATGTTCTGTGAAGTTTAGAAGGTAGGAGACGAGGTACTGGCGGAAGTACAATTGTGAGGTCGGGTGGTGAGTAGTGCTTGGGTAGCTCAGTTGGTAGGGCACTTGACCGCGAAAGGCAAAGGTTCCGAGTTCGAGTCTCGGTCCGGCACACAGTTTTAATCTTCCAGGAAGTTTCAAAATTAGCGCACACTCCGCTGCAGAGTGAAAATTTCGTTCTGGAAACCATCACAATTATGAAAAATTTGAAACATCCTAGCAGGTTAAAACTGTTTGCTAGACAGAGACTCCAGCTCGGGACCTCTGCCTTTCGCAGTCAAGTTCTCTACCGATTGAGCTGCCCAAGCACGACTAACGACCCCTTCTCACAGCTTTACTTCCATCAGTACATCTCCTATTTTGAAAAGTTTGCTCGAATTCAAATGGCTCTAAGCACTATGTGACTTAACATCTGAGGTCATCAGTCCCCTAGACTTACAATTACTTAAACCTAACTAACCTAAGGACATCACATGCTTCCATGCCCGAGGCAGGATTCGAACCTGCGACCGTAACAGCCGCGTGGTTCCTGACTGAAGCGCCTAGAACCGCTCGGCCACCGCGGCCAGCAAAAGGTTTGCCTTACATACTCAGTTACATTCATGAGACAATAGAACCATGTCTTGACAGAGGATATGGGTGAAAGAGATTGCAGGGGGTGGAACAGGAGACCGTCAGTCATCATTGAAATTCTCCCAGATGATGGGAAAAAAGCTTTATCTCCACGGTCGGTATTCATCACCATCGGTTCGTGTTTCACACGTAAGAGATATGGAACATTATTTGCTCATTTTTGTTGCAGAAATCAAAGATTTCGGTTTCACGTCTCGTCAGTGAAGAGTACATTAGATACGGATTGGGTAACAAAGGAAGGGAATGCCGGTCGTGTAGATTTCAATGGGATCATCCTGGAATTTGCGTAAAGAAATTTAGGGACTCCATGAAAAACCTAAAAGTAAATTGCTGGTTGGGTATTCAAAACCCGGTCATTTCAGACGTGAACAATTTATATTAGCGACGGTGGTGGGGCGGTTATCACTGCACTTGTATTCAGACAATTGAAACTCTCATCAGGCAGTGTTTCGTGTTTTCCTTTAACAGTGGAAGGCATATTCCGGGACGGTTCCCTTGAAATGGACACTCACCACCTCGTCGGCAAGACATTAAATCCTGATCTTACCCCGCCGCTCTGTCGTATGTTTAATTATGTATCTCTGACAAGACGGCATTTTGGAAACGACTGTTGAACTGCAAATACAATGTGCGTTGTTTGCAATATTTTATTGGATGTTTGGACACTGTGAAGGCCAATTCAGGTTTTTGACGTTGATTTTCTTAACAGTCGGATTTAGTCGAGATACGAATAGGTTAGGATTTTGACGAATTAGTGAAAAAAATAATGGCACGTGAAATCCGACCTCAAAGTGAAAAAACTTGTTCGAAATGTATTCGTAAGCTCTACTCACACAATTCCTAGAAATTCTCATGAACGTCGTGTCTAAGAATGAAGCGGTTTAGTGATGTGAGCTGGGAAATTGCTTCATGTAATAAGGGATGGCGTAAGAAAATATCTAAAAGTAAAGAGGTCACGGGTAGAGTCAGTGAAACTATCAGCACAACGTTGCTATGGACTTTCTTTCTTCAAAATATCAAGCTCAATCAAACGCATATCACAAGTGTGTCAGTGATCAGTTTTAAAGCGAGGCGAACTCAGAGATTTTAAAGAGCATCGGCCAAGAAAAAAAGTTATGAGAGATAGAAAAAATTTCATTCTTCAGTACATTAAAAGTAAGCCTTTCGACCAGTTTTCGTGTACCAGACTCCTTTACTGTGTGAATGAAGATCAGTACAGTCAAAGAAGTATCTGTTTACGTATTACGATGGCAAATGCACCTTCCGCAGTGGCTAAGAACGGGATCATTAATGATCTGAGGATGTGCGGGATACTGAGATGAAGTAATTTACTGATGCCGTTTTGGGCTATAAGTTTATGAAAGGATAATGCTGCTAGATATAAAACAGAGTGCTATTTATGAAACAATCGCGTTATTCGAGAATAGTATCTGTATATGTGATAAAATATGTGGATATTGTACGTCATCAACCAGCCAATTTCGTTTGGATGACTTTATTGAAATAAAAAAAGTGGAAAAAAATGTCTGTCAATGATTTTCTGAAGTGATTTGTCTAAAAGTAATAAATAAAACGCATTATAGGGAGACAACTGACCCATCTCATTTACTGTACATACTTCAAGCTTCATTCTATGGCGCATCAAACGTTTCTCTAATCTGTTACATTTCTTAGCATTACAAAAATCATTTCGCAAAACATTTGACAGAAATTTCTTCAACTTTTTATTTTCAAGTTTTGTTTAGAAAGCATGACGTTACTGACACCTCATATGTTTTCCTAGTCCTCTGTTATCGAAATGTCCTGAACTTGGTACTTGATTCCAAGAAAATCATTTTGACATGTAAATGTCACACCAACATGACTGTTAATTATCACACTAAATAGCTTCGCATTGAAAAACGAACTTTTTGACACTTCGTTTATATAGCAAGGAGGAGGTGTCCTTGAAATATTTCAGTTTCTCCTCAAATCGCTAGTTACGTTTTTCTTAATTACTATGATTACTTTAAAGCAATTAAATATAATTTCGAAAACCTGGATCTCAAGCTCGTCAATTTGATACCAAATTTCTCCATTTTCCACTTTTCATTTGCTTATAAAAATTCAGACAAAAATTTTAACTCAAATCATTAATTAAATTTTTGTTAATTAATCCGAAAACGTTCAAGCAAATAAACCCCTTTTGTATAAACTAGATCTCTCGATCGTCAAATTGACATCCCATTTGACCATTTACCACTCTTCGCTTGCCTATGAAAATTCTGACAAAACCCCATTGCGTAATTTTTAGACAGTATTGTTTTCGCTGCGGTCCAATATTTTACCAAAACTACCGTTACTGTTTTCAAATATTTATATTCATCGTCAGATGGCTTGCACGCTCTTTTGAAAAGACGTGGACGAATATTTAATGGTGAATGGTGAACTGAAGTCCGATAAACGATAATTCACTGTTTCAGTCTCATAATTTAACTTACTCGATAAGACAGCGTGTAATATTTACTTTCATCGTCTATTCAAAACAACTATACTGTTCTTCATGTTTTCACAGTCACTCACAATGTCTTCACTAGTAATCAAGTAACAACAAATATTACGTAGTCGCGTGCCCGCATCTCGTGGTCGTGCGGTAGCGTTCTCGCTTCCCACGCCCGGGTTCCCGGGTTCGATTCCCGGCGGGGTCAGGGATTTTCTCTGCCTCGTGATGGCTGGGTGTTGTGTGTTGTCCTTAGGTTAGTTAGGTTTAAGTAGTTCTAAGTTCTAGGGGACTTATGACCACAGCAGTTGAGTCCCATAGTGCTCAGAGCCATTTGAACCATTTTTACGTAGACGCACCTTGCGTTTTGATTCACTTGTATGAAAATAGCGATGAAAATAAATACAGAATGCTTACAAGGTACATGAGCGTCAAAGATTCTGCGATACAGTACAAAGTAACAGCACTTCAGGAAAAGGAGTTGGTATTATTGCTAAAATAAGCTGAAGCAGGTAACTTAGATTAAAAGCACGGCGTTGGACATAGAGAAATAATGCTCCCTACAGTAAAACAGGAATATAAAAGCGCCAATTTGATTCATACTCCACTATTTCCACTGGTCAGACAGGTAACCGTTTTGAGATAAGATACAAATAACACCTTGACGCTTTAAGACTTGAGAACTTAAGGAAATATTCATTTTCAAGACACGCTCTTGAAGAAAATCACTGAGTGTGAAATAGCGAGAACAAGATGAGCACATCGCGCTTGGCAGGTAAGGGATTCACTACAAATATGTTGCAGAAATACCTGTAAATAATTTCCCTGACCAAATCTTCAACGTTCTGACGTAATTGGCTAATACATCTTTCGACAAAAACTTCCAGAAAATATTCTCACTCCATTACAATATTTCTCCACGTATCTACAGATCAAGTCACTAAACTTATAATATTTTTTAAGTATTTACTGCCGTCCATAACTTTTCTGGTATAAATGTGTAACAAATTCCTAATGCGCTGCTAACGGCACTATTAATTTCTCAGCTATTTGCTAAAGTAGGCTGATAATGTTGTAAATACCTAAATACCATTATATTTATCTCGCTTCAGAGCCCTTTTCAATCTAAAATACCTATTTGAACTTAATCGAGAAGTAAGACACACTTCCTTTCCCTGAAGTATCGTATCTTTGTGGAGTACGAATGTGTCACAGCATCTTTCAAGCTCATGTACCTTGTGACTATTCAGTATTTCACGTTATCTGATATAAGTGAATCAAAGCGTGGGGTGCGTATACAAAACTTATGCACCCGTCTGAATACAAATAAAGACCGCTGTCTAAGCATGTGAAAACAGGAAGAAGAAAGTAAATGTTATTTGTTGGATAACAGAGATGAAAACAAATGTTCTAGGCGGTCGTATACGTTAAGTTGTGTTCTAAGACGAGTTTTTAGCGCAATCATCACTATCCATTTTTTAAACTGTGAATTTCTGTTTAGCCGGCTGCTGTGGCCGAGCGGTTCTGGGCGCTTCAGTCCGGAACCACGCTGCTGCTATGGTGGCAGGTTCGAATCCTGCCTCGGGCATGGATGTGTGTGATGTCCTTAGGTTAGTTAGCTTTAAGTAGTTCTAAGTCCAGGGGACTGATGACCTCAGATGTTAAGTCCCATAGTGCTTAGAGCCATTTGAACCATTTGAATTTCTGTTTACCATACGGCAACTCGCCTGTAAATCAACGTCTTGGTATTTTGATAATAGCATGCAGGCCGTCTGACGATGAAAGTGTAGATCTGAAACTGTTAATACTCTTTCTTTTTCAGTAAAGTCAAGCAAAACCAGACTGTGGTTAGTTGCTCTCTGAAGACTATCAACAGTATGTCGCAATACCGTAAATGGAATTTATTTGTATGTTATGACCCAAAGAATGTTGCTGAAAGTTGCAATAAATGAGTAATCTTTTCTTAGTAGTTGAAACACAGTCGCGATTACGGATTATAACCCATATTAAAAAAACTGTGGGCGACATTCCAAAGAAATTGCGCGTCACACTCATAAATGCCACTTTGTTCTTGGAATGCAGGTGTAGGAGTAATTTAAATGTGGGAGTACCCTAAAAAACATTAAACATTATTCAAATATTTATTTCACACTCTGAGACAAAAAAGATCAGATTAAAAACACGTACCACGAAGAAATTATGCGAAATGACGGAAATAGGTTAATGTGTTGCACATGTGCAAACAAACAAATGATTACAATTTCGTAAGAATTTGGCAATTTAGTCAAGAGAAAGTACTTCACAAATTGAAGAAGTCAGTAACGCGTTGGTCCCACTGTAGCCCTTATGCAAGCAGTTATTCGGCTTGCCACTGATTGACAGAGTTCTTGGATGTACTCCAGAGGGATATCGTGCAATATTTTGTGCAATTGGCACGCTAGATAGTCAGAACCCCTAGGTGATTGGAGAGCCCTGCCCATGATGTTCCAAACGTTCTCAATTAGAGACGTCTTTGGTGAGCTCGCTGGTCAAGGTAGGGTTTGGCAAGTTGGAAAACAAGCAATAGAATCTCTAGCCGTGTGCGGGCGTGCACTGTTTGCTAAAATGTTGAAGCCCAAGATGGCTTTCCGTGAAGGGCAACAAAACACGAGGTGGAATTTCGTCGACATATTGCTGCACTGTAAGGGTACTGAGGATGACAACCGAAGTGGTAATGCTACAGGGTGTTTCAAAAATGACCGGTATATTTGAAACGGCAATAAAAACTAAACGAGCAGCGATAGAAATACACCGTTTGTTGCAATATGCTTGGGACAACAATACATTTTCAGGCGGACAAACTTTCGAAATTACAGTAGTTACAATTTTCAACAACAGATGGCGCTGCAAGTGATGTGAAAGATATAGAAGACAACGCAGTCTGTGGGTGCGCCATTCTGTACGTCGTCTTTCTGCTGTAAGCGTGTGCTGTTCACAACGTGCAAGTGTGCTGTAGACAACATGGTTTATTCCTTAGAACAGAGGATTTTTCTGGTGTTGGAATTCCACCGCCTAGAACACAGTGTTGTTGCAACAAGACGAAGTTTTCAACGGAGGTTTAATGTAACCAAAGGACCGAAAAGCGATACAATAAAGGATCTGTTTGAAAAATTTCAACGGACTGGGAACGTGACGGATGAACGTGCTGGAAAGGTAGGGCGACCGCGTACAGCAACCACAGAGGGCAACGCGCAGCTAGTGCAGCAGGTGATCCAACAGCGGCCTCGGGTTTCCGTTCACCGTGTTGCAGCTGCGGTCCAAATGACGCCAACGTCCACGTATCGTCTCATGCGCCAGAGTTTACAACTCTATCCATACAAAATTCAAACGCGGCAACCCCTCAGCGCCGCTACCATTGCTGCACGAGAGACATTCGCTAACTATATAGTGCACAGGATTGATGACGGCGATATGCATGTGGGCAGCATTTGGTTTACGGACGAAGCTTATTTTTACCTGGACGGCTTCGTCAATAAACAGAACTGGCGCATATGGGGAACCGAAAAGCCCCATGTTGCAGTCCCATCGTCCCTGCATCCTCAAAAAGTACTGGTCTGGGCCGCCATTTCTTCCAAAGGAATCATTGGCCCATTTTTCAGATCCGAAACGATTACTGCATCACGCTATCTGGACATTCTTCGTGAATTTGTGGCGGTACAAACTGCCTTAGACGACACTGCGAACACCTCGTGGTTTATGCAAGATGGTGCCCGGCCACATCGCATGGCCGACGTCTTTAATTTCCTGAATGAATATTTCGATGATCGTGTGATTGCTTTGGGCTATCCGAAACATACAGGAGGCGGCGTGGATTGGCCTCCCTATTCGCCAGACATGAACCCCTGTGACTTCTTTCTGTGGGGACACTTGAAAGACCAGGTGTACCGCCAGAATCCAGAAACAATTGAACAGCTGAAGCAGTACAACTCATCTGCATGTGAAGCCATTCCGCCAGACACGTTGTCAAAGGTTTCGGGTAATTTCATTCAGAGACTACGCCATATTATTGCTACGAATGGTGGATATGTGGAAAATATCGTACTATAGAGTTTCCCTGACCGCAGCGCCATCTGTTGTTGAAAATTGTAACTACTGTAATTTCGAAAGTTTGTCTGCCTGAAAATGTACTGTTGTCCCAAGCATATTGCAACAAACGGTGTATTTCTATCGCTGCTCGTTTAGTTTTTATTGCCGTTTCAAATATACCGGTCATTTTTGAAACACCCTGCATGAAAATAAATGGCTCCCCAGATCATCATTTTTGGTTGTCAGGCCGTATCTCGACCGACAGAGAGGTTGGTGTCCCACTGCTGTCTGGGGTGTCTTCAGAGACGTCATCGCTGGTCATCGGGGCTCATTTCTAAGAAGGACTCATCATTGAAGAACATTCTACTCCGGTCAATGAGATTCCAGGCCCTCCAGCCATCTTGGAGTTTTGACGATCTAAAGCGCCAATTGGACAGAATTTGGCACCATATCCTTCATGAGGACATCTAATAACTCTATCAGTCAATGCCAAGCCGAATAATCGCTTGTATAAGGGCAAGAGGTTATTTACTTGCTCAATTTCTGCAGGTCTTTCTCTTCAATAAATCATCCAATTTTTCTGAAATTACTTTCATTTGTTTGTACATTACATGGACCGATTACCGTCCCTTTTCCGATATTTGCTTCGTGCTGCGTCATATTCTTTTTGTCTTAAAGAGGGGCATGTACGGGCGAAATATATATGCACTGTGCTGATTTTTATGAACAGCAGATGCCCAGGTTTTCTTTGTACGTTTTTATACAGTTTGCATCTTCTTAGTATATTTTAGTCAGCCAGGAATTATCCATACTTGAAACCATACAAAAACATGAATAAATGGTTCAAGGGTTTGCAGCTGCGTCAACTGATTAAAACTTAACACACAACAGCTGTCGCCTGTGACGTCAGTGCTGCTCGAGGCATCGACATATGCGAGCACACGTTGACTTGGCAATCAATGTGCCCGCTTCAACTGCGCGATCGCTGGAGCCCCCAAGTCGCTGAGTTGCATGTCACCGTCTGTAATTAAGATGGTATCCGTGATTTTTTGTTAGAAGTTCCGTCAAATTTAATTCGGTGGCCGTTTTCTAAAGCATGGTCAGTTAAAACGAATTTATCGCTGTAGCGTTGACGACAAAATATCTCTTACTCCATCCTGCGTTGTTCCACAGTGCGTTACTGATCGTCCGACTTAAGACTGGCCACGCCCGCAAGATTTCTTGTAGACCAGAGGTGTTCTTAGACCTTCTGCGTTTGTAACTGGTCTCAGTAAGTGATGGATTTTTGTCGGAGGTCTGAAAATCTTGTGTCTTTTCAACAGCCGGCTTATCTTCCCCGACACAGAACCACAGAAAGGTAAGCTAGGAGGTTTATTTTCCTACTGCTTGTCGGTGGTTTTGTTCTGTTTCTCGCTTGCAATCACTTCATTCATTTGATGAACGCGATAGCCGAAGACTCAGCTCAATGCTTGTAACATAGTGCGCTTCTGTGGTGGGTAATGATGGCAGACGTCGTGAAAGTATAGATCGATGTGGGTAGGCTTTCGATAGACGCAGTGGTCAAGGCATCCATTTCGTATGCGATGGAGAAGGACGTCGAGCAAGGGCAATATATTGTGTTTTTCTCCCTCCACTGTGAACTGGATGTTACTATTAATGTCGCTGAGGTGTTCCAAGAGCTCTTCAAGTTTCTATCGTCTGTAGGGCCAAGTGACGAACGTGTCTAAAAAAACAACTAGGCTTTAATGGCACCGCGTCTAAGGCAATATCCCCAGAATTCTCCATGAAGATGTTTACAACAGCTGGAGCTAACGGGATACCCACTGGAATGCCGTCCGTCTAATCGTCATACTGCCTGTTGTACAGAAAATACGAAGGCCTACATAGTTCGACCACTTCACTTACGAAGAACTAGGATAACAAATCCTAAGAGTCTTTGATAGGCGCATTCGTAAACAGCCCCACCACATCAAAAGATCATAATATCACCCTTACTAAGTCGCATACTGTTAATTCGGCTGATAATATCAGCCACGTTTTTAATATGATGCTCACAGTCTCCCGCATGTGGAGTGAGGAGAGTGCAAGTAATTCGCCAGCTTGTACGTTGGTTAACCACTAGTGAATAGAATCAGCCGGAATGGCGTCCCATCCTTGCAAATTTTCCTTTAAGCATAAGAAGTAGGTGATCTAGGTGTTTATGAAAGATTTCTTGACACAGTGTCTACCATCGAAGAGCGCTTGAGAAGTTCACATATCTTTCTTATTATTCTCCATGATGGGTCACGTGGAAGTTGTCAACAATTATCTTCATCCACTAGCACGCATATCTTCGTATCACAGTCTGCGTATTCCATAATTACGGCTGCACTGCCCTTGCAGCCGGAAGGACCACGATGCTTTCGACATTACGTAGTGCTGGAAGGCCACTGCGATCGGGCTTGGTTATGTTGGGTGCTGGTAACATTGCTTTAGTGAATGCACGGCTCGTTTCACGCCGTATTTCGCCCGGCCTTTCATTTGGGACCATGAGGACTGTCTGTTCGACCCTATTTATTATTTCATAGACAGGAATGTCCGAAAGTGCGAAATTAATTCCTTCTTTAAACGCTGACAATGCAGCCGTGTCTGTCTCTCGCCGTCAAGTTGTTGGTAGGCCATTCTGAGGATCTGTGATCTGCACCGTGTTGTTGTTGTTGTTGCGGAAGGCGGCTGAACTTCCTTTCCCGCCTCTCTGAAGTTCCTTTTCGTGGTGACGATTGTTTGGAAACCCAGCTTCATCGATCCATTCCATGTCCAAAGCTGTGGGTGCCCTTGATAACTGCAGGTGCAACGCCATAAGAGCCATTTGCATTCAGCTGTTGTCTGGTGTTGTATATCCTTTCTCGTTGTCGTGCAGAGTTGGCACGACGAAATGTGTGGTGTCACCGCCAGACACCACACTTGCTAGGTGGTAGCCTTTAAATCGGCCGCGGTCCGTTAGTATACGTCGGACCCGCGTGTCGCCACTATCAGTGATTGCAGACCGAGCGCCGCCACACGGCAGGTCTAGAGTGACTTCCTAGCACTCGCCCCAGTTGTACAACCGACTTTGCTAGCGATGGTTCACTGACAAAATACGCTCTCATTTGCCGAGACGATAGTTAGCATAGCCTTCAGCTACGTCATTTGCTACGACCTAGCAAGGCGCCATTACCAGTTACTATTGATACTGTAGAACATGTACCGTCAAGAGCGATGTTCACCATTTATGGATTAAAGTTTCCACCAGCTACGTCCGTTTTTTGCTAAAGTCTAATTTCCTTGTCCTGTTCCAGACCTCACGCCAGCCTGCGTGAACTAAAACGCGTGCCTTTCGGCTTCCTCTAATATCACGGTGTTGGCTCTCCTGCCAACCCACAACAAAATGTCCTCCTACAAAGGTGGTGCTGATATGATGGGACACCATAGAAAATCGTGAAATAGTCTTCTGGTCATGGTAGCACAGCTGGACGGCCAGCGAACTCACTAAATTAGCCTTCTTGACACGCAACCTCTCTAGACCTATAACACGGCGCCACGTTTTCTCCCCGTAAAGTTACGTAATGTAAGGATGCAGAGGGTCGCAGCGATAATATTGAATAAAAAGCTGTCAGGTCTGGCCGGCGTCAAGTGATTAAAATTACACAAATTTTCGGCCAAGCACTTCTTGGACACTCTGTCTGGCGAAAAGATGCGAAATCATATCGATCTTCAGGCCTCTGACAAAAAATTGTCAGTTACTGAGACCAGTTATAAACTCAGCAGCGCAAGCGTGGCCAGTCTTACGTCGGACAAACAGTACGCACTGCGGAAAAACGCAGGGACCATGAGAGATTTTATCGTGTACGCTGTGTCGAGAAATCCGATTTAACTGATTATGGTTTAGGAAAAGCCCACAGGGTCAAATGTTGTAAGACGTGTATATTTCTATTGTCCATTGTCAAATCACAATTTATGAAAGATGTTTATATTTTATTAATAGGATTAAGTAGGAATAATTAATATTTGAATTTTGGAAATAATTGTGGTAGCAGGGAATGTCTGCACCAAAGTATTGTTGACAAGAGAGACCGCAAATTGATATAATTTTAAAAAGGGTGGGAGAGACCGCGTATGGATACATTTTAAGAAAACAGCGGGAAAGACCACGCATTGATACATTTTGTAGTGGTAGCAGGGAGTGTCTGCACCAGAAAGCATTGTTGGCAGGAGAGACCGCACTTTTGCGTTCGTAGGAAGTCAGTAGTAAGCGAGAAGTGAAGCGAGTCGGTAGCAGGTCTGAAGCGAGAGGTTGAGAGGAGCGGTGTGCCTGCCAGCCACTAGCTATGGTTTACAAGAGATTATAAACGGATGTACAAAGACATTAGCTAACTATTATAATAAGAGGAACTAATATTATTGAATTAATTTTTTGAGAAACTCAAGACTGCTGAAGGTATGTTTGCGCATTGCTAGTTGTAAGATTATTGTAAAAAGTAAGTCCCCCATTTGAACGTTTGTAAAATCATTTCATTCAGAATATAATTAACTTTTGCCAGCAATATTGCATTTCTAATTATAATCCATCCCAAAAACCATCAACGTAAAACTTTGCAAAATTTTATTGTTGTCAAGAAAAAGTTTAACTATGAATTACGTAACTTCAGTCAAATTAATTAAAGAATAACGTCAGCTTTGCTGTTAAAGAATAACGTCAGCTTTGGTAATAAATACAGCTACTTATTATGAAAGCCCACCAGCAACTAATAGAGTATAGTAAAACAGAGTAAGTATATTCATGTTGCAGTTCGATGTAGCAGTCAGATGCCGATCCAGTAACAGTAAAAAAGGTAAGGAACAGTTTTGGCTTATTGCAGATAACGACTGAGGGCCACACGACGACGACACATTCTATGTTTCGTCTAAATAATCCGAAAATCACTTTTAAAAAGCAGCAATTAAATTTGTATGCGAAGATTGAGAAACAGAATAAATTTCAAAGGGAAGATTTCATTTGTTATTATTAAGCAAGAGATAGAAATCCTAAGGAAAGGTTTCATAGTTTATTGTAAAAGGGAAGGTTATCATTAACAAAAGAGGTATAGAGGAGACGGCAAGGTTTCAATGTAGCGAAACTTTTGCCGTGGTTCGCACTAACGGTTTCTAGTTGTGTGTAATTCAGGAAGCGACTGAATTAAGTCACCAACAACACCCTAAGTGGAGACGGTGGCCTGCAGTTCTGGCCTTTTTCTTGATCCGGCTGGAGATCCGAGAACTTTTTATTCAGTGCTATTGCCTCAAGACTCTGAATTCTTATACGTGCGAAAACGTGTCTATTAACCACTAGGCATAAGACTGTTACTACATTATAATAAGTAACTACTAAGTACTACGTGAAAAAATGTGAAGATCTTGTTCCATGGTCCGGTCCTAGACGGGCCAGCCGGATCCGACCGACCACCATGTCATCCTTTGCCAATGACGTCATTGGATGCGATATGGAGGAACATGTGGTGAGCACGCTGCTCTCCGCGTCTCTGTCGTGTTTCTTAACCCTGGAACTGCTACTAAACTGTGAAGTGACTCCTCAGTTAGCATCACGTGGCTGAGTGCTTTCCGTTCAAAAAAAAAAAAAAAAAAGGTTCAAATGGCTCTGAGCACTATGGGACTTAACTTCTAAGGTCATCAGTCCCCTAGATCTTAGAACTACTTAAACCTAACTAACCTAAGGACATCACACACATCCATGTCCGAGACAAGATTCGAACCTGCGACCGTAGCGGTCGCGCGGTTCCAGACTGTAGCGCCTTTAACCGCTTGGCCACCACGGCCGGCGCTATCCGTTCCAGTTCTCCCACCAAGGAAAAACCCTGACAGTGCAGGGAATCGAATCAGGGTCCCCCGCATGGCAGACAGCCACGTTGACCACTCAACGGACCTCCCTGCGATGTGCTTAACTGATATTTTGTATGAGTTTTGTATGTATTTTGGTGTCTGATACGTAACGTTCATAATTTTAAAGTTTTATTAGTTTTTGTCATTGACTATTAACACGAGAAACAACGCCAGAAACTGATTGTACACGCTACTGGAATGTTTTGCAACCCAGCGACATCTGACATCTTCAGTTGTAAACAGAATAGCAGCGAGCTGCGAAATAATTTTGAGATTTAACAAACACTTGGTGCTAGTCAATCTTTGTTACATGTTCTAGTATTTATCCAACTGGTCATAAAATGGTGTGGGTGATTGAGTAGTGGGGCAGGATCAGGATTCAGTTTGCGAACATCATATTTTATTTTTCTTGTGGGAAGGGTGAGGGGAGTAGAAAGGGAGGAGTCTTTTCTCTCCTTACACGATACGCCCACGAACCTGATGTCTACTAACACTATTCGATTTCATCTTCCCTTCATGTTGCGTTGTCCTGCACGTAAACCTTAGAAAATTCTGTTCTTTGTGCTTCTTTGTTATTTGTTTCTCCGTTTACGGATCCTCAAAACTCTTGTGATGAATCTTATCGTCCCCCACATAGTGAAAGGTTAATTCAGTGCCATGAGAACGTATGATTAAAACAAAATGAGAACGGTAATGGGTTCATAGTATCACAGTCTATCAAAAGACAAAGCAGTCTCATTGGAGATTTAATACAGCATAAACATCCTGAATGGCCTAGAGGTTGATGTGAGAAGCATCCTGTACATTCACTGTACACCTGAATCGTTAGCAATCCATCTGCTATCTCTCCCACAACGGCACTGCACTTATCTTACTTTCCATCTTTCTGAGATTTTTTCATCGTCCACTCATCAACAATTTCCTGTTGTTGCAGCCGAGTCAGTATTCCAAGATAACACTTTTTTTTGTGATGGCAGTGTAACGTTCAAGCACGACCATTTCCGTACCTGCTGATAAGTTGCTAGCCCCGCAGCGAGCTCATTTCAGACTGCCTGGCTGTTTCTACGCACAAGGCTGCTTCTCCTGCCTCAGGGAATACAGCGCTGATGTTTGACAGTTTAAATCTGGAATGAACTGCGTTCACCCTTTTGAGCGCCAGGACAGAGTAGGAGACGACAATCAGTTGAAAATTACCCGCCTGTCAAATATTCCAGAGTTGAAGTCCTAATGTTTATTGCAATACCCATCATAACACAATGAATATTAATTTCTCTTTCTTAATAAACAACTACCGTCTTTGCAAAAATCGTTAAAAGCAACGGGTCGTATCCGACGAGGGAAAGTGCGGGTGATCACATGTTTGTGTAGTGAAGAACAAGGACTGAAATGTGCCGAAACGACAGTGGCAATTACCTCATAGCAACCTACTCCCCAAATTTATCACTTCGTTTTTTGAGTAATCGCAAACATTCGAGAATGACCGCAAATTTTGATATTTTAATGTGGGACATGCAAGGATAAACTCTGTTAAGACCTTTACTGCCTGACGAATTCCCCCTCTCTTTCTTTACCTGTTATCACACGTAAACAGTGATGAAGACTCACAAATAGCAACCGAAAAAAATTCACTTAGTAACCCTACTTCTTCAAACATCTCTGTTATAAGCGTACGCGGCACTGTCCTTTGAATGTATTCTACACTCCTGGAAATGGAAAAAAGAACACATTGACACCGGTGTGTCAGACCCACCATACTTGCTCCGGACACTGCGAAAGGGCTGTACAAGCAATGATCACACGCACGGCACAGCGGACACACCAGGAACCGCGGTGTTGGCCGTCGAATGGCGCTAGCTGCGCAGCATTTGTGCACCGCCGCCGTCAGTGTCAGCCAGTTTGCCGTGGCATACGGAGCTCCATCGCAGTCTTTAACACTGGTAGCATGCCGCGACAGCGTGGACGTGAACCGTATGTGCAGTTGACGGACTTTGAGCGAGGGCGTATAGTGGGCATGCGGGAGGCCGGGTGGACGTACCGCCGAATTGCTCAACACGTGGGGCGTGAGGTCTCCACAGTACATCGATGTTGTCGCCAGTGGTCGGCGGAAGGTGCACGTGCCCGTCGACCTGGGACCGGACCGCAGCGACGCACGGATGCACGCCAAGACCGTAGGATCCTACGCAGTGCCGTAGGGGACCGCACCGCCACTTCCCAGCAAATTAGGGACACTGTTGCTCCTGGGGTATCGGCGAGGACCATTCGCAACCGTCTCCATGAAGCTGGGCTACGGTCCCGCACACCGTTAGGCCGTCTTCCGCTCACGCCCCAACATCGTGCAGCCCGCCTCCAGTGGTGTCGCGACGGGCGTGAATGGAGGGACGAATGGAGACGTGTCGTCTTCAGCGATGAGAGTCGCTTCTGCCTTGGTGCCAATGATGGTCGTATGCGTGTTTGGCGCCGTGCAGGTGAGCGCCACAATCAGGACTGCATACGACCGAGGCACACAGGGCCAACACCCGGCATCATGGTATGGGGAGCGATCTCCTACACTGGCCGTACACCGCTGGTGATCGTTGCTGTTCCAACAGGACAATGCACGTCCACATGTATCGCGTGCCACCCAACGTGCTCTAGAAGGTGTAAGTCAACTACCCTGGCCAGCAAGATCTCCGGATCTGTCCCCCATTGAGCATGTTTGGGACTGGATGAAGCGTCGTCTCACGCGGTCTGCACGTCCAGCACGAACGCTGGTCCAACTGAGGCGCCAGGTGGAAATGGCATGGCAAGCCGTTCCACAGGACTACATCCAGCATCTCTACGATCGTCTCCATGGGAGAATAGCAGCCTGCATTGCTGCGAAAGGTGGATATACACTGTACTAGTGCCGACATTGTGCATGCTCTGTTGCCTGTGTCTATGTGCCTGTGGTTCTGTCAGTGTGATCATGTGATGTATCTGACCCCAGGAATGTGTCAATAAAGTTTCCCCTTCCTGGGACAATGAATTCACGGTGTTCTTATTTCAATTTCCAGGAGTGTAATTCTGAAGAAGATACCAGTAGAGGGGTCGAAACGTCGATTGAAAAGAGGAAACTATAAGATTTTTACCTTCAATGACAGCGGCCACGAAAGCCAGTAGATTTACATATTCGCGCTTATCTACCGCTAGCCCATACTCTGCAAACCTCTGTGAAATGCATAGTAGGAGGTACTTCCCAGTCTGCTACTTGTTACGGCTTTTTCCGCTTCCATTCATTGAGCGCGGCCGGAACGAGTGCTGTAACGACTGTGTGGCCACTGTAATTAGTTTCATCTTTTTTTTTCGCGTTCGCTACGGCAGCGTTACGTAGGGTTGTACCATATTTGTACATTCATCACATAAAGCTGGCTGTTTGAATCTGTAAGTATGCTTTCACGGGATCGAACGCTTTTATCTTCAAGCATCGGCCAGTTATTCGGAAGAACACTGACATTCGTTCAGTCAGGGTATGTGATACGAAAGGATGGGGCTTAGGGGATTATTCTAGTACACAAAAAATGTTCAAATGTGTGTGAAATCTTATGGGACTCAACTGCTAAGGTCATCAGTCCCTAAGCTTACACACTACTTAACCTAAATTATCCTAAGGACAAACACACACACCCGTGCCCGAGGGAGGACTCGAACATCCTCCGGGACCAGCCGCACAGTCCATGACTGCAGCGCCAGACCACTCGGCTAATCCCGCGCGGCTCTAGTACTATTCCATAACTCATGCTTTATGACAGACTATGTAATAGAGACCAAAAATAAAACATTGTGATTAACTTCGAACATTTATGCTCAGTTGCAAGGTCAATGGTGTTTATTAGTCGTCTTTCGAAATTCAAGTTTGTTTCTTAAGAAGACATGTTCCTACGATTGCTTTAAGCACCGATAATGGATTGGCTGTCTCTTACCATGTTCCCATAAATAACTTGCAGCAAAACTTAAGTGCAAAGTGTAATTTAGTGTAGACGTGTACAAGAGGCAACTTCGTTATTTAGAATCAAGAACGGGAAACGTAACACCCAGTGAACTCATGTATACGATTACTGAAGTTCGGCTGAACTTGTGAAGTTAAGGAAGGAAATTCAGCTGAAAAGGAGGAGCAATAAGTGTTGCTGTACACAATATAAACAACTTGGATAACAATGTAATTGGATGAACCGTAGCTTGTAGGACTTTCACAAAACTGGTGTACTAACAGTCTCCATCCATAGACTGAACACGGATAATTGAGAAAGAAAAGATTCGCCACACATTTTGTAGGGTATATTCAACGGTCCTATTACAAAGAAGACAGGTGCGGATATATGAATCTTACAGAATCATCAGTTTAATAATGACACGAATTAACTACATAAGAATGGAAAGTCTTATAAAAACTAAAGACGGCTACTAACTTGCGAATCAATTGCAAGGAGTGAATAATGTCTTGACTAAACCTTGTAAGATGAATATCAACAGAAGTGAAAAAGTATAGTTGAATGTAGTCGTCAGCAGTGTGAGTTACTTATATAATTCGTTAAGGTACTACAGATATCAGACTAATTCCCTGTTTTGTTTATCGCAGGCAATCTGATTATGTTCTAACAAAGGAAGTAGATCGCGGCACGATAAACGAGTATCAACACAACACCGGTGGATCGCATTAATCATTAACATCAGAGTTAAATCATATGATGCTACAGCGATGGCTGGGTTCTGAGACTCTAGTGAAGGCAGCCTGTCAAGGGGTAAAAAGACTCCGAAGAATAAAACCCTCGTCTTCTATGTCGAGAGTTCCTGGGTGAGAAAGCACCCTCCCTGGGAAAGAAAAGCGTTTAAGCCTCGGAACAGGACGCATAAAATCTTGACCATCACACATCAGAAAAAGACAAATAATAGGAAAATAATGTACTTAAAAGCTGCCACATGGAGTACAGCATCATGGAATAAGAAAGAGCAGGGAATCATTGTGTAAATGGAAGAGCATAATATAAGCACATGTGCAGTAACAAAGAAAGAAGGATAGGGAAAGGTTGAATCGTAAGAGGAAGCTACGCACTGTTCTACTGTGCTGTTGATAAAGGTCTCCGAGCACAAAGCAGGAGTGGCGTTGCTACGAGGTGCATTCAAGTTCTAAGGCCTCCGATTTTTTTTCTCCGGACTGGAAAGAGATACAAACATGCGCACTGTTGCAAAATGAGGCCGCATTCATTGTCAATACGTCCCAGAGATGGCAGCTCCGTACGGCAGATGGAATTTTACCGCCAGCGGCGAGAATAAGAACTGTTTTAAATACTTAAAATGGCGACGTTTTCCTTACTTGAACAGCGTGCAATCATTCGTTTTCTGAATTTGCGTGGTGTGAAACCAATTGAAATTCATCGACAGTTGAAGAAGACATCTGGTGATGGAGTTATGGATGTGTCGAAAGTGCGTTCGTGGGTGCGACAGTTTAATGAAGGCAGAACATTGTGTGACAACAAACCAAAACAACCTCGGGCTCGCACAAGCCGGTCTGACGACATGATCGAGAAAGTGGAGAGAATTTTTTGGGGGATCGCCAAATGACAGTTGAACAGATCGCCTCCAGAGTTGGCATTTCTGTGGGTTCTGTGCACACAATCCTGCATGACGACCTGAAAATGCGGAAAGTGTCATCCAGGTGGGTGCCACAAATGCTGACGGACGACCACATGGCTGACCATGTGGCATGTTGCCAAGCAATGTTGACGCGCAACAACAGCATGAATGGGACTTTCTATTCATCGGTTGTGACAATGGATGAGACGTGGATGCCATTTTTCAATCCAGAAACAAAGCGCCAGTCAGCTCAATGGAAGCACACAGATTCACCGCCACCAAAAAAATTTCGGGTAACCGCCAGTGCTGAAAAAATGATGGTGTCCATGTTCTGGGACAGCGAGGGCGTAATCCTTACCCATTGCGTTCCAAAGGGCATCCTACGAAAATGTTTTGAACAACAAATTACTTCCTGCACTGCAACAAAAACGTCCGGGAAGGGCTGCGTGTGTGCTGTTTCACCAAGACAACGCACCCGCACATCGAGCTAACGTTACGCAACAGTTTCTCCGTGATAACAACTTTGAAGTGATTCCTCATGCTCCCTACTCACCTGACCTGGCTCCTAGTGACTTTTGGCTTTTTCCAACAATGAAAGACACTCTCCGTGGCCGCACATTCACCAGCTGTGCTGCTATTGCCTCAGCGATTTTCCAGTGGTCAAAACAGACTCCTAAAGAAGGATTCGCCGCTGCCATGGAATCATGGCGTCAGCGTTGTGAAAAATGTGTACGTCTGCAGGGCAATTACGTCGAGAAGTAACGCCAGTTTCATCGATTTCGGGTGAGTAGTTAATTAGAAAAAAAATCGGAGGCCTTACAACTTGAATGCACCTCATAATTCACAA
This sequence comes from Schistocerca cancellata, assembly GCF_023864275.1. Lineage (NCBI taxonomy): Eukaryota > Metazoa > Arthropoda > Insecta > Orthoptera > Acrididae > Schistocerca > Schistocerca cancellata. The sequence goes on along the minus strand of NC_064633.1, from coordinate 111,508,141 downwards.
GAAACGGAAGAATAGTGAAGATGACAATAGAAGAAGATGAATCTACGATTTATAAGCTTAATATATACGCAGCTGATGTAGGGAGACCTAAACAAGAGAGGAAAATGTTTATATTAATTTAAAGCTGTAAGTGGCACTGTTCCAAAAACGGTAAAAAAAATCTAGCTCGTGGGAGATTTCAATGGACGTATAAGCGATTTGATTATTCCAGGCATTCAAAAATGGCTCTGAGCACTATGGGACTTTTACATCTATGGTTATCAGTCCCCTAGAACTTAGAACTACTTAAACCTAACTAACCTAAGGACATTACACAACACCCAGCCATCACGAGGCAGAGAAAATCCCTGACACCGCCGGGAATCGAACCCGGGAACCCGGGCGTGGGAAGCGAGAACGCTACCGCACGACCACGAGATGCGGGCGTTTCCAGCCATTAAGCAACCATTTTATGAAATAGAAACTACTGGAAGGGGAAAAAACCTCATTCATTTTTGGGCACTGAACGACCTACGTACTACTAACACATACAACGAGCATAAGACGTGGCACATATACACCTGGAGTAATACAAGAGGTCAGCGCTCGGCTATTGATTACATCGTAACCAATAAAGCCGTTCATCCGAGTCAAATATTAGATTGAGAAGGTTAACATCGGACAATGGGCTGGATCGGATCATGGGCTGGTGATGTATAAATTGAACCCGGAATTAGACTGACAAAATGAAATGCAAAATAAAATAAAATTAAGGGGCTGACTGCTGAAGGGATTAAATTGGAGTTATAGACGATGAGAGCACTAAGATTCTGTATTAAATTAGATTAAAGGAAAAAAATCCTCAGTAACTCATTTCTAGACGAACAAGATGCAGAAGCTAGATGGACTACTCTTGGATCGAATATACGAGTACAAGAGGCAGCACGAGAAGCTTTAAATTCGAAAAGAGTAAGTGTGACAGGAGGTAGCACTACATGCAGAACACTGTGGTTTTGGCTGGCTCTGAGCACTATGGGACTCAACTTCTGTGGTCATCAGTCCCCTAGAACTTAGAACTAATTAAACCTACCTAACCTAAGGACATCACACACATCCATGCCCGAGGCAGGATTCGAACCTGCGACCGTAGCAGCAGCGCGGCTCCGGACTGGAGCGCCTAGAACCGCACGACCACCGCGGCCGGCACACTGTGGTTTTACCAGGACATTAAGGAATTAGCTATTTAAAGTGGGAACCGTTCCTAAAACGTAAAACTAGTCAAAGTCAAAACGATGATACAGTTTAGCATCATTCGTGATAGGCTGAATTAGAATATTAGAAATTAAAGGAGCACCGATGGGAGCGATGTATGAAAGGAATGAAACGAGACCTTTATGGAACAGAAAGGAAAGTATGGCGGATGATACAAAAGCATAATTAAGTACATTTAGGACATTAATGAACACATTCGGGTATGGAATTTGTACAAAATTCTCTGAGAAAATTGATTTAAATTGCAATATAAGGACGTAACCAATGTGGAAATCGACACTGAACACCAATGCACAAAATGGCTTCTCGATGGAATAAATGTGCACTACAACAAAAAGGCTTAAAAATTTAAAATTTCAAAGTTCATGTGGTATATTGGCATCCATAATGAATAATAAAATATGGTTGGGGGGGGGGGGGGGGAAAGTCTTATATAAACAGCTTGGTACTGTATTTAACGGTACTATGAAGGGAGGTAGGATACCAAGAAACTGGAAAGAAAGTAATACATTCCCAGTATAAAAAAAACGGAAATAATTATTAGATAATTGCAGGGGAATTGTGCTGATTGATGGCGCTTTAAAATGTTAACAGCAGTAATTAGTGACAGACTACAGAATGATATGCAAATAGCAGAAGAACAGCAAGAATTATGGAAAAAACACGGGGACAATAGATGCTGTTTTAGACAAATTGTGGTGTAACGACTGAGTTTTATAACGCAGCCTACCTGTGTTGTGTAAACTTGTAAGAGACGTTTGAAAAAACTGATTAAAAGGATTGTAACTCAAAGGATTATAACTCAAAACTTACTCAACAAGAAACTGCCAATGGGTTTCGTAAAAATGGTAGAAGCTATACATGCAGGTATCAAAACGACAATAAAAACACACAAAGGATTGACAAATGAAATTATAATATATGAAGGATCTAGACAAGGAGACTCATTAAGCCCATTCCTGTCAAACTTAATAATGGACCGAATCGTTGATACTGTAAGAAGGGAATCAGGGTATAAAATAGAAAATAAAATGTTAAACAATATATGTTATCGTGATGATGCTGTACCGCATGCAAATAATGAAGATAATTTACAAAGATCACTTCACCAACTCAATAAAACAGGTAAGCAGTATAACCTGGAAATTTCACCTAAAAAGCCAAAGAGTATCGAAATATCAGAAACACCTATAAGATGTGAGTTAGAAATAAATGATGTGTCACTTGAATAAGTAATGAGCTTTAATTATGTAGGGACTGTTATCACCATCAATAAAAGGGTTGAGGATGGAAGTGAAAAACCAAGTGACAGAAACACTAAGGACAAAAGGACAACCAGATGCCTGCAATATACCGTGTGACAACCGAGGAGAAAGAAAAACATCACAATAGTGCGGCCTGTTACAACAAAGGCAACAGAAACTAGTGTGAAAACGAAAAAGATAATGCAAAAGTTAACGGCAATAGAAATGAAAATAATAAGACAGACTCAAGAAGTGAGCACAAGAAGTAACAAGAGAACAAATTATCGATCTCTAATGACCTCTATGTCGACGGGACCTTAAACCCCCGACAGATGCACCGATAAGGAATCTGTGTGGAATACAGGGTATAAATAAATGGATGCAGAGAAGAAAAACGAACTGCACAGATCAAATTTGTGAACATGGGCGACTGCTGAAGAAACAACTACCCAGACGACCAGCAAAGAGGTGGGACAAAATTTCGATCCAATACATCCACGAAATAGGACCGACAAATAGGGGAAAACCTTGTCAGCAGAAAAGGAAGACAGTAGCAAGAAAAGAGTTTCAGACAAAGAGAAATGCTTTAACACCCAATGTAAATTTAACAATACCAAACAAGGAAAGTTACTACTCACCATATAGCGGAGATACTGAGTCGCGGTAGGCACAACAAAAAGATTCACACATTTTTAGGAATCCTTCCTAAAAACCTAGAATCCTAAATCCCTCACCTGGTTCAGATTCATTGATATCTTAGTTATGTGGATTGAAGGTAGGGACACCTTATTCACATTCTTCCAGAACCTCAACAAATTCTCCCTTATTTGGTTCGCATGGTCCTACTCAACCCAACAATCCACCTTCCTAGATGTTGACCACCTCAGAGATGGCTACATCAGTACCTCCGTCCATATCAAACCTACTAACCACCAGCAACACCTCCACTTCGACAGCTGCCACCCATTCCATACCAAGAAGTCCCTTCCGTACAGCCTAGCCACCCGCGGTCGTCGCAACTGCAGTGATGAGCAGTCCCTCTGAAAATATACTGAGGGTCTCACTGAAGCCTTCACTGACCGTAACTATCCTCCCATCCTTGTACAAAAACAAATCTCCCATGCCTTGTCTTTCCAGTCTCTCACCACCTCCCAAAGTCCCACAGTCCAGCCACAGAAGAGCATCCCCGTCGTAACTCAGTACCATCCACGACTGGAGGAGCTGAATTACATTCTCATCCAGGGTTTCGATTTCCTCTCGTCGTGCCCTGAAATGAGGAATGTCCTGCCCACTATCCTTCCCACCCCTCCTACCGTGGTATTCCGCCGTCCACCGAACCTACACAATATACTCGTCCATCCTTACACAACCCCTGCTCCCAAACCCTTACCACATGGCTCATACCCCTGTAATAGACCTAGACGCAAGACCTGTCCCATCCATCCTCCTACCACCACCCACCCCAGTCCAGTCACTACTATCACCTACCCCATCAAAGGCAGGGCTACCTGTGAAGCCAGTTACGTGATTTACGAGCTAAGCTGCAACCTCTGTGCTGCATTCTATGTAGGCATGGCAACCAACAAGCTGTCTGGCCGCACGAATGACCACCGACAAACTGTGGCCAAAAAACAAGTGGACCACCCTGCTGCTGAACACACAGCTGAACATGATATCCCTCATCTTAATGACTTCTTTACAGCCTGTACTATATGGATCCCTCCCAACAACACCAGATTTTCTGAATTGTGCAGGTGGGAACTTTCTCTGCATCACATCCTGCGTTCCCATAACCATCCTGGCCTCAACCTTCGTTAGTCACTGTCCTCACCCATCCAGCTCCCTCCATGTTCCCATTCCGGCACTACACAGCCGTCATTTCACCACCACACCCATTCTTTTAATTTCTTTTTATTTCTCTTCTTTCCACTACTTACCCCCTCCCACCTCCGCACTTTCTCTCCTGCCCTCCGTCTGAACTGAAAAACACTTCACTGTCCAACACTCCCACCATACTATCCCTCCTCCTCCCTACCCCAGCCTCCTCCTTACCCCCATACAGTCGCCACTCCCATCATGCACTGGTGCTGCTGTTTGCAGTGTGGTTTCAGCTCTCTGAGACTGCAGACACGTGTGCAAGTTGCGTTTAGGTGTGTGTGTGTGTGTGTGTGTGTGTGTGTGTATGTGAGTGTGTGTATGTGTGTCTATTGATGTCAAAGGCCTTAATGGCCAAAAGCTTTAATTGTGTGAATCTTTTTGTTGTGCCTATCGCGACTCAGCATCTCCATTATATGGAGAGTGGCAACTTTCCTTCTTTGGTATTGTTACATTCCTTCCTGGATTTTCCATTGTTCAATGTAAATTTAAGGTTTTTATGAAGGTGTTAATGTGGGGCGTAGACTTGTACGAAAGCAAAATATGTATCATAGATAAGAAGAGAATATAAGCTTTTGTGCCACGATTTAGCAGCTCACGTCACATTTATAGTCCCACCCCACTCAGCAGTTGGCGCCAGCGCTGCTGGTGTGATCCTGCAGCAAAAGAGAGGGATGAAGCTCAAAGTAGCCGAGGGCAGCGCCACCTCAGTCCACGAGTTGACCTGAGTGTCAGAGTCTCACAGCGGGGATGTAGGCAGCAACGACTGGACAACACTTAGGGAGCTGCGTCACTCCATGGAAAGCGCGTCAACCAATCTTGTTTGCGCCCTGGACTGATTGGCTCCTGGAACTGGCCAGCGAGCATTCCCACTTTCACTCTCATACCAGGAGCCTGGCGATACGAGTCATGGTGACAAACTGACAACACAAGCGAGGGGCCCCATATGCATGGAACATGGGCCAGTGTTGCTTGGCGGTCTGGCAGTTAGTCGGGCAACAGCGGAGACGCATTTGGTAGTGGCACCTGGGAAAACGAATTGTGGTTGGCAGCTGACAGCCGGAGGTAGACGATGCATGTGTATGGAGAACGGGACAGCCGATGTTTTCTTGGGGACTGGAATCTGAACGAAAGACCAGAGACAGAGCAAGTCTGCGGGGAGCTGCTAAGGATGGATAACTAGGGAGCAAGAAAAATGGGTCTGAGTTGTACAGACAGGGCTGCAAGTTGGCGTGGCCAGCAATGCGGCACCTTGGTGGATGCTGGGCCTGAGCTAGCAGACAATAGAAGTTGTTGTCGACGCACGGCCATTGCCTCCTCTTCTGGGTGCTCAGGTGGTGGATGGCGTGTTGGCCTCAGAGAAGTCTGTACTGACTACAGCAAGTGCTCCTCAGCAGTGGTGCACAAAGGGTGTGTCGTGGCCGTGGCGCCTGAAGAAGAAATTGGTTGTGCAGTCACTTGCATTCTATCTGGCATTCACTTTAAAGTTGTGCTAGCAGTTTGAGGGTTCAGTGCTTTCTTGTTTACTGTTGTCCTAACGGAACGGCAGTTCAAGGTGTTTGACTGACGTATGTTTCAGTCGCTGAAGATTTATGTCAATTAGACGCTGCCTGTGTCCGCTTTCATTATTTTAAGATATGTTTAAGTGAGTGATCTTAGTATGTATAATCAGTTGGCATAGTGTTTGATTTTGCTGTTTCGTCTAACTTGTCTACATTCCTACGTAGCTTAAGCCTTTTCTGTGTTGTTAAGCTGTCTATATCCTGCTGTCTTCAGTTAATTGGCAAAATTAATCTTACCTCTAAATGTTTTTGTGTCGTTCATCATTTATATTTTATTTGTTCAAATGGCTCCGAGCCCTGTGGGACTTAACATATGAGGTCATCAGTCCCCTAGAACTTAGAACTACTTAAACCTAACCAACCTAAGGACATCACACACATCCATGCCCGAGGCAGGATTTGAACCTGCAACTGTAGCAGTCGCGCGGTTCCGGACTGAAGTGCCTAGAACTCCTCGGCCACCGCGGTCGGCTATTTTATTTGTGAATTGTGTCCTGTACTTGAGCCCAGCTACCCTATTCCATTACTGTTTTTTCCAGTTTGAATAGTTCATTAGTTGTAGGCTACTTGGTTAATTTTTGACTTTCCTGTACTTATGAAGCCACGTTTACTTTTTGGAACCGGAATTTTGCCGATTTGACATTTAATGCTGGATGGTAAGTTCATGTCCGTTTGTTCGATTTTATTACAAATAATATTTACTTAAGTTTTGTTATGCTCATATGCTCTGATTCGCTGCACTGTGTTGTTAAGTGCTTTTTAAACTTGATAAGTATATACGCCCCCAGACACTTATCACTACCAACCTTTTCTTGGGCGGCATTTCTGAAATGTGATGCTACAGAAGAATGCTGAAAATTGGAAGGTTAGATCGGTAACTGACGTAGGGCCTCCGAATCGAGTCAGAGAGAAAAATGCGTGGTATAAGTAGACTAAGAGAAGGAACCTGTTGCTAGGATTCATTCTGCAGCATCCAGGAATCGCCAGTTTGGTAACTGAGGAAGTGTGGCGGTAAGAATTGTAGAGGGAGACCAAGGCTAATATGCAGTAGGTATACAGAGATGAACGGACAGACCAGTGTGTAGAGTTAAATCAAACCATTCTTCGGACTGAGGACTAACACAGTCTAACACAAGGAGGTCTGTCAGCAGAAGTTGTACGAGGGCAGTTCAAAAAGTAATGCAACACATTTTTTTTCTGAAACAGGGGTTGTTTTATTCAGCATTGAAATACACCAGGTTATTCCCCAATCTTTTAGCTACATAACACTATTTTTCAACGTAATGTCCATTCAATGCTACGGCCTTACGTCACCTTGAAATGAGGGCCTGTATGCCTGCACGGTACCATTCCACTGGCCGATGTCGGAGCCAACGCCGTACTGCAACAATAACTTCTTCATCATCCGCGTAGTGCCTCCCACGGATTGCGTCCTTCACTGGGCCAAACATATGGAAATCCGACGGTGCGAGATCGGGGCTGTAGGGTGCATGAGGAAGAACAGTCCACTGAAGTTTTGTGAGCTCCTCTCGGGTGCGAAGACTTGTGTGAGGTCTTGCGTTGTCATGAAGAAGAAGAAGTTCGTTCAGATTTTTGTGCCTACGAACACGCTGAAGTCGTTTCTTCAATTTCCGAAGAGTAGCACAATACACTTCAGAGTTGATCGTTTGACCATGGGGAAGGACATCGAACAGAATAACCCCTTCAGCATCCCAGAAGACTGTAACCATGACTTTACCGGCTGAGGGTATGGCTTTAAACTTTTTCTTGGTAGGGGAGTGGGTGTGGCGCCACTCCATTGATTGCCGTTTTGTTTCAGGTTCGAAGTGATGAATCCATGTTTCATCGCCTGTAACAATCTTTGACAAGAAATTGTCACCCTCAGCCACATGACGAGCAAGCAATTCCGCACAGATGGTTCTCCTTTGCTCTTTATGGTGTTCGGTTAGACATCGAGGGACCCAGCGGGAACAAACCTTTGAATATCCCAACTGGTGAACAATTGTGACAGCACTACCAACAGAGATGTCAAGTTGAGCACGGAGTTGTTTGATGGTGATCCGTCGATCATCTCAAACGAGTGTGTTCGCACGCTCCGCCATTGCAGGAGTCACAGCTGTGCACGGCCGGCCCGCACGCGGGAGATCAGACAGTCTTGCTTGACCTCGCGGCGATGATGACACACGCTTTGCCCAACGACTCACCGTGCTTTTGTCCACTGCCAGATCACCGTAGACATTCTGCAAGCGCCTATGAATATCTGAGATGCCCTGGTTTTCCGCCAAAAGAAACTCGATCACTGCCCGTTGTTTGCAACGCACATCCGTTACAGACGCCATTTTAACAGCTCCGTACAGCGCTGCCACCTGTCGGAAGTCAATGAAACTATACGAGACGAAGCGGGAATGTTTGAAAATATTCCACAAGAAATTTCCGGTTTTTTCAACCAAAATTGGCCGAGAAAAAAAAAGTGTTGCATTACTTGTCGAACTGCCCTCGTAGAATGGAGCAGCCTTACACTATATCCGAAGCCAATAGCTCCCATCGCGACTCTCACTGTGAAGGCGAGAGTGACGTCACTGGGTGACTGACCTAGCACAGTGAGCAGACACTCGGCGGAGGTGTCGCCAGCGACGAGCGGCACCCGGTTGGCACGCGCCTCTGCCAGGATGGTGTACGGCGTCTCGTTGAGGAAGGCGCCCTCGTACGGCTGCTCCACCACAGGCAGGAACACGAACGTCTCGAAGCGGAGCTTGTCCTGCAACAGTCGCACCGCAAACTCAGTACACGTCCCCCCTCGTAAAGAGTAGACAGTATGGGAAAAGAGACTCTCACAATCACTATCAAAATACTAGATATAACTGAGGCTGAATAAAGTACTCGCAAGTGGACAGTAGATGCAGACAAACAGGCGATAGACACCAGTACAATGAAAGATACAGATTGTGTGATTTTCTTGATGCAATAATTTACCATAGCTGTATGTATTGTAGAAATTTATTTTATTTTATGAACCTTCTACACTCCTGGAAATGGAAAAAAGAACACATTGACACCGGTGTGTCAGACCCACCATACTTGCTCCGGACACTGCGGGAGGGCTGTACAAGCAATGATCACACGCACGGCACAGCGGACACACCAGGAACCGCGTGGACGTGAACCGTATGTGCAGTTGACGGACTTTGAGCGAGGGCGTATAGTGGGCATGCGGGAGGCCGGGTGGACGTACCGCCGAATTGCTCAACACGTGGGGCGTGAGGTCTCCACAGTACATCGATGTTGTCGCCAGTGGTCGGCGGAAGGTGCACGTGCCCGTCGACCTGGGACCGGACCGCAGCGACGCACGGATGCACGCCAAGACCGTAGGATCCTACGCAGTGCCGTAGGGGACCGCACCGCCACTTCCCAGCAAATTAGGGACACTGTTGCTCCTGGGGTATCGGCGAGGACCATTCGCAACCGTCTCCATGAAGCTGGGCTACGGTCCCGCACACCGTTAGGCCGTCTTCCGCTCACGCCCCAACATGGTGCAGCCCGCCTCCAGTGGTGTCGCGACGGGCGTGAATGGAGGGACGAATGGAGACGTGTCGTCTTCAGCGATGAGAGTCGCTTCTGCCTTGGTGCCAATGATGGTCGTATGCGTGTTTGGCGCCGTGCAGGTGAGCGCCACAATCAGGACTGCATACGACCGAGGCACACAGGGCCAACACCCGGCATCATGGTGTGGGGAGCGATCTCCTACACTGGCCGTACACCACTGGTGATCGTCGAGGGGACACTGAATAGTGCACGGTACATCCAAACCGTCATCGAACCCATCGTTCTACCATTCCTAGACCGGCAAGGGAACTTGCTGTTCCAACAGGACAATGCACGTCCGCATGTATCCCGTGCCACCCAACGTGCTCTAGAAGGTGTAAGTCAACTACCCTGGCCAGCAAAATCTCCGGATCTGTCCCCCATTGAGCATGTTTGGGACTGGATGAAGCGTCGTCTCACGCGGTCTGCACGTCCAGCACGAACGCTGGTCCAACTGAGGCGCCAGGTGGAAATGGCATGGCAAGCCGTTCCACAGGACTACATCCAGCATCTCTACGATCGTCTCCATGGGAGAATAGCAGCCTGCATTGCTGCGAAAGGTGGATATACACTGTACTAGTGCCGACATTGTGCATGCTCTGTTGCCTGTGTCTATGTGCCTGTGGTTCTGTCAGTGTGATCATGTGATGTATCTGACCCCAGGAATGTGTCAATAAAGTTTCCCCTTCCTGGGACAATGAATTCACGGTGTTCTTATTTCAATTTCCAGGAGTGTATGTGCTACCAGTTTCTGGATTACATTGATGCCATCTTCAGACCCCTGTACAATGAGTAGAAGAAATGTACTATTATAAAAAAATTATAAAAAATATAGAACATACGTTAACAATTGACAGGTATCATGTTAACTATGTAAGTGGCTCAAAGAGATATATTGTATATCATTAAAACTATATGTAACATTAGGGCACATATGCTTCTGCCTATGTCAAGCTGTTGTTAATAGTTTTCCCTGTTTTACTCAAATAACGCATGATATATGAATATATGTGTGCGCTATTATTCATATAACCGTAACACACAGTTGTAATAGGCCATGCAACACATCAAATGTACTGCATACAATCGTATGTCCAGTGGAACAGTGGAAGAAGCTTTTTAATAAAAATTAACTAGTATAAAAAGCAATAAAATAAATTAAAATACAAGAAAATGTGACAACCATGTCAGAATACATAGTTACTTATGTGTAGTCTAGGTAGCATTATGTGTAGTACGACAAACAGCTGCCGCAATATTAACGGTAAAAAGCATAAAATAGTTTGTCTTAAAAACCAGTTGCATCCCCAATGTAAAACAATGCAATTGTACTATCAAATCATCAAACACCTGGTCATCGTAGACACTTCATTAGGACCCTTATATAAGACAACCCCACATTGCGCTGAGTGGATTAATGCAATGCCAGTAGCTGCCTATGTAGTCATGGTTACAAAGAAGTTTCTCAATCTCTGTACATCAAGAAATGTCTACCTCCCTACATATAAGTCCTACACAATTATGCAGGATTATACCAAGTGGAATCGATTGAATAAAAAGGAAAGGAAGAAAAAGAGAACTATAGAAGGCCGCCTATATGTTTGAAGATAAATCTCAAAATGAAATGTGTACAGTCCCTAAGACTAAGGGTATGACGTATAACCATGTCAAATCATTCTGAGGTTGCATTAAGGGCAGGTCTAGTAGCATATGAGATGATTATCCGGATCTTAAGTACATCATCCAGTGTCATCATATTCTGTGTAATGACCTTAATGAGTCAGAAACTATCTGCATGGGTGGAAATGTCACGGGACCTAAAAACTGGTCAAACTATTTGGCTAGTTAAAGTCAGACAATAACGTATTTATACCCATTAGCCGAGTGTCAGGGATTGCAATGTTGCATCAATTATAAAGCTGGTTAAGTGGCAACTCAAGAGTGCAACGCTAGTTGAACAGTACAGTAATCCAAAAGGGTTAGAAAATGATGTACAAATTTGTAAGTTATGGCAGTGGACATCTTCCACGGGAGGGGAAAAAAATGTAGTATTGACCATAAGTGCCTTATATTGGCAAATATCAGAATAGCATCTAAGTATCGTACATAAAATTCCTAAGTATTATACTACAATCCCCATGATCATCAGTACTCAGGAATTATAAGTATCTCATTTGAAGAAGTATGGCAACATTGACCTAACAGTGTCTATGAGAATATAAGTAATTGTTCTGGTACATCACCGATGTCCTGGACCAAAGTTGAAATATAAGTCACTGCCTATTTATGCATACCGATATCATTTTGTCTTTCAGTTGTTAAGTGTCATAATGAAAGGGAAAGGTTCGTTCTCTTGTATATAAAGTGTGGAAGCTGACGGTACGTAAGTGCGAAAACTATCGTTCAATGGCTCTGAGCACTATGGGACTTAACATCTGAGGTCATCAGTCCCCTAGAACTTAGAACTACTTAAACCTAAGGCCATCACACACATCCATGCCCGAGGCAGGATTCGAACCTGCAACCGTAGCGGTCGCGCGGTTCCAGACTGAAGCGCCTTGAGCCGCTCGGAAAAGTATCGTACTGAGCCAGCTTGGTGCTGGCTCGATCTCTACATCTACATCTACATTTATACTACGCAAGCCACCCAACGGTGTGCGGCGGAGGGCACTTTACGTGCCACTGTCATTACCTCCCTTTTCTGTTCCAGTCGCGTATCGTTAGCGGGAAGAACGACTGTCGGAAAGCCTCCGTGCGCGCTCGAATCTCTCTAATTTTACATGCGTGATCACCTCGGGAGGTATAAGTAGGGGGAAGCAATATATTCGATACCACATCCAGAAACGCACCCTCTCGAAACCTGGCGAGCAAGCTACGCCGCGATGCAGAGCGCCTCTCTTGCAGAGTCTGCCACTTGAGTTTGTTAAACATCTCCGTAACGCCATCACGGTTACCAAATAACCCTGTGACGAAACGCGCCGCTCTTCTCTGGATCTTCTCTATCTCCTCCGTCAACTCGAGGAGGAGGAGGAGGAGATTAGTGTTTAACGTCCCGTCGACAACGAGGTCATTAGAGACGGAGCACAAGCTCGGGTGAGGGAAGGATGGGGAAGGAAATCGGCCGTGCCCTTTCAAAGGAACCATCCCAGCATTTGCCTGAAGCGATTTAGGGAAATCACGGAAAATCTAAATCAGGATGGCTGGAGACGGGATTGAACCGTCGTCCTCCCGTCAACTCGATCTGGTACGGATCCCACACTGATGGGCCATACTCAAGTATAGGTCGAACGAGTGTTTTGTGAGCCACCTCCTTTGTTGATGGACTACATTTTCTAAGGACTCTCCCAATGAATCTCAACCTGTTACTCGCCTTACCAACAATTAATTTTGTATGATCATTCCACTTCAAATCGTTCCGTACGCATACTCCCAGATATTTTACAGCAGTAACTGCTACCAGTGTATCTCGAGTGCGATAGCTCCATTAGATTTTACGGGTGCTGTCATTCGCCTAAAGTCGGCAATGGTCGTACTTATGGGGCCGCTGCGGGTTTTGTCGAGGCTTCCTCTGGCGACGAGGTGGGGCGCTCACGAGAGGTGAAACAGTGAAGTTCAGCCTCATGGGTGTCATTTGTTATCGGCATCAGCTAATGTTTATCTACGCAGTTGCCTCAGAGTCTATAAGGAGTGTAGGCGCAGCCACGGTAACGCTCATGTCCGTCTGCTAGGTGCAAGGGCCAAACCTCGTTCTCACTCAGCTTTCGGCAGCCTGTGTATCCTCGTGTCCGCTGTCACGTGTGAACTACGTGACGCGATGGTGCCTTCGCGGAGCTGAATCACTCGTTGGCTTGCTTATTTTTGGACGGGGTATCACCTGGTACATTCTGCAATACGGTGGATGCAGATGATGGGGCCGCTCGCGAAATGCGTTAACCTAAACTGCTGGACGCATAGTTTGGCAGAGTGCTGTTTGAAAAAGGTGAGAATCGCGTGTATTTGATGTATGAGCAGATACCTTGGAGACTAGCCGTTTGCCTGCTAGGCCACTTTCGCGGGTGTGTTATTGTCCTAAGGATTCACCTTGAATGCCATTTGTATATTATATTGTGGTTTTCATTACCAGTTTATGATGTCGATATCCTCTCTGATTAACTTCTAAGTTGTTGAATATCAATCTTACCACGAACTGTGTAAGTAGGCTGTTTACGTTTTCTTATTGGCAACGTTACGTAGCGCTCTGTATGAAAATCACTGGCTGTGCTGTGTGCAGTCTGTGGCTAGTTTGCATTGTTGTCTGCCATTGTAGTGTTGGGCAGCGGCAGCTGGATGTGAACAGCGCGTAGCGTTGCGCAGTTGGAGGTGAGCCGCCAGCAGTGGTGGATGTGGGGAGAGAGATGGCGGAGTTTTGAAATTTGTAAAAATGGATGTCATGAGCTGCTGTATATATTATGACTTTTGATGACTATTAAGGTAAATACATTGTTTGTTCTCTATTAAAATCTTTCATTTGCTATCTATGCCTATCAGTAGTTAAGTGTCTTCAGTAGTTTGAATCTTTTATTTAGCTGGCAGTAGTGGCGCTCGCCGTATTGCGGTAGTTCGAGTAACGAAGATTTTTGTGAGGTAAGTGATTTTTGAAAGGTATAGGTTAATGTTAGTCAGGGCCATTCTTTTGTAGGGATTTTTGAAAGTCAGACTGCGTTGCGCTAAAAAATATTGTGTGTCAGTTTAAGCACAGTCGTGTATAAATTTTTCTAAGGAGACGTTTCAACTGTAACTTGTGGAACTCGAATTTCTTGTTTTCATCATTGTGAACTGTTGTCTACGGCCACAAGTACGTAGGCTGTTTGCTATGAATCATTTGTCTGCAGTGGTCCAGCAAGAGAGTTATTGAGTTTGCTGTAAAGTCTGGCTTACAAGGGGAGTGCCAGGGTTGGGAAATGAAGTTCGGAGTGGGACGGCGCGTGTTTGCAGCACTAACCCATAGAGTTACAATGCCCCAGCCATACGGCCAGATGGTCAGCCATTCACGAGAAAAACACTCCTAAACTTTCAGTCCTACAGTATATAATACCCATGCGTCCGCTCAGTGAACCGAATGGCGAGGTGGCCGATGTAATATTGGTAACAATTCGTGCTTCGTATTTTCAAAGTATCTATTTGCTTTTCCTTATTAAAAAAATAAAATGACGTTCAAATTCAAAACTTATGTTCTTTCAACATTTTTAAACTTTTCCAACCAAATTATTTCCTTCAAATATTTGTTTGTATTGTATACTGACAATATTTCATTTTATATCATGTATATTATACATAACATCCGTCGAACAGGAGCGTACGGCTTCTATCCGACTAGTTCAGGTACACGATCGACTTCAGTGTCATGAGACCTCTATAAACGAGGGGCATTTGACAAACTTGGAGAGCGAAGAGGTAGCCGCGCATCCGAACTTCATTTCCCAACCCTGGTACTCCTCTTGTTAGTTAAATTTAGGAAGTTGAAGTTCCCAGGTCACTGTTACTTAAATGGTCTTGAAGAATTCATTACATACAGTTAAGATTAAAACTCTTAAATTTCACTTCTTGCTTTTTTTTAAGGTTCTTTGTTTTAAAGTTTTTTTTTATTATCAAGACCTTGAAGGTTTCATTATTTAAGGTATTTTTCCTCACCTGTTAAAAGGAATCCTTCGAATTTCAGTGTCTAGGTTCTTTGTGGTAGATTCTGGCATGTTTTAAGATTTTATGTTTTGCATCTTTTACAATGTAGCTTCTCTCTGTTTTAGTTGTGCCTTAACGGTCCAAGGGGCCTAGCTGTGAATTAGTTCGCTGTGGGTCGGAACTCCATCACTGTAAAATTATATTTGACGTGGTCTTTCTGTTGTGAAATGCTAAATTTGGTAACGAGATTTTCCGCTCTTTGGTCATTGCTTCAGTTGTGCTGGGCGGGTTAAATATTCTCATGGATCAATAAAAAGACTGTTTAGTTTTGTTAAAAATCTTCATGGGCCAGATGCTTACCACTCAATTTAGATCCTTAACCCATACCACGTACCATCAGGTTAATAGTTCATGCTTCTTAGTTTCTGGCGAGTATAATGGAAACAAATGGAAAAGAAAACTGTGGAACTGTTAAATGACGACCAATGTGGCTTCCGGAAATGTAAGGACACCAAAGAGGTTGTTCTGACGATGTGATTGAGAATGGAAGCAAGAAAAACCAAGACAGATTTATAGGATTTGTTGACCTGTAAAAAGTGTTCCACAATGTAAAATGCTGCAAGATGTTTGAAATTCTGAAAAAAATTGAAGTAAGGTACACGAAGAGACGAATAATATACAATATTTACGAGCAGACAGGGGGAACAATAGGAATGAAAGGGCAAGGACGAAGTGCTGGGATTAAAAGCGGTGTAAGACAAGGATGTAGTCTTTCGCCCCTGCTGTTCAGTTTATACATAGAAGAACTAATCATGGAAATAAAAGAAACGTTCACGAGCGAGATTAAAATTGAGAGGGAAAGAATATCACTGAAACAGCTATCCTCAGTGAAACTGAAGTATGATTACAGGGCCTATTAAATGGAGGAGTACAGAATATCGATTAAGGATAAGCCGAAGAAAGACAAATATAATAAGGAGTAGCAGAAATGAGATTAGTGATAAAATTAATATAAAAACTGGTAACCATGAAGTAGATGAAATTAAGGAAATCTGCTGCCTTCGAAGCAAAATAACGTGTGACAGACGAAGGAAGCGGGAAGTAAAAAGGAGACTTGTCTTCGCGAGTTTCTTAATCACTAAGACTGCTCCAGGAGTTTTCGAATTTATACAGACTTCACGATTGTGGAGCTAGGTTTCCCATATTATAACGTCCTACATCCTATTTTATAACTTCTGATTACAGAATGTGTTGCATGCATATTTATTATCACTTGAAGCTTTTAAAATTTAAAATGTCTATGTTAAAAGTAAATATTTTAATTTTTCCAGTGTACTTTTTACGGCTGCACAACAATATGTCAGCCACATTGTTTTTGCCTAGAAGAATTACGAGCGATGTGTGGTACCATTTTACCAAAAAGGAAGAAAAACGAAAATGCCGCTGCCGTCAGCAAATAATTTCCATGGCCTCTGGCTCATCATCAAAACTGAAGAGGCATCTAAAATCGAAGTGTCTTACAGTACCTCTTGAGCGATGTGGGTCAGCAGGCCGATCGAGATCGCCATCAATCGATATAGAAAGTCGAGAAATCATTTCTCGTCATCAGTCCTCACTGCCGCCTGCTTTCGCCGCTGTGAAGGTATCCACTCAGAAAAGCAAATTGAGTCTCAAACTGTATCCAACCCATCTGGACCAAGTTCCGCTTTATTTCCTTTTGTGATGCCCCCACCACCAACTGCTTTTCATTGGCAACACCAAGTAAGTTAATTTTTTAATATTATAAAGCCGTTCACATTAAATACAAGTATGACATTAGATGTACAGCTTTTAAAAAAGATGTGCAGAGAACACCATCCTTTCTCTATAGTTGAAGACTCAGAATTAAAAAAAAAGTTATTTACTGTATGCTTTGCCCAATTATAATTTACCAAGTCGAAAAACGTTGTCAAACTTGCTGATGCCCAGTTTGTATCATGAGTCATTTGATAAAATTAAAAACAATTTGGCCACCGCAAAGGCAGTCTGCCACAGATTTGATGCGTGGACCAGCCTAAATAACATTGCTTTCTATGCATTCACTGCAGATTTTATGGATGAATAGAGTGAAGTAAAATCATACCTTTTCTAGTGTTCACAATTCGGAGACAAACAAACTGCAGAAAACGTCTCAAATAGGTAAAGTCTTTTATCGCCAAATGCAATATCAATTTCAAAATCACTTCCATAATAACAGATAATGCAACAAGTGTGAAATTAACTACCACGTTTCTGAAACTTCCACATATCCCATGCTTTGCGTATTCTTTAAACCTTGCTGTGCAGCACGCAATTCAGAAGCACACACAGAAAACTGTTGACGAGGTTAAAGGAGTTGTTACGTTTTCTAAGGAGAGACCCTTTGCTTTAAGCAAACTTGCTGAAAAACAAGAAGATTTGACAAAGTAAGAAACCAAGTGAAACTGAAACAAGATGTCCCAACTAGATCAAACTCTACTTACGAATTGTTGCAAATATTTACTTTAAATAAAGATCCCATAATTTCTTGCCTCACTGTTTTAGCTGGAAAATCGATCATCTTAAACTGTTAAGTAGGCTGTTTAGGTTTTTATGTTGGTAACGCGACGTAGCGCTCTATATGAAAATCACTGGCTGTGCTGTGTGAAGTCTGTGGCTGGTTTGCATTGTTGGAAAATTTGCTATTGTAGTGTTGGACAGTTGGATGTGAACAGCGAGTAGCGTTGCGCAGTTGAAGGTGAGCCACCTGCAATGGTGGATGTGGGGAGGGAGATGGCGGAGTTTTGAGAGCGGATGATCTGGATGTGTGTCCATCAGAAAGAGTAAATTTGTAAGATTGGATGTCATGAACTGATGACTTTTGAACACTATTAAGGTAAATGCATTGTTTGTTCTCTATCAAAATCTTTCATTTGCTAACTATGCCTATCAGTAGTTAGTGACTTCAGTAGTTAGAATCTTTTATTTAGCTGGCAGTATTGGTTACTGTTAGTTAGGGCCATTCTTTTGTAGGGATTATTGAAAGTCAGATTGCGTTGCGCTAAAAATATTGTGTGTCAGTTTAGTGATTATCAGAATAAGTAAAGAGAGAAATGTCTGAGTACGTTCAGTTTTGCTCAGCTGTTTGAAAGTCAAATAACGTAAGAGGTTTATCAGCACAGTAATTCATAAATTTTTCTAAGGGGACGTATCAAAACTTGAAAGATACATACTGGAAGATAATGTAACATTTTGAAATGTTTGGATAACGTAACCAAAGAGGTGTTCTCTGCAAAAACACCCTCACTTTCAAAAATGGAAATCTTGCCAAGAAATAGTCATTGGCTGATAATTTGCTTAAACGGTTATCAGAACGGTTTGGTGTTATCACCAGAAACGAATTGATCGGTCAGGCAATGTCACTGGACCCTCGATTCAAAAGGCAAAGATTTTCACTCGACAAGCCATTTCAGAGCTGCTGCATGAAGGCCACTGCAGAAATGAAAGCATTTGTTGTTCAACGAAAAAAAGAACAACTCATTTCTCAAGCAGTTACCACCATAATGCATGAGACTTCTTCAACCTGGGAGGGGTTCGATGAAACTGTTAGTCAGCTTTAAGCAAGTCGTGATCCGGTAATTGCTGCAATTATCGAATTGAACAAATATTCAGCGGAAGGATATTTTCCAAGAAACAGCGATTGCTTAAAGACGTGGGAAACAAGAAAATTTCTGTGGGCAATGCCGTAAAATTTGGCTCTAAAAGTACAGGATATATCATAAAGAATCATCCAATTTAAAAAAAAGACATAACTGTTATGTTATTTCAGATACGTCTGTGAACAACATACTGTTGGAAAGAGCAAATTCTCGAGTTTTACATGGTTCCCGCTAGGTAGCAGCAGGTGAGTTCTAATATAAATGGTGTCGGGAGAACAGAAAGCGTTTGTGTTCTACATTTTGCGCAGTGCGGGTCAGTAATAACTGTTCAGCGTGACTTTCGTTCTAGGTATGAGGTGGATCCTCCTACAGCACAGAGCATTAGATGATGTCATGAACAATTCCGAGAAACGAGTTGTTTGTGTGAAGACAAATCGCTGGGCCGTCCCTGAGTGCTGATAACAGCCGTCGAAACCATCCGCCATAGTTTCGCAAGGAGTCCGCAGAAATACGTTCGCCGTGCAGCTCTACAGCTCAACATGCCCTCGATATCCGTTTGGCGAGTGTTGTGTCGACGTTTCCATATGGAACCACCCAAAAGTCAGCTACTGCAAGCTCTTCGTGAAGATGACAAACAACAATGAGTGCAGTTTTGTAAATTCTTGATAAGATGGAGGATGACTTTGTTAAAAAAAAAAAAATTGTGGTAAGCTCCTATGAGACCAAAATGCTGAGGTCATCGGTGCCTAGACTTACACACTAATTAACCTAACTTAAACTAACTCGCTCTAAGTACAACACACATACCGATGCCCGAGGGAGGACTCGAACCTCCGACGGGGGGGGGGGGGGGGGGGGGGAGCCGCGCGACCGTGACAAGGCGCCCAATACAGCGCGGCTGCTCCGCGCGGCAGGTAAGGGGGGGGGGGGGGTGACAGTTTTCTTCCACGCTTAGTATTTAGACGAGTCAATACTCCATTTAAATGAAAAGGTGAACCGTCACAATGTGAGAATATGGGGAACGGAACAACCATATGAAACTGTACAACATGAGAGGGACTCTCCAAAATTTAAAGGGGTTTATGCAGTTTCATGGGAATAGGTGTATGGTTCATGTTTCTTTGCCGAGAACACTGTTACAAGAAGCTCATATCTTGATATGTCTGAAAACTTCCTTTTCCCACAGTTGGAGACTCATTCGCACGATTTCATTTAACAAGAGGATGGGGCACCGCCGCACTGGCATCTGAAAGTGCACGAATTTTTAAATCAAAGGATTACTGACCAATGGATCGGTCGCACTAGACCAAAAGATTCAGCCTTACATTACTGGCCTTGGACCTGGCTGTATGTGGTTATTTCTTGTGGGGATTTATGAAAGACTCTGTTTGTGTGCCTCCGTTGCCAGCAACAATGAATGAAACGAGACATCACGTAACAACAGATGTGGAAGCTGTAAGTCAAGACATGCTCGCTGCAGTGTGGGAACAGTCTGAATACCGCAGTGACATATGCCGTTCATCTCAAGAAGGACATGTTGAACACCTATGAAAAGGTATGAAAAAAACTTTGAGTTTCCTGTTCATCAAAAAACAAAATTCGTTGTACATGTTTGCTAGTTTCAGACATGCGAAATCGGATGATTCTTTTTGACAGACCCTGTATTATGTACCACAACAAATCATTGCCCTGTGAATAAATATTTCCAAAGGTGGGACAAATACACATTGAGAAGAGAAAGAGACTAACACTGACTAAAAGGGTCAAATTTTACTTATAAATGACAATATTGATTAATTTTGCTTTTTTTGGTACATATATGGTAATGCTGACTTTAAATGATGACTGCAGATACACTTTAGTTACAGTCATAATTCTTATATTGTACTATATTTTTACCAATAAAAGTATCAAAATATAACAAGAATCAGTCTTCATTTCTAGAATTTTTACACTTGATAAAAAATATTTAGGACTTTTACAGCAAACGAGATTTAAATTTTGTCTCTCAAAACTACTAGGGACATAACACAACATTATTTGTCCTCTTTGTACGATCATTCAGAATAGGACCAATTCTGATAGAAATACAGGTTTAGTGTCCTGAATCAAAAGGGGAATGTGCCTTGTTTTTATTATTTTTGTGAATGAACGGTGAGTCATGAGTCATGAAAACCAACTGGTTCCTTTCAGTGAGTGACCAGTTCTGATTCTATCTCTGAAAAGAACAGCTTTGCCCATCTCTTGTATGAAGACAGTAACTTACGTTTTTGTTCTGCGAAAGGTCATAATTTTGCATTCTCGAAGTCGTGAGTGTGTTTATTACTTGTATAATTATCTCTGGGCAATTACAAAATTTGTTTGACTCGTTAGTACAAAAGTGTTTGTACAATTTGTACTCTTTTGGGGTTTTGGTCACTAAATGCTAACTAAAAGTCTTTGCAGAAACTTTGGTATCCAAGCGGGTTCTTCCAGTTCCAAAATCATTAAATTTTACTGCATTACGTTGTAAGGTGTCAGGCAAATCCAACACCTTCCATGAAAACCCTGACATGATGGCAAATCCGGCAGTATGTCACATAGCTCCGAATAAATCCTGACATTAAATTAACCAAAGTAATACGATCAGCGAGTGAGCAAATGGAATACCACAGACTAACACAAGAACGCCTAAATGCATGTCATACCTTCCCACCGTGAAACAGACGCAGTTTCGAGGGGAGAAACGAGAACAGAAGCCGAGAGCAGAACAATGTTAAGCTAGAAGGCCCTACGATAAGGGACGGACACCCACATCGCCGGCCGACCGCCAAGACCACCCCCCAGCCCATGATAAAAGATAGAGCCCTCCAGAAGAACAGTATAGATCTTACGATAACACTAAAAGGGCCACACCAGCTGCACGTTTTAGCGTGAGACTATACGCGTCTCTCTTACGTTGCAAACGTTAAAAACATTGACCCACCACGAAAAGCATAACGTTTCTCATTGGATAAACAGAATTTCTGTAGGCGGAGCTTAGGGTTAACATTGAGACCCTGATTGGTCAGTTGAAAACACAGCCTGATAGCTTTACTTAAACCAACTTCGGTAAATTGTAGTAAAGAGAAGTTAGAGGAGAGTTGCTTCCGAGACGGCGAGGTGTGTGGAGCTGCGTCGCCCGCCGCCCCCTGACGCTGAATAACCACCGACAAGGTAATGAACGCACGTGTTGCCGCATGAGAGCGCATAAGGCTTCACTCAGAACTGCAGAAGTCTCATCTGTTACACCCTCTTTTTGCGTAATACTAGTGTCGATCGTCAATTAAAGCTCATGGTATGGTATTCACATTTGCTACTTGAAGTTAAAATCTGAAACGCGATCATTTTTCTGTTACATAAGTATTGAGAAGCCACATCAGCCACAGTAATTTACGACAAGTTAAATAAGTAATTAAAGATAATTGAGGGTCACTGTATACCATTTTGATAGTTTTCTCCTTTATGAAACTTAACTTAAATCTAGATTATAGATGTGATATGGCATAGATCATTGTTCGATCCATTGTAGAACTTGGAAACCCATTCAGGGAATATTCGTTCACATTTTTGTTGAACTTAGTTGGTTTATATCATTATGTATCAAAATATTTCCTTTTATCAGTAGTGCAATTCATAAACAATGTTTTGTGAGTAGAATAAAAACTCCAGTGGTAAACTTAACTGCTTTTTCCCAGCTAATTAAAAATAGGAAAGCCTTGAACCCCCTCCACTAAATTTAGTTAGTATTAAGAATCTTTTATAGGGAGTGCAGTGGAGCTGACGCTGAAATACGAGGGCAGTTCAATAAGTAATGCAACACATTTTTTTTCTCGGCCAGTTTTGGTTGAAAAAACCGAAAATTTCTTGTGGAATATTTTCACACATTCCCGCTTCGTCTCGTATAGTTTCATTGACTTCCGACAGGTGGCAGCGCTGTACGGAGCTGTTAAAATGGCCTCTGTAACGGATGTGCGTTGCAAACAACGGGCAGTGATCGAGTTTCTTTTGGCGGAAAACCAGGGCATCTCAGATATTCATAGGCGCTTGCAGAATGTCTACGGTGATCTGGCAGTGGACAAAAGCACGGTGAGTCGTTGGGCAAAGCGTGTGTCATCATCGCCGCAAGGTCAAGCAAGACTGTCTGATCTCCCGCGTGCGGGCCGGCCGTGCACAGCTGTGACTCCTGCAATGGCGGAGCGTGCGAACACTCTCGTTCGAGATGTTCGACGGATCACCATCAAACAACTCAGTGCTCAACTTGACATCTCTGTTGGTAGTGCTGTCACAATCGTTCACCAGTTGGGATATTCAAAGGTTTGTTCCCGCTGGGTCCCTCGTTGTCTAACAGAACACCATAAAGAGCAAAGGAGAACCATCTGTGCGGAATTGCTTGCTCCTCATGTGGCTGAGGGTGACAATTTCTTGTCAAAGATTGTTACAGGCGATGAAACATGGGTTCATCACTTCGAACCTGAAACAAAACGGCAATCAATGGAGTGGCGCCACACCCACTCCCCTACCAAGAAAAAGTTTAAAGCCATACCCTCAGCCGGTAAAGTCATGGTTACAGTCTTCTGGGACGCTGAATGGGTTATTCTGTTCGATGTCCTTCCCCATGGTCAAACGATCAGCTCTGAAGTGTATTGTGCTACTCTTTAGAAATTGAAGAAACGACTTCAGCGTGTTCGTAGGCACAAAAATCTGAACGAACTTCTCCTTCTCCATGACAACGCAAGACCTCACACAAGTCTTCGCACCCGAGAGGAGCTCACAAAACTTCAGTGGACTGTTCTTCCTCATGCACCCTACAGCCCCGATCTCGCACCGTCGGATTTCCATATGTTTGGCCCAATGAAGGACGCAATCCGTGGGAGGCACTACGCGGATGATGAAGTTATTGATGCAGTACGACGTTGGCTCCGACATCGACCAGTGGAATGGTACCGTGCAGGCATACAGGCCCTCATTTCAAGGTGGCGTAAGGCCGTAGTATTGAATGGAGATTACGTTGAAAAATAGACCTCACACAAGTGGTGTCTATTGGGGAATAACCTGGTGTATTTCAATGCTGAATAAAACAACCCCTGTTTCAGAAAAAAAATGTGTTGCATTACTTATTGAACTGCCCTCGTAATTAAGTATTTGATTATATCATTGCTGGTCTCACTGAACTATTCTGAACTCTACATGTCATGTGTGGTCTGGCGTCTCCTTACCAGCAACAGGTCCCAGGTTCAAAGTAGTCAAATCCCTAAAAAACACGCTCAGAGCGTCGTTGCGCGAAAGTGATAGGGAGACACGACTTAGAACAAACAGACACCACGCAGAATGTTAGAACGTTTCCGAGTTAAATTTTTAAGAACACTGACAGTCAAAATTCGATAGTTTAAGAATCTGCAGAGGCGACTTTGTTACAGGTTAGTGTTGTTTAACGTCCCGTCGACAACGAGGTCATTAGAGACGGAGCGCTAGCTCGGGTTAGGGAAGGATGGGTAAGGAAATCGGCCATCCCGGCATTTGCCTGAAACGATTTAGGGAAATCACGGAAAACCTAAATCAGGATGGCTGGAGACGGGACTGAACCGTCGTCCTCCCGAATGCGACTTTGTTACAGCCGGATTTTATTTCATTCTCTCCTCGATAAGTGAGCGGGAAGTCAGAATAGGTTTCCCGATACCTCTAGCAGGCGACTGAACTCACTCACCTGGTCGGAGAGGGCGCGGGAGTCGTCGCTGACGAGGTCTGCCGCGTCGGCGGCGGCCAGGAAGTCCAGCAGCTCCGCCGAGTCGTCGCCGCCCTGGTAGCCGAGGGAGCGCGCCAGCCGGAAGGCGCGGTCACGGGCCGTGAACGCCATGCCGCGGGGGCTGAGCGCGCTGCCCGACTGCATGATGGCCTGCTGGAACAGACCTGCCCACACACACACACACACCGCCCTGCTGTTAGTGGCGCACTGTGGCGTCTGTTTGTGAAAAGCTGCGTCACCCGCAGTCAGTGACTCGAAACTACGAGCGTATCTTACGCGGGGCAGTCATTAAGTGTTAATCATCACATGGAAGAAAAGTTACATGATTAATTTTTTGTTCGTTTGTAGGTACACGTTTAAAACCCTCGTATAGATTGGAAACCTCGCGCCACAGTACCGTAGCGCGTAGTTAGAGGAGGCAAAAGAAAATGGCGCAGCACGTTGACAAAGTAGAGATTGACTGTGCCATTTTCTTTCGCCTGCTCTAGCTACATGCTACGGTACTGTGGCACGTGGCTCCCAATGTAAACAGGGTCATAGACATTTACCTGCAAACAAACAAAATATTAATACCATAACTTTTCTTAGAGATAATAATTAGCAGGGGTTGTAGAAAAATATCCGCTATCAGTCACAATAAAAGGTTGTTTATTCGTCACACGACGATATATCTGTACTTACGAAAAGATGAAGCACCATTATTACAGTGAGACTAGCGATGGTATAAGTTGTAAGTACAGATATATTTTCGTCAAATGCTGCCTTGCCACTTACAATTGTCCCACTTGTATTCGTGTAGTCACCAGAAAATAATTTTTGTATTTATACAGTGATCTCCAACAGTACAAACATGTAAACGAATGTATAAACACCTTAAGATGGGCGCAAGCCCGAAACCGGGCGTGTGACGAATAAGCAACCTTTTATTGTGACTGATAGCGGATATTTTTCTACAACCCCATAAAGGAACAGTCACGGAGTTCGACAGCATCCACTATGGATAAGATTCATTTAACAATTAGCAGTTTTGTCTACACCTTGTGGAAAAACGTGTTAGGATTATTTCGGGAATATGTCTCAGGTGTGATACCAACAGGACCTGCTGGTGTGTGACAGAGAAGATCAACCTCACGCCAAACTCAATCGATGAAGATAATCAGTCTGTGAGAAACGGGTTTTTTACACCATTATACTTCGAATCAGGGAGCGAAAGGCTATTTACAATTTGCACAAAAACCAGATGGTAGTTATAAGAGTCGAGGGGCATGAAAGGGAAGCTGTAGTTGGGAAGGGAGTCAGACAGGGTTGTAGCCTATGTTATTCAATCTGTATATTCAGCAAGCAGTAAGGGAAACAAAAGAAAAATTCGGAGTAGGTATTAAAATTCATGGAGAAGAAATAAAAACTTTGAGGTTCGCTGATGACATTGGAATTGTGTCAGAGAGAGCAAAGGACCTGGAAGAGCAGCTGAACGAAATTGTCAGTGTCTTGAAAGGAGGATATAAGACGTACATCAGCAAAAGCAAAACGAGGATAATGGAATGTAGTCGAATTAAATCAGGTGATGCTGCGGGAATTACATTAGGAAATGAGACGCTTAAAGCAGTAAATCAGTTTTGCTCTTTGGGGAGCAAAATAACTGATGATGGTCGAAGTAGAGAGGATATAAAATGTAGACTGGCAATGGCAAGGAAAGAGTTTCTGAAGAAGATAAATTTGTTAACATCGAGTATAGATTTAAGTGTCGGGAAGTCGTTTCTGAAAGTATTTGTATGGAGTGTAGCCATATATGGAAGTGAAACATGGACGATAAATAGTTTGGACAAGAAGAGAATAGAAGGTTTCGAGATGTGGTGCTACAGAAGAATGCTGAAGATTGGGTAGGTAGATTACCTAACTAATGAGGAGGTATTGAATAGAAATGGAGAGATGAGAAATTTGTGGCACAATGTGACTAGAAGAAGGGATCGGTTGGTAGGGCATATTCTGAGGCATCAAGGGATCACCAATTTAGTATTGGAGGGCAGCGTGGAGCGTAAAAACCGTAGAGGGAGACCAAGAGATGAGTACACTAAACAGATTCAGAAGGATGTAGGTTGCAGTAGGTACTGGGAGATGAAGAAGCTTGCACAGGATAGAGTAGCATGGAGAGATGCATCAAACCAGTCTCAGAACTGAAGACCACAACAACAACTTCGACTCATATAGCACATGCTCCCGCTACAATGCTGCCTGTGTACCGGTAGCTAATAAAAGAGAATCTTCTGTAGCGACATATGCGCAGTGGGTCGTGCAATTTAACCACAGCACGAAGTGACAGTCTGTCTCACAAATGGACTGTACAGTAGGTAGAACAGGTTTCTCGAATAATGATGCATTGTAGAGTCAGGGAGTTCTGAAACTTCAGGCAAGCTGGCAGTGTGGTAGAGGGAGTCTCAATTGAGAATACTTGGGTGGGGATTCCCAGCTCCAGCATTTTGATTAAACCAAGGGAAAGACCCCAAAATCCTTGACTACCACAATAAGAATCTTATAGCTTCATACATATCGTCCGTTCAACACTGGAGCACAGCAATTGATGTGGACTCAACTATCTACATTGGAAGTCTGATGCAGTCTACAATGGTTCACATGCCTCTGTGTGGGCATGCATTGTCCAGAAACCATAAATGGATACATAAATGCAGTCACCAAAGTGTTGAGTAATGAAGTGCAATGCGTCTACACTAGTTTCACTCAAATGTAGTTATAATTCTGGCAACCTAAAATGAATAAATGGAGAGACATCAGAGAAAATGGAAACGTTGTAATCAAGTACCAAGCATTATAAATATAAAAAGAAATACAAAATGACAGTAAGTTTGGGGAAGGTAGAATGACCTGTACCTGCAGCAATGGTGTGTTGTACGCTGACATTCTGAATACCTACAGGAAATGTAGGTGCTTCAATAGAGGTGTTTCAACAGAGACGTATGTATGACACCAATGGCCGTGTGAACGCTGTCACAAGCGACAGGAAGTCACAGGGTTATTAAATATGATCGCAGCCTGCTATCTTAAACTCATGGTCGAAACATATTGCACAGACTCATCTACAGTGCTGGCTCAGTGGTGGACCACGTCTCAGTTATGGACAGTCTGCGTCAGAGATGTGATGCTCTCTGCTGCGAAATGCACTAGTGACACAAAGGTATTTACATAGACTTAATTGCTCAGAAGCAAAGTCGGATTGGGACAGGGAAGGATCACCTTTACTGGCATGTTTCTTAATTCAACTTGGAATGCACTGATGGCTGAATAGTAATCATTTCACAAACATATCAGTGAACTACTGCATTTCTTGTGAGTGTGATCTAGCCAAAAGAAAGGTTATGGTGGCTTTCCACTACGAATGACTTCGTAGCACGTGTAGCACAGAACTCCGCACGTGGTTTGTTGAGATGCACTCTGCTGATGTGATGTTTTGGCGATGATATCTGCAGTAATGTCAACGTCGCAGCTGAGTACCATATTCAGAACTGCTTGGACAAGCAGTGACACCAGTATGAATCTACAAATACTGCACACACCATTAGGAAGTGCATGCTAATATTCTCTGCTCTGTTTCATTCGTGTATGGATCAGGGACAAACCCGACTGTAAGACTGTGCACATCCCCTATCCCCCATCCAAAAGTGGGCGACATGGCAGAGGACTCTGCATTTACAATATTTTAAGAACATCTCCAGACATAGGAATGACAGAGGGGACTCTTAATGCCTCGTCGACGACAAGCCCAATACAGTTCGAGTACAAGTTCTGACATAATGGGAAAGGGAATCACCCAAGTTGTTTCCTCGGAAATCATCTCAAAATCCGACTTAATAGAGCTAAGGAATCCAAGATAAACTTAGGGCAAGGAAGCAGGTAGGCTCCAATACCCATCCATGCTGCCCTCGTGTTCTGGTTCACTGTCTGATGGCCACTCCATCCACAGGCAAGTCGAGGCAGCTGACCCACATTCTGCCCAGTTATGAAAAAGAAGACAAAGATTTACTAATTATACAGGAGTTGTTCGTTCATCCCTGCATCTCACACTCTACATACTTCAAGTCCCCCTCTCTCAAACAGAACAAGTGGTTCCTTCTAATATGGGGCCCAGGCCAGCAGACTGCCAGCACACCCAAGTCCCCCCCCCCCCCCCCCCGCCCCGACTAACAGGAGCATGACAGTATCACAGGGTGCATCTGTTGGCATCTGCAGGTGTGATCAGCCACCTGCACCCAGTCATAAGAGTGTACAGCCTTTGTTGTGGCTTCGATGGTGCCCACATCAGGGTGCCCAAGCGAAGTGCTGTCTCCTCACATAGATTAAACAAATTTCATTCACTGGCGTTCAACTGCAGGCCCAGGTCGTGAAACAGCTCCCCACAATTCAAGGCTGGCATGGTGGAATAGCCTGCAGTAAATGCGATGTCCCCATCAACCTTCACCGTCTTCTCCCCACCCAGAGCAACCAAAGAAGAAAGATTTCCTTCCATTGAAATGGAAGTGCAGAAGCTGCCACACCTCCTAGTTCCTGCAACCCAGCTTTTGTCTCAGGAAACAAGAGAGTGTCATTCATGAAGATGGCTTCATTCATCTGATGACCACCAATATATGCACCAATGTGGTCTGGAAGCCTAGGAACCACAAAGTCAAGGGACATATTTGTGCTGGCGTAACCTTTAACCAGCACACTGGTCGGCAAAGAGGTTGCAAGAAGATCGATAATAGGCGCTGAATCAAGTGCGTCTATCAGGAGAGAGGCCAAAGACAAATTCGCAAGCAACGTGCCGCCAACGCCCTCTCGACCGCCAGTATTTAGATTGCCGCCGTGGATTGGAGGGTCCAGTCGAGTCACGGGCACAGTCCCGTCACTGACAGTCAGTCCCAGGCAGTCGTAGTTGCAGTCGCAGCCGCAGTCAGCACAGTTTGTAGCTCAGAGTCAGTCAGTACATAGCAGCGTACATAGCGGGAATTGTACTTCACCAGCAGTGAGGCTAACGTGGACTATTACGGAAGAACTTGTACCACAAACATATACCAGCTTAAAGATAAGTAGCTTTCTGTTCTGCTTAAGAACCCTGTTAATACACGAGTGCAGCTTGTGTTGTAGAAAGAGGATGCCATCCACCAAACAACCCCCTGTCCCTGGTTTTGCAGGCCGAAGTGGCCGCGCGGTTAAAGGCGCTGCAGTCTGGAACCGCAAGACCGCTACGGTCGCAGGTTCGAATCCTGCCTCGGGCATGGATGTTTGTGATGTCCTTAGGTTAGTTCGGTTTAACTAGTTCTAAGTTCTAGGGGACTAATGACCTCAGCAGTTGAGTCCCATAGTGCTCAGAGCCATTTGAACCATTTGTCCCTGGTTTTCCCCTGGAACAAGACTCTAAACTGTCAACGACGACAAAAGAATATTAAGAAGGATAAGGGAGAGAGGGTCCCCTGCCTAATCCCACAGGTTGACGTCAGTAAATGCAACGAATTCCGGACCCTGAGAAAACCGTTGGATCCACCTCATAGCAGCCCCTGAATTCTTCAGGTAGACCACTGGCCTTAAGGGGCATGTCCAAAGCTGCCTGGTCCAGTGAGTCATAGGTGGTCATATCCGGGGATGCAACAAAGAGAGAATGACAGCGTGTAGTGCTCCTGAATCTGAGTCCACTATCCACTCCATTGTCGACTAACATCAGCTAAGCACCAATACACGTATTGCTATGACCTGTTGGCTTCTCTGTATGTTTTGGGTTGATGTGTGACATCGTCTGTGCAGCTTCTTACTTAAGCTAAGAGGAGTCAGCTCGATAATACCGTATAACATCACCTCTATCCATGAAAATGGCCTCACATCAGCAACGAAGAGATTCCACAAGTTTTTAATGGTCTGTCATATCCAACTGAAGACAGTCATTAATGATTAGGCCACATAGAACTATTAAAGTGAGCGTATGTTGATTGCTGTGTTTCGCCAGGTTCTCGACATTGGATTAAGACTGCTTTATTTGGTGGGTAGCCCAAAGTACGATGGGGTGTGTTCGTCAAACCAGAGACGAATGTGTGCAGCCCTGTGAACACTGATTTGGTCACCTTGGGAGGAGGAAAAGACCAAAATATATTCACCATGAAGACATAGGAGGAAGGGGAGCCCTTTGTCACCGAGAATGTTGAAATGAACATCCTAGTTCATGTTAATGATAACTTGAATAAATGGGCAAAAGTCATGCTGCGAAAAGCCGGCCGGTGTGGCCGAGCGGTTCTAGGCGCTCCAGTCTGGAACCGCGCGACCGCTACGGTCGCAGGTTCGAATCCTGCCTCGGGCATGGATGTGTGTGATGTCCTTAGGTTAGTTAGGTTTAAGTAGTTCTAAGTTCTAGGGGACTGATGACCTCAGATGTTGAGTCCCATAGTGCTCAGAGCCATTTGAACCATTTGCTGCGAAAAACGTTCCCAAAACTTCATAAACTTGATAAAATTACCCACAGCCTGAACTTCACCCTACACATATTATCGAAAAACGCATCATTGAGTCGTCGGAGCAGTCAGTTCCTTAGACCACACCACATGACTACAATCAGCTACTGTTCAGGTTCTGTGTCGTTTGGCCCACTGAAGACGTGCAAATTTATGACCCGCCGTGAGAAATGACTTCTTAGATGTGATCGACTCCAAATGTCCACTGCATTCAGTTGTTTCCGCAACGTTCACTAAAAAATTATTGAAGGATGGACCGGCATTGGATCATTTCTTATAGTGAAGTTGGACAGTCCACGTTCATACAACAACACATAACGTGGCTATATTCAAAGTGAGCTCATGGACACGTCCAAACACGATAGCTTCTTCCTGTCATTACACCATGTGTCCACGTCGACCCACGTTATTGCACTAGTCTTATGCAACCGACTGGTGCATATAGGGTGAAAATTATTTAAATTGACAAACTCTAGAAGTTTGCACGCGACATCAAAACAAATATTTTTATCTGATGTCATGTTTTTCAATGAGTATTTTTGAATCTGTAGAAGTAGTATCTTCTGGATGAAAATTAGTTACACCAAAAACTGTGGGAGGATGTATGGGGCATCGAAAACACTTTTATAATGTGTTTTTCTGTGAGGTACCATTTTATGAGGACATCAGATGTTAAGTACACAAAACGTAACACAAACAATTTTTGATTCTGTATTACCAAGACGCAACAATATTAAAGTAACACAATTACTTTAATTACAGCAGAGATTAGAAAACGCCTCCATTAATTGTAAAAGAACATATGTATTGCAACGTGATTTTTTTTGTTCCACTGTGTTTTATATTAAATGTGAGTGGTTAATAAAGACGCTACGATGCCTCCTATTTTAATCCGCCGCGCCCATTGGCTGTGGACATCCACCTGAAGATGAAACGCGTGTCGTACGCTCGAATATGTAACGTGTACACGCAGCACTAGTATTTGTATTTGTGTAATAATTGTAGATTTGGTGTTGTCATTCGCTGTATTGATGCCAAGTACAATAAAAGAGCTTAGACGCATCCAGACTTAAAACGTGACGTGCGCATGTGTATGAGGTGCGACACTAGAGCCATCAGAAGTTTCCTGGTGCTGTTGGCTGTGTTGACCTCCAGTTTCATTCAACCTTGGTAAGAGGCACGGGTGGATTGTGAGAGTCATTCTGCGAAGATTTTGGCAAGCATGCGTTGCCATTTTATATGTTTATTAATAAGTTTAGGTAATGTTTGTGTTCAAATGTGTGTGAATTCTTAAGGGACCAAACTACTGAGGTCATCGGTCCCTACACTCACATATTACTTAAACTAACTTATGCTAAGAACAAAGCACACACCCATGACTGAGGGAGGAAGCGAGTCTCCGGCGGGAGGGGCCTCACAATCCTTGACATGGCGCCTCTAACCGCGTGGCCACTCCGCGCACCTTCAGATAATTAATTTCTGTTACATTTTAGTAGTTTATCGTAATTCCGCTTTTGTATTCACTGTTCACTGCCAAAAAATTTTTTTATTTTTTATTTTTTTAGCTTCAGTTGACCAGGTTCGAAAATGAACCTGTAAGGTTTGAAAATTGTCGCATAATATAAATACTGTAACTGTTGACTGTTTTCAGAAATTTAATAAAGTTTTTGGTTTCCTGTCAACAAATTCTTGAAACTGAAAAATTATATAAATAGTTTGTTTGGGTAAAATCAACTGTAAGACTGAACATGGTGCTAAAAACAAACACGTTTTCTCGTGCAGCTTTAAGGTTATCATCGCTAACTGCCACGTGAAAATCTGCAATGCTCAGTACGGCCAAGGACTTCCCTCTTTAGAGGAATGGAATGATGTGTACTCAAACCGGTGAGAATGCTCGACGACCTATTTGAAAGGCAAGTAACGGTTCCGTGTTGGGAAAGCTGGCCACACTGGCTGAGAGAAGTAATAGTATTCTCCATTCACAATGACATCCGATGTCACCATTGCCAGAGGATGACCAAGAAACTGATGGGTAGTGCGTTACCCATAAGTCTGACGGCATATTTTGTTATCACAAGCACACACTTGAAACGTTCCTCCTACATTGAGGCAACTAAATTCGTGAGATATCGATGTGCCTATGTACAGCTGGCGGTAGTACCTCGTACATGGCGTGAAAGGCAAGAGCATTAGAGGAAGTGTCATTTGTACTCAGCTGATTTGTATGAAAAGGTTTCCGACGTCATTATGGCAGTACGACTGGAATGGTAATTGGAGCAAGACGCATGGGACATTTCATTTCGGAACTCGTTAGGAAATTCAATATTCCGAAATCCACTGTGTGAAGAGTGTGCCGGGAATACCAAATTTCAGGCACTGCGTCTCACCACGGGCAATGCAGTGACCGACGGCCTTCACTTAACAACCGAGCGCAGGGGTTTTTGACTAGAGTTTATAACACCCAAACGACCCTCTTAAAGTCAATTAAGACAGAATACCATAATATGAAGTAGGGAGGAGTTATACGACATCTTTGCCGATAAGCTAACACCAAGAAGTTTTGATAACAACAACATTATACATCACTGAGAGTTTTTGTTATGAAAAGAGGAGGAAGAAACCTCAGACTTAATTAATGGACGAATTGCCAAGTGATAATTGCAAATTAATATCTTGAAAGCTAAGTTCAAGGTGATGTTAGTCAGAGATAACTTTTATGTGGAAGAGATTTGTCAGCGCAACGAAGTAATTCAATGCGCCTACAATACTCTTTCACAGAAGAAGCCGCTTGCTGGCTCTCGTCCTGTAAAGACGTGCGAGAACAATTCTTGTCTTAGTTATTGATAGTACGGAACGCGACGTGATTCACGAAGTTCTGAAACTGATTTTCTAAGCAGAGACAGGAACTGATAGACGCGTTTAACCGTGCATAACGTGTTAATTGAACTTTATTGACGAAATTAGTGAATATTGGACTTAACTTTCAAATAATTGGAACTAAAAGAAGAGTGGATAGTATATCAAAGAACTACACTCAATTAATCTCGAGTAGGACACAATTACATGACTTCACGAAGATAATACAATTACGCTGAAGAGTAAAGTTGTCGTAATTGTCAAGAAACTTAATTTTAATAGAACTGACTTTACCAACCAACTGCGTGTGCGTGTGGTGCGAAAGTTATAAAGTATTTAGTGGCCAAGGAACAATAAACTGCTCGTTCCAAGTGAAATATCAATCGTGGACTACATTATTAAGTGATTTAATCAATGATAGTTGACCAACGACTATTGAGCAGGGACAATTTAATCTGAATATCAAAATACCTACTTCATTAATTGAAAAGAGAACTTTTGAATATTTTTTTAAGATTACGGCGTAGGTTCACTCAGACGTGATCAAAGAGTATCTGTGGATCTCGCTACGTACAGGTTCAACTAGTACATAGCAACGAGCCAACAACGTACGAGAAGACATAATTACAATATTTCCTCGCAATTGGTGGCGTGTACGATGCGGATGAGATAAGATTTAACAACTACTGCATATCCAGGCAATGAATCATTCAATCTTAAATCAGAACAAGCATCCATCGTACGAGTTCGCATTTCTGTCTCCTGTTCACCAACGGGGACCCACGTCATCGCGCATCGTGTCTCAACTCCACTGCGAGAGCTGTGGCAGTAGCAGCTCTACGGCGTCGACAGTATCAGTTGGACGCCACACAAGTTGTCAGTGCCTCACAGGCAAGCAACACAGCGCGAAATAACCGCAGAAATCAACATGGGACTGAGGCGAGCGCATCCGTTAGGATAGAGCGGCAAAATTTGATGTTAATGCGCTATGGTAGCAGACAACCGCCGCGAATGCGTTTGCTAACAGCACGACACCGCCTGTAGAGCCTCTTCTGGGCTCGTGACAATATCCAATGGACACCAGACGACTGGCAAACCGTAGCCCGGTCGGACGAGTCCCGTTTTAAGTTGGTAAGAGCTGATGGTATGGTTCGAGTGTGGTGCAGACCTCACGAAGCCCTGCACCCAAGTTCTCAGCAAGGCACTGTGGATGTTGGTAGAAGCTCCGTAATGATGTGGGCTGTGTTTACACGAAATGGACTGGGCCCTCGAGTCCAAGCGAACCGATCATAGGCTGGAAATGGTTATGTTCGGCTATCTGGAGACCGTTTTCAGCCAACGACTGAATTTTCATGGATGAAATTTCATCATGTCAGTGGGTCACCATTGTTCACGATTAGTTTGAAAAACATTGTGGACAATTCGAGCCAATAATTCGGCCGCCCATCGAACATTTATGGGCATAATCGAGAGGTCGGTTGGTGCACAAAAGCATGCGCTGGCAGCACTTGCTCACTCATGGACGACTATACAGGGTGAAAAGTATTTAAATCGACAAACTCTGGGAGGTTGTAGGGGACATAAAAACAAATATTTTTCCCCAATGTCATTTTTTCCTATGAGGAGTATTTAAACCGGTGGAGGAAGATTTCTCTGGCAGCAAATTAATTAAACCAGGAAACACTTTTCCATTTTTGTATGACCAAAACACAACACATTAAAACAACCCAATTTCAATTACAGTAGATTTTCAATAATGCCTCCATTGACACTTAAACAAAGCTTACACCGTCGGATGATGTTCTGTCTGACACGGGCAAAACATCTAGGAGTACCCTGAATTGATGCTGCTGCTGCTACTATCGCGGCAACCAGATCCTCTTCTGAGGCAACAGATGTTGCGTAAACAAGGTTGCGCATCTCTCTCCACACAAAAAGTAAAGAGGAGACATAGCTGGGGATCAAGCAGGCCATGTTACAGAACCACCTCTGCCTATCCACGTTGCTGGGAATCGATGCACACGACGACTGAAATGTGCGGGCCGCCCATCATGTTGGAACCACATGCGTTGTCTTGTAGGGAGCGGGACGTCTTCCAGCAATTCTGGCAATGCTCTGGCGAGAAAATTATAATTTTGCCTGCCATTTAATGGCCTAGGTAGCAGATACGGCCCAATTAAACAGTCCCCAACAACATCGCACTTGATGAGCGCTAGTAACTGTGGGATGTGGATTATCCTCACTCCAAACATGCGAATTGTGCATGTTGAAGACTCCATCACGCCCGAACGTTGCTTCATCGGTAAACAACACAGAGGATGGAAATGTAGGATGCATTTCACACTGTTCCAGGTACCACTGCGAAAACTGTGCTCTGGGTGGATAATCAACTGGTTCCAGGTTGTGGACACGCTGTAAGTAAAGGACGTAACAATTGCTCTCGAAGGACTGTTCTTACATTCGTCTGATTTGTCCGCATGTTACGTGCAGTTGCACGAGTGCTGATTGAAGGATCCCGCTCCATATGCTGCAAGACAGCTTCCTCAAACTGCGGCGTTCTTACCGTGCGACGGCGTCCCTGTCCAGGTAATCTGATAATGACCCGGTCTCACGCAGACGTTGGTACACTGCAGCAAAGGTCTTAGGATATTGTTGGTGATAAACCCGCTGTGCAGCTCGTCCGTTGTGGTGCGCTATGTAGTACGCACCAACCATGTAAGTGTACTCACTCCAGGTGTATCGCTCCATTAGAGTCAATGCACTACTACACTGGTGGACAGAAGTTGCCCACAACTGAAGAGCGTAATACACCCTCTAACAACTGAATATCGTAATACGGCCTTTAACAACTGAATCTACATCTACATCTACATCCATACTCTGCAAGCCACCTGACGGTGTGTGGCGGAGGGTACCTTGAGTACCTCGTTCGGTTCTCCCTTCTATTCCAGTCTCATATAGTTCGTGGAAAGAAGGATTGTCGGTATGCCTCTGTGTGGGCTCTAATCTCTCTGATTTTATCCTCATGGTCTCTTCGCGAGATATACAAGGAAGGGAGCAATGTACTGCTTGACTCCTCGGTGAAGGTATGTGCTCGAAACTTCAACAAAAGCCCGTACCGAGCTACTGAGCGTCTCTCCAGCAGAGTCTTCCACTGGAGTTTATCTATCATCTCTGTAACGCTTTCGCGATTACTAAATGATCCTGTAACGAAGCGCGCTGCTCTCCATTGGACCTTCTCTATCTCTTCTATCAACCCTATCTGGTACGGATCCCACTCTGGTGAGCAGTATTCGAGCAGTGGGCGAACAAGTGTACTGTAACCTACTTCCTTTGTTTTCGGATTGCATTTCCTTAGGATTCTTCCAATGAATCTCAGTCTGGCATCTGCTTTACCGACGATCAACTTTATATGATCATTCCATTTTAAATCACTCCTAATGCGTACTCCCAGATAATTTATGGAATTAACTGCTTCCAGTTGATGACCTGCTATATTGTAGCTAAATGACAAGGGATCTTTCTTTCTATGTATTCACAGCACATTACACTTGTCTACATCGAGATTCAAATGCCATTCCCTGCACCATGCGTCAGTTCGCTGCAGATCCTCCTGCATTTCATTACAATTTTTCATTGTTGCAATCTCTCGATACTCAGGCCAAATCAGTATTCCAGGACCTCAATTGGGCCAATCTATGATCTGTTCATTGGGACAAGTTACCAGTAGAGCAGCATGTTGATCCTTTTCTAAGCAACCTTCTCTAGGATGGACGCACGGGATGACAACTCATATGAGTATCATTTCCAAAGGTCTCACAAGAAATTTGGTGAGACATGGCAAGAGGTGAACAATGGCCCTGTATTCCAGAATCATATCACTAGCAAGTTTTTGAAGCACTACACAATCTTACACAGTCAGATCGGAGAGCTACAGCTAAGATGGTCACTGCCAAAATGGTGTGGTCGTGGGTTCAAAGAGATTGTCAGGCATGGGCATGCGCATGTTTAAAATGCCAACAAAACGAGATTGGAAGGTATGTATTCGCACAGATTGCTCAATTTCTGGCACCTGCTGGCAGGTTTTCACATCTCGACATGGACACTGTCGGTCGGTTGCGGAGCTCAAAAGGACAAAGGTATTTATTAATGATGGTTGAATCACTTTATAAGTCACAATACTCGCCGATATATGGGCAGAGTCAGTGGTGAAAGAACTGGTACACACATGCTTCTTCAGGTTTGGCCTCCCATATGATACCACCACAGACAACAGAAAGCAATTTGAGAGCGTAATACGGCCTCCATCGGTTTAAATAATCCTCATAGGAAAAAAATGACATTAGGGAAAAATATTTGTTTTGATGTCCCCTACAACCTCCCAGAGTTTGTCGGCTTAAATACTTTTCACCCTGTAGAGGCGGCATGGCTCAATATTTGTGCAGGGAACTTGTTGAGTCCACACCATATGGAGTTGCTGCACCACGCCGGATAAAAGGAGGTCAGACACCATAGTAGGAGGTATCCCATGATTTCTGCCACGTCAGTGTGGAGCCACCATTTAGAAATTGCATCTTACAGCAAAGCGGTAAGCGCACACGTTAAGCTTTATTCAGACTACTTAGGCACCCGGTAACTGATCGATCGGAGGTGAAGAAAGCCAGTGCTCTTTCCCAAGACAGTTGCTGCAGTTTGGAAAGACGACAAGACGGAGAGCAGAGTGACCTGCAGAGAGCGGCGACAGCAGGTGGTAGGAGGTGGAGACGCTGCCCGCGCTCTCCCCGAACAGCGTCACCCTGCCGGCGTCTCCCCCGAAGACGGCGATGTTGCTCCGCACCCAGCGCAGGGCCAGGTTCTGGTCCTTGAAGCCGTAGTTGCCCCTGATGACGTCGTCTTCCGTGCTCAGGAATCCTGCCGGTTACGTAAGAGAATTCTGACATACAATTCAGCACTTGCCATAGAACTCCACAATCTGCAGAAACAGTGTTCTCTAACAATGAAATGGGAGATGTACAGTTAACCCTCCGTCGCTCGCGCGGATGGCACTCGTCATCCACATGACTTTCCCGCTCAATTTTGTCTGACAGGGCGAGACTGGGATCGCGCCATTTTCAGTGTCTCTCTGTTAGCTCTCTAGCAGTTAGCTCCAATCATCATTGGCTTTCAGTTACGGAAGATACATTGTTTATGAAACATTTGAAACGTCACAGGTTGAAACGGTACAGTAGTTTCCGCTCTATAAGCAGCAGGTTTCGCTGCTCGCTCGCACCGGGAAATAGAAACAGAGGCGGCTCCGCAGCCAATTTTATTACACGACGCGGCCGGCCGCGGGTGCAACAGAACCCATGTGGACGGGTGGAAAGAAATGTGTCAGGCTTCATAATACGTATTTAAATGTGTCGTGTATTATGCATTTCTTGTACGTGAATGTGAATCTGCACATGAACTTTCTTAATCCTCCTCACACCTTTCCGTAAAGCGTGGCCAAATCTTTGTTGGGAAGTAGTTCTGTAGTATAGTAGTGCCAACCTTACTTCTGGGTAGGGGATCAGAGAGACAGCACAGGCAGGTAAAAGTCGAAGACTTTCCAGTGTCACAAGATTTGGGGTGGAGAGGTTGGTCACTCCCAAGTGGTTCGACCACCCCCTCTGCCGGGGCCCAGGAAGACCTCCGGGTGCCCACCATATTCTGGGAGTGTTACAGAAGACGTAACAGCAGACGTGCCCTCAGTGCGTCTGTCTCAATGTTCATGCGTGCAAGAGAGGTATATGAATATTTGTACTAATTGTTTTATTTCCAGCTTCGGATTGTGTAAGGAAATTTGACCCCCTGTGCTAATGTATCTGGTCCCCAGTTTGTCCGTTATCCTCCTCACATAGTGGATGTCCTATGTAAAATATTGGGAGACTTTGGTGGTATACATTTGGCCATCGCAATTCCGTCTTGCCCGTAGAAATGTGCGTGCAGATTAGTATATAATATACCCGAGCTATAAGTTGTAAAATTGTAATATCTGTAAACTGGAACAATTGCTGCAATCGCTGTAAAATCGAGTGATAATGTTTAAAATAAATGGGTAATCAATTGTTATCAATCTTTTAACATACCTTAAAAAATCACAAAGAAGTCAAGTTAAAGGAATTCATTTAAAATAAAAGATATAGGATGCAGGGACCCACACATCAGCGTGTGAGCCCTCCAGCCCCTTGCCTAGTATCGTACAGAAAGGGCACGCTCTCTAGGTAGCGCTCTCAAGCTCCCCTCCCCAGTTATCCGTTGCGCAATTTTGATTCAGGGCTTGACGACATCAACTTTCATCTGGCGTCCCTAGGCAAGGAGGTTAGATTGTAAACTTTCAAGGTTTACGCTTCATTTAACTAACTGATTAATTTCTACATGTTTAATAATTCATTTTACGCCGAGAGCGTCCTTTCAATGTTTCGTCTAGCTAATTAACCTCTGGATTCAAGAATGCTTCCGTGTATATTTTTTCTTCTGTTGGTGACACACCTCCTCTCTCGTCCTTTGATTCCGTGATGTATGTGGATGGATAAACGTAATTATGCATGGAATATATAATAATCTGGGTTAGTCAAACATGGTAGCAGTAGGGTAGTTTAGCACCAACATAACAATGTGAGCAGATTCGGCTGAGAGTTCGTGATTCCAAAGATAGTAGGGATGAGCAGGGCAGAGTTTGTGAGGTTGGTTCTCACTGAGGTCCTACCCCCACCACCAGTTTTTCTGAACGGTTGGTGGTTGGTCCTGGAACGCGCCATGTTAGCACACTCCGGGGCCGCCGATTGAACAGACGGACGCAGGGGTGCGGTGTTCGTCATGGATGGTGAGAAAAGTTATCCATACTGTACGTTTTTTGGGGTAACATTGATTATGAAACATGTTCGGGTGTGAATTAATACCGGGAAACGTTCAGCGATATTGTATTTGTAGACATTTTTCAGATTAATGTGTTTCAACTAGCGGACTTGGGCGCGAGGTGATTGAGGGCATGAACAAACGGTTCTCGTTCTTAGGTCAGTAGCAGATAGGTTCATTAATGTTTCATTTGTTGCATAATTTAGTTCCGGATACAAGCAATATAAATTTTCCATGATTCAACGATTTATTTTACTCGTTTCTTTGTTGTTGAACTTGGCCACGTGCTGCCAGCATTCATAACGGTAGTCACTGGATTTGCCTTTCGTTAATCATAGCATGAATGATGTGGAGGCATGACGCCTGGGCTGGTTTGCTCACGTTGCATTGCGGTTGCATAATACGCGGTTTCAACATGAACTTATCCGCATGGTACTGCATGTGTAGTAACACAAGTAATGTCTGAGAGAGTGAAAGGTAGTATCCTTCCCTACTCCGCGCGTTAAATAGGTGTGACAATAACTAAATGATGTTAAGAGGCCACCATTCAGTAACATTCATTTTTACCCATTTTAATCATTAGTAGATGTAACTGGCGACGAAGTGTTGTCTATGTTTCCGGTATGACGAGATGCAAGAGATAGTGAGTGCTTCATGAAGGTTTTGTCACTGAGAGTGGTAGTTTTCTTAAATATAATAGATTTCATGTATGTTTTGTCACAGAGAGTAATAGTTTTCTTAAATATTATCGAAATAAATCGGGAAATTCTCTCTTAGCGTTATTTAGTATCCTTCATCCATACCACTGAGATAATGACTATATTCTATGAATTTTCAATCCAGGAAA
Source organism: Schistocerca cancellata (assembly GCF_023864275.1). Taxonomy (NCBI): domain Eukaryota; kingdom Metazoa; phylum Arthropoda; class Insecta; order Orthoptera; family Acrididae; genus Schistocerca; species Schistocerca cancellata. The sequence goes on along the minus strand of NC_064633.1, from coordinate 111,466,482 downwards.
ATCCATTGTATGCATTATGCACTTCATGCGACTAACTGAATTCATAGTATCAAAAAAAGAAAGTCTTTCAGTCCCTGATGTGCACGTATTGTTCCATGGCCATTCATCGATGTTGTGTTATCCGTTGCTTCATTTTAAATTAGAATACTATCTTTTCTAGCGGGTTTGATTATCCATATCTCAATTTATCTGGCCTAATTGAAAGAATTAGACACATAGCGACAGAAATGGGAACCATGGAGCACTGCGTCCGCTTATATTAAAGAGAGATACTTCTTATATGAAAAATAATCAGCATAACAAACTAGGGGTAGACTTTCAAATTATTATAGTCTGGAGGACACCAGTTATCAGCGCGAACTCTGCTGCCTCAATCTGAAACAAAGTAAGTCTGTATTACGTTATTGCTTTCCTAGATTCAGTCGATCTTTCATATCTGCGTAAATTTCGACTTCTTCCGTGGTACCTAGTATTCTCTTTATTTTTAGATAGTGGAAGAAATGTCAAAAGCAAAAAAACCTCGTACAGAGTTTAGTAGAGATCCTAATGTATGGTTGGAATGGTTCAATGAACTGAGTGATGAAGATGCTCACAGCGATTGCGCTGACTCAGAGACTGAGGACTGTGTTCATGAAAGCGGTCATGATTCAGGAACAGAACAAGAAGTGCCAGAGAATGATGAATATGAGTCACAGGAAGAAGTAACTCAAGAGGATGCATTTCTTTTAGGGAAAGATGGAAAAACTAAACGGAAGAAAAATAAATATCCTACCATTGTTAGAAGCAGATCTTGTAATATTATTACGCATTTGCCTGGACAAAAAAATCAGGCTCGTATAAAAAAGACAGAAATAGAAATTCTGAATTTGTTCTTGGATGAAAACATAATAAGCATTATCGCAACATGCGCTAATATATCCATCAGTGAAGTTCGTGGTAGTTTCTCTAGGGAAAGGGATGCTAAAGATACAGATGCGATAGAGATCAGAGCTTTCATTGGTTTGTTATATCTGTGTGGATCTTTGAGATGTTCTAGGAAGAGTATATCGAAATTGTGGGATACCTCAAAGGGAAACGGACTCGAATCATGTTATTTATGCATAAGTGAAAACCGATTCAGGTTTCTGTTGAGATGTCTTAGGTTTGATAATATCCGTGACAGAGCTGTTCGCAGAGAGACTGACAAGTTGGGTCCTATCACGGAGGTACTTGAACTACTCACGAACAATTGCCAAAAATATTTTTCACCTGGTGAATATCTTACTGTTGAGGAATAGCTTTTGGCATTTAGAGGAAACTGCCCATTCCGTTCAGGCAATAAATCCCTAGCAAACCAGCAAAGTATGGGTTAAAAGTGCTTGCTTTGGTAGATGTAAAGACAGCTTACACTTTGAATTTAGAACCGTACGTCGGTAAGCAACAAGAGGGACCATGTAATACCAGTAATTCAGCTGAAGATATTGTTCTTCGAATGGTCGAACTGTTTCAAACGTTAGAATATATTATACTGTGTACGAATATTAAATGTATTATATTTATATTTAATAAAAAAAACATAAAATCAGTCATCAAGACCGTTCAAAATATTCAAATAGATCGCTTGCTTTGTGGATGACAGCTATTATCCGCGCGTGTGACCATGTCACGAATTTTCGCGCGAGTAACGGAGGGTTAACAGTTTGGTACTACGCATAGATCACAAACTTAATTGGTAAAATCTAGTGCCTAAAATTAACAATGCGCCTTCGTGCAGCTACGTTTGTCGTACTGATCCCTACTGCTATAGGTAATTTAGAAGTGAACCAACTAGTTTATTCTGTATATTTTATTGACTACCGCAAATTTTTTTTGAGGAAACTCGACTCACATGGAGAGGAGTATTTTGAGAATACACAAGCATGTTAATTGTACATGACCTTCGATCTGGAACACCCTTCGGAAGCCTCTTCAAAATAACTTTGTGTTTGGGAATTACTCAATTGAAGCCTTGGCACTCCTAATGCTTATTTCTTGCATCCGGCCTTTGATAAACTGTGAAACAAAACGGTGTGGCCAAACTTTCAGGGAACATTCATTACACGTCCGGGAATAAAAAGTGTTACGTAGACATCTGTCCGGAAACTCTTACTTCCATGATAGAGCTCATTTTCTACTCCTCTTCATAATCATCTTAATCATGGGTAACATACAAAAACAGAACGTATCAGCATTACAAGAAACGTTTTACTACATGAAACGTTCAAAAGACGTTCTTGGTTACGTTTTGTTGAAATTTACAGTAAGTTTTAATTCGTAGCTTCACCGCCAGTGTTAGTTGTTCCTATTGAACAAAGATAATGTTGACATGTTGCTCACTTCATTTGTTGTGTTGACATGCGACTATGTCAAAAGCTCTGACACCAAAAGCACGTAGGCTCAATTGTTTAGTGTTAATCGCGGACTTGGTTTCCGGTTCAGTGAAGGGGATGTGTACTCAAATGCCAATGCTCCCTTGGTGTACGGATTGGCCGTTGGCTATGGTCGTGGATTTCAACGTTCGCAAATTTCTAGACTGATAGCGACCAGACCGGAGAATGTTTGAAGCAACTGATCGTCGTTTTAGGGTGCATGGGACGTTTGAACATTACCACTCGAAGAACGAGAAAACCTCAGTCGGAGGAGACACTTCTTGGGTAAGTCGACAGCAAATCTAGAGACAGCGTAAGACAATTAGCTGCAACAATTAATGGTGACCACATGGTTCGCTGCAGACTGCTACATGAGAACCTGCAACAGCCGTACTATATGTAGAAACAGACCTCTAATGCAGAAATAAAGCGTTTGGGGAACCATGTCCATACAACATATTACCTTCCTGTACCTGTGAGGAATGCTTCCTGAAGGTTTGATCATACCTTTCTGTTACATACTGTTTAAGAGTACTAAAGCTACATCGAGGACGGGAGATATCTCTTACACACGATTATCAAAAAGAGAATAACGCAGGGAACACATGCAAATGCGTACTGCGTATTTCGTGACGATTTCACAAGATAATGAAGCGTATATTAGTCATTCTACACTCCTGGAAATTGAAATAAGAACACCGTGAATTCATTGTCCCAGGAAGGGGAAACTTTATTGACACATTCCTGGGGTCAGATACATCACATGATCACACTGACAGAACCACAGGCACATAGACACAGGCAACAGAGCATGCACAATGTCGGCACTAGTACAGTGTATATCCACCTTTCGCAGCAATGCAGGCTGCTATTCTCCCATGGAGACGATCGTAGAGATGATGGATTTAGTCCTGTGGAACGGCTTGCCATGCCATTTCCACCTGGCGCCTCAGTTGGACCAGCGTTCGTGCTGGACGTGCAGACCGCGTGAGACGACGCTTCATCCAGTCCCAAACATGCTCAATGGGGGACAGATCCGGGGATCTTGCTGGCCAGGGTAGTTGACTTACACCTTCTAGAGCACGTTGGGTGGCACGGGATACATGCGGACGTGCATTGTCCTGTTGGAACAGCAAGTTCCCTTGCCGGTCTAGGAATGGTAGAACGATGGGTTCGATGACGGTTTGGATGTACCGTGCACTATTCAGTGTCCCCTCGACGATCACCAGTGGTGTACGGCCAGTGTAGGAGATCGCTCCCCACACCATGATGCCGGATGTTGGCCCTGTGTGCCTCGGTCGTATGCAGTCCTGATTGTGGCGCTCACCTGCACGGCGCCAAACACGCATACGACCATCATTGGCACCAAGGCAGAAGCGACTCTCATCGCTGAAGACGACACGTCTCCATTCGTCCCTCCATTCACGCCTGTCGCGACACCACTGGAGGCGGGCTGCACGATGTTGGGGCGTGAGCGGAAGACGGCCTAACGGTGTGCGGGACCGTAGCCCAGCTTCATGGAGACGGTTGCGAATGGTCCTCGCCGATACCCCAGGAGCAACAGTGTCCCTAATTTGCTGGGAAGTGGCGGTGCGGTCCCCTACGGCACTGCGTAGGATCCTACGGTCTTGGCGTGCATCCGTGCGTCGCTGCGGTCCGGTCCCAGGTCGACGGGCACGTGCGTCTTCCGCCGACCACTGGCAACAACATCGATGTACTGTGGAGACCTCACGCCCTACGTGTTGAGCAATTCGGTGGTACGTCCACCCGGCCTCCCGCATGCCCACTATACGCCCTCGCTCAAAGTCCGTCAACTGCACATACGGTTCACGTCCACGCTGTCGCGGCATGCTACCAGTGTTAAAGACTGCGATGGAGCTCCGTATGCCATGGCAAACTGGCTGACACTGACGGCGGCGGTGCACAAATGCTGCGCAGCTAGCGCCATTCGACGGCCAACACCGCGGTTCCTGGTGTGTCCGCTGTGCCGTGCGTGTGATCATTGCTTGTACAGCCCTCTCGCAGTGTCCGGAGCAAGTATGGTGGGTCTGACACACCGGTGTCAATGTGTTCTTTTTTCCATTTCCAGGAGTGTATTTCCATTAATGCTCTCAAACGAAGTGAGTGCAACACATACCTCTGTTATGCGTACTAATTTCCATTACGGTCTCCTAATGATTTTAATCCCGAATAGACGATGGAGTTTATAAACTGATGTTACATGTTCTGCTAAGAGAGAATTCTTTGAATTTACCCAATAGACTAAAAGATTACAAATCACTGAGCATCTGGGTGAAGTACTGAGGACTCAGATCGGTTAGAACGCAGCGAAAATCTGAATCCCTTTAGGGCAATTGCATGAGGATCCTGAGCATTCGAACAAAACTTTAAAATTACTCATGCGATTGTCTCATAGGTGGTCTCTTTCACAGATATTACATAATTTTCCAGGAAACGAAAGTTATGCGTTCCATTCAAAGTAAGTCGTCAGTATTCGCACATCCTATATTTTAAGGTTTAATCTGGAAGTACAGACATGATAGAAGAAATGATAGCAAAGCGCCGATTTTTGCCCAAACTAATCCTCCAGGATAAATACATGCATGAACAGTGTCTCTAGCCAAAATTTCCTAGAAAGCACATCGAGGTTTCGAGTATAACCCATTGACACTCCATTCGGTTGTCCGGTTATGCAATTCGCTTTTTCTCGTCGCTGAGTTGCGAAAATATGACTTGAAATTGGATCTGCAAAGTCTCTGTAACTCAGAGAAGCTGTTCATCGAGGATGGGTAACGTAGAGAGGTCACAATTTTCGAAAAGGTTTTTAGCATGCCACTATGTTATCTTTATCGAGAGTTTTCTAAGCACTTTTGAGAGTTAAATATCAGAATATGCGATGAAGTTGTGTGTGACAGTATTTAATGACTGAATGCTGATGGTCTTACCAAGGGCACCGAGCCTGTAGTTCATGGTGACGAATACGATGTCATCAACCTCCAGGAAGAAGTCCGGACCTAACGAGCTGGAAGCACCAGAGCCACTTGTCAGCGAGCCTCCATGGATGTACACCATCACGGCAGCGCCTCCAGTGGATCCGTCAAGCTGAGGAATCTGGAACACAGTCCATATCGACGTCTTGGGTGCTGCAACGAACGCTCCGAAAAATTTGCTGCTTCAATGAACACATTAATCGAGGCTAAAGAATGCTCTTTATGAACAGTCTCTGAAACAGAATGTTCGCTAACGTGAAATTTCCTGACATTTAAAAGTGTGTGCCGGACCGCTTTGCTCGGGCAAACGTTCCACCGACTGAACTATCCAGGCACGATTCGCGAACCGCCGCCCTCATGGCTTTCCTTTCATAAAAGTGTGGTGGTTTATGCGTGCGTAACTCAATGGTAGAGCAGCAGCCTGAGAATTTCAAATATTCTAGGTTCGAGTCCCGGCCCGACACACGGATTCAGCCTGCCAGGACGTTTTAGTTCTCTTCCACTTGACTCCGTTATATCTGATTATAACTGCACATAGTCCTATGAATTGAGACATGGTGTCCGCGAGGGAGACAAAAGGGACCTCTTGCACACTTCTGGAATCTGGATACAGACTTTTTGTTAATTCCAGAATTCTTTCGAATTCCTAGCGACAATATTCACTTGCCAAAGAACTTTCGCTCGCCCTGTCTGGTGGCACACAGCTGATCAGGAATTTGAATGCCTTCACAATGAAAATTAATCTTTGGAATAAAATAAATGAGCAGTAATTAACATGAACATTAAATTCCGTCTCATATAACTGCTGTTCCAGATAAGGCGTAATTTGATTATATACCATTACTTTTGAATTTATTCTGAACTCCTGTTAATGACCGTGACTTCCCATATTTAGCCATATTCTCTACAGTGAAAGTAATTTAATAAGAAAGCGGTACTCTATTTCTCATTTAAATTCATAATCATTTTCATTACTATGAATTATATGGATATTTTTATGTTAAGACGACTCACTCCTCCAAAAACTACGAATGAATGGATTTTTACAATGGCTGTAATTAATTTTATGTTGTTCTTTAGTGACTAGCGAATCTTGTCGGTATTGGTAAGGATTCATACTCTGCACCTGAGATTTCTCTCTAGCGTTATATAATCTCTGGCCAACACTCGTGGTAAGGCGAATCTCACAATATTTCGTAAGATACATGTTACATGTGGATAAATACGACGTGCTACTTGCACAACGAAATATGTTAATAAAACATTGAAATGGCACCCAAAACTCTTTTTTCACTCCTTAGAAATGTGTTTCCTAAATCGTCAGGTTATTTGCAAAGTTCACCTGAAAGGTACTTCAGTCACCGAATTTCATCTCAGCCTAATTCGTGAAATTTCAGAGACGTACGACCAAGGAAAGAAAGCATCAGGAGGAGGAGGAGGGTATTGGTGTTTAAAGTCCCGTCGACAACGAGGTCATTAGAGACGGAGCGCAAGCTCGGGTGAGGGAAGGATGGGGAAGGAAATCGGCCATGCCCTTTCAAAGGAACCATCCCGGCATTTGCCTGAAGCGATTTAGGGAAATCACGGAAAACCTAAATCAGGATGGCCGGAGACGGGATTGAACCCTCGTCCTCCCGAATGCGAGTCATGAAAGCATCAGTAGATCGTCGACCAGATGAAGAAATGCACTTCTCAGGCACCGTTGAATTGTCAATAAAACAACACGCAGATGCATCGTATGCAGCAAGAGCAAAAAACGTAAATGAACTGCGTTACAGCACTAAACGACGGCCGGCAGCGGTGGCCGAGCGGTTCTAGGCGCTGCAGATGGAAAAGCGCGACCGCTACGTTCGCAGGTTCGAATCCTGCCTCGAGCATGGATGTGTGATGTCCTTAGGTTAGTTAGGTTCAAGTAGTTCAAAGTTCTAGGGGACTCATGACCTCAGAAGTTAAATCCCATAGCACTCAGAACCATTTGAACTAAATGACGTGATATTGGACTTTATTTAAATGAATTCATTTGTACTTTTGGCTGTTAAACCATTGTTTATTACGCTTTAAATTTCGACATGTTGTCATTTTCGTCATTGTGGTATGTTGCAACCTAATAATATGAAGCTGTGCCATACTATGTAATAGCATTTACACGATGAGTTGTAAATTAATCATCTGTTCCAAGTGCCATATACGTATTAGAGCTGGCGAACTAATGATGTAGCCGGCCGCGGTGGTCTAGCGGTTCTAGGCGCTCAGTCCGGAGCCGCGCGACTGCTACGGTTGCAGGTTCGAATCCTGCCTCGGGCATGGATGTGTGTGATGTCCTTAGGTTGGTTAGGTTTAAGTAGTCCTAAGTTCTAGGGGACTGATGACCATAGATAGATGTTAAGTCCCGTAGTGCTCAGAGCCATTTGACCCATTTGAACTAATGATGTAAACACTGAAGTTTAAGTTTCGAGTAATAGGCTTTTCTGATCCAGTTAGCACCCTTACTTCACGAAATTTAAACTTCAGTGCTTATATGACTACTTCACCAGCTATGTAACACATACTGTTCGCGGAACAGCTGATAAATTTACAACACCTTATGCAAATACTTTTACACAGCGTGGCTTAGTCTTGTATTACTGCGTGGGTTACAACATCCCACAATGCTTGAAAATGACAATAGGTCGAAATTGCAATCGCAATAAATAATGTTTTGACAGCCAAAAGCGGAAGTAATCTCGTGTAAAAGTTTCACAAAGCTGTGGACCCACTTATCTGATATGGGGTTGTCTGTTGTGCTTGCACTGGAAATTCACTGACCAACCAGAACATTATGATCAGCGACTTCCTATCGACGTAAATAAGTCCGGACGAAAGCAACGTCATCTGGAGAGGAATGACTGATAGCCAGACACGCGCACGGAACGCGTAGTATCAGTGGGTGTGTTCTGCCGGTGCATAGTGGGGAGTGCGCGCGATCGAGGGCACATTCTAATGGCCCGGAGGCTCGGCACGAGCATTTCGGAAACTGCACGACTTGTCGAGTGTTCGAGGTGTACTCTGGTGAGTGTCTTCAAAACGTGGCGAAACGAAGGTGAAACCATGTCCAGACGTCATGGGGTTGGGCGACTACCCCTCATTACAGATGTCGGACGTCATAGTCTGCGTAGAGCGGTAAAACAGGCCAGGTGGAAAACTGTGACGGAACTAACATCAAACTTTAATCCTGAGCGGAGCGCAAGTGTCCCTGAACACACAGTGCACCGAAAACTCCTAACGATGAGCCTCCGCAGCCGACGACCAATGTGTAAGCCAATGTTAACAGACGACATGGCACTGCGACTGAAATTGGCACGTGACCGTCGGCACGCAGTGGCAGAGCGTTGCATGGTCTGATGAATCACGATACCTTCTTCATCGTGCCCATCGGAGGGCGCGAATCCGTATTCTTCCAGGGGAACAGCTCATTAACAATTGTACTATGGAAAGAATGAAATTTTCATTCTGCAGCGGAGTGTGCGCTGATACGAAACTTCCTGGCAGATTAAAACTGTGCACCGGACCGAGACTCGAACTCGGGACCTTTGCATTTCGCGCGCAACTGATTGGAAATTCTCATTCTGGAAACATCCCCCAGGCTGTGGCTAAGCCATGTCTCTGCAATATCCTTTCTTTCAGGAGTGCTAGTCCTGCAACGTTTGCAGGAGAGCATCTGTACAGTTTGCAAGGTAGGAAACGAGGTACTGGCAGAAGTAAAGCTGTGAGGACGGGGCGTGAGTCGCGATTGGGTAGCTCAGTTGGTAGAGCACTTGCCAGCGAAAGTCAAGGGTCCCGAGTTCGAGTCTCGATCCGGTATACAGTTTTAATCTGCCAGGAAGTTTCAACTGTACTGTGGGCTCCATTGTGCTCTGGGGAACATTCACGTGGGTATCCATGGGTCCAATGGAGGTCGTGCAAGGCACCATGACGGCCAAATATTATCGTACACCCCTTCATAGCGATAATATTTCCCGAAGGCACTGGCATCTTTCAACAAGATAATGCACCATGTCACAGGGCCATGAGTGTGGTGGAGAGGTTCGGGGAACACAGTGGCGAGCCCTAGTTGATATGCTGGTTCCTCAGCTCACCAGATATGAACTCGATTGAACACATCTGGGACGTGATTTAACGTGGCATCAGAGCTCATCGCCCCACTCCTCGGCATTTACGGGAATTAGCTGACTTTTGTGTGCAGATGTGGTGCCAACTCCGTCCACCGACCTATCGAGACCTCATTGCTTCCATGCCACAACGTGTCGCCACTGTTATCCATTCAAAGATAATGGAAATTAGAGCTCGTACTGAGGCGTTCAGGTAGTCGTTTTTCCCTCGTTCGATGCGCGAGTGGAACGTCGCAGACGCGAAAGGAGGAAAAGTCGTGTACCCGACGTGTTTATACCAACTTCAACGGGCCGTGCGCATGACAGGTGTTTCATTTACGTATTATGACACATAGAGCGCCATCTTTTGATGAATCTTCACACTATTTCTTTTTTTCTGCCATACATTTTCCCCCTTCTCCGATAATATTCCGTTGCAATTCTAACCAGTGGTGTTATTTCTACAGCGTTTTGAAAGTTTAATTTTAAATTATAATCACCCTGTACATTAAATTTCCTACGAAATTCTAACCAGTGGTGTTATTTCTACAGCGTTTTGAAAGTTTAATTTTAAATTATAACCACCCTGTACATTAAATTTCCTACGAAAAAGGTCCTATTCATTTTTTATAGGCCAATCTCAGGTAGTTTCTTGACACATAGGCCACAAGTGTCCTGCATCAAATTCTTCGTCTCGTCCTCCTATACACTACTGTGGTACGCTGTGAACAATGATAGCGTTTGAATAACACATAAAATGAATAATCACATTAAATATGCTCTAAGACCCGCCAGGATAGCCGAGAGCAGTCTGAGCTCGTAGTCTAGGGGTATCATCCTAGACTACAACTCAAAACGTCAAGTGACTACGTTCAGTGACCGCAAAAAATTTAAAACTCAGCCGGCATGGTAGCTCAGCGTGTTCGGTCAGAGGGTTAGCAGCCCTCTGTAACAAAAAAACTGAGTTAATCGATCAACAACGAACTCAAACGGATGTCTTACGACGTCCGCCCCGAGCAGATTCAACGAACAAAAGAGAGAAAAAAAAAAAAAACAGCGCTAACGCGCTGCTTCCTGGACTCGGGTAGGTGTGCCGGTCCCGGATCGAATCCACCCGGCGGATTAACGACGACGACCGATGTGCCGGCCAGCCTGGATGTGGTTTTTAGGCGGTTTTTCACATCCTGCTAGGTGAATACCGGGCTGGTCCCCATGCCCCGCGCCTCAGTTACACGACTCGCAGACATTTGAAACACATTCACACTATTTCACGATTTACACTAGACGCAGACAGCTGGGCTACACTAATTCTGTCCTGGGCGGTATGGGGTGGCGACAGGAAGGGCATCCAGCCACCCCTTAAGATTCACCTTGCCAAATCCGTACTTAACCCTGCGCGCAATGCGGGATAAAAACTGTAGAAAAAAAAATGTTCTAACTCAAAAATCATTCGGAATAGGGAACATGTCCACATGACGATTTATGTTCAGCTTCCGTATTACAACCACCACTCGAATCATGTATCTTTCCTCCTTACTCATCCTGTATATGACACTATTTTGCGACGTAGTCACCAAGTCTCTGTAGCAGTCGGAATGTTGTACCAGTCGCTCAATTCTTCGACAGTAGAAATCTTCTCCTTGGTCGCGGAGCCGTTGGAGAACCGCTGTGTGAAAGTCCTCATCGACGGTGAACCAGCGATTACTGCGAATCAGTTCCTCGATTGCCTGACACTGTAGCTGTGGTCGATGTTGATCAGCGTCACCCACGTCTGTGCGGCCTTGGTGAAGTTGTTGCACCGTGCCACTGCGGCTGGATGCGACATGGCATGTGGTCCACATACCACCAGCATTTCACGGCGGATCTGTGTGTAATTTATAGATTTTGGCCATAAGACTGTTTTAACTTTAGAGTACCGTTCGAGTTAATGCTCCGTTTCCCTCTGACATTGTGACACACCTGTTATCCATACCACAGGAAAACTGTGTGTGTAGGAAACCGAGAATATGTACTCTGTTCTGACGAAGCACAATTCTTTGCAGTTGTCTTAGTGTGGGACGTCATCTGTAACTTGGTTTCCGAGCTCAGTACCTACTTAGTTTAAATGATTTCTGAAAACTGTGTATGTAAAATTTATATACCTGTAGCATGTATTTAATATTTAAGTAAGGAAATATTGTAATTCGTTTAGTATAATAGAGAGTGTTCTTGCCGATAATAATCACAATTGCAGCCGTGATATCGTTGCGTTAGGCACAGATGAAGCATGCACAGATGCGGCATGACTTGTAACGTTTGCGATAACACTCACTTGAGATGTCGAGGGGAATACAAACACCTGAAGATAAGAACCTGAAGATAACGGCGGAAGGTAAGTTTGATATTCACTCCGACATAGAAGTCAATAGAAAAGGTGAAGCTGCCGAACAGTTCCTTCATGTAAAGTTACTCAGTATTTACAGCCGTTTTCAGCGTGATTCATTACCATCAAGTATTGGATGAAACATCAAATGAATAATACACCTCGATTTGACGGCGTTAACGTATACGCTAAGGTGACTAACGTCATGGGATAGCGATATGCACATATACACTACTGGCCATTAAAATTGCTACACTACGAAGGTGACGTGCTACAGACGCGAAATTTAAGCGACAGGAAGAAGATGCTGTGATATGCAAATGATTGGCTTTTCAGAGCATTCACACAAGGTTGGCGCCGGTGGCGACACCTACAACGTGCTGACATGAGCAAAGTTTCCATCCCATTTCTCATACACAAACAGCAGTTGACTGGCGTTGTCTGGTGAAACGTTGTTGTGATGCTTCGTGTAAGGAGGAGAAATGCGTACCACCAAGTTTCCAACTTTGATAATGGTCGGACTGTAGCCTATCGCGATTGCGGTTTATCGTAACGCAACATTGCTGCTCGCGTTGGTCGAGATCCAATGATTGTTAGCAGAATATGGAATCGGTGGGTTCCGGAGGGTAATACGGAACGCTGTGCTGGATCCCAACGGCCTCGTATCACTAGCAGTCGAGATGACAGGTATATTATCGGCATGGCTGTAACGGATCGTGCAGCCACATCTCGATCCCTGAGTCAAAGGATGGGGACGTTTGCAAGACAACAACCATCCGCACGAACAGTTCGACGACGTTTGCAGCAGCATGCACTATCAGCTCGGAGACCATGGCTGCGGTTACCCTTGACGCTGCATCACAGACAGGAGCGCCAGCGATGGTGTACTCAACGACGAACCTGGGTGCACGAATAGCTAAACGTCTTTTTTTCCGGATGAATCCAGGTTCTGTTTACAGCATCATGACGGTCGCATCCGTGTTTGGCGACATAACGGTGAACGCACATTAAAAGCGTGTATTCGTTGTCGCCATACTGGCGTATCACCCACCGTGATGGTATGTGGTGCCACTGGTTACACGTCTCGGTCATCTGTTGTTCGCATTGATGGCACTTTGAATAGTGGACGTTACATTTCAGATGTGTTACGATCCGTGGCTCTACCCTTCATTCGATCCCTGCGAAACCCTATGTTTCAGCAGGATAATGCACGACCGCATGTTGCAGGTCCTGTACGGGCCTTTCTGGATACAGAAAATGTTCGACCTCTGCCCTGGCCAGCACATTCTCCAGAGCTCTCACCAACTGAAAGCGTCTCGTCAATGGTGGCCGAGCAACTGGCTCGTCACAATACGCCAGTCACTACTCTTGATGAACTGTGGTATCGTGTTGAAGAAGCATGGGCACCTGTACCTATACACGCCATCCAAGCTGTGTGTGACCGAATGCCCAGGCGTATCAAGGCCGTTATTACGGGCAGAGGTGGTTGTTCTGGGTACTGACTTCTCAGGATCTATGCACCCAAACTGCGTGAAAATGTAATCACATGTCAGTTCTAGTATAATGTATTTGTCCAATGAATACCCGTTTATCATCTGCATTTCTTCTTGGTGTAGCAATTTTAATGGTCAGTAGTGTACATATGGCGGTAGTACCGCGTACACAGGTTATAAAAGGACAGTTGATAAGTGGAGCAGTGAACTGTATTCAGGTGACTCATACGGAAAGTCGACCGCGGTGGTCGTGCGGTTCTAGGCGCTCCAGTCCGGAGCCGCGCTGCTGCTACGGTCGCAGGTTCGAATCCTGCCTCGGGCATGGATGTTTGTGATGTCCTTAGGTTAGTTAGGTTTAATTAGTTCTAAGTTCTAGGGGACTGATGACCACAGCCGTTAAGTCCCATAGTGCTCAGAGCCATTTGAAGCTATCATACGGAAAGGTTTCCGACGTCATTATGGCCGCCGACGGGATTAACAGACATTCATCGCGGAATGGCTGTTGGAACCAGACGGATGGGACGTTTCATTTCTGAAGGCGTTAGAGAAATAAAAATTCCGAGCTCCACAGTGTCAAGAGAGTGCTGAGATAACCAAATGCCAGGCATTTACGCGGACAACGCAGTTGCCGATGGCCTTCACGTAACGATCGAGAGCAGCGACGTTTGCGTAGATTTGTCAGTACTAACAGACAAGCAACACTGCGTGAAGTAAGAGCAAAAATCAACGTGGGACGTACGACGAACGTCTCCGTAAGTACAGTGGGGCGAAATGTGGCGTTAATGGGCTATAGCAGCAGACGACAGACACGAGTTCCTTATTGCCTGCAGCGACTCTCCTTGGCTCTTGACCATATCGGTAAGACCCTAGACGACTGGAAAACCGTAGCCTGGTCAGATGAGTCCAGATTTCTGTTGGTAAGAGCTGACCATACGGCTGGAGTGCGCCGCAGTCCCCAAGAAGCTACGGACACAAGTCGTCAACAAGGCACGGTGCAGGTTGGTGATGGCTCCATAGTGGTGTGGGCTGTGTTACGGGAGAACTACACCTACTTCCTTACATATATATTGCCGTACTAGAAGATTTTGGTTTGCTTCCCCATTGACGACGAAGTCGTTAGTGGCGGAGGACTAGGTCGGGCAAGGGGAACGTTGATGAAGGAAATTGGCCGTCTCCTTAACGAAGGAATCATCCGGGCATTTGCTTTCAGTGATTAAGGGAAGCCACAGAAATCCTAAATCTCGATAACGTGACGGGGATTTGAGCAGACGTCCTCCCGCACATTAGCCAAATGTGTCGGCTACCTCACGTCCCGGCTTGGTCATCCTCATTTAAATTTCCCCAATATCTCTGTTACACAGCCATTTGGACTGTAGCGACAGCCCAATCCTAGCAGCGTATGTTTCTGAATTCGATATCTCATATCATCTCTACATGATTAGGACTACGAAAGCTGGAATACTACTCTAGAACGGGTCACAGTAGCTTCTCACCTGCAATATCCTTTACAGATGCTCTCCACTTAGTCAGAAACCTTAAACCAAATGTTAATCATCCAAGTGTCCATCCATGGTACTGACTGCAAGGGGTCGTGTCATTCAATATAATTTCAAGACGTTCATCCTTAATCTTGAAGCCGGATACTATCTGCTTAATTCTCTTTGTCGTAGACGTTCAAAACGGCTCTGAGCACTATGGGACTCAACTGCTATGGTCATCAGTCCCCTGGAACTTAGAACTACTTAAACCTAACTAACCTAAGGACATCACACACACCCATGCCCGAGGCAGGATTCGAACCTGCGACCGTAGCAGCAGCGCGGCTCCGGACTGGAGCGCCTAGAACCGCTAGACCACCGCGGCCGGCTGTCGTAGACGTTATACGCACTGAGTGTGGTGGGCCTCTGAATGTCGACGTCTCCGCCTGCTACAGGTTGGACTGATGGTACATTGATCATTACGTGAAATTTCAAAGTCCAGAGACAACAGAAGTTTCAGATTTCAGTATAGGGACGCAAAAACTAGTCGAATGTCTTCCGGGAATAGGCGTTCATGTAGGTTTCTCTGGAGGTACTAATATTCTGTATATGTAAATACGAAATGAGCCAGTGATAAACACCTAAGTTCAGGCGTGTACTTGCTCGAATGTGACGAATATCACGCTCAGTGCACTGGCCAAACTGGCAGAACACTGAAAGCTAGATTTGAAGAAGTTAAATAAAAGAAGTGAAGTTAAACCTTACTCGGCCTCCGCGGAATATATAAAGTCCAGTGGCCATCGCCCTCCCATGATCAAAATTTAAGAATCCTCCACTATGCTCAGAAGGGAAAGAACGCAACATCGTAGAAGAAATGGAAATAGCTAAGTGCTCACGGAAAGCAGATTGGCGGCTCCTAAAAGACCAGCTGCTGGAATGTACCAAGAATTTACCAAGTGTATTTTGACACTATGAGACAATTGTTTAACGTTAATAGCTAAGCCCTGGATGCTAAGTAACTGAATCGAGCCAGTTATCTTTCCGATTTCTTATTTTTAGAGTTTGCTGATTTTCATTTGTGGGTGCTCTATATTGCGCACACTGTGACATGTAGCTGCCACTGCCGCTCTTGCGCTGTTGTAAATCTGTTTTTAACAAGAAGGTTCATTATCGTCTGGAAGGGGGATTTTTGGGATTGACTTTTGCTATCAGCTTTTGCATTGAGGGACTCTGTGTTCCGTATAGGGTGAAATATAGCTAATCGTGACAGTTTTTATCGTTGATGTAACTATTATTATATTTAATTTTTGTTTTTGCATTTTTCAGCATCCCACATGAACCATGGAACTTGCCGTTGGTGGGGAGGCTTGCGTGCCTCAGCGATACAGATGGCCGTACCGTAGGTGCAACGACAACGGAGGGGTATCTGTTGAGAGGCCAGACAAACGTGTGGTTCCTGAAGAGGGGCAGCAACCCTTTCAGTAGTTGCAGGGGCAACAGGCTGGATGATTGACTGATCTGGCCTTGTAACACTAACCAAAACGGCCTTGCTGTGCTGGTACTGTGAACGGCTGAAAGGTATGGGAAACTACAGTCGTAATTTTTCCCCAGGGCATGCAGCTTTACTGTATGGTTAAATGATGATGGCGTCCTCTTGGGTAAAATATTCCGGAGGTAAAATAGTCCCCCATTTGGTTCTCCGGGTGGGGACTACTCAAGAGGGCATAGTTGTCAGGAGGACAAGAAGAGAATAGAAGCTTTCGAAATGTGGTGCTACAGAAGTATTAGATGGGTAGATCACATACCTAATGAGGAGGTATTGAATAGAATAGGGGAGAAGAGGAGTTTGTGGCACAACTTGACAAGAAGAAGGGACCGGTTGGTAGGACATGTTCTGAGGCATCAAGGGATCACAAATTTAGCATTGGAGGGCAGCGTGGAGGGTAAAAATCGTAGAGGGAGACAAGAGATGAATACACTAAGCAGCTTCAGAAGGATGTAGGTTGCAGTAAGTACTGGGAGATGAAGAAGCTTGCACAGGATAGAGTAGCATGGAGAGCTGCACCAAACCAGTGTCAGGACTGAAGACCACAACAACAACAACAACAACACATTGCATTGTTTGTCAGCAGTGACAGGTACATCTCGAGCATTGGCGAGAAGTAGGAAGGGGCGTAAATGCTGATTTTGGGGAGATTCGGGTATGCGCAATGTTGTTGGCTATAATTAGTATTTGGGACACTCAAAACTGATATTCAGAGTTCCGCTTCCCCATTACAGCAATATATTTTTATGTACTTTAGTTTTTCATTTTTCTTCACCCTGTATTCTAGATATTAATGTAAGCATTTTATAAGTAATTTTTAGAACACCAGTCGTCTATAATAATTGTCATAGTTTGTTGTAATGAACACTGTAGTAGCTCACAGACTGCAAGCATCATTTGCCGAGAGTTGCGTCCACTAGTCTTAGGAGCCTTGTATGTTTTCATATCCGGTATAATGTGAGCAGCCAAAATATGCACACTTCCGGCATGTTTATGATGTAAAGATTTACTGTAGGTGTGATGGCGTTTGGTCTGCATTGGACTTCACCACATGCCGTAATTAGGTAATCTGTTGCCTCCTTCCTATTTATAATTTGGGTTGTGAATTCAGGGACAAAGCAGGTAACATACTTTTTTTACAAAATGCTTTTCGGTTATCTTCTGTTTTATTCTATTTTATAGGATAGCGTGGATTGTTTTTAAACATTTGACAAGGGGCATTTACCTGCTGGGATATCCTATGTACCGATTGCTTCCAAATATTAGTAAGATATCTTATATGTTCTTGGTAATCCAGTCTCACTAAATGGGGTCACGGCACTGTTATGACATTTTGTATTTCTTCTGTCGGTCAGTCCGATGATGCCTAAGTAAAGGTGAAACGCGTCATTGGGAAATAATTTTTAAAAAATTTACCACTGCAACAAAGATTACTTGTTTCTTCATGAGAATAGAAGCATTCAAGGTGTGGTGCTACAGAAGAAAGGTTTGGTGCCACAGAAGAATGTTGAAAATTATGTGGATAAAGAACGGAATGGTGAGAGTCTCCGCAGAATCGACGAGGAAAAGAATATATGGGAAACACTGAACGAAGAAGGGACAGGATGGCATGATATCAATTACGATACCAGGGAGTAACTTCCATGGTACCAGAGGGAGTTGTAGAGGGTAAAAACTGTAGAGGTGAATAGAGATTAGGATACGCCCCGCAAATAATTGAGCACATAGGTTAAAAGTGCTACTCTAAGATGAAAAGATTGGCATAGGAGATAACTAAAAAAATTAATAAATAAAAGTAAATGGTCTAGCGAATAGTGTTAAAAGTTCCCAAAATAAAATTTTCACTCTGCTGCAGATAACGTGCTGATATCTAACTTAGCGACAGGTTAAAACTGTGTTCCTGACCAAGACTCGAACACGGGAACTGTGCCTTTCGCTGGCAAATACACTGGAATATTCCTCAGGCTGAGGCTCATATAGGTCGGCCGAAGTGGCCGTGCGGTTAAAGGCGCTGCAGTCTGGAACCGCAAGACCGCTACGGTCGCAGGTTCGAATCCTGCCTCAGGCATGGATGTTTGTGATGTCCTTAGGTTAGTTAGGTTTAACTAGTTCTAAGTTCTAGGGGACTAATGACCTCAGCAGTTGAGTCCCATAGTGCTCAGAGCCATTTTTTTAGGCTAATATATGTCTCCGCAATATCTTTCCTTCCAGGAGGGCTATTCTTTCAAATTTCACAGCAGATGTTCTGTGAAGTTTCGGTTTGAAGGTTGGAGATGAGGCACGGACGGAAGTAAAGTCGTGATTCGTGCTTAGATAGCTCAGTCTGTAGAGCACTTGGCCACGAAAGGCAAAGGTCCGGCGTTCGCGTTTCGGTCCAGTAAAAGGTTTTAATCTGCCAGCAAGTTTCAATGTTAATAGCTCCTAGAGCCAGTTCGCGGATGACGCTGTTATTCGTAGAGACGTCACTGTCACAAGAAAACTGTAGTGAGATGCAGGAAGACCTTCAGAGGATCGACGCTTCGTGCAGGGATTGGCAGTCGACGTTTGACATATAAAAATATAAATTTTTGCTGATTCGCACGCAAATAGTTGGGATGACCCATTATTGTGTATTACACCACTGACCACCAATCACTGGAAGCAACCACATTCATTGAACGTGTGGAGTGCACGTACTCAGAGCTTTAAAGTGAAACATCATAAAGCTAATCGTATGAAAGACATAGGCATAACTGCAATTCCTTACGGGAGATGTAAAGGTTCCAAAAACGTGTAGTACATTCTGAGCCGTGGAAAAAAATTGCTGTTTTGAAGAGTGCGCCGCAGCGAGTTGTTTGAAGCAGTCGCCCCTCCGTTTCTGGCGGTGGCGCCGCTGGGGCAATTTCAGTTTTGGTGTCTCCCTCTGGTGGGAAAGCGGAAAGGTTGCCTATTCACGTGCATGTAAGGGGCGCTATCAGCTCAGCAGTTGGTCAGTCGGAGTGAGGCTAGGTCAGTCTCGCGTCACCAGTTGCTGGTTTGTTCGCATTTGTGCGGCAGTTAGTGTCTGTCTGTCGTCGGAGTGCGAGTATGTCTGTCGTTTGGATCAAACTTTAAGCCAGAAAATGAGAGTCTTGCCACTCCGCCAGTAACAGAACTCAGCTAGTGGTCGCCCGGTCGGGGCTGAGTTCCTGCATCTGAGTCTGCGCGTTACGCCGCCAGTCTGCTCGAGTTGCTCGGGCAACGGTCGATTGGTCGGTCGCGCACGGAGACACGAGGTGACTTGTCCTCCTTGAGCGTCGGCGGATGTCAGGTCCCCACATGAGTCCAGTGGGCAGCGCCGTATAGAAAGGGATAGTGGCTTCGCGGTTCACACGAGAGCAACAGGAGCGAAACCACGACATCGGGCTGGCCGGGGCGAGCTGTGACGCCGTGAGACGGGAGATCGGCGCGCCTTCCTGCGTCCGTTGAAGCGGCTGGCAGCGGACTGTTCGGGTGAGCGTTGGGGGTGCTACGCCAGGTCTTCGCCAGAAATGGCAGTTTATTAGAATTTAAGTGATTGTTTCATTTACTTGTTAAATTCTACTTGCTTCCTTGGTGAGTAAATTCACGGTTCACATTCGTTTGTTCAGTAGGTGCAAAGGCCCGGCGGAGATGTTCGTTCAGCGCCAATGCCAGGTACTACAAGGGGGGCGTTGTACACGAAGGAGTGCTTTACTTTTAAAATTGTGAGATCGGACGTTTCTAGAGGGGTGAACCGATGTATTGGTTCCTTCTACGGCTATCTCTAGAAAAGACCATGAAAGTAGAATGAGCTGGATTCAGTCTCACAGTGACGCTTAGCAACAATCACCATACCCCTCCCATGACAAGGCGTAGCGCTGTATACCGATGCTGCCTTGGAGACGGTTAAGTGGGAGATGTACCTCACAGCTGGATAGTGACAACTGGTGATGCGAGACTGGGCGCGCATGTAGTTTATGTACCAGCCGATAGAGGACAGTATTGGATAGGGGACTGTGATTTAGTTTCGATTGTGCCCACTAGAGTGCTCTAAAGTAATAGAATGTTTTTCATAAACTGTTCTAGTATTTTCGTAAAGTGTTATGTCTTTTTGTGTATGTAAAATGTTATAAATGTGTTTTAGCAGTATGAAAGATGCGTGAGTGTGGTTTAAGTAATATGAAGATAAGAAAGATGCGTGAGTGTGGTTTAAGGTTAATATGAAGATAATTGTTTAACTAGTTATGTAGTGGGATTTAGTGTGGGAACATTTCGAAGAAGTGTGGATGTGGACAAAGGGGATTTTTGTAGAATATATTTGTAAAGTAAGTTTATGGTAAAGGGAAAGTTAATTCAGGTATAAATAACAATAGTAAACAACTTTATACATAAGCAAAACTTCAGCATATTAGGCAATTACGTCGGTAAAAAGTGCAGTCGTTAGGTTTACCATTTTGCGATTGGTTATTGATGAAAAGCGCGGACTGACGCGGCAGAATCTTGTTTTGCTGTTGGCTGTTGAGTAAACTGACCAATGGCAAGGCAATATTCTTCGCACGCCTTTCTCTGCTGGTAGAGAAGACTTAGAGTATTCGAGAGAGGAGTTGGAGCCTGGCCATGAAACAGTTCGAACGTGTGTAGTAGTAGTTCCGATGGAAATGATAAGTTGCCGGATCTAGCAGTGTTTCATACATCAAAAGTGTTGTAAAGTGACGGCATAATTATTCCGATGGGTGTGTAGAAATTTCGGAATTTTGTGACGAGAAAAGACATAAATCCCGCGTGGCGTATTGAGCAGGTCGGTGGCTAAAAACTGTGACTGGATTAGATATCGACAGACTTAATATTTGGCGAGCATTCTCAATCACAAACAATCTGTATTTTTGTTGCTGTTGCGTTTTCGGGAAATGCAACAACATAAACATGCTAACGTGAGTGAAAGGTATTGTGAGTGACTGTGTAAGGACTAGCACGGGCTTGGCAGTGATACGTGTTCACCTAAGTTTCAGAATATATTAATTAAGGACAAAATTTCCAACTCCTCATTTCGTGTTAGAACTTTCTCCCGAAACGTAGATTAGTGACTTAAATTACAGCCTGGTTCACGTCGAAGCACAGTGTGTTTCGCTCGGCATCCCTACCGATGATCTGCTGAGACAATGCTAGCAGGTAGGTGCAGGTTCGTTCGTCGTAAAAGGGACGGAAGGAACCGCGCCGCCGCAAAGGGGAGTTACATACATCGGTTGGCTTGAGGAGCACAGATATTGTCTATCAACATATTAGTAGTGCATGGCACGGAGTTCGCGTCAGATTTGTCGGTAGAATCGGACGCAGTGGGAAGTGGAGCGTCGGCAGTCCGTGGCCTACCTGCCGCGAGTAGACGTTGAGGTAGAGGCAGTCCTCTTGACCGCCGCTCGCCTGCGAACACATCGGCGCGTCAGCCACCGCCTCCACGCTGCCGTTCCACGTGTACGGCACCGGGTCCTGAACGACAAAAAAAGAACACAAAATGACGTTAGTAAACTGAGTAATTATTGTTTACAGAAAATATCACAGATTATATAAGTTCTTACGTAATTTGCATGTGCCTGCAGTCGCATGAGGACAATATTAAGTCCAGGCTCGAAAGAAGTAACAGGATTAGTACTCCCGTGGGTGTGTGAATGATGTTTTGATGTATAAATAAAAAAAACGATGTTGTTGACGATCGTAAGGGGCAAGGAAAAAGCAGTCTGTTTCTACGAACGCTTGATCCAGTAATGAAACAGTTGAGGGTGGAGGGCACAAATTTCAACACGATCCAAAAGAATGTGGAAAGTGAAGTGATACACTCTAACTCGTCACCATACGTTTTGGAGGCTTAAGGCGTAATATGTAACTGCAGACTGGAGAAAGTTAAGTTCTGCTTAGAACAACCCCTACCACCGGTGCAGAAGTAAACGGCCGAAAGAATTTGCAGTCAGATCCAGTAAACATGAAAATTACTAGAATGAGATTTTCACTCTGCAGCGGAGTGTGCGCTGATATGAAACTTCCTGGCAGATTAAAACTGTGTGCCCGACCGAGACTGGAACTCGGGACCTTTGCCTTGCGCGGGCAAGTGCTCTGCCATCTGAGCTACCGAAGCACGACTCACGTGAGGTCCTCGCAGCTTTACTTCTGCCAGTATCTCGTCTCCTACCTTCCAAACTTTACAGAAGCTCTCCTGCGAACCTTGCAGAACTAGCGAGTTCGAGTCTCGGTCGGGCACACTGTTTTAATCTGCCAGGAAGTTTCATATCAGCGCACACTCCGATGCAGAGTGAAAATTTCATTCTGGAAACATCCCCCAGGCTGTAGCTCAGCCATGTCTCCGCAGTATCCTTTCTTTCAGGAGTGCTAGTTCTGCAAGGTTCGCAGGAGAGCTTCTGTAAAGTTTGGAAGGTAGGAGACGAGATACTGGCAGAAGTAAAGCTGTGACGACCGGGCGTGAGTCGTGCTTCGGTAGCTCAGATGGTATTGCACTTGCCCGCGAAAGGCAAAGGTCCCGAGTTCTAGTCTCGGTCGGGCACACAGTTTTAATCTGCCAGGAAGTTTCATATCAGCGCACACTCCGCTGCAGAGTGAAAATCTCATTCTGGAAACATCCTCCAGGCTGTGGCTAAGCCATGTCTCCGCAGTATCCTTTCTTTCAGGAGTGCTAGTTCTGCAAGGTTCGCAGGAGAGCTTCTGTAAAGTCTGGAAGATCGGAGACGAGGTACTGGCAGAAGTAAAGCTGTGAGGAC
Organism: Schistocerca cancellata; assembly: GCF_023864275.1. Taxonomy (NCBI): domain Eukaryota; kingdom Metazoa; phylum Arthropoda; class Insecta; order Orthoptera; family Acrididae; genus Schistocerca; species Schistocerca cancellata. The sequence goes on along the minus strand of NC_064633.1, from coordinate 111,443,356 downwards.
CGGGCGTGAGTCGTGCTTCGGTAACTCAGATGGTAGAGCACTTGCCCGCGCAAGGCAAAGGTCCCGAGTTCGAGTCTCGGCCGGGCACACAGTTTTAATCTGCCAGGAAGTTTCATGAAAATTACTATTGATCTTTCAGCGATAGAGAATTGTTATAGTATATCTGTAGGTTGCGTTAGCTCTTGAGGAAATACGTCTTTTTGTTAGTGACTGAACTTCGCTAATATAGTGACCCAAAAAATTCTGACTGTACAGTGGTCCAACCCACACAATAGTTAACAAATACACTGTGTGATCAAAAGAATCCGGACAGCCCCAAAAACATAAGTTTTTCATATTAGGTGCATTGTGCTGCCACCTACTGCCAGTTACTCCATATCAGCGACCTGTAGTCATTAGACATCGCGAGGGAGCAGAAGGATCGCTCCGTGGAACTCATGGACTTCGAACGTGGTCAGGTGATTGGGTACCACTTGTATATTACGTCTGTAGGCGTTAGTTCCACAGTCCTAAACATCCCTAGGTCCACTGTTTCCGATGTGATAGTGAAGTGGAAATGTCAAGGGACACGTACATCACAAAAGCGTACAGGACGACCTCGTCTGTTGACTGAGAGATTGCCGACAGTTGAAGAGGCTCGTAATGGGTAATAGGCAGACATCTATCCAGACTATCACACAGGAATTCCATATTGCATCAGGATCCACTGGAAGTACTGTAATAGTAGACGGAATGTGAGAAAACTTGGTTTTCATGTTCGAGCAGCTGCTCATAAGCCACACATCACTCCGGTAATTGCCAAACGACGTCTCGCTTGGTGTAAGGAGCGTAAACCTTGGACGATTGAACAATGGAAAAACGTTGTGTGGAGTGACGAATCACGGTACACAATGTGGCGCTCCGATGGCAGGATGTGGGTATGGCGAATGCCAGGTGAACGTCATCTGCCAGCGTGTGTAGTGTCAACTGTAAAATTGGGAGGCGGTGGTGTTATGGTGTGGTCATGTTTTCATGGAATGGGCTTGCAACCCTTGTTGTTTCGCATGGCATTACCACAGCACAGGCCTACACTGATGTTTTAAGCATCTTCTTGTTCCCACTGTTGAAGAGCAATTCGGTGATGGCGACTGCATCTTTCAATGAGATCGAGCTCCTGTTCATAATACACCGCCTGTGGCGGAGTGGTTACACGACAATAACATCCCTGTAATGAAATGGCCTGCGTAGAGTCCTGACCTGAATCGTATAGAACACTTCTGGGATGTTTTGGAACGCCGACTTCGTGCCAGGCCTCACCGACCGACATCGATGCCTCTCCTCAGTGAATCACTCCGTGAATAATGGGCTGCCATTTCCCAAGAAACCTTCCAGCACCTGATTGAACGTATCCCTGTGAGAGTGGCAAGGCTAAGGGTGGGCTAACACCATATTGAATTCCAGCATTACCGACGGAGGGCCCCACGAACTTGTAAGTCATTTTCACTCTAGTATCCTGATATCTTCGATCACATAGTGTATGATCATTAAATATAATAGACATTATACACAGCACCATGAACCAAAGCGAAGTCCATGTGGCAGCGTGTTACATGTACTGTTATGCACTACTTCATCCCGTTAATTTGTTATACACGATTGGCAAAATAAGAAAAAATCATCTACTCAGTAATAAGCACTGTTAAGATATGGTACGTTACAATGTATTCGTAAGTTTTTTGTGATTTGAGACTCCGTGGCACTTTGTTACAGTGCACTATTCCATGTGTGGAAGTACATTCGTCCGTTAGAAAGAGTGATTCAGGCTTGTAAGCTGGAACTGTAGCTGTCAAGAGTACAACAACATCCAGTATGATATTTTGAATTCTGATCTATACCGTATACAACGACAAATAACCCTAAATATTTCGTCATAATACCTTATTATATGTTAATAGATGTCAAATTGGTTAAGATAATTTTTACTCATTTACTTGATCCAATACTGCTGGTTTATGATGATCTACTGACGAAAGTAGTTGAATCGTACCTGCTGTTACAGCAGTTGGTAGATGTCTTCAGCATAAATCGAAGGCCATTATGCAGAAAACAAGCAACAGTTCTGTTACGTTCCTTTTCTCGGGGTAAAGTCATCAGCAAACAGCAGAACTAAGAGAAGGTAAATACGCCGCTCAATAGTGATACCAGGGCCAGTGATCGAAGACAGAATAAACTCTAATGATATAAACAGCAGTAGCAGCAGTGGCAATACGAGGAATTTTCCACATTGTGTTACACTTTGTTTTTCCCCATTACTCTTGGTGCACTACTTGACGCATCATTACTGCTGCAAGTATGTACTACATTGCTCTAATCGTAGCTGGCAGGACAATTACTATAAGTGTAATCTCTGCACAGTAGAGCCCGGTTTCCCAGCTGCTGTCATTACGAGAGCGGACAATATGGATTGTGATCATCAAAGTCAGCGCTGGACGAATTGGCTTCTGAGAATGGAGGATGTCCACACGGCGGATATTCACAGGAGGTTGGTAGCCGTGTGTAGAAAGTGAGGGTCGTCACGAAAAGTCCTCTTGCAGTACGCCAATGTTCTCCATACGAGACGGGAAACCACGGCTGCCATCGCTGAAATGGGATTCCAGGTACTGTGACAGCCATGCTGTCCTCCTGACGTGGCCCCCGTCTGATTATCAACTATTTGGCGCTATGAAGACTCCTCTGCACGGATATCATTCCGTAGACTTCCAGGAACAGCGGTGTGTCCGACAGACACCAGAAGAGTGGTTCTCAGAGGGCCTACGGAAGTTAAAAGGGGCCAAGTCAGGAGAATACGGTGGATGTGGCATTACATTTCAGCAATGTCACCCGTGTTTTCAGATTCGTAACTGGATGAGCGTTGTTGCTGCAAAAGCACTTTTCGTCACGGTGCACATTCTCCTCATACTACCACCAGTCACCTGTAAATATCTGCGGTGTTTACACCCTCTGTGGTGTCACCGCCAGACACCACACTTGCTAGGTGGTAGCCTTTAAATCGGCCGCGGTCTGTTAGTATACGTCGGTCCCGCGTGTCGCCACTATCAGTGATTGCAGACCGAGCGCCGCCACACGGCAGGTCTAGAGAGACTTCCTAGCACTCGCCCCAGTTGTACAGCCGACTTTGCTAGCGATGGTTCACTGAAAAAATACGCTCTCATTTGCCGAGACGATAGTTAGCATAGCCTTCAACTACGTCATTTGCTACGACCTAGCAAGGCGCCATTACCAGTTACTATTGATGCTGTAACACATGTACCGTCAAGAGCGATGTTCACCAATAATGGATTAAAGTTAAGTATTCTACCAGTTACCTCCTTTTTTCTGAGGTCTAAATTCCTTGACCTGTTACAGACCTCACGCCAGCCAGCGTGAGCTTAAACGCGTGCCTTTCGGCTTCCTCATAGTGGGTTGGCTGTTTTGCCAATCCACAACACCCTCCTTGATGGAAACCCTGTCGTCCAGCACAGTCATTTCTGATCACACTCCATGATAACAGTTGGAAAATTCGGCTGTACTATGCCGGGATTACACTTCTAGTAATTGTCCTGCCACCTATTGTTAAAAGCAGTACATACTTGCAGTTGTAATGAATGGGGTACAATAAATGATGGGAAAAATTAAAGCGTAAATCAATACGTAACGATCCTAGTGGTAGTATTTCATCCGTTGTCGTGATAGTAGCGCTAATATTAGCAGGCGAGAAACCTAAATTGGAAAGATATAAGAACAGTTAAAAACTTGTGAAAATCTATGCTTCAGTTCTGTGACTAGAAACGCGCATTCTACTGGAGACGGGAAATAATACCATAGTGGAACCACATACACGGAGTGTTTCAGGAGACGATAGACTTTTGCTGTGTTATTGATATTACTGCTGTCATTATGTGAGCAGACGACATTGAGTGTGATTATTAAGGGCAGCGCTGGACGATTTGAGTTTTGTGGAAGGAGGATCTAAATACTACAGATATTCATGGGCGATTGGGATCGACCTCACCCCCACCCTCAAGTACCTTGGCGTCACCCTTGACCGTCGCCTCCCCTGGACCCCCCATCTCCGGACAATCCAAGCCAAGGCACGCTCCCGACTCCATCTCCTCAAGCTCCTTTCTGGCTGCACATGGGGTCTGGAATCCTCCACCATCCTCCACACCTATAAACCCCTCATCCGCCCTATCCTCTGCTACGCCCACCCTGCCTGGATCTCCGCCCCTCCTACATTTTACAAATCCCTTCTCATCCTAGAACGCCATGCGCTCTGCCTCACCTATCGCATCCATCTCCCCTCCCCCACACGGATCCTGTATGACCTTATTTCGTTCCTGCACATCCTCCTTTTCCTCGAATGGATACATATCCTGTAAACCTCTCGTAAACTTGATCTCTCTCACCCGCTTGCCTCTCCCATCCTCTACCACCCCTGTCCTCTGCCACACCTGTATTCCCGCGTCCCACCTGCTCTCCATGGAGATACCCTCGCGCAAGGTGGTTTCCACCAACTCCCTCTCCATGATGATGCCCTCATCCCCTCCATCTACCCCTCCTAGCAACTTTGGTCCTCCCCTACCACACCCCGTGTTTTTTCCCAAAGGCATTCTTCTATCCCTTCTCTCTCCCCCGAGGCTTCCCCTACTCCCCTACCTTCCTACCTTATTTCCCCCCCTCCCATCTCCTCTGCCACTTTCATCGACACCCTCCCCTCTCCCTCCTCCCCCACCTTTTCCCCCTTTTGGCATGTCCCCGGACTTGTACACGAAAAGTGAACATTCGGGCGCCGGAGATCGTCGACAGTGTTTTGTGTGTGGCATCGTGTTAGTGATTCAGTGTTTCGTCATTTGTCCTTCTTCGTTCACCTGTGCCGTTTCTATCGTCTCTGTTAGTGCCCGAGTGCTGAACGTTTTTCTTTGGACGCTGCACTTGTTAACGACTTCATGTATTTTAAAATTGTGTGTCTAATGTTGTCTATCCACTGTGTTGTTTCTTTTTTCGTCTCCACTTTTAATAAATGTATTATCTGTAGCTGAAAAGCGGCGTAGTGTTGCCGCTACCGGCCTATCTTCGTATAAGGTGTCAAAATCACAATGAAGGGGAAAAAATGGGCGATTGGTGGCAGTGTGCAGAAAGACACTGTAGACATACGAGGTAAACCACGGGTAGATGATGATCGTCTGCTGAAAAATTCGAACGGAAGTCATACTGGCCGGTGGGAAGAGGCAAGTGGCATTCGAGATGTTTGTGTATGTGCTTAGAGAGGACAAATTATATGGCATTTCTGAAGAATGGGGTTCAAATGGATCAGAAGGAAAACGTATCGTTAGAGAGTAGGTTAGGTTTTAGAAAGGAAGAATTTTTCAGATGGCCTGCAGCTTGGTGTATCAGCCAGTGCAAAGCGTTAGGGGAAAGAAAACCAGTCTCCTATGGTATGCTCCTTGTAGGCTTCACCATACTCTGGGCAGTTCAAAACATCAGGCCCCTCCTTGGATTTGGACCTGGTTGTTCCTGAGGAGGATGGAGCGGTTGAGTCCAGATGAGCCCTAGAGATTCTGACATTGTTCGGTACTGGTATTTTGTCTCTTGTTTGTCTCTGGTTTATCTTGTTCTCCCAACAATTAACTTTTGTACGGACACCCAGACAAAATTTCGTTTTTTTTGCCATTGTCGGTTTTGTTATGGGTCCATCATATTTTGGCAATGAATAAATACTGGATTGTTCTACACCTGTTCACACATCAGCACTCTGAACTTCATTTGTGTCACGTTCTTGGTTTTTTTTCTGATGACTGCACGGACAAATCATCTGTCACATACGAGCAACTTTTGTCCATGGGCTACTGTTGAACTCCTTTGCCTCTTGTTGAACTCCTTTGCCTTCTTCGGTTGTTGGAAATTCGGCTCTCTCATTGATTTCTGAGAGACCAACGTCTTCTGCTGTGAAGACATCCGGATTCAACGCGAATATTCCCGTTGATTCGAAGGATTTCTCAGCTGTTTGGATTGCGGCTACTCTAGAATAAGCAGCTCGAAATAGAACACTCACATCTGTGTGCCTAATGGATGTTCCTGTATTAGTAACCGTTAGAAACAAAGAGGGAGGTAGTGGTTAGCACAGAGTACGCGCATTATCTTTTCCGCTGTCTTACAGAGTACTCTTAAACTATGCGCCGAACAGTTCAAAAAAATATCACAAATGACAGTCTCTGCTTGGTTCCGCTGTTTGTCGTGCCGTGGTTTGTTCCTCACACAACTGTGATTCTTTTGGCAAATAATTTTATTTTCAAGTGAGTATTTAGACAGTAGGCAACGGTCTGGCCGCAGTGGATTACCGGTTCCCGTGAGATCACCGAAGTTAAGCGCTGTTGGGTGTGGCCGGCCCTTGGATGGGTGACCATCCAGCCGCCACACACTGTTGCCATTTTTCGGGGTGCACTCAGCCTCGTGATGCCAATTGAGGAGCTACTCGGCCGAATAGTAGCGGCTACGGTCAAGAATACCATCATATGACTGGGAGAACGGTGTGCTGACCCCACGCCCCTCCTATCCGCATCCTCCTTGAGGATGACACGGCGGTCGGATGGTCCCGGTAGGCCACTCGTGGACTGAAGACGGAGTGCATTTAGACAGTGCTTATTGCTTACGATATACAACATAAATATTACATAATTTGGAATAAAAACTTATATTTACTTGCATTAACCGACGAATGTGGCGGAGCTCTTCAAGATTACGTGTTATGATGTCGCTGTAGAAGCAACAATTAAATGTAGTTTTTCACTGTTGGTCAGTGATGGCAGTGTACATAAAATGCCATAGCGAAATCTTACCAGACATGTACTCTTACCCGACCTTACCCTATGTTATACATGATCTACGATTTTTGGAAGAAAAACTATAGACATTTCTTAAGATAACGATGATGAATGTTTGATTCATTACTGTTGTGTTGTTACTTCTTTGCAACCACGGAATTTATTCCATGCGTTGTGACTGGTGAGTTTAAATGTGTTAGTGGTGGAGCGGCTGATGCACTTTTAGACTATGGGGATATTTTGTGGAAAAAATTATGGTTATGAGAATTGACGAAAGTGCTTTGGAGTTGGCTAATAGTACCCTTTATTTGGGAGTAAGCGAGGGATGCTTGTTTTGTTCGAAACAGTGGACAGCGTGGAGAAATATCGTAAAACTGCAATGCGTCTAGTACCTACTTCAGCTTAAGAGTAGTGTTGTACTGAGTTTGGTGTTTTTCTGTTGCAAGTACTAGCGTATTATTGTTCAGGGATGAGTCTATAATTGCTGGTAACGAGTGTCTCCTGGTACGGACGGAGAAGAGTGGCTTCTCTCTATTTGTTCATTATTTGGATCCCGCTTTAGGGAATGGGTTGCCAGTGGCTCAGCTACAACTCTTAAGCATTTTCCTTAACAATAGAAACAATGCAGAAGAAATTTTAGTACGATAAAATAGCTATGAACTTATGGTTCAAATGGCTCCGACCACTATGGGACTTAACATCTGAGGTCATCAGTCCTCTAGAGCTTACAACTACTTAAACTGTAAACTAACCTAAGGACATCACGCACATCCGAGGATGGATGTGGTTCCAGACTGCAGCGCCTAGAACCGGATGAACTTATGGAAAGATGGTGTTTGGACGAGGGAAATTTTCGAGTGGGTGTCATATGGAGAAAAGATTATATGCAGAGAATGTGGGATGTAGCGCTCAATTTTTGGAAGTGGAAGGCGGTTTATACTGTCTGTGCGAAGGATATGGAATGTTTGGAGTTGCCAGGAAGATGGTAAGTGATAATACAGACGTGGTACCAGGTGAGGGACATAGTACGTAGTCTTAACACATGTTCACTAGTTCCCTCTTTTTCCATCCACTGGGCTCGCTGCGGAACATTTATAGTCTTCAGCAGAAACGAATTTTTTCAAATGTATGTTTTTTTTATATTAAAACTTTAATCGATTTTTGTCAGTAGTTCAAACGAACGTCTTTGCTTCTGCTTCACTGTGCACTATCTTATGGGACATATATCGGTAAATGTTAAATTAGTAAGAAGAGAATTGTGTGATGTGATTATTGGGTGACAATGGAACCATCGGAAGGTTAAGTTGTCACATGGGGATATGTACGATGGGACCGTGGGTGTTAGGAGATATAGCGATGGTGGCTTGGATGGAAGTCAGGCCATAGTTATGGAAACTAAAGAAACTGACTGAGTGGGAAACATACGATACGATACGACGAAACGAGTGATTTCTGAAAGCAAGTATAAATATCAGAGTGAATTTCGTCTTCTGTTAGGGGTAGGGTGTGGAAGCCGAATCGGGAAAGTTTATGGAGGGTGTTTAGGTGCGTTGGTATTGACATAACAGCGTGCCAGTATTGGTAACTATGGGGAACATGGTAATCACTCAGCTTTCTTGGCTGTCACATTATACAGTCGATTTAGCTTCATGGTTAAAAGTGTAAGTAGGCTGTTTAGGTTTTTATGTTGGTAATGCCACGTAGCGCTCTGTATGAAAATCACTGTGCTGTGTGCAGTCTGTGGCTGGTTGGCATTGTTGGAGTATTCGCTATTGTAGCGTTGGGAAGTTGGATGGGAACAGCTCCTAGCATTGTGCAATTGGAGGTGAGCCGCCAGCAGTGGTGGATGTGGGGAGAGAGATGGCAGAATTTTGAGAGCGGACAATCTGGACGTGTGTTCGTCGGAGAAAGGAAATTTGTAAGACTGGATGTCATGAGCTGCTACATATATTATACCCTTTTGAACATTATTACGGTAAATAAATTGTTTATTCTCTATCAAAATCTTTCGTTTGCTAACTGTACCTATCAGTAGTTAATGCCTTCAGTAATTAGAATCTTTTGTTTAGCTGGCAGTATTGGCGCTCTCTGTATTGCAGTAGTTAAGAGTAACGAAGATTTTTGTGAGGTAAGTGATTCATGAAAGGTATAGATTATTGTTAGTCGGGGCCTTTCTTTTGTGGGATTTATCGAAAGTCAGACTGCGTTGCACTAAAAATATTGTGTGTCAGTTTAATGTTGATCAGAATAAGTAAAGAGAGAAATGTCTGAGTACGTTCAGTTTTGCTCAGCTGTTTGAAAATCAAATAACGTAAGAAGTTTACCAGCACAGTAATTCATAATTTTTCTAAGGGGACGTTTCAAAAGTAATTCTGCGCTTTCATTTCCACATTTCGTGTCTTTTGTACTTCATTAGAGACGCAGCTGAGCAACACACACCTCTGGGTCCGAGTAATTTCCACTAGTCACTGATAAAAGGTGATATAAAGAAAAAAATGAATGCAGCACTCACTCTCGTCCTATGGGAGTCACGTAGAGCGGAAGCAAATCTGAAAGCTCAGTCGTGTCTGTACAGGTATTTGAAAAATATATGTTGAGTTTTATGATATTTGCATCGCCTGTATCATTTACATGAATGCCGTTAGCAAATTTTGCGTCTGTACAGATACAGTCAAGACTTCTGATACCTTTGGAAACCTGACATGTCAAAACTCTTCCATCTGGCGCGCAAGATATATGAGACAGGCGAAATACCGTAGACTTCAAGAAGAATGTAGTAATTCCAATTCCAAAGAAAACAAGTGCTGACAGTTGTTAAAATTACCGAACTATCAGTTTAATAAGTTATGGTTGCAAAATCCTAACACAAATTATTTACAGAAGAATGGAAAAACTGGTAGAATCCAATCTCGAGGAAGACCAGTTTGGATTCCGGAGCAATCTGAGCACAGATGAGCCAGTACTCACCCTGCTACTTATCTTAGAGGAGAGGTCAAGCGAAGGCAAACATACGTTTATAGCATTGGCAGGTTTAGAGAAAGCTTTTGGTGTTGTGGACTGCAACAATCTCTTTAAAATTCTTAATGTGGCAGGGGTAAAATACAGCAAGCGAAAGGCCATGTACGACTTATACAGAAGGAAGCAGTGATTGAGAAAGGAGTGAAACAGGACAGTAGCCTATCCCCGATGTTACATGATCTGTACGTTGAGAAAGCAGTGAAGTAAACCAAAGAAAAATTTGGAGAAAAAGATCAGGGAGGAGAAATAAAAATTTTGAGGTTTGGCGATGAAATTGTAATTCCGTCAGAAACGGCAAAGGACTTGGAAGAGCAATTAAATGGAATTGACAGTGTCTTGAAAGATGGGTATAAGATGAACCTCAACTAAAACAAAACAAGGATAATGAGATGAATTTGAATTATATCAGTTGATGCTGATTGAGTTAGATTAATTAATACTTAAAGTAGTACATGAGCTTTACTATACGGGCAGTAAAATAACTGACAATGGCCGAAGTAGAGAGGATATAAAAATGTAGACTGACAATGGCAAGAAGAGTGTTTCTGAAGAAGAAAAATTTGTTAACATCAAGTATAGATAATGTATTAGGAAATCTTTTCCGAAAGTTTTTGTATGTGTAGCCACGTATGGAAGTGAAACATGAACGATAAAAAGTTTAGACAAGAAGATAATAGATGTTTTTGAAATCTGGTTCTAGAGAAGGATGTTGAAGATTATGTGGATAGATTACACAACTGATGGGATGTAATGAATATAACTAGGGCGAAAAGAAATTTGTGGCACAATTTGACTAGAAGAAGGGATCGGTTGATAAGACTCATTCTGAGACATCAAGGGATCACTGATTTAGTGTTGGAAGGAAGTGTGGAGTATAAAATCGTAGAGTGAGACCAAGAGATAAATAGAGCAAGCAGATTCAGAAGTATGGAAGTTGCAGTAGTTATTCGAAGAAGAAGAGGCTCGTGCGGGATAGCGTGGAGAGCTGCATCAAACCAGGCTTCACATCTACATCTACATCGGTACCCCGCAATCCACCTTATGCCGCGTGGCGTACGATACCCTATACCACTACTGGTTGTTTTCTTTCCTGTTCCACTCACAAATAGAACGATGGAAAAACGACTGTCTGTATGTCTCCATATAAACCCTAATTTCTCGTATCTTATCTTCGTTGTTCTTACGTGCAATGTATGTTGGAGGCAATAGAATCGTTGTGCAGTCAGCTGCAAATGCCGGCTGTCTACATTTTCTCAATAGCGTTCCATGAAAGAATGTCACCTTCCCTCCTGTCATTCCCATTTGGGTTTCCGAAGCATCTTCGGAACACTTTCGTGTTGTTCGAACTTACCAGTAACAACCACGGTCTGAATTGATTCCATGTCTTCTTCTAAACTGGCAGGGTACGGATCCCAGACACTCGAGCAGTACTCGAGAATAGATCGCACTAGTCCTATATGCGGTCTCCTTTACAAATGAACCACATTTCCCTGGAATTCTCCCAATAAACCGAAATCGACCACTTGCTTTTCCTACCACAATCCTCACATGCTCATTCCATTTCATAATACTTTGCAACGTCACGGCCGTGTATTTAAACGACGCGTCTGTGTCAATCAATGCATTAGTAATGCTACTTCGGACTGAAGCCCACAACAACACAAACGTAAGAAGCGGAGCCTGGTCGGAATGGTTGGGAATGGGCGCCGGGAGGGAGTCTCGAAATAAAAGAGAGAAATACACTGAATTTTGTAATGCATTCTGACAATATGGAGTATAGCTCGGCTCACCTGGGCGGGACTAAAGGACGACTGCCATTCTAGGAGGTCGAATAACATAAAAGAAATAAGAAATGTGAGACGAGGCGTTTCAAGTTCGAGTTGGCTGGCGGCCGTGCCGAAGAGCAGGGACATCGACATGGAGTCTAAGTCGTCTTACTCTGTTGGAAAGAGGGGAGACAAGCGGGACAGAGGCAGATGGCGTGAAGCTATCTGTCGTGTCTTTAGGTTGAAGTACCAGAGAGCGCCTATGCTGTGTGCTTTTCCCTTCAAGACGCAGGAGCAAACACACATGTAACCGATTTCTCAAGTCCCCTATTGATTCCCAGGGTGGTATGTATAGCCAGTTTTGTCAGCAAAGGCGGAAAGTGTGTTAGGGTGCTGATGCCAAGGTGACAAGCTGCCTTAAGCCAAGAAATTTAGCGGACAACAGCTGTTAATCAGAGTAGTTTGAGGGGCGGACCCGTTAGCGGAAACCACCGTCAGTGATTTAGATACGTTAGTTTCACAAGCAGTTGCTGTGCTTGCTTAGTTCAACACGCAGCCGTGGGAGACTGCCACCAGCGCGTCAGGCGGTAGGTACTATGGGAACTTCGCTGGGTGAATGAAAGACACTACTGAAGTATTCGAGATAAAATTTTGTATATAGATCCTTAAATACGCTCAGACTTTGAAAAACTGTATATTTGTCATTATCTGGACAAATTTATCATTTATTTTCTGCAGGTTAGAGACTATCTTCATAGGAAGACCACACAAACACTCAATCACACACACACACACACACACACACACACACACACACAGGATAAACAAATGTGTTGTCAAGTTGATTAAGGTAAACATGTGGAAGTGGTTATTAAAAGCTGTCCTTTAGATGGGCATGCAAGACAGCTTTCTACTGGATAAGTTGATAACCTTTAGGGTCATAAAACATTTATAGATTCACAGAACCATGTACAACAGGCCACAATTTCGATATCAACTCAAAACTGACTTCACTGTGATTAAACAGTAGGACCATTAACGTGGTTACACGCGACTGACTTCTGTTAATACGAGTGCATCAAAGAACTAATGCATTTATGAGAAACCTATATACTTTACGATGGAAAGACCGTCTTTTAGTAATCAATTTATATTATATACGAAGATGCACACATCAAAAATGTTTTGCATCACCTCGGTTCCGAGAGTCCCAGAACCGGTACAAAAAATTGGAATAGAGATCAACATAAACATCATTTCCGCCATTTTTATTGCTCATGAAAACTACACATTGCATCTTGTACCACCATACAGCGAGGTCTTCGGACGTGGTGGTCTAGATTGCTGTACGCACCGGTACCTCTAATATCCAGTAGCACGTCCTGTTGCATTGATGCATGCCCATATTCGGTGTGGCATACTATCCACAAGTTCATCAAGGCACTGTTGGTCCAGATTGTATCACTCCTCAACGGCGATTCCGCGTAGATTCCCCAGAGTGTGTAAGGGTACAGTGCACTATGCAGAGATCATACATGGTTTAAGCAAAGACTGCAGCATTCAGCAATGTGTGAGTGGGTAAGCAGTCGTCGAGTGTTGGGGTCCGTGGGTGGAAGTCGGGTGTGAGAGGCTAGAGAGAGAGGTTGCTCGGTAGCGAGGCCGTAGATGAGTGGCAGAATGGCACACAGTGTTTATAAATTGAGTGATTTAATCAATAAATTCCAGTATTTAAGAAAAGAGATGTTATCATTTAGTAGTTTTCACAATAACGAAAGTGGACAACAACGAGTCTTCATGACAAGGAGGAAAGATATACATTATGCTAAAATAAATAAAATATAACTTCACCTACAGCGTATGTGAATAATATAGTTCGGTGCGAAACTGGGGGGAGGTTACATACTGTCGTAATGACAGATCACAAAGCATTATCATTCTTGATGAATTGCAAATTGATGCACAATAGGTTAACCCAGCGGTCGTTAATGCTTCAGCAATACAGTTTTGAGATTCAGTACATATCAGGAAAGCAGAACGTCGTACCGGATGCGCTGTCAAGGCTACCAGAAGGTCAAGATTCAGTTAATGTTGCGCATCCACGCCAGAAAGATGTAAGGATTCATTTTATGCGAGGTGTCGAAGGCGAGCGTCATATACGCAAGATTCAGCGGAACGTCAAACAGGAACAGGACGCAGACGAAATATTGAAGATGGTTAAACAAAAATATGATGATCCGAATGCCGAGAGTAGTGGCAAGATACGTCAATATTATTTAAAACAAGATGGTATCCTTTACCGGCGAAGCAACTTGATTTCTGATCATTGGAGGCTATGTATACCCAAACATGTAGTGGATGAATTAATAAAATACAGGGCTATTACAAATGATTGAAGCGATTTCATAAATTCACTGTAGCTCCATTCATTGACATATGGTCACGACACACTACAGATACGTAGAAAAACTCATAAAGTTTAGTTCGCTGAAGCCGCACTTCAGGTTTCTGCCGCCAGAGCGCTCGAGAGTGCAGTGAGACAAAATGGCGACAGGAGCCGAGAAAGCGTATGTCGTGCTTGAGATGCACTCACATCAATCAGTCATAACAGTGCAAAGACACTTCAGGACGAAGTTCAACAAAAATCCACCAACTGCTAACTCCATTCGGCGATGGTATGAGCAGTTTAAAGCTTCTGGATGCCTCTGTAAGGGGAAATCAACGGGTCGGCCTGCAGTGAGCGAAGAAACGGTTGAACGTGTGTGGGCAAGTGTCACGTGTGGCTCATGCCACAACTGGAGACCGACAGTGCCGACTTCATCTTTCAACAGAATAGTGCTCCACCGCACTTCCATCATGATGTTCGGCATTTCTTAAACAGGAGATTGGAAAACCGATGGATCGGTCGTGGTGGAGACCATGATCAGCAATTCATGTCATAACCTCCACGCTCTCCCGACTTAACCCCATGCGATTCCTTTCGGTGGGGTTATGTGAAAGATTCAGTGTTTAAACCTCCTCTACCAAGAAACGTGCCAGAACTGCGAGCTCGCATCAACGATGCTTTCGAACTCATTGATGGGGACATGCTGCGCCGAGTGTGGGAGGAACTTGATTATCGGCTTGATGTCTGCCGAATCACTAAAGGGGCACATATCGAACATTTGTGAATGCCTAAAAAAACTTTTTGAGTTTCTGTATGTGTGTGCAAAGCATCGTGAAAATATCTCAAATAATAAAGTTGTTGTAGAGCTGTGAAATCGCTCCAATCATTTGTAATAACCCTGTACGTTCACGTGAGCTATGCTCATTTTGGGCCACGTAAATGTATGCTAAAATTGCAAGAGAACGTCATCTTCGATAACACGGCACGAAAAGTACGATCAATTCTAAAATCTTACGATCTCTGTCAAAAAACTAATGTGTCTACGATTCAGCACAAAGGTTTCATGCATAGCATTATACCTCAAAATCCTGGTTAAAATTTCAGCTCTCGATCTCTATGGACCGCTACCCAGATCAAAAGGGAATTTTACTCAAATTTTGGTTGTGATGGGTGTCTTTTCGAAATTTGTACCCCTTTACCCACTCAGGAAAGCTAACAGTAAGATCATAATCGAGAAACTCAGGGAAGAATACTTCGTAAATACTGTCAAACCAGAGTGCATTGTATCGGACAGTGCTCCACAATTTCGGTCACACTTATGGAAAGATTTGATTAATGATGAAGGTATTCGGCACATTGCAATTTCGCCTTTCAGACCCGCGTCCAACCCGACTGAACGTCAAATGCGTGAACTTGGACGTTTATTTCGTGCACATTGTCGGAAGAAATATAGAAGATGGATAGAACGATGGACTGATTTTGAAACAGTAATACATAGTTTGTCGCATGATTCAACGAGATTGCCGCCATGTATAGTTCTCTTTGGAAAGAAACCTGACAGTATCTTTCATGAATACATTTCCTTTCCGCAAGAAAAGGAAATTACGCAAGAGGAGCGCTTTAAAATCGCGTTGGAGACGATGAAGAAACGAGCAGAAGAACGGAAGGTGGCACATGACAAGACAGTGAAGCCCATTACGTACAAAGTCGGTGATTTAGTACTTATTCGAACTCATACGAAATCATCAAGTGTAAATGAAGAGATAAAAAAGTTTCATCACTACTACAGAGGACCATTCAAAATTAGAAAACTTGTTCACCCTAATTCGGTTGAAATTGAAATGGTGCAGCCCGGTCAGTACCATAGCCTACAACATGTGGAAAACATTAAACCGTATCATCTATAAGAAGTGTTGCAAGACAAGAGACCCTCGGAAAAAAAATTGTGTTATTTGTGTACATATCATTTTGCCTGTGTGAAAATAAATGGACAATAGTCGGTAGCTATTGTGAGTTAGTTATAGTGGACAGTAGTAGGTAGCTACTGTGAGCTAGATGCAATCAGTTCTAAGCATTTTATGCCGTCACGTAAACACTGTGCAGTCCTTGAGTCAGAGACACGTCTGTTAGCAATAAGCGATGCGCGGGCAGCGCGGTCGTCACATGTTACAACTGCAGTAGAGGATGTACCTTCGACCATAAATATAATAGACTGGCCCTGACGTCATTTTCGTGGCTCCAACATCTCTGGGCTAAAGTCATGTGAATGTTGGCAAAACACCGTTGTTTCGTGTTGCGCTTATGGCTGTACTCAGGGGAAAATGGCATTACATTTCACGTGTGTTTCTATGACAGTGCAGATGTGTTTATTGAAATCTGCTGAAGTGACTTTTATACGTTTTTTACACTTGAAATAGAGTATCACGTAAATTAAAGTGTTGAAAGTGATGCCTGTAAAGTCAGACTCATATTAAATTTTGGAAACTATCTGTGATAATTCGGTTACAGAAGTAAATATAACTGTTTCTCGTTCCTACTCATATGTTTCCCTAAGGATGAAAACCGAAGGCAGCTTTGGATACAGGCCCTGAAACGGAAAAACTTT